>NC_136861.1:9459027-10666527 GCF_951799975.1 Gobius niger | reverse complement strand
AACAAGTCATCATCAAACAGCAATAAGCCCGACGACAGATCTGCCTAAATCCACAAAAGTTCCAATCGGAAAAAATATGGAAGGGGGGGCGGGGGCGGGAGAAAGTGAGGCCTGTGACGCACTGGTTTAATTACGGAGGGTCTGATCGCACGTCACGACAAAAGCTTTCAAACCAAATAAATCTCCACCAAGGCTGTATTTCTGGTGACGCGAAACGAATAAGACTCGAAATCTGGCAACTGTCGTCTGCAAAGTGATGAAGAGAGACATGTTTTCTCCTTCCCAAAGCTGTGTTTGCAACAGCGAAGGAGTAATTTGTGTTAAAATACATACAAAGACACCCACGGGTATTCGGAGCTCTCAACGAGACGCTATAAAGCTGTAATTGAAAGAATATGTTTTTGGATAAAGGGAAAGACTGTAGATGTCCCTGAGCCCACACTGTCGACTTCTATTCAATGTGTTCTCCTCAAAGCTTCCTATAGAAAAGTAATGAAAATTTGTTTTGCTTGAATCTGGTTTGTCTGATGTATTTTATGCCCTTTCAAATAGTTAAAAACAAACATTAACCTCTTAACCCCCGCCTTAACCGAGTGCATTTTCTCCAGTTCAGCAATTCAAATCCATACGGTGCAAAACTAATCTAAATGGATCTTTTTCTTCGCATTGTTTCTAATTCAATATTATTTTTTATTTTTTTAGCTTATCAATACCTGTGCTTTATTCTATTATACATTGTTATTCAACAATAGCATTGAGATGGTTACTCATTACTGCAGCTAAAGGGTCTCTTTTTGCCTTTTCTTTAGCTCTGTGTGGATTTTCTCGTGTATTTATAACTTAGCGAGAAGCTACAGCATTTTGATTGTTTTGCTGCAGCTAATTTTCGCTCAATATGGACATGCTGTATCTCTATATTATGGATTTTCTGAGGACTTTTTAGTCGCTGGCTTAGTGTTTCAGATGAATAAGCCCCTGGGCATAAAACGGCCTAAGAATCGCCTGAACTGTTAGCAGCGAGTTAGCGGCTAGTTAGCAACATTAGCAACATTAGCCTGTGTCTTGTAAACACTGCAGACTCCACGCAACAACATTTAGCTCTGGTTAAATCCAGCACAGACTCTGATTTAGGGAGTGTGGTCTGTAATAAAGGTCTGTAAAAATGGTTAGTCTGGCGTTATAAGTGATTTGCCTCAGGCGCACTGTGGAGCGGGTCAGACTGTTTTTAATGCAGGCTAGCTGATACTATAGAAATGCACTAGCCTTGCATTAGCCTAGCGCCACGAAACTCTTCAAACAGAAGAACTGCATGAATTACAAAAAAAGTTTCTCCAGGTACCAGCAACACTCTGGATAACTAGGAAATGAGGCCCTATGTCAAAAATCCTGAAATATCCCTTTAAGCCACTGGTATTTTAAGCTAAGAGCGCGGATTGAGACAGTGTGTGTTATTGAATACAACTGTGCATGTTTTGGGTTCACAAATACTGCATTTACATTGCAGATCAATTATGGCAAAAGAGATTAACCTTACTGCCGGCTTTAAGGCACCTGCTGTTGAAGTGCGTTCTTTAAACCATTAAGAGCGTATTCTATGGTGATTATTACTTTTCTTCTCATGAGGCTCCAGCTGAAGTCACAGCTCAAATCCCAGCTCACCGTCTATTGAACACATTTTAAATCAATTTCCTTTACAAAGTTCACACAAGTTAAGTTAAATATTTACACCGAGGACTCTGGCTGTTTCTTTGCGGCGCTTTCTTTTCTACCGACATTGATATTCGAGAGCGATATTTCTGTTTCAAACCTTCAGAGCCTCATTTAACATTACCGCCTCAGATCTCTGACACAAGCGAGTTTAAAAAACAGCCTCTTGTCTCTTTTGGATCCGAGCGGCAAAGGAGTGAAACAAATGGAAGAGAGATGTACTTATTACTTCGCCACGTATACGTCTACTGCGGTTAGGGATTAGCTCATTACGTGGCAGACAAAGCTAATCAGCGTGTAATTATAGGTGATAATTAGGAACTAGCGCTAACCTCTGAAATGTGTTAGCGTCAATGAAGTGTGTTTAACTCGGGGTTCTATAGATACAGGCGGCATGTTTGGAATATGGTCATGTTCAAAGCCGTTAAAGGGAGAAAACAAAGAGGGGAAAAACGTTCTCACATTACTCCACCATACACACGGCAACGCGGCATACAAGGGGGCGTGGCCTAGTCAAGGAGGAAGAAAGCCTCGCATGAATTACGATTTTTCACTTTTTTTTGCAATTTTCTAGAAGACACACACAAATAAAGTCAAAATCAGGTTCATATGGATGTTTTTTTTCACAGTAGAAGTGGAAAACGGTGTCATAGCTAACAATGCTGTATGTAGCATGAAGCTAACACTAGCTTCCTGGTTAGCATTGTCCAATTTTAAGTATTTATGGACTGTTGAACCATATGAAACATATATTCATAATTCAGCATTTGTTAAAGGGACTATACAGAGTTTAAACATTTTAATAGTAAGTGTTTTCCTCCCCTACATGTTCCAGCCATGTCCTAATGTGTAGAATGAGCTCAGACTTGTTCACCACAACTGCCTCTAAAATCCTGCACTGTCACTCAAAAAGTTGTCACTTCGGGTCTGAAGTGCCGTCATGCACGAGCTTAATATAGAGCCTGCAGTTACACATACGACCTGTGGTGGCAGTAGTGAGTATAAAAATGGGAGAAATGTCCGTTTTTTCTTTTCTTTGCTTTCCCCCTCTAGCTGCTGTCTGTATTTAACAAGTGCTGAATTATGGCTTTTTATTTTACTAAATAAAGATACAGAGACATGAAGAGGAGCAAAGTGGTTCAACAGCCCATAAATACTTAAAGAACGGATAATGCTAACCAGGAAGCTAACGTTAGCTTCATGCTTCATATGCGTCAGCTACGACTGCCGTTTTTTTTAGCCTCTAAGGAACAATTTGCTGTGAAAAAACATCCATGTGGACCTAGTTTTTGCTTGACTTTATTGGTTTGTGATAAATGTTTAGAGTCCACCAGAAAACAGCTAAAAATTGTGAAAAATTGTGATTCCAATGAGAGGTGATTTTTTATCTGGTTAGGTTGCTCCCTCTCCTATGACGCATTGTCATCTGTATCCAAATGTTCCTCACAATCAAGTTTATACCACAGGCTTTATCTAGCACATGTTAGTGCCTTAATATTTTAAAGACCACTTTTATTCCCCAATCAGTTTAGTGGTTTATTTGGTGGGGACAGTGCATGTTAATGAACGAGCCACACCGGACTGTAGCCTTGGGCAAATTCCCATCTGTTGTCCCACACTCTAAAACACACTCTCATTCATCCTGGCCTATTGTACATGTTTTTAGTGGTAGGGGAAACTAGGGTTGGGCGATATATCGATATATTTTTAAATGAGATATGGAATTAGACCATGTCGTGCATATCGTGATTTTTCAAATTGAGATAAGCTATTAAAGGGACTATACAGAGTTTAAAAATGTTAAAATCATGTATTTTCCACCCCCTACATGTTCCAACAATGTCCTAATGCGTAGAATGAGCTCAGACCTGTTCACCACAACTGCCTCTAAAATCCTGCACTGTCACTCAAAACAGTGCTAATTCGGGTCCGAAGTGCCGTCATGCACAAGCTTTGTCCTGTGTTATACAGTGTTAGTTTGCATTTTATAGTGCGTTTTCAATTAAACAACTCCTATATTGTATATCGATTTTAAAAGGTGCTAGATGCAAGTTAGCCATTTTATACTCACTACTGCCACCTCATGTCATACGTGTAACTGCAGTTTCTATATTAGACTCGTGCATGACGGCACTTCAGACCCGAATTAGCACCTTTTTGAGTGACAGTGCAAGATTTTAGAGGCAGTTGTGGTGAACAGGTCTGGGCTCATTCTACACATTAGGACATTGTTGAAACGTGTAGGGGGAGGAAAATACTTAATTTTAACATTTTTAAACTCTGTATAGTCCCTTTAACCAACATTTATCGGAATATGACTTTTGGTCCATATCGCCGAGCCCTAGGGGAAACCAAACTCCACACAGAAGGGCCCCGTCCTGGTGATAATCAAACCTGGGACCTTCTATCTGTGAAGCACGAGCGCTAATCGTTGCGCCACCTTGCCGCCCATGCGGGTCCATGTTGATAAATGTGACACCGCTATATCCATTTCTTCTTGATTTCCTGTTACAAAAGTGTGTAATATCTGACCGCTCTTCCCTCCTCCTCTCGTTCTGATCTAAACCTTGCAGCGACATGAAAGGCGTCTGTCTCTCTGAAGCAGCTGCCGTTTCATGTGCTTTGTCTGACCCGAGCGCAGCCAGACTCGGGACATAAAAAGCTCTGATTAACAGCGCTCAGACAGACCGTCATGTCCCCCCCCCCCCCCCCCCCCCCCCCCCCCCCCGGCCGCCGCAATGAGCCTGATACGCGCAGAAATAGCCAATTACAATTCCATCTTTTATCACTAAAACAACAATCCCAGGGCTGCTCCCGGCAGCAGCAGAGTCATACATGAAGTGTGAAACATCCCCAAAGCTACACAATTAGCCACCGCTCCTGACCTTGAATTCCCCGGAGTGCGTTTCATTTCAATAATCGAATCACACCTGCTAAATTCAATCAGGAGCCACACAGACATTTGTATCTCGCCGACTTGGACCGTCAGGACTTTCTTTTTGTCTTCACGGCACGTTGGGCGCAGACGTGATGTAATCTTTGTGAAGGACGTCGGAATAACATTTGGACGACGAGGCTAAATGTCCTCTGCCTATTCCATTATTGCTCCAATGAAAAGGCTAATTCATTTTTTTTGCTTTAAAGAGGAGCACATCCTGCACAATAACTGAAGTAAAAGGATTAGAGTAAGTTCACGGCGTTCTGATTTGATGATAAAAAAAGAGCTGCATAATATTAACAAAAATGAAAACTTTCTTGTATATGGCAATGTCAAAATTATTCTGATATTTTTACTAAACCCTAAACGAAGGTTGTGCATTCTCATCCTCATTTACGTCCTGTTTTGTCGCTATTTTGTCGCTTTTTTTCAAGAAGCTTTTAGATTTGAGTGAAGTAGAACTGGAGAAAATGTGCTCGGTTAAGAGGTTAGAAAATATGTAATCAAAACAAAACTTAAAGGAACAGGCCACTGTTTTTCCATACTGAGGTATGTTCTTACCTGAGCTTAGACGGGTTGATGCCCTGTCTGGTCTTTGTGTGTGAGCTCAGTCACACAAAAAGACCAAAGATGTTGTTAGCATTTAGCCTCTCCTCCTCTCCTCTATGGGAACAAACAGGGCGAAGTTAGAAGCGACCAAGCTCTTCCACGTTTTCCCAATTTAAACACGGTTTAGTGAGTGTACATGATCCAAGTATAGTTACACAAAATAAAAAGGGGAACTATATTGTAAGGCGTAATAACACCTTAGGAGCACCTCGACGTCCGTGGAGTAATATCTTCCCTTTTATTGCGCGAATGTCGAAGTGCTCCTAAGGTGTTATTACACTTTTCAATATAGTACCGCTTTTTATAATAATAATGCATTGGTGTTATATAGCGCTTTTCTGGGCACTCAAAGATACTTTTCATTGCACTATTCATTCACTCCATACTTGGCGGTAGTAATCTACTATTGTAGCCACAGCTGCCCTGGGGTTGACTGACGGAAGCGAGGCAACCAGTCTGCCCCATCGGCCCCTTCGACCACCACTCACTCACTCACTCACTAGGCTTCCTGGTGTTAGCAGAACGGTCTCCCACCCAAGTCCCGACCAGGCCCTTCCCTGCTTAGCTTTCAAGGTCTGATGGGATCGGGCAGAGCAAAGGCGATATGGCCACAATACCACTTTAATACCGACATTTTTAATTTTGTGCAACTATACGTGGATCGTGTAACAACTCACATAACCATATTTAAATGAGCATGGTAGCTTCTAAACTCACCCCGTTTGGTCCCATAGAGGAGAGGAGGAGAGGCTAAATGCTAACAACGCCTTTGGTCTTTTTGCATGACTGAGCGCACGCACGAAGACCAGACAGGTACACATCAACTCGTCTAAGCTCAGGTAAAAACATGTCTCAGTATGGAAAAACTGTGGCCTGTTCCTTTAATATTCCCAAATCAGGGCTGGAACCAGGCTCTGGGCGGCTCGTTACTTCTTGCCGCGGGTGAAAAATGGCACATTTCTTGGTAAAAATCTTTTTCTTTTTTGAATTTGAGATGCTCCCCTCTGGCCAGGTTCAGGTTGCACAGCAGATTTAAAATGCATTTATTCCCTCCTCCATACCGTCATGAATAAGAATGTGTAGGAGCATTTCACTACTTTATTGTTGTATAATTTGTGTCTTTGTTGTCATTATTGTTTTGTGAATGTGTTTGAAGCAGAATCATGTACCCAAGACACATTTTACCACTGAGAGACAATAATCCCTTACCTTATTTTGAATGAGAGCTGCTTTTTCAGTGAGTCGGGAAGAAATGGGCGGTTTCGAATCATTGGAAGTACATTGAACATTCCAGCAGCATCGTTTGTCCGTGGGATTATTTCTGATGCTTTCGGGCTTTTGAAACTCGGCATCCCAGCCTGAAAGTAAAATAGGAAATCATCACTTAAGGTAAAGATGTAGCAGTTTGTTTGTCACATGTTTTTGCATTAGGCTGTGTGTGAAAGTGTGAATCTCAGTGACACATTCTTGCGTTACCTTTTGCACTGACAATAATTTGGCGACACATTGTGCAGAACGACATCCCAACAGAAATCTAAATCACCGTATGTTGAACCAGCAACATGGCGGCTGAGTGTGAGCTCGGTTCACAGATGTGTTGTTTGTACAGCACGTTCTCCCCTGGTTGTTTGGATGTGTTTCCTCCAGCTTTCCTCCCATAAGCCCAAAACATGCACATGAGGCTAAATCCTCCAGCTATAGAAGGGGTTTCAAAATAACATTAATTAGTCAGAAAATTGATTGTGCAAACGTTGAAGCCTTAAATAGGATCAAAAGGCATTTAGACGGATTCCGACTGGCATTCAATCTAAAGCTCTTGAAAAATAATGACATTGATTGACTCTTTTCATTGCATATTTTCCAAAAATTCAATGTGTCCAATTTACTTTTGAATATAGACATGTCTCATACCTATTTGGCTTTAAAGATGTTGTATTTGGACAAAAAACAACAACATTAAACCATCTGTATCATGTTATTTTAGCCTTTCCAAAGTAAAGTATTGGCATTTGTATGATGTATATATTGTACCTCTACCACTATGGAGTACTCAAGTATTTTCGGGAGGTATTTTTCAAACCCGGAAGACATGACGCTTGGATTCAGTTAACTCCGCCCCCTTTCTCCGAGTTGATGCAGCCGATGTAACTTTAGCAGTAGTAGAAATATAACATCACAGCAAAAAGTGGAGCTACTTCGCAATGCAGTTATAAGGAGTTGACATTTGCAACACAGCTTCATAAATGGCTAACACACACAAGCTAACATGCGTTTTGATTGATCACTGGCTGTTCTGGTCGCTCCATCGTTGCTGGTTATAAGAGTTTAATCCACTTTGATTCTGGCAAAGGTTCACCAAACATCCATCAAGTGACGGTCACAGAAAACACTATTTTGGTGATAGTCGCTCAATCCCAGAAAGAAATTCCAACTTCTGGCGAGTGGCCTCTTATTTAGGAAGGTTGAATAAAGTCCTGTAGCTCTCGTAGCCAAACGGGCATTTTCGCCACATTATCGTTAGGTAAGAAAAAAGAACAGGCGTTCAGAGTAGGTTCGAAAGAGCTCCTTCTTCACAGCTTTCAGTGCAAACATGACATCTGTTCGGACGCTCAGGGACGTGTTTGTTTTTCTTTATTTATTTCTTACAACCATTGATGGTATAACAGAAATAATGAAAAAGCTGTTTTACAAATTAAAATCAGGCCCTAAATCATTACATCACAGATGTTGAGCTCTTCCGTTCATTTCTGACGTCAGAAGGGAACAAGTCAGTTGTTCACCAGGAGAGGGCGCATTAGCTGCTCAGAGAGATTCAGGAGGATTTCTGAGAACTCCGAGAATGAAGCCAAAAAACACTCTGGGAGTGTGTGTGATAAGGAAATAGGATTACAACATGGTTAAAAGCTCCAAAAAGTCGATTTTGCATGATATAGGACCTTTAAGTTGGACTTTCCGCCACCTGTAGAAACCCTGGTATATGTGACTTTTACCCTCACCATTCTCTACTTTAATATCATATGGGGTGAAAAATAGAGTCACAAATAAAGTAGGAAATAAGCAGCAATGAAAGGCAAATAAAACACACCTTTTGTCAACATTCAAAGGCTGAGAGACTGGAGCGCGGAGCAATACTGACTGAAAAAAACATCCCTTCATAAAGCTGCCTGATGCATGTGTCGCTCACCAAAAGCTGATGCACAAAACTAATATGCAAAACCGAGCGTCTGACGGCGCAATAAGACATGGATGATGTATGACACATGTTCATGAATGATGTCTCTCTGTCGGTGCAGCTCACACATGGGGGAAAAACAAGCCATAGATTAAAAATAATGTTTCGATTCGAAACCGTAAATCATTTTCAGCAAAAGAATTGTTTGTTGTTCTGTAATTAATTTTGTTTTCAGACATCCCAATTTCCCAAGCATCGCTAATTAAAATGAAGTACCAAAAACACGACAGGTGTTGCACAATTTTGCCGCTGCTTGCTCTTCAAAAAAGCGCTAATGTTTCTCAGTAAACCATTTATATTTCATTCAATTTGTGCATGGTGGCACAGCTGTTTCTGCTCGTGGTTCACAGCGAGAAGGTCCCGGGTTCGATTCCCGGGCCTGAGGGAGCCTTCCTGTGCGGAGTTTACATGTCCTCGAGTTTGCTGTAGGTTTCCTCCGGTTTCCCTTACCACTAAAAACATTCACAATAGGCCAGAATGAATGTAGTGAGAGGTTGGTGGGGATTGGAGGGGCTGATGGCACAGACTGGCAGCCTCGTTTCCATCAGTCTACCCCAGGGGCGGTTGAGGCTATAGAAGTACAATACAAGTGTAAGCCATTATTATTATTATTATGAATGAAATCTAGATTCACTTTACTGTGTGAGGATGTGCCAGTGTGTGTCATGTGTGGTGGCTGAAGAGGTCTCTTTGTATCACACAAGAACAAATATTTGGATCTAGCCAAAGTACACACCGGAGATAGAAGTTGTCTCAAAGATAAAGCGTTTATTGCCGTTGTTCCTAGTTACAAAGAAGTACAACCAGCTGGTGACTTTAGAGAGAAAACAGTGACAGTCTCCTTTTATCCAAGTCTTGCACTCCTCTGCGCAGAGAGGGCGACTGCCTACCAATGAGTCAGTGTTTGTGGCTATGTGTTTGTATTTTATCTGCACTTCACGTTATGTGCTGAATAATTATGGTGTTGATCATTGTCTATCAGCTAATCTCACTGTCTTCTTGTTCTGTAGTGTGTAAGCAAAACATGAGTCAGAAGCTTGTTCAGATGGCCAGCCTCTCTTCTGTAATCTGCCCCAGGATGTTACCTATAGTCACTCCTTGATGCACCGGCTTTTTTTTAATTAAAGGGTTATTGTGCTTTTTCTGGCATTTTGATATACTTTCTGATATACATCTTGATCACTGTCATGCACTTTGTTGGTTGGAAAATGCTATATTGATCTAAAGTTTAAAAGTTTCCCTTTTATGTTTCCTGGTGTGACCAGAGACTGTCGAATAGCGATGGACTAAGTGAGGGCCAGCGCGGGCTAGCTGAAGCTCGTTCATGCTAGCAATTTGGTCAGGTTTTTGGAGACAGAAATGAAAACAAAAACAAGCAAAAAATAGGATGATGTTGCGAGTTTTAAAGGAACAGGCCACCGTTTTTACATACTGAGATATGTTCTTACATGAGCTTAGACGAGTTGATGTGTACCTCTTTGTGCCCGTGGAAGAGTGCGCTTCCAACTTCCCCACCGTTTGGAGCTATAAGAATACATTGGGAGAGGCCAAATGCGAACAACATGTTTGGTTGTTTTGCGTGACTGAGGGCAGATAGGTACACATCAACTCGTCTAAGCTCAGGCAAGAACATATCTCAGTATGTAAGAACTGTGTGCCCTCAGTCACGCAAAAAGACCAAAGATGTTGTTAGCATTTGGCCTCTCCTAATGTATTCCTACAGCTCCAAACGGGAGTGAGGTTAGAAGCGACCAAGCTCTTCCACGGTGGCCTGTAAAAATGGTGGCCTGTTCCTTTAAGACAAACATGTGGAGATGAGAATGACAAGCCTGTGATCTATAATAGCTTAAAGAGGGGAAAAAAAGTTTCAATTGAAAGTCCATTAGAGCGAGGAACTTCTGGAGCCTGTCCCAATTTCCTGTTAGGCTTCAGCAGCTAGTAGCAATGATCCGTGTTTTTCACAGTCTATGGATGTGACACAGGTTGCAGATCATCTCTGTCCCTTTAAGTCCCTCCCTGCTCGCTCCCATAAAGCAGAAAACATCCTCTCTCCTGCATTTGTTGCTTTCTTTGTGGATGTAGGTACTGTCGGACATCATCGCTAGTATAAGAGTCAGGTGCCATGGCTCTCCAAATAGTTGCCATGAGAGACTCAAAGATTGATCTGAAAGTCTTTTGATGAGGGATACTAATGTGGTAAAAAGCTCTTTACCGTGACACCTCCCTCTAACTCCCCCATGTCCTCTGCTGTCCTCCGCAGGTGCACAGAAAGACTCTGAACCCGGTGTTCAACGAGACGTTCCAGTTCGGGGTGCCGCTGAACGAGCTCCACTCCAGGAAGCTGCACTTCTCCGTGTACGACTTTGACCGATTCTCCAGGCACGACCTGATCGGGCAGGTGGTGGTGGACAACCTGCTGGACTACAGCGAGGGCAGCGGCGAGAAGCCCATCTGGAGGGACATCATCGAGGGACACGCTGTAAGACACACTCTATTTATAAACCACAACAAGAGAAAGAAAAGTCATCACGTTGTTAAAGTGTCACATAAGTTCACGGAAAGCACTAAAATCTTGGTGTAAAGTTTCTCAATGTATGATTTAATATTGTCAAATCTTAAGAATCAAAATATGCTCAAAAAGGATTACATTATTGACTTGATACTACTTATATAAAAACTGTTTAAAGTCATGTAACACTTGTACAGTTCTTCAATATACTGGTTGGTCCTAATCTTTTTCTCTCAGTTGATATTTGGGCCTAGCATCCTATTGCCTCCTCACAAGCAGCAGAGTTTTAACTCCACTTTACTCAAGTAGACGGGGCAAGTTTATTGGTAGAGCACGAATTGTTCTTAAGGCAATTCAGTGTGCTTCATAGTTGCATAAAATTACAAGGCAGATAAAATCAATCCAGAAAACATCAATATATTCATGAATTAATTACATTAAAAGCAAGATAAATGACATTGGATTCGATCTTGTGATTCTAAACAGAATCACCAGGGGCCCTCTGTGCAATCTTCACCTTCCACCTGGTGCAGTAAAAGTAAACTCTTTAATACTGGCACCAAAGCAGAACCTTCGATGTTCTCTATCTCTCTCTCGGCCCGGGACATGGACAGTGTTTAACGCACAGTGGGAGAAATAGTTCATAGTTTGTCCTGTGCGAGAGCAAAGTGAAAGCAACAGCAGGCATGTTAGTCAGCGCTTGTAGCACTCCACATCTCCGCCGACCCCTTTTTTCTCTAAGCCACGCCCTCAGATTACTGGCGAAAGCACTGGCGCATCGAAGATACTTTACCTTGAGCAACGCTGTTGTTGAGCCAGGCGAAGGATTGGGCCCTTTTAGTGTCATATGCATAGACATAATATTAATAGACTCTGTCTCCTCACTTCTCCCCATCTGCCATAACAACCATGTTCGAGGGGGAAGTCATGGCGGATTGACAGACTCCTCCAACCCAAATCTGTTGTAGCATGTTCCTAATAAGGGCATAAGGGCGAGATCTTCAACGCAGACTCGGCCCTTGCTTGACGTGTAGTTCGGTCGTAGCCACGCCGGCGCCATTAGCTCTAATAAAAATATAATGCTAACGGCCTGTTGATCAAAGTCCGGCCCTCATTAGTATGCGAGATGTCTAAAATGTTTCTTATGAAAACCTGCCTGGTCCCTATAATTGTGCCCAGTGTTATCACAGGAGGAATATCTAGCCATAGAAAGTTTAGGAAAATGAGTCACCCGGCTTTAAAGTTGTTTTTAACGCGTCTAAAGTGCAATGGCAGCTTATGGAAGACTAGCCTGTTCTGCCGCCCCTATATGGAGGTGCTGTATGGCCATTGGTCATGTGCAGCTAAAAAGAACTGTTTCCAGTTTTTAGCAGCGTCAACCTCACTGTGAAAAACCCTGGGATCTCTGGGACCAGACGGAGACCCCTCCCTGATGTTCTCAGAGCCAGTTCATATGGCTCTTAACAGGTCAGAGACGTGTTGGTGCTTGATCACAAAGAGACTTGTTTAAAGTTCATTCTCTGAGCGACAGGAAGCCAGTGCAGAGACATGAGCACTGGACTAATATGGTCATGTCTCCTTAGTTCAAGTTGTTGACAGAGTGACGTACATGTACAGGAGTGAAACGCTGATTACTTCCCTCCTCTAAATATAGGGCTTGTTTTGAACTGTGAGAGAGAAACAGGAAACACTTTAACTTTTCAATTTGTTATTTTCCTGCACAGAATAATTTCAGGAAACGCGCTCCACTTGAGTTATAAGCCTTTCGTTGTTAAACCTGTGCAGCTGAAGGATTTCTTCTGAGAAGGTCCGAGTTATAAAAAGTCTGCGGCGCTGGCTCCATCCCCGGCTCATAATGCAGCGGAATAAAAACCTTTACAGGCGTCCAGACAGCAGCCCCATATACCTCCAACTTTTTATCAAGAGCTGTCCGAGTGGATTTATATGAAATATTCAGCAGACGCTATTAGCAAATTAGATACAGCCCGGGTCCTAAAACGGTTTTGGCATGGACCTTTTCATTTATTAAATAAGTTTAAAACATCGGCCTAAGAGGGAGAGGGAGGGAGGGTATTGATTGGTGCTTAGAGCCGCAGTGACCTGAGTTTCACCTGCGTCACTAACAATAAGACACAGTTAAATACAATGAGGTCTGTGGCCGTCTGGGGCCAGTGTGCCGTTCTTTTAGGGGACATTAGATACTATATATAGGGTCATTCTTTAGTTTTAGCTGTGTGAACGTTGCCAAGTGCAGTAAAAAGAGAATGCTCGATTTACAATTTGATTTAATTTTATGTGAAAAACAATATTGCTTTAACTATTATGATTCATAAACATGGACACGGTGGACCTTTTTTTATCGAACCGCAGCTGAAGCAAAGGATGAATGCTTTCCACTCCATTTAACACACACACGAAATAACCTCAAAAGAACGGCCTCTTCCGCAGGTTTGGCCTCACACCTGATGATTACAAAGATCCATGTCAATAATGGAGAATCCTTTGAACAGCTTGTAAATGGGAACATTTTGAACAATCTTTTTCTCTCGGGATTTGTTCGGTTCTACAAAAACAAAGCAGGAAAAACAAGTCAAAGCTTTTTGCACAAAACATTGTTTGACATAGAGCAGATGTAGCAAAGGCTGGATAATGACTACTTTTCCCTTTATGCCGCTATTTAAACAATACTTGGTTGAACGTTACTTTTATGGATACTTATACTAGAACATTTGTCCAGAGCCATTCAAAGGCACTATACCTGATATTATTTCTAGAAATGAAATTTGTTTTCTCCCATTCAAACACTGGGCATCAAATTATAAAACATCTGTATCAATTTCCTAAAAAGTGACCCTGCAATACATTTTATTTGTTTATTTATTAGTTCATTTGTTAATAAAAAAGCCACTCCATCCTGCACTGCATCCGTTGTCCCACACTCGCGCTCTCAAACACACGCTCATTCATCCTGGCCTATTGGACATGTTTTAAGTGGTATGGGAAACTGGAGGAAGCATACACAGACACCGGAGAACATGCAAACTCCACACAGAGAGGCCCCGTCCAGGCAGGAATCGAACCCGGGACCTTCTTGCTGCGAAGCACGAGCGCTAACCACTGCACCACCGTGGGGCAAAATGATGAAATTTGCCCCTGTGATATGTTAGGAAATAATGTGTACACAACTAACATTTTAGTGGCTTCCTCTTTCATTGTTTGCAATCAGATAAATCAGGTATAGGCTTTAATTTATTCATTTAATTTATGTATTTATTCATCAGGACATTGTACAATTACATTAAGCTTGTGAGTAAAGATGATTGTACTAGACTCAAGCTATTTTCCACCTGTAAAGGGTCTTACAAAGTGCAGTGCAGATAATCATACAGTTTACTTTTCCTTCATCACATCCATAACATTACAGAGGCTAAAACACACCGTTCCTCAGTTTCTTCATGCTCATATAATAATTGACTACAGTCATCAAATATACCGACATATTACAAGGCAATAGTCTCACTCCTTACATCAGTGGTGCCCAAAGTGATGCCCTCAGGCTTCTTGTTAACATCCACACATCCCGAGAGATGGTGATTTTTACTCTAGGTTTAATCATTCAACTTGATTAAAACCTCAAAAACTAACATGAGACAGCGCTGGCTTTAAGGTTCCAAGCCTAAATGACTAATAAAATTACTTCTAGTCACAGAAGCTTCTTCAAGATCTTCAGACAACTCATTAACCTTAATAAAGGCTAATGGGTCGTCTAGTGGGACAAGGCCTCATGGAAGGCCCAGGGCACGCTGGTGGGACTATGTCTCCGAGCTGGCCTGGTGTCGCCTCGGGGTCCCCCCAGAACAGCTGGAGGAGGTGTGTGTGGATCGGGAAGTTTGGGCATCTCTGCTGAGACTGCTGCCCCCGCGACCCGGCCCCGGATAAAGCGGAAGAAAATGGATGGATGGATGGATGGGTCGTCTACGCCCATTGACTCAGCAGCAGAGCAGAACAAAGACCTGCTAGTTGAGTGACACTATAAACAACTTGAACAGGATTTTTTTTTAGCAGTCTGGTTCCCAGGAGGAGCTCAGAGTAGAGTTGCTGCTCCTTCACGTCAAAAGGAGCCAGCTGAGGTGGCTAGGGCATCTGTTCCGGGACATGCTGGTGTGACTATGTCTCCGAGCTGGCCTGGTGTGGCCTCGGGGTCCCCCCAGAACAGCTGGAGGAGGTGTGCGTGGATCGGGAAGTCTGGGCATCTCTGCTGAGACTGCTGCCCCCGCGACCCGGCCCCGGATAAAGCGGAAGAAAATGGATGGATGGAGTCTGGTTCCCTCCTCCTGGGAGGAGCCTGAGTCTTTCTGGTCCCCTCTGGTTGGGTAATAGTGTATTTTATGACCTGAAGAGCTTGAAGAAGCTTCTGTGACTGGAAGCGAAACGTCCTCATCTTTACCAAACCCTGTCCAGTTGAGGATTTAACCTTTTTCTATGGATGAATGAGAGCCTTCACAATCACCCAGTTGAATGTTTGACTGCGCTGACAACTGTGGTCCTCCATACCATATACACTATACTGCATATACGCAGTGTGTGTGTACATTGTGTATGATTGAGAGTGTTTATGAGTGACTGGTTCCTTATAGTAAAGCGCTTTGTTTCTGATAAAGGTAGAAAAGCATAATAAGTTGAGTCCATTTACGATTTACTCTTCAATATGCGGCCCCCGAGGAAAAAGTTTGCCTTACATGGCAACTACATATTCCATAAAAGACAATTTATTTTAAATTTCCATCATTTATTTGAGCTGAAACAATGCTTCCTCTAATGCTGTCCCTGGACCAACAGCCATCGAAACTTGGTCTTTAAAGTCATTATATTTGTGTTCAGTACCTGCTTTTGATACTTACATTTTTTCCCAGACCAGTAGTACCTAAACTTTATTTTTTTTTAATACTATACTGGTATCGTTTAATGGCACCCAGCCCTAGTTGTAGCTGTTTTCTTTTTTTAGTTTCTGGCATACAGTATCTCTCCTCAAACGTCTATGCACAATATAAATAGAATCACAGGGAAAAAGGCGGCAACAAAGCTCTATTATATGTTTGAACGATTTGGTGAAGAAATAGTCGTTTTCGAGTGAGTGATAGCTGTTTCAGTCACTCTCTGGCAATCACAAAGGACAATGGATGGTTCTGTCTTCATTGCGATCGCCATTAAAGTTAATAACATAATAGTGGGTATAACACAGAATAGAAAAATGGCCAATTGCACAGACGTTTATGGGGAATAGCACCAATTAACAATACAATAAGCCGTTAAAAGTGTCAGCTCTTAATTGGTGGTTGTTGGTTTTTTATCCTTTCAATGATACGATGTCCTTTGTAGCAAAAAATCGGCCTGTGAAATATAGTGTTGCTGCTTTATTTCGGAGTCTTGTACTTTTCTCTAATTAGTTGGAAATGCAGGAGGAGTTCTTGTCGAGTCCCATGAAAGTTAGTCGACCAATTCCGACCCCGACCTCCACTCGTGGTGCTTCTTCAGGCCCTTCGTCTGCAAATTTAGGCTTCATTTACTTCCACTCGAGCTTTAGTGATGCATTTAAGCTGGGTGTTTTTCTCATCAAGACATGGTTTACACCCAGTTTAGACAGAATTTGTTGAAATGTTGATTTATTCTTTTACTTGATTTAGACTTGATCTGATCTTGATTCAGGGCTGGTCCCACTTGTGAGGTCAAGTATTTTCTGGCTTGATGTGACAATTTGAGAACACACGTTTTTGATCGTCATTTATTTCAGTTTTGTTCATCACAGAGCTCCCAAAATAACACATAACGTGAATTAGAGTGTCTCGTTTCGTAATAAAAACAAAACAAAACACAAAAACGAGTTTTTAACGGAGCGCATGGAGGATGTTTTTGGGCAAAAAATCTTTCAGGAATGTCACGATTCACTCTCCTTCGCCCTCAATTCTTGGAGATCGCAACAGAGCGTGTCCTTTTGTGATCAGTGGGGATTCGTAATTCAGGGGGACAGCATTGTTACAGCATTCGTAGTGTAGGAATGAGGTTGTGTAGGGGAGGCGCAGGTTAAACAGGACGAATCAAAGCAAAGGCAGAGTTTCTCCATGTTTGAATGTTATAGTAACAATATGGCCGAAACAAAGGAAGTTTTGCATAGTTTTGCTTTCGCTTATGAACGAAACTGCAGGTCCACAATTTGCACAAAACAATATACTGCAAACGAGAATGAGAGCGATTTTATTTATATTTATGTAGGTACCACATTCGCCAGATTCTTTCCTAACAGAATCCAGGACCCTCAGCAGCCTGTAGCAGCGCAATAGTGCGGGACAGTGCGGGACAGTGCGGGACAGTGCGGGACAGTGCGGGACAGTGCGGGACAGTGCGGGACAGTGCGGGACAGAGTGGGACAGTGCGGGACAGTGTGGGACAGTTTGTGACACTGCGTGAAGCCTCTGCCCCGATTGATCAAACTTGTCGTTATGTGTAAACCTACCATCAGTGGTAAAGGGAAAATCTTACACACACTTAAACAAAAATCAACACATAGTTTGTGCATCTATACATAAAAATATGAAATAAAACATTTCTATACGTTGCAACACGTGGTGTTGTTGGCTCAGGAATCAGGAAGTCCCTTATACTCCCGGTTTGATTCCAGACATAGACTGTAGAATTAATAGACAGCATCTGCTCACTCCTCCCTTTTTACCATAAGGACCACGTTCGAAAGGGAAATCATGGCGGATTTACAGACTCCTCCTACCCTGCTGAGCATGTTCCTAAAAAGGGCGGGATCTTCACTGTAGACTCGGCCCTGTAGACTCGCGGGGCACGTACTTCAGTCGTAGCCGTGCCCGCACCATTAGCTCTAATGCTAACGGCCTGTCAATCAAAGTCCGGCTCTCATTGGTATACGAGATTTCTAAAATGTTCCTCACGAAAACCAGCCTGGTTTCTTTAATTGCAACTAACCCAGCAATATCACAGGAGCAATATCTAGCTGTAGAAAGTTTTTAAAAATTAGAAACCAGGCTTTATATTTGCTTAGAACATGTGTAAAGTGCAATGCTTTCTAATGGAAAACTAGCTTGTTTTGCCACCCATATATGGAGGTAGTACAGCAATGGCGGCCCCTAGCATCGCGGTCACAAAGCAGGGCAACCAGCGATGCCAGACCGGCTGGATGGACGAACACTGAGTCCTCAATTGACCCGGGAATAGTTTAAATCGATGCCTCAAACCCAGGACCAGGTTGCTTCTCAGACCTGAGAGTGAAACTTAGGTAAAAGATCCCGCCCCCAAACACGTTGAGCAGACGCAAACCCCACACTGAACCTCACATAGCCGCAGAAATGAACCTGAAAATATGACACCTCTGTTTTCACCGTGGGTCCCGGCGCTGTCAGCCTCGGCTCCGAGACACAGACGTAAAGGACTGACAGTTGAATCTCGGGCGCTGGCGTCTTTTAACACTCTGTCTGAACACATTAGAGTCGTCCCGTGTCAGGCTGCGGCTCTTTCTGAAACAAAGACCACTGCAGTCCATCCTCTCGGTTTTATCTGAGTGTCTGACAGCCGTGAAGACCCCAGTGCGAGATCAAGCCTCTCCCTGTGACCCGACTGGAGCGGGACAAGTGACGCAGATAGAGTTCAGAGTCGAGGTGTATCAGAGCCTGGTACGGGGGGAATGAGGGGGATCAGGAGCTGCCTGTATATTCATGTCCCCCAGTAACTTTAAAGCAGGCAGTTCTCTGGAGCTTGAGAGGAAAATAATAACAAAATGGTAAATTGCTTCATATTAAATGTTTAGCAGATATTTGCATATACAATATATTCTAATGCACAAAGTATTATGACTATTCCTATTCCTAAACAAATATTTACCCTGAGTGAATTTAATAAGAAAGCACAAGTTCAGTTTCCATAAGTCATAAATTATTTTATTTTCTCCCAAGTGGTGGAACTACCTTTGTTTTGTCCTCAGACTCAGACATGTCTAGAAATAATACTGCGCTTCTAATAATAAAGCACTTGCAAACATTTCACGAACTTGCAGGTGATTCATTCTGTTTGTGACCCTGACTCCGCAAGTTGTGGAACGTCCCCTGAAGAATTGGGAGGCTGTTTGGACCACACCTACAAGCATCATTCACTGGTTGCCGCTTTCTTCTTCTCCTCCCTCTTCTTCTTCTTACCCGTCTTCTTTTTCTTCCATTTTTTTGTCTTCTTCCATTTCTTATTTTTTTCTTCTTTTTCTCCTTCCCCCTCTGCTTCTCCTTCCCCTTCTTTGTCTTCTTCCACTTCTTCTCCCCCTTCTTCTTCTTTCACTTCTTCTTCTTTCACTTCTTCTTCTTTCACTTCTTCTTCTTCTTTCACTTCTTCTTCTCCTCCTTCTTCTTCTTTCACTTCATCTTCCCCCTTCTCCTTCTTTCACTTCTTCTTTCACTTCTTCTTCTTTCACCTCTTCTCCTTCTTCTCCTTCTCCTTCTTCTCCTTCTTCTTCTTCTCCTTTTCCTCCTTCTCCTCCTTCTCCTTCTTCTTCTTCTCCTTCTTCTCCTTCTCCTTCTTCTTCTTCTTCTTCTTCTTCTCCTTCTTCTCCTTCTTCTCCTTTTCCTCCTTCCTCTTCTTCTCCTTCTCCTTCTTCTCCTTCTTCTCCTTCTTCTCCTCCTTCTCCTTCTTCTTCTTCTCCTTCTTCTCCTTCTCCTTCTTCTTCTTCTTCTCCTTCTTCTCCTTCTCCTTTTCCTCCTTCCTCTTCTTCTCCTTCTCCTTCTTCTCCTTCTTCTCCTTCTTCTCCTTCTTCTCCTTCTCCTTCTTCTCCTTCTTCTCCTTCTTCTTCAAAAGTATTCCAGTACATGGCTTCAGGTGTGACATGTTGTCCCAGCCCTATTAGACAAAGGCTGGTTATTGTTCAGGGTAAAAACACACTGTATTTGGATACTTGGGAGAGTATAGAGTACATTTTGTGTATTCAGAATGTATCTTTGTATCTTGCTACATCTTGTTCTATTAAAAGAAAAATCAAGCTCAGTTTTCGTTTGCCATCCTCTATCGTTGTATTATTTATCATTCTTGCTTGTCTATGTTTCGTGTTGCACCATTTCACCGAAGAACATCCCTCATTTGTGAAACCCATCCCTGACAATAGCAATAAACGTACATTTTGATTCTGATTCTAAATAATGGCTACAGTGAAGCGCTTTGAGAAGACTGTCGTGTCAAGCTTCAAAGCGCAACATTGCTTTTAACAGAAAGAGAAATACGTAACGCCTTTTTGTGAAATCTTTGTTTGACACCTGTAAAGATCCCGCTCTGTGTTTCTGTTTCTGTCTCTCATTAGGAAAAGCCAGACCTGGGGGAGCTGAACTTCTCCCTGTGTTACCTGCCCACAGCCGGCAGACTCACGGTCACCATCATCAAAGCCACCAACCTCAAAGCCATGGACCTGACCGGCTTCTCAGGTGAGCCGCTCTCCAAACACACACAAACACACGCACACAAAGTCGCTGCATAATCCGCTTATTAAATACACGGGGACATTCGCTAAACATCTGCCGCTGTGGAGATAAGTCTGGCCTAATCTGTCGCCGAGGCAAACGGGCGAAACCAAAGTCGTGTCGCCGACAGGTTTACACCGAAAGTCGCATCTGGTCAAAGGGAGAGAAAAGATTTGAGACACTTTTGAAGTCCAGTCTTTAAAGGGAAAGTCGCTGATCTTTTTGTTGTTTGCAAATAATAGAAGAGGGACTGTACATTATAAACTTTGTGTTGTGGTTAGAACTCCAACATTCATTGCCAACATGCCCGTTCATCAGATATGAGTTTAGAAGCATTTTTCACAGCTTTTAGGATGGAATACTGTTATGCATAAAGTTACTGCTAGTTCATGATCAATTAAAAGGGACATGTACTTAAACAGACAGCACAAAGTTTGTTTTGACAATATACTGCAAAAATGTAATCTATGAATAAGTGAAAATTGTCTCGAAATAAGTCAATTCGATCTTGATTTGAGTAACTCATTTCAAGAAAGTCCTTTTTTAACTCTTAGGGGACTGGATGCAAGTTAGCCATTTTATACTCACTACTGCCACCTCAGGTCTTATGCGTAACTGCAGGTTCTATATAAAGCTCGTGCATGACGGCACTTTGGACCCGAAGTAACAACTTTGAGTGACAGTGCAGGGTTTTAGAGGCAGAGGGAAAAAACATTAACAACAATATTATTTGAATCAAAAAGTAGAAAAGAGAAGGGCTTCCTGGACCTCCAAGAAAATAGAAAACATTTTTTGTCTAATTTAAGTGCAATGAGATAAATACATATGTTTTTAATTAAATCAGTACTAAGTAACTCATGCCCCTAGAGGCCAAAAGTGCCACTCCATGTTGCGTTTTTTTACTCATTAATTGTCCGTGAGAGTAAATACTACACTGACAGAAAAGACAAAGGGAGAGAGGGATATTGTACATCCAATTAAACAATGGGAATATTTTTTGTCACTCAAACTTGGCTGTAAAAACTGTTTAAGTGGCGCTAGCTCGCAGTTAGCTTTGGCCGTTAGCCTGTTAGCTTCTTTTTCATGATGCTATTAGTGTGTATCGGTGACACCTACCCGGTGGCAGCAAAGTTGCAATTGTGGTTTTCTGGCCAGAGGCACCAGGGGGAGATGAAAGACCCTCCAATCATCCCATTAACACTTGTATTACCCCCAGAAGGACTACGGGAAGGATTTATTACGGTAAACAAGTTACTTGAAAAAATTAATTACTCAAATCAGGGGCAAATATATGAATTTTAATCAAATGTTACTTATTTCCAGATTACCTTTTTATAATAGATTCAAACAGCAACGCATCATACAAACCTCTCATGGGAATCACAATATTTCACTCTATAAACATATTTATTTAGACTATAAACATATTTATCACACCCAATAAAGTCAAGCCAAAATCATGTCCATATGGATGTTTTTTCACAGCAGATTGTTCAGTAGAAGCGAAAGACGGCACTTGTTGCTAACGTTAGCATATGCTTCCTGATTGGCATTGTTTGTTTTTTAAGTATTTATGGGCTGTTGAACGACTTTGCTCCTCTCCATGTCTCTGTATCTATAATTAGTAGAAAAAAACATATCCAGAATTCAGCATTTGTTGAAGTAGTGGTGGAGAAATGGGAGAAAGTTTCTCTGGCTGACCATATGATGCCGTCTGTATCGATGTGAGGGAGAAAAACTATTTTTACCTCTATTAAACTGGAAAACTGAATTGTCCATAGCCTTTGCCATATCAGAGTCTATTACGATCATTCTTCCAGCTATAGTGGAAACTGAACTGTTAAGTCGCATTAAGAAATCACAGAAAAACTAAATTGCGTCCGCATCTGAGTTCTGACAAAAGCCGTTTCATGGGTTCTTTGTGTGAGTGCTGAGCGTTTGTGAATCCAAATTGCTGAGTGAATAGACGTAATTTACCGTACGTGGGGGTTAAATTGTATAAAACTGCTCTTTTCAAAAGCCAGTCTTCTCTTGTTATTGTGATAAACAGCCTCACGCCGAGAGGAAGCGTCCACCACCGTTTCTGCAGGGGCTGTAGTAAACTCTGTTACAGGCTTTTCACTCACATCAAGTGGGGCTATAGAAGCAGAGTGGTTAGAAACAGCTGGAGAAGTAGCAGTCGGTCATCAGTGGCTCAGTGGTTTGGGCGTACATCCACAAACTCAAAGGAAGACACTTATGAATGTGAGAAATCGACGAATAGTAGGTTTTAGAAGAAAAATGTGTGCAGCTAGGACAACTGAACCCCTCTCATTGGTCTTTGAAAAGTCCACCTGTAGCCAGAGATTATTACTGTCGCTGATGAAACTTCTTAGAGACACATAAAGTCAAAACTTCAAACTACAGAGCCCGGGTGACGGCTCAACATCGAGAAAAGCATTATATAAAACAAATCCATAGTGGTATTGCAATTTTAGACTAATTTCTTAACCCCCGCCTTAACCTATGCATTTTCTCCAGTCCAGCTTTACCCTAATCTCAAAGGTTGCAGCCTATGGGCCAGAGCAAAGCCTCATTTGAAACCTAAGACCCACAAAAATGATCTAAATCACATGTGTCAAGGATAATGCGGCCCGTGGGATGGTTTAATGTGTCCCTTTGAGGAGCATGAATTCCTGAGTGTGTCAAAAAAAAAATTAAGTCTCTAGCCCATTCCTGTGCGGAGTTTGCTCACTCCCGCCACTAGGGGTAACTTAAATTAAAAAAAAAAAAGATGATTTTTCACTGAAGAAAATTGAGTTTCAATATTTTTCATGTTTATTGCACTTTAGGATAGGATGATGCACTTTTATAACAAAGGTTTAAAGTCATTTTTATGCCTGAGAGTTGACAGTATCTAATATTGTTAGAGTCAATAAAATCGTTTATCGCGATACTTTCCTGCCTCAATATATCGTACTTCAAATTTGTTATTGTGGCCTTGTCATGCAGTATATTTCCATGCCACAAACCTTCGAAAATCCAAGAAAAAATGGTACAAGAAACATTCGACTGCGGTTCAAACGGCAATAAACAGCACTGAGTTGTATTTGCTGCTGCCTTATATTCTTAGATCAGCTAACTTTACCATCGTGGATACATCGTTGCCATAGGTTTCCGGTTGCCGCAGTAACAAGAATCAGAAATAAGCCTGTACATTGCAAATAAAAATGGTCTGACCGTGCAAATGAAAACACGACCTTCGCGACGCACGTCATGCTAACCCCTCTGCCGGTGCCCACTCCCGCCCTGGACCCGGGACGGTTTGGAAATGTACATATCCGTCATACATCACGGTGGGATTTTTCCAAATGTGAGCCGCTTCCCGTGACATTTTTCATCCGTAAAGGTTACCCCCATAAACGCGGTGCTCAATACTAACCCCATTCTCCGGCGCGTTCATCAAATTGAGTCAGAGCCGGGAAATGTCAGGTCCAGACTAAATAATTTCTTCTTCTGCGGCACGTCGAGGGTCCGGTGGAAACATATACGGCGCGCGGGGAAGGATATTGGAAAAATCATCAAGGTTTCTCCCAGATTCCTTCAGCAGTATCGAGTTAGAGATATTCTGTCATGTTTGAAATGAGGGGAGAGTCAATAAACTGCAGGAGGCTGTTGCAGTGTTGGGTTTTGCCACATGTTTTTATATGGTTTCCTCTCATACGCCTCAGCACTGTTTCACTAATTCTACAAGAGCCATAGTTTTGGGTGAAAGTTGTTAGCGGCTTTAACAAATGGACGTTGTTGTTTAATAGGTGGAGTCCAAAGTGTCCTCTGCCATTTTAAGGACCATAAACCTGAACAATCAATACAGACGGCATCTCTGGGAACATCCTCAAACCGTCAAGGCAAGGCAAGGCAAGTTTATTTGTAGAGCACAATTCATACACAAGGCAATTCAAAGTGCTTCACAGTTGCATAAAACAAATACAATCAATAAAACATCAACATAGAATTAATCAATTACAGTAAGAGGCAAGAGTGTAGATAAAATACTTTCAGTTATATGCATTTTTAAGTCTTGTTTTGATTCGCTCTGTCTTGAGCACTATTTTTAAGTCTTGTTTTGACTCGCTCTGTCTTGAGCACTATTTCGCTCTGTCTTGAGCACTATTTTTAAGTCTTGTTTTGACTCGCTCTGTCTTGAGCACTATTTTTAAGTCTTGTTTTGACTCGCTCTGTCTTGAGCACTATTTCGCTCTGTCTTGAGCACCATTTTTAAGTCTTGTTTTGACTCGCTCTGTCTTGAGCACTATTTTAAGTCGTGTTTGGACTCGCTCTGTCTTGAGCACTATTTCGCTCTGTCTTGAGCTCTATTTTTAATTCTTGTTGTGACTCGCTCTGTCTTGAGCACCATTTTTAAGTCTTGTTTTGACTCGCTCTGTCTTGAGCACTATTTCGCTCTGTCTTGAGCACTATTTCGCTCTGTCTTGAGCACTATTTTTCTTGCTCGTTCAAAAGTAAGTTACCTAACCTCTGTTTTTGTCGCTCCTTCTCCTCTGGACATCAATATAAAATTAATCAATTACAGTAAAAGGCAAGAGTGCAGATAAAATACTTTCAGTTATATACACGGGCAAACAGAACTGTTTTCATCCTGGATTTGAACATTGTCAGAGTTGAGGCCTGTCTCACATCCTCATGAAGACTGTTCCAGATTTTAGCTGCATGAAACTGAAACGCAGCCTCACCGTGTTTATTATTGACTCTGGGAACCACCAGGAGGCCCCTCCCTGAAGTTCTCAGGGCCCGAGATGGTTCATACGGCTGTAACATGTCAGAGATGTACTTTGGAGCTAAACCATGAAATGACTTGTACACAAGCAGAGCTGTTTTAAAGTCTATTCTCTGAGTGACAGGAAGCCAGTGCAGAGACCGGAGCACTGGACTAATATGGTCGTATTTCCTGGTTCTTGTCAGGACTCGAGCAGCAGCGTTCTGGATGTACTGTAGCTGTCTGATAGCTCGTTTAGAGAGGCCAGTGAGTAGGCCGTTACAGTAGTCTAACCTGCTGGAGACAAATGCATGGATAAGTCTCTCTAAGTCTGGTTTTGACACTATTCCTCTGATCTTAGCAATGTTTTTCAGATGGTAAAAAGCTGCTGATGTTATTGCTTTGATGTGGCTGTTTAAGTTCAGGTCTGAGTCCATGATCACTCCTAGATTTCTAACCTGATTTTTTGGTTTTAGAGAGAGAGACTCAAGGTGACTGATAACACTTTGTCTTTGTGCCTGTGGGCCAAAAACAATGATCTCAGTTTTGTCTGAGTTTAGTTGGAGAAAGTTGTTTTGCATCCACAAACTGATCTGTTGGATGCAGTGACAGAGAGTATCTACAGGCCCATGTTCACCAGCCGTCAGTGACACGTAGATTTGAGTGTCATCTGCATAGTTGTGGTACGACACATTGTTGCTGTTTATTAGCTGACCCAATGGAAGCATGTACAAGTTGAATAAGAGGGGTCCCAAGATTGACCCCTGGGGGACTCCACAGGTCATGGCAATTTTGTCTGAGACACAGTTGCCAATTTCAACAAAGTATGTCCTGTCCTCGAGATAGGACTTAAACCAGTTTAGAGCAGTGCCAGAGATTCCCACCCAGTTTTCTAACCTGTGAAGTAAGATCCCGTGGTCCACTGTGTCAAAGGCAGCGCTCAGGTCCAGCAGAACTAAAACTGAGACCTTACCTGCGTTGGTGTTCATACGGATATCATTTGTCACCTTGATCAGAGCTGTCTCAGTGCTGTGGTGGGGCCTAAAGCCTGACTGGAAAGTATCAAACACATTGTTAGACAGGAGAAAGTAAGTGAGCTGCTGATATACTACTTTCTCTAGGACTTTTCCTAAGAATGGCAGGTTTGATATGGGCCGGTAGTTGTTCATTACCTTGGCATCAAGGCTGCTCTTCTTTAGAAGAGGCTTGATGACTGCAGTTTTCAAGGCCTTTGGAAATGCTCCAGTCTCGAGTGAGATGTTAACTAACTGAGCAAGTTGTGGTAACAAGCTGGTCAGCACAGACTTCAGAAATCTAGTGGGTAATTCATCAAGGCAGCATGTACATGAACTCAGACCGGAGATAACCTCTTCGATTGTTTTGTCAGTAACAGGTGTGAAATGTGTCAGCTCAAGGTGTTTATCTGGTGGCAGAGTTTCTATTTGTGTTGTGGAGATTATGGCATTTTTAATGCTTTGGACTTTGTCATAGAAAAATATTGCAAACTCATTACACTTAGATGTAGAGATTAGTTCTAGGGGCAGTGAAACTGGAGGGTTAGTTAATCTGTTTACTGTGGAAAACAGAACGCGAGAATTGTTTCTGCAGTTTGAGATGATTGTAGAGAAGTACTTCTCCCTTGCTCCACGCAAAATCTGGTTGAACACACAAAGCACTTCTTTGTAAACCTCAAAATGAACCTGGAGCTTTGACTTGCGCCATTTCCGTTCGGCTTTTCGGCACTCCCTCTTCTGTGTCCTGACCGAAACTTCACTTCTCCAAGGTGCCTTTTGCCTATTGTTAACCATTTTAACCTTGACAGGAGCAATAGTATCCAAAACATTTAAGACCCTTGATGTGTAAGAGTCCAACAGATTATCAACATTAGAACATGGGGCATTTTCAAATCTGATCATCTCCATAAACTGTGTCCCTGTTGTATCATTTATGTGTCTTCTTTGAATAACTCCAGGCCCAACCACTGGTTTCGGTGTAACACACAGGTCAAAGAAGACACAAAAATGATCAGACAAAGCAACATCAACAACATTCACATTTGATATATTAACACCTTTTGTAATAACTAGATCTAGAGTGTGGCCTTTGTTGTGAGTTGCCTCACTCACGTGCTGAGTTAAACCAAACATTTCAAGGACAGCACCGAGTTCTATTGCATGCCTGTCGTTGGTCACATCCACATGCACATTAAAATCACCTGAAATTACTAAACAATCGAAATCAATGCATATAAATGACAGTAATTGAGTAAAATCTTCAATAAAACAGTTCTGTGGTGGTTTGTAAATAGTCATATAAAGTATGGAAGATTGTTTTATCTCCATTTTGAATGACACGTACTCAAACGTTGGAAAAACCCCAAATGACAATTTTTGCAGGAGTAAATTGTCCCTGAATATGGCACAAACACCCCCACCCCTCTGGTTTTGGCGTGTTTCAGACACAAAATTGAAGTGAGATGGACTACACTCAATCAAAACTGCATTTCCAGTGTTTTTGTCTAGCCATGTTTCAGTTAAAAACATAAAATCTAGATTATAAGAGGAAATAAAACTATTTATTAAAAAGGACTTGTTTTTTAGCGATCTGACATTGAGTACAGCATGTTTGAGATTTATCTGTGTTTGAGTGGATGGAATCTTTTTGCAGGGGACATGGATTAGATTTCTTTGATTGGACGGTCTGACTGTCCCTCTCTTATCTAATCTATGTTGTTTGACGGTACTAATTGTCTTGTAAGAACACACTCCCTCTATGGACCTCTGGTTGGTTTTGAGTTTGCTATGCATGGTAGCAACGCAGAGGCCCCTAATGTCCTAGACAGCAGCAGTGAAGCTGCTGGAGATAACAGCTGTGGGCGCCGGTGGTGGGGGCCGAGCTGGGGAGACCTTGGTTTGTGGATGCTTCTTTGGGGAAAAGTCTCTGGAGGGTGTAGATGTAGTAGTCGGGCTCAAGGCCTGTGGTGGAGTAGGTGAAAGTGCTCCTTCGGCTGAATCATTTAATAAAGGTGCAGGTGGTGCTGAAGCTGAGCTTTTCCCCGGAGATGCAGGTGGTGATGCTGCTATTGTTGAAACGCTTTCTGGAGATGCGGGTGGTGCTGGTGCAGCTAAATCCTTAACTGCAGCTGAGTCCACCGGTGCAGATGGTGCTGCTGTGGCTGAATCCTTAACTGTGGCTGATTCCATAGGTGCAGATGGTGCTGCTGTGGCTGAATCCTTAACTGTGGCTAAGTCCGTAGGTGCAGGTGGTGCTGCTATGGCTGAAACCTTTACTGCAGCTGAGTCCTTTACGGCAGATGCAGATGACGCAGCTGTGACTGTATCATTTATTGGTGGTGCAGTTGAGGCCTTTGCTGCTGAGCCAGGAGCTCTTCTCATGCTCCTCTCGGCTCTCTCTTGTAGCTCAGGCCTCCTCTGATTTTGCAGAGCGTGGAGGAGATTTTCCGTCAGTCGTCTCACTCCACCTCTGCTCAAGTGAGGCCCATTTCCTCTAAACAGGTCATCACGTTGCCAGAACAGATTAAAGTTCTCTATGAAATACAGTCCTCTCGGCTCACAGACGTTGGACAGCCATGTATTCAACTGAAATAGCCGGGAGAATTTGTTTATTCTCCCATCGATGTTTGGGATGGGTCCACTGATGAACATTTGTATTGCCTCTTTATCCAGACAATCAAGTCTCTCAAAAAGTTTATTGAACTTTTCTTTCAGGGCTTCAGACTCTTCGTCTCTTGTGTCCACAGCACCAACATGTATGATAAGTTTGTCAATCCCAGGGTTATTTGTGATTTCCTTGTTTAGAACATCTATGATGTCAGAAACTGTGGCGCTGGGATAACTGCTTGTAGTAATCCTGTCATTGTTTATATTAGATATGGCTCCGTCTCCAAGCACCAGGATATCTCTGGCCTTGACACTTGCCACACTTTTCCTCTCGAGCTTTGTTTTGACTTCTTTTTCTCTGTCTCTCTCTGATTTTCTCCGTTTGTTACACTCATCTTCTGAGAGAGGTGAAAATCTGTTTGTTAACTTTATTCCAGGTTTATTTTTGCTAGCACGTTTTCTTTGCTTTGGCCGAGCACCAAGTTGTTTGTATAGTTTCGGGAACGTTACGGTATCGTCTAGCTTTAGGTTGCAAGTATCAGTTTTTCCAGTCTTCTTACCGTGTTCCATAGGGAGCGTGTCATTAAGTCCTTTATCCATCTCAAAGGCGAGAATTTTGTCCCGCAGCAAAATAATTTCTTGTTGATAAATCCGACAGCTTTCACAAGAAGATGTTTGCGTTACTCCCGCAGCCATGTTGATAAGACTGTCGTCGCTGGTCCAGATGAGTTGTTAAAAAAAAAGGGCATAAAATGATTAAAAATGATTTAAAAAAAAAAAAAAAGTCTTGGCTCACTTAGAAGAAGAGAATAAAATCATATCCGTGTGACATGTGCCAAAAAAGAGTGATTAAAAAAGCGAATAAACCGTCACATTGGAAACTGCCCAACTCCACCAAAAGACCCTTTCGCTGCTGACATCATCAGTGACATCATCGGGAGGCTGGAAGTGATCAAGAGAAATAAGATTAAACTAAAACTATGAGAGTAAACTACAGCTAAAAATGTGGTCCTGTTGTGGATTAAGGTGCAAGAGCAAGAGGAATGACATTTGAGACGATAAAATAAGGTTTAGCTGATGTTTCCAACAACAGTTAGACATAGATACAGACGGCATCGCGTCATAGAAGGGGGCGTGGCTTCGCCGAGGGGAAAAATAGAATCTTTTGGGAAATGTTCCACTCTTTTTAGCCATTTTCTGATGGAATATGAACTTATTTATCAGCACATAAATAAAGTCAAGGGTAAATCCGGTCCATATGGATATTCTCTCACAGCAGTAGAGGTAAAAAAAAACGGCAGATGTAGCTAGCGCTAGCCGTTAGCATTAGCACGATGCTAACATGAAGCATCAAGTTAGCATTCTCCGTAATTTATGTATTTATGGGCTGTTGAACCACTTTGCCCCTCTTCATGTCTTTGTTTCTTTATTTAGTAGAAAACTATGTTCATAATCTAGCATTTATTAAAGTAGTTTTGGAATAATTAGAGAAACTATAGATTTTTCTCCAAATTGTTTTCCCCCTTAAATGTTTTCAAACATGACCAAATATGGGAGATTCCAGAGATGCCGTCTGTATCTATCTAGCTTCCTGCCTCCAGCTAAACCCGGAATGTTTACAAATAATTAAGGGGTCTATATATTAACAAAATTAAAATATGAATCTATTTTCTACTCAATAAAGACACAGAGAGACGTGGAGAGGAGCCAAGTGGTTCAACATCCCTTAAATACAAAAGTAACAAAGAATGCTAACGGTTAGCTTTATGCAACATGTTAAGGCAGGGGTCACCAACGTGGTGCCCGCGGGCACCCAGGGGCCCTTTGGGGCATGTCCATTAGCCCTTGGGACTTTTTCTAAAGTGTAAAACACTTCATTTTCTTGAATCTAATTCTTAAAATTACAGTTATTTCGGTTCTTGTGACTCAGTATGAGTTTTAAATAAAGCTATTTTAATAAAATATGGGGTCAATATCCTTTAAGTGAACAGTGTACGTTTAAGTCTTTAGGATTTGTTTTTAACTGGAAGCCCTTGAACAACTTAATGCTCTTATAGTAGCCCTCAGCTGAAATAAGGTTGATGACCCCTGTGTTAAGGGTTAGCTTTTCTTGTCTACTGGACAGTCTGTTTAACCTGTTGTGGTGGCTCAGGTGGTCGATCGGGTCGTCTAATGATCGGAAGGTTGGGGGTTCGAATCCCAGCTCCTGCAAGTGCACACAGTCGTTGTGTCCTTGGGCAAGACACTTTACCCACCTTGCCTCCACTGTCTGTGTACACTGGTGTGAAGAAGAGAGTGAATGGGACTGGGTCCTTGCTGTAAAGCGCTTTGGGCTGAATAAAGGTAGAAAAGCGCTATATAAGTTGAGACCATTTACCATTTTGTCTTTCTTTTGGCTTTATTTGCGTGTGCTAAATATGCTCATAGCCTGCCCGAAAACGCCTAATTAGAGAGAAACATTGTGATTCCCATAACAAGCTCCATTCTCTCTCGGCTAGGCCACGCCCCCTAGTATCTAAACCCTAGCTGTCCTGCACTCAAGGTTTATCATGACACCATCTATTTGTTAGCATGCTGTTGGGTAACTATTGCAGCAAATTAATTGTTTGTAGCCTGTTTCATTTCAGCTGCAACCAAACTTCGAGATGCACAGAAATGATAGTGGGGCATTTACGACATCGAGCTGAAATAAAATATGAATAAAAACAAAGCAGGGTTGGCACAGACGTGGACAATATGTGCACACTCGGCGAGCCACAGTTTGCCCTGGGGCCAGGCTTTGCTCCCTGAAGCGGAGGTGACTTCAGGTCTGTGCAGAAACAAACCGCTGCTTCATCAGATACAGCGGCAGCAGATGTGGCTCCAGATGTTGTTGTGGCCCCGGCGGACTTCTCTCGACTCGGGCTGAGAAAGTACCACTGCCACAACAAATGAAGTCCTTTTTTTTATTCTGCTGTCATCCACACACACAGGAATATGCACATAACTTTAAATGGCTTGAATTATAGATTATGAATAATGCTTCTTTTAACTGTTTTACCACGGCATTTTGAAACTGAAGCAGAACAGGCCAGAATAATTGGTAGAATATGCTAAAATGCGTATGTGTTGACCTGGTTCATGGCTAGACTTACAGAGCCATCATGAAGCCTAATGTCCTCTCCATCTATGAAAATAAACACTTTCCAACCTTTTGTTCCTAAGCCCCTGCTGCCTGTGCCGGAGACACAAGCACAACGAGTCACGATGCAACATTTGTGAAGCGAGAAAAGGTCCAGGATGTCAAAATGCACAGACTACATATCAGTCACGCACCTTTAGCTTTAATCACAGCACACATTTGCAGTGGCATTGTTTCAACAAGCTTCTGCAATGTCAAAAGACCCAGAGTTGCATTCAAGATCTTGTATTGATGATGGGAGAGAGTGACCACGGTGCAAAGCCTTCTCCAGCACATTCCAAAGATTCCCAGTGGGATTAAGATCTGGACTATGTGGCGGCCAGTCCACGTGTGATTTCACAATGTGAGCCTGATGAATCTTGGCATCGTCATCTTGGAATCAGGGAAGAAGAGATCAACTGATGGAATAACCTGGTCATTCAGGATGTTCAGGTCGTCAGCCGATCTCATTCGTTGGGCTCATAGTGTTGTTGAACCTCGACTTGACCAATTGCAGCAACTCCAGATCAGAACAGGTGGATGCTTAGCAGTGTAGATACAGTTGTGCTCAAAGGTTTACATACCCTGGCAGAATTCTTATTCTTTTTTGACTATTTTTCAAAGACTATGAAAGATTTTATCACTTAGTGGTTGTGTGCAGCCATTTATGGTGAAACACCTGAGTTTGCTCTTTTTAAATCATAATGAAAAAAGAAAGTACCAAAATGACCTGGATCAAAAGTGTACACACCCCAGTTCTTAATACTGTGTTTTGCCCCCTTTAACATCAATGACAGCTTGGGGTCTTTTGTTGTTGTTGTGTATTAGGTTCTTTATTTCTTCCGATGGTAAAGCGGCCCATTCCTCTTGGCAAAAATCCGAATCAGAATCATTTTTATTGCCATTGCTTGTAAACAGGTTCACAAACTAGGATTTTGTGCAACATTACACATAAAAATGTACAACACAGAGTTTAGATAAAAATAAGCTATAAAACTTTTAACTATAAGGCTATAGGGGCATGCAAAAAGAACATTTAAATAAATAAGATTTAAAAAATAAGAAGTAAAATATGGTAAGACGACAACAACAATTGACATAGTGACATTGTGTAGGTGTATAAAGTGATAAAGTGATAAGTGATTGCAGCGGATATAAGTGTGGACATACCACATAGTGCAATAGAGCAGATTACAGTCTGTACAGAGTTATTAGGTCTCATTATCGTTCATGAGTCTGATGGCAGAGAGAGAAAAAACTGTTCAAGTGGCGGGATCTATGGGTCTTGATAGACCGTAGCCTCCTGCCTGAGGGGAGAGGGGTGAATAGTCTGTGTCCAGTTCCTGTAAATTCCTGGGCTGTTTTGCATGAACTGCATGTTTGAGCTCTCCCCACAGTGGTTCAATGATATTGAGGCCAGGAGACTGAGATGGCACTAATGGGACCTTCACTTTATTCTGCTGGAGCCACTGGCATCAGCGAAACACCTCCATATTTCACAGTAGGTCTGGTGCACTTTTCATCATAGGCCTTGTTGACAACAAAAAGTGCACCAGACCTACTATGAAATATGGAGGTGGTTTGCTGGGGTGTGTAAACTTTTGATTAGGGGCATTTTGGTATTTTCTTTTTTCATTATGATTTAAAAATAATGAATAATGAATAACTCGATTGTTTCACCTTAAATGGCTTCAGACAACCACTGACTTTGAGTGAGAAAAAAACTCTTTCATATTCTTTGAGAAATAGTCAGATTCTGCCAGGGTGTGTAAACCTTTCAGCACAACTGTAACAATACTTTTATTTGTTTGAAGATGTAGGCTCCCTGCCAACAAATCACAGGTCATAAATACAAGAGAAGTGAGGAGAGCGTTGCTGCAGTGCTCCTGAGACCCCCTTCTTGGATCACGCCTTCCCAAACTCTCCTCGACGGTGTCCCTGGCTTTAGATAATTACATTTTCCACTATATAATTTTTTTTTTCACATTATTCAATCACATCCACATTTATTTGACAGGTTTATTGATTCAATACCGAGTCTCTACAAATCTTAACTGCCACGTCTAAGTTCCTTTAAGTTCACCAGGCCCTGCTCCATGGTCAGGAGATTGACTGTGATAAACATGTTTCGTGACACGTTTTCGGGCAACAACATTATTAAATTAACTGTTTCTTTGGGGGGGGTTTTAACGTGTTTTTGACACATACACACACACACACGGATAAACCGGGCAACCTGAACCTCGCCTGCTCTCTGGGGGAATAGTTAGTGCTTCGTTTTAGAGTCGGTGAGAGCAGGTGGGCCTCAGGTGTGGAGGGAGCAAGCGTGAAGACGGAGGACGGCTGAGTGCTTCAAAATAACAAGGTGTTCAGCAATGGGTTTGAATTAGGAACAAAAGCCAAAAGTGATAGAAATAATGTTACTTTCTGCCTTCATATTGTTCTCTATAGAGTGTTCTTTCTTATTCGTTATGCGCTTGACACAGGGTAGATTGGACAAAATGGTGAACTGAACTGAACCGAACTGAACTGAAAGAATAGCTATTAAAGAAAGGAACACACTAGCCATTTCTAGATGTCTATGTTAAAGAAGACAAGACAATGATGTGGGCCTGAAGTAGGGCTGGCTATGATTTTGGCAAAAAAATAATCACGATTATTTTCCCCATATTGATCGATCTCGAGTTTCGATTTGATTTTCTTGTTTACAAGAAGAAGAAAAAACAATAAATGGGGTCTTTCCTGGACGAGCATGTAAACAGAAGCAGTGGTCAAACCGAAAACTGCTGCTAATTCATCAGCAAAAACAAACTCCACACTAATTTACAATTCACTGTTAGAAGTCCGGCTAATCCACCGCTGCAGCTTCAAAACAAATCCACATGGTCCAAATAGTGATTTTCCTCTTCGAAGGTTTAAACTCCTGGTCCTCTGAGCTCCTTCTGTTTTGCCCTTTAGGCGAGTTCAACTTTGTAGCTGATTTTACACATAAGATCACCAGGTCCTCTCCTCTGGCTGCCGCATGTGCCGTCCTGTGCGTCCTGTTTGTTTGGGCCGAGTGTTTCCCTGGGATTGACCTGACAGGCGCTGCAGCATGGCTCAGTCCATATTTTAGGACTGGCCAATTCTCCTCGATTAAAATGCATCATGTGATCGTCCTTTATTAAAATCACGATTAGCCCTATATCTAATGCCCTGTATCTAATGCCCTATATCTAATGAATGTTTTTCTTAATCTCTCTCTTCATGGCTCTATAGTTTGGGACATCTTGCTGCTCCAATCAGAATCAAAAATCTTAAATTGATTAACCTCTTACCCCCCACCTTACCTGAACGCATCTCCTCCAGTTCGGCTTTACCCAAATCTTAAAGTTTCTTGACTGGAGCTCACAGCCTATAGTCCAGTGTTTGGAAAGCTAAGACCAAAACTTTTCTGTTGTGTTGTCGCCGTTCTTTTTCCACATTTTTCATGGGTTTTTTGTGTGTGTTTTTGTCCCTATTTTTCAGTATTTTCCATTGTGTTATTGTTGCTTTTCTGGTACAGTTTAGTCTCTATTTTGACACTTTGATTTGGGTAATGCCGAACTGGAGAAATTGTGTTTAGTTCCAGTGGGAGTTAATCATATTGATCATAAAATACTGACCAAAAAGATACGAGATAAGATATGATTACAGCTGTGGTGTTGTTTCAAAAAGCTTCTGCAATGTCAAAAGATCCAGTGTTATGTTTTCAGAAGATCTTGTATTGATGATGGGAGAGTGTGATCACAGTGCAAAGCCTTCTCCAGCACATCCTAAGGTTTCTCAATAGGGTTCAGATCTGGACTCTGTGGTAACCAATCCATCTCATGCTCCACTCTTTCACAATGTGAGACCAATGATTCCTGGCATTGTCTTCTAGGCCTGTGTCATCAGGGAAGAAGAAATCCATTGAAATAACCTGGTCATTCATGTTCAGCTGATCTCATTCCTTGGGCTCATAGTGTTGCTGAAAAAGACCTGAAAACCCAGATCAGAACAGATAGATCTATGTATTTAAACTGTGGTGATCATCCAGGATGGCCATAATCCCAAATGGACCTGTAGCTTGGCCTTTCCACACAGAAGGGCCCGCCTTTATAACACGCACAATAAAGGCCCCTCTGAGACAAGTACTTTCCTGATTTAACAAAGGCTTAAAGAAAAAAAAAATCAGTCATGTTTCCCATATGACTAATGCACTATTTCCATTACCTGCGTGTAAAGATAGCTGAGTTCAAGATGGTCTGAAGCAGCACTAACTGGATCTGTAGTATTTATGGGATTTCCTGTCAGCGTCGCGTAGAGATGGTGAATCGAAAGCTTTATCCCTTTGTGCTGATTTGATCCGGCTCTGAGGAGGGGACTGGATTTCCATGGCTTTTAAGTGCGACAGAGGCAGGTAGCTCAGAGAGTTAAACCCCCAGCGCTGGCGAGAGGAAAACCGCCTGCGGGCCTCTCCAAAGGTCGACATTTATTGTGCTTTTCTTGGTTTTTAGATGCACAGAAAAGATCACATTTCACATGCCTCAGTGACGTCTAGAGTGACCGCTGACTCCCTGCTTTGCAGTGTCTGTCACTTTGAATTCATATATCGTTGATCTGTGTTTAAAGGGACTATACAGGGTTTAGGAATGTTTAAATTATGTATTTTCCTCCCCCTACATGTTCCAGTCATGTTCTAAGGAGAGAAAGGGGAGGAGCTTGATTGTTTACTTTTGAAAATTCTGTTCCTGCTCTGCTCATTTTGCAAACAAATTTCACTCTATACTCTATCTAACATGACCAACTTGCATCTAGTCCCTTAAGATGTGCCGCTGATCTGAATAAAGTTACATTTGGGAATAAAATAAGTGTTCCCACAGTGAGTTGTTTAATATTGCTCTGAAACATGGTTTGTCCATAGGATTTTATATGGAAATCTATGGATTTTTATGGATTTTATATGGAAAGCTATGGATTATATGGATTTATATGGAAATAAATCCACATATTTCCATATAAATGAAAATATATGGATTTCCATATATCCATATATGGATAAATGGAGCCAACCTTTTTTTTTTTCCACAAAAAGTTGACTTAAATGTGTTTTTCTTACATTGTGGCATCTGTAATCAAAACACCAGAAGTGACACGATTGTGCAGCATTTTTCAGCATTTAATTCCTAAAAATTATTGAGCTTCGAACTCCTAATAAGAAGATGAAATTTGAGTTACAGGATTTTTTTTCAATAATAGCTAATTTATTCCAAACAGATCTAAAATCCCCTTTGTATCCAATATGCCAACAAAACAAGCCCCTAAATTCAATCTTGGCTCTGTCTACTGTTCAGATATTTGGGAAACAATATAAACAATTGGGTCATTTTTATGCGTAAGAGGCCTTATATTATTCTGCATAAAAACATCAAATCAAATAAAACTTCCAATGCACTTCCACTCTTATATCTATGCCAGAAAGCATTAGAAAAACTTTCACATTGATATCTCTTGATTAATTGTTTTTCCATGCTCACCTGCAGTAGTTTGCTTTAAATACATGGGGTCTTCTGTGCTTTATTTTGATAACGCCCAAGTACAATAGTAGCTTTTTCAGTGTTTAGCTGAGCATGTTTATTATCACTGGAACGTTTGCTTGTGTTCTGATTTGTACAGAATAAGACACTGGAACAAGAGGAAGAAATTGCTTGTTATTTTTATTTGGCTTTAAAGCTTTCATATAGGCCCTATCTACCAACACTGACATTTCAGCAGAGCTCACCAGCTGTCCACTAATAATCAACATCGGGTATTAAAGGGATATTTCAGGATTTTTGACATAGGGCCTCATTTCCCAGTTATCCAGAGTGTTGCTGATACCTGGAGATATTTTTATTGTAATTCATGCAGTTCTTATGTTTAAAGAGTTTCGTGGCGCTAGGCTAATGCAAGGCTAGCGCATTTCTATGGTATCAGCTAGCCTGCATTAAAAACAGTCTGACCCGCTCCACAGAGCACCTGAGGCAAATCACTTATAACACCAGACTAACCATATAAATGTCTGTGTCGATAGAATATATTTTGGAATAAACTGACCTTGCATCACATGAATGATCGCATTTTGAGGGACTATTTTCTAGCAGATCACTCCGCCGCTGCGTAGCTTATACAACCACGAAGCTGATGCTGCTCAAATATAAGGTATTTTAAATGCAACATGGTTAAAATTACTCTATGGACACAGACATTTATATGGTTAGTCTGGTGTTACAAGTGATTTGCCTCAGGTGCACTGTGGAGCGGGTCAGACTGTTTTTAATGCACAACATAAGAACAAATTGCGAAATTCAACTGTCTGGAAATTTGTGATACCAATATGTTATACTCTTGAAATAGAAGCATCATTGTACCAAGGTTGAAAGCTTTAAAGGAATAGGCCACCGTTTTTACATACTAAGATATGTTCTTAGCTCACTTTAGTCGAGTTAATATATCCCCGTCTGGTCTTTGTCCGTGCGCTCTGTCACGCAAACGGAGCACATACGCAGCCTCTCCCACATGTCACATAGCTCCGAAAAAGCTCACGATAGAAGCTACTAAGCTCTTCCACGTGTTCCCTATTTAAATAAAGTTACGTGAAGTGTTTTCATGCGAAGTATATTTACCCAGAAATGTAGCATGTCGATTTTATAAGCAAATAAAAAGGGGGACTATATTGTGAGGCGTAATGATACGAGGAGCACAGCGTCCGCGTAGTAACTCCTAAAGACTTCCCCCGCTCACTTCCGTCAATAACCTTTAGGAGTTACTGCGCGGACGTTTTACTCCTCGTATCATTACGCCTCACAATATAGTCCCCCTTTTTATTTGCTTATAAAATCGACATGCTACATTTCTGGGTAAATATACTTCGCATGAAAACACTTCACGTAACTTTATTTAAATAGGGAATACGTGGAAGAGCTTGGTAGCTTCTATCGTGAGCTTTTTCGGAGCTATGTGACATGTGGGAGAGGCTGCGTATGTGCTCCGTTTGCCTGGCAGAGCGCACGGACAAAGACCAGACGGGGATATATTAACTCGACTAAAGTGAGCTAAGAACATATCTTAGTATGTAAAAACGGTGGCCTATTCCTTTAAAGTTTGGCTTTGTATAACTTCTTAAAGGAGAGGAAAATCAACTTTTTAAAGCTTTTTACCTCGTCACAAAGTTGGTCTCTCATCAAAAACATAACCTGGAGCTGTGTTTCGAGCCACATCTTCGCATCTTTGAGTAATCTTTGAATCTTCCCCTGTGGCTATTCTAAGCAGCGCTCCCAGAAAGCTCCTCCCGAGGTCCTACGTATCCAGGAAATGCTCTCCTCGCCCCTCGATCTCTTGCTGTGTCAGACTGTTTTTAATGCAGGCTAGCTGATACCATAGAAATGCGCTAGCCTAGCACTAGCCTAGCACCACGTAACTCTTCAAACATAAGAACTGCATGAATTACAAAAAAAAACATCTCCAGGTATCAGCAACACTCTGGATAACTAGAAAATTAGGCTCTATGTCAAAAATCCTGAAATATCCCTTTAAACAAAGAGCATTGCTGGTTTTCTGACTTAGAAACTAAAGACATCTCAATCTCCAGGCTTTAGGGGTTTGTGGGGTTTGTCTGTGCCACTCATAGAACATGTTGTTAATTGGCTTATGTGCTCTCTCTCTCTGGCCTCCACAGATCCGTACGTGAAGGCCTCGCTGGTGTGTGACGGGCGCAGGTTAAAAAAGAGGAAGACGTCTATAAAGAAGAACACTCTGAACCCGACGTACAACGAGGCTCTGGTCTTTGACATCCCCAACGAGAACATCGAGAACGTCTCCATCGTCATCGCAGTTATGGACTACGACTGGTCAGTATTACGACAGCCCTACCACTGTGTATCTTCATCAGAAAGAACATTTTGCCTCGTGGTTCACTCCGGCAGGCCTCACTTACCTGGGAAACAGAGATTATAGTAATACAGTGTCCCAAAAGGAGGAGAGCGATCCGATCAAATCAAGACAAATTGTTTTTGTTCGGCCTAATATCACTGTAGAAGTTTCCTCACAGGGCTGCACGAATATTACTCATTTGCAAACAGGAACGGTTTGGAAACTAGTAACGACGCAGAGATCAGACCGTGAAAGAGACAATGTAATATCCAAATAAAGTCATTTTAAAGGAGCAATGGCGCTAGTAAGAGGAAGAAAAGTTTGTATGTTTCTGTGCAAGCTGTGAATGAGCAGCTGAAAGACTGGTTAAATATAAAACTATTTAGGAAAAGATTTAAAGAGGTCATTTTTGAGCCAGTGGTGACAGGAAGATGTTGTGTGCATAGCAATGAACAGACAGATGAAGCAGATATTGTATTCTTTTATAAAGACACAGGAGGTACATAAACAAGGACCAGAGAATAGGGCTCAGACTTTTACTCCTCGACCGGAACGTTTTGATCCTAGTCTTAAATGTGGAGACAGTTTCCATTTATTGAATGTTAAATGACTGTGACTGTGCAGGACTAGGACTAAAAATCAAAAATGAATTCTCTGCACTTCCTTTATGCACTACTACTACTCCTGCTAATACTAACTGTTCAACTCCTTACCAGTCAAAGTACTTGATTTTGTACAGGTTTTGTCGAATACTACTCCAATAAAAGTTGCTGAGCTAATTTTTTCTTAAGTGAAATGACTGAAGTACTTGTGAGTGCTCATCAATTCAAAGTAGAAAGTTCAAATCAGTTTAAAATTAACTTTGTGCCTTCAACAACATAACGCGACGGGGACAAACCCTCTTCCTTGTTTTGAGACAATGGCATTGACAGTATATTTCCACTGCACCACCTATTGTTCTGGAGTGTGCATTATAAGGCTTTTAAAATGAACAATAACATTACTTTGGAGCCTTTCTGTAAATGTAGTGGAGTAGAAGTAATAAGTTCTCAGCAGACTATTATTCAAGCAAAGTATAGATCCTCAAAATCTCTACTTAAGTACAGGGCTGAAGTAAATTTACTTTGTTACTAACCACCTCGACCTCTGCTCTTAACGACACCTTTGTCTACAATAAAACACTCCAGTGCGACTGAGAGCTTCCACAAACACTGATTTTAACATTTTTAAAGGAACAGGCCACCGTTATTCCATACTGAAATATGTTCTTTTCTTACCTGAGCTTAGACGAGTTGATGTGTACCTGCCTAGTCTATACGCGTGTGCTCAGTCACACAAAATGATCAAAGTCGTTGTTAGCATTTAGCCTCTCCTCCTCTCTATGGGGCCAAACGGGGTGATGTTAGAAGCGACCAATCTCTTCCACGTTTTCCCTATTAAAATACAGTTACGTGAGTTACACCATCCAAGTGTAGTTACACAAAATAAAACATGTCCATTTTCTAAGTCGATAAAAAGGGGCACTATATTGTGAGGCATAAAAGAGTGGTGCGCACTGAATGGGTGCTGCTGCCGGATGCTCTCTCATCGAATGCAATTTCTCCATCGGTGAGATCAATAAAGTACCATCTTATCTTATTTTATCTTATCTTAATAACACCTTAGGAGCAGTATGAACCTTTTGTAAAAGGTTCATACTGTGTTCTTAGGTTAAGACTTATGCTCCGTCCACACCAAACTCAATTTGGGCGTCAAAAACGCGCGTCACGCCCGTTGTTGGACGCCTGTGCTCATTCAAGTCAGACGCTCGTAACCAAGCGTCAAAACGCTCTCGACGCGCGTCAAGAGCGTCGTCGTGGAGCGCGTTGGGAGCCGTTGTCAGTTATCAGTTATCAACATGGATGACATAGAGAGAGTGGCTTGGCTTTTGTTGCTGCATAAAGCCAGACAACGTCGTCTACGGGCTCGTCGGCGCCGTGTCTGGATTCATGAGATCGTCCGAAGGCGTTCTCAGTTTTGCGAGTTTCACCATTTGCTCCAGGAGCTGCGCTCGCACGAGAGTCGCTTTCAACGGTACTTCCGCCGCTTATAATCCTGGTGTTTAGATAAAGAAGCACTGATGTGTCTTTCTAAAAAAAAAAAGTCCCAGAGCGGCTGTAGCTCCGGTTCACAAAGAAGCTACGTCCGTGACTTGCGACTTGTTGACATCTGTGGGGCTGGCGTAGAATCTGCCCCGGTGGCTTAGCTACAACGTACGTCACTATGGGGAGAAAGCACCTGATTGGTCGACGCTCGCGAATTTCGCCAAAAAGTTCAACATTTCCCAACTCGAGCGTCGGCCGCGCTCGACGCCCTGGAGGCGCGTCAAACGCTCACCAGGCGCGAAAAACCTCAAAACGCGCCGCGGAGGAGGCGCGTGACGCGCTGCGGGACATCTTGACGCCCCCCGGAGGCGCGTCCTCCATGTATTTTAAATGTAAACCTGACGCTTTGGAGGCGCCAAAACGAGTTTGGTGTGGACGGAGCATTAGAGGGCCAGATCTTGTGGCGGCGCACAGGGCGGCGCAGGCTCTTGGCGAATTATTTTCCGAGTGGTGGCGCTATATGTGCCATTCGCCTCCGCCACCTGTGAGGGGGCGTCACAAGAGGAGGTGACTGCACTGATGGAAACAAGGCTGACATTCACTTCCTCGTTTACATTGCGCTGTCTTGCGTTCTTTCTTAAGCCTTAGGGTCTCACAGGTCAAACTAAAAACTTTATTTACCCCATCGTGAGCTAAACGATGTTCACGTCTCGAGAGAAAAAGAGCTACAGCGTCCGCTGTGTGAACGCGAAGTAAAACAAAAGCACATGTTCACCCCACACAACCACTCTCCTGGACGCGGAGTCGATCTGGTTGGAGGAAAATGTGTGTCTCCACCCACTTACATGCGCTAAGTCTGGAGTGGCAAGATCACAAAGTGCGCTCCTACTGAGCACAAAATGTCACGCTATCGTCTGCGTTTTGAGACACAAGATCGGGCCCTTACTGTTTTGTTCTTTTAGTAAGACAGAAGGTTTAGTTTACCTGCTTTACTAGTTTAGATCACTTCCTGTGATCTTCCTAAGGTGGTGGAGGTGACGTGTCGTAGGCAGCTTACATGGATTTTCCAGTGGCGCCTTCTCCAGGACGGCATCCCAGGTGTGGGATAAGGTGTATGCTCCGTCATCCCAGTTCATAGATGTTGGTGCACATTTCCTGATCTCGATGGCTTCTCTGATCCAGCGGTGGTACTTGTTACTTTCGGCACGGATGACCCTGACATTGTCCCAAAACTAGACAATGCACTAGTAGCTGAGTAAGTGAACTAGTAAAGCAGGTTAATTAAACCTTCTGTCTTAATAAAAGAACAAAACAATAATAACACCTTAGGAGCACTTCGATGTCCGCACAGTAATATCTTCACTTTATTGCGTGGAAGTGCTCCTAAGGTGTTATTATGCCTGACTTGGATCGTGTAACTACACCCGTAACTGTATTTAAAATGAGAAAACGTGGAGCTTGGTCGCTTCTAGCTTCACCCCCGTTTGGGTCCATAGAGGAGCGGAGGAGAGGCTAAATGCTAACAACATTTTTGATTTTTTTGCTTGATTGAGCGCACACACAAAGACCAGACAGGTACGCATCAACTCGTCTAATCTCAGGTAAGAACATATCTCAGTATGTAAAAATGGTGGCCTGGGGTTCTGTTTTGGTTTCTTCAAACATCGTCTATAATAAAACAAATATCCAGACTGTGCTGCACTAACACCTGCTAATTGTTGACATTCTTCTACAGGGATGAGGCTAACGCAGGTGGAGTGCCGAGGTTAATCGAGGTTAATTTGGGTAATAAATGGAAGTTCAGAAGCGACAGATTGATCTGTTTCCCCAAGACTTTCGTCTGCCTTTGTGTGTAGGCGAAGAGGCTCGGGCTGCACCATATAAGAACAAATTGTGAAATTCAACTGTCTGGAAATTTGTGATACCAATATGTTATACTCTTGAAATAGAAGCATCATTGTACCAAGGTTGAAAGCTTTAAAGTTTGGCTTTGCATAACTTCCTAAAGGGGAGGAAAATCAACTTTTTAAAGCTTTTTACCTTGTCATAATATTAGCCTGGAGCTGTGTTTGGAGCCACTTGCGCATCTTTGAATCTTCCCCAGTGGCTATTCTAAGCAGCGCTCCCAGAAAGCTCCTCCCGAGGTCCTACGTATCCAGGAAATGCTCTCCTCGCTCCTCGATCTCTTGCTGTTCGCCGCAAAGTACAAACACCCACCACAGCTTCATTAAAGCCACACGAGCCGACAAACAGCTGTGTAGCAAAGGCGAGGAAGCGGAGATTACCAAATAGCTACAAAAAACAATAATACTCCCTCTTTCTTCTCTCAAACACCGCTGATGTCTTCTATCTAATTCATCTATTCTAATCTAATTCTACGGCTCCGGTAATGATACTTAGAGGCTGGCGGTATGAGATCCTCTTATACACATCTGGCAGCGTCTTTGAGCTCGTTGCCTTTTCGATGTTGTTGAACACGACAGAGGGGTCCCGTCTGAGTCAGGCTCCTGGTGGACGCTCCCTGTTTTACATCAACAGCAGCCATGAATATTCATCGCAAATGCTAATGTCATGCTAATGCAATGCTAATGACATGCTAATGCTAGCGCCCGCCAGTGTTTGTGTCTCGCGTCGACACTTGGCTCTGCTTCACGTCGTCTGCCTCCTTTGGCCCCGGCTGGGGGTGTGTTGATGCTTGTTTATGGTCTGCTCGCACCTTTTACAGGCCTAGCATGTGCAGTTAGCCTGGTTTCCTTCAGAGGATGAGAGCAGCTTAGTCTAATAGGTGACTTTTAAGGTCATGGTGTGGAGTCGAATGCTCTGCTGTCCTGTCTTTACTATTCTTTTAATTGATCATTTTATCCTGTATTTTTAATCATATACTGATGTGAAAATATTAAGGCTAGGACAAAATAGGGTTTCTGCAATAGACAAGTTTTAATACTTCCAATACTATAATAAAACATGTTGAGTTAAAGGAATGAACTAATCACAATAGTCCTAGTTAATTTATCAGTGCAGATGCTATTCCTCAAAGTGTTGAGTCTTCAGGTATTTTGTAAAATGAGAAGCTTAGTTTAGCTTTTGTTTGAAATGAAGCTCTTTTATTTTTTCGGTAAGTCACACAGCATTTTATTGTGTTAATGCACTTTTCAATCTTAAAGGGACTATGCGGAGTTTAATGTTGTGAAATGTTGAAACTAAGTATTTTCCTCCCCCTACATGTTCCAGCCATGTGTAGGATGAGCTCAGACCTGTTCACCACAACTGCCTCTAAAATCCTGCACTGTCGCTAAAAACCGTGTTAATTCGGATCCGAAGTGTCGTCATGAACGAGCTTAATATAGAACCTGCAGTTACGCATAAGACCTGAGGTGGCATTAGTGAGCATAAAATGATTAACTTGCATCCAGTCCCTGTAACACTTCAAGAAATGTTAAATGGCATTTGGTTTATAGCTTTTGGACACTTGACTGTTTTCTCTTTACACATTTTAAAGTAAATATATTACTTATGATCAATCATTCTCAGTGTAAAATTATATATTTTCCCCCAATATCAATTATGTAATCATGTGCCTTATTAATTTCATATTTGACCGTAGTGGTACTACTGTAAAGTAACATGTGCAATAATCTCTGTATCAGCTGCACTTTATTAACTCTTCTTCTTGAACGCCGACTGTAACAAGTGAATTTCTCCTTTGTGAGATCAATAAAGGTTTATCTTATCTTATCTTACTTGTCAGGAACTATTTTTCTTGGCGGAGAGTTCCCTTATAAAAGTCACTGTCAGATGTTTAAGGCTGTTTTAAAAAGTTCGATTAACTAGACTTTCCTGAGGAGTTGTTTCTTATCCGTTTCCTATCCGTTTGCTGCTTTACCCACAACCTCCTTTCAACCCGAAACACCAAAATGGACATGCTACATCAGCGAAATGGAAAAAACTCTCTATTTGACTGTTTTCCCTCATGCATGTTTTTGATTGAATCTCTCTCTTCTCTCTCTCTAGTATCGGGCACAATGAGGTTATAGGCATGTGCCGCGTAGGATCCATGGGCGATGGTCCGGGCCGGGAGCACTGGTCAGCCATGTTGGCCAATCCACGCAAACCCATCGAGCACTGGCATCAACTCCTCGAGGTAACGACTCCATTATGGTGACATGACGTGGACAAATGTGTTTGATACTGAGTTAAATATACACAATGATGACGAAACACCCAAGTGCCCAAGTGACAGTTCAAGACGGTCAGTAAAGCTTCAAAGTTCAGGGGGCCAAAAAGACACAGTAATATTTAGCATGAAAAGAAATCACTATGATTGAACCTCCTTTAGTCATTTCGCCCTCAGACCAAACCACTTCGAAAGACAGATTTACTCATGTTCAGTAGCAATTACAAGACGAGGCACATCCTCCACAGTATTATCCTAGGTTCAGAAATAGGATAATACTGAGTTGAGCTGGTCATTGGGGCATGTTTTGTACTGATGGCAACAGTGTAAGTGTGCCTTTAAAGGGACTATACGGAGTTAAAAATGTCAAAATTATGTATTTTCCTCCCCCTACATGTTCCAACAATGTCCTAAGGCATAGAATGAGCCCAGACCTGTTCACCACAACTAAACTCTAAAATCCTGCACTGTCACGACAAAAGGTGTTAAAGCAGTACTAAGTAACGTGTTTACCTTAATAAATCCTTTCCGTAGTCCCTCTGGGGGTAATACAAGTGTTTATGGGATGATTGGAGGGTCTTTCATCTCCCCCTGGTGTCTCTGGCCAGAAAACCATGTTTGCAACTTGACTGCCACCGGACGGGAGCCACCAATACACACTAATAGAATCACGAAGAAGAAGCTAGCAGGCTAATGGGCAAAGCTAACTGAGGGCTAGCGTTACTTTAAACAGTATTTACAGCCAAGTTTGAGTGAAAAAAATTACTTCCATTGTATAATTGGATGTACAATATCCCTCTCTCCCTTCGCCTTTTCTGTCAGCGTAGTATTTACTCTCCAAGACAATTAATAAGTTAAAAAATCGCAACTTGCTACGACACCTGCAGTTGCGCTTATGGCCTCTAGGGACAAGAGTTACTTAGTACTGCTTTAACACACATTTATGTTATATATCCAGCAAATGGGGCACAGACGTAGCAGTTCTGTCTGTCGAGCCACAGCAGGATTTAGGCTACTAAAGATCTGCTTCACTCCTCAGACTAAATTAACACATCAAACTTGAGGAAAGCTGCAGTTACACGTATGACCTGAGGTGTCAGTAGTGGGTGTAAATGTAAAATGGCTAACTTGCATCTGGCCCCTTTAAGAAATAAAATATTATATCTGTATTTGGACATGAAAATGGCATTTCAAAGCATTCATTTTGACTTCTTGCTACCTGTATGGACGCATATCGGCACGTTGTCATTTTGTCCTTGGGCAAGACACTTCACCTGTCATGTTTATGTATGACTGTAGTGTGTGAGTGAGTGGTTGGAGATGCCGCTGGTTGGAGAAGGCTCTTCTGCTCATCTACCCTGTGTCAAAATGATAAATAAAGGTCTGTCGTTGAAGCGCTTTGTGTTAATTTGAAAAGCGCTACACAAATAAAAACCCTTTCATTCCCTCTCAATGTGACCGTGAGTGATTGGAGGCGCTCGCTCAGGCTTTCGACTTAACCAAAACAAAACCTTTTCAGCGTCAGCAAAACAGATCTGTCGGTAAATCTGTATTGGACCATTGCATTACCGTGGCAGATTTGCAGTACACTGTGCAGGCCTAATGTGGACGCTCATGTGAGAATAAGCATGATTTGTTCTGTGCTTGGCTACATAACTCTGTGATAATAATTTCAACAGGCCTGACGCTCGCAGCTGTACTGGACTGACGCCTGTGAAAATAATGGCCCCGGTCATTAATAATTCAGTTAACACCAAAAGCATTATGCTACACTCGATACGCTGTAATTGTGGCGTGGAGCGAGGCGGGGTTTGCAGGCATCACCAAATGAAGCCCAAGTGTAAATTTAACCAGGAAGACGTTATATTCTACTCTAACTACTCTTTCCTGTCCATCCTCCATATTATCCATGGACTTATACAGGCTAGCTAAGTCGTAATTTTTAGTTTGAATAAAATGTCATGCTTTTTAATGACATTTAACCTCCACCTGAACCAAGCACATTTTCTCCAGTTTGGCTTTACCCAGATCCAAGAGCTTCTTGATAAAAAAAAGTGTCAAAATGGCGACAAAAAAACAAGAAGAAAATGAGGGAGCCACATAAAGCAACAAAAATGTGATCACGAAGGAGATGAAAAAGAAAATGAATAAAGTGACGGCAACAGTGCAAGGAATAGATCAGTTTAGATCAGTTATGTTGCTATAGGGTAGGGGGAGGCAAGTTTGTGTCATGAAGGGCGGATTTTAATCATTGCCAAAACACCCAGTTTGCGGGACCCAGAGACATGATCTCGAGACAATGCGTTAGTCCTACCATTCAAGTTGGTGTATGCTTCCACAGAAAAGGGATAAATACCCTCTCAGAGCGTCAGACTGATACGTGGGCGCCTGAGCACCACAGTCAAGGCTATGACAGAGATTCTACGACTTTACAGCTTGACCCAATATGATAAATAGCAATTTACTGTTATCCTCTAACAGCGACCACAGAAGATAGTTCTGCAACCCACTTTCTGGTCCAAAAACACAAGTTGAGAATCATTGCTTTACATGATATGTATATGACCAAGTGGGGTGCTCTGCTAGGATATTTTAAAAATACTCAGACTATTTAGAGTACTTTAAAGGAACAGGCCACCGTTTTTCCATACTGAGATATGTTCTTACCTGAGCTTAGACGAGTTGATACATACTTGTCTGGTCTTTGTGTCCGTGGAAGAGCATGGTCGCTTCCAACTTTACCCCCGTTTGAAGCTATAGGCATATGCTGGAAGAGGCCAAATGCAAACAACATCTTTGTCTTTTCGCGTGACTGAGCGCACGCACAAAGACCAGACAGGCACACATCAACTCGTCTAAGCTCAGGTAAGAACATATCTCAGTATGGGAAAGCGGTGGCTTGTTCGTTTAAGGTATTTGATGTCACATTTGCATAATAATATTTCTCAAAATCATCTTGGGGTCCAGAGGTTCTATGTGGAGGGCCGGATTTGGCCCCTGGGCCTGACGTTGCCTACCCCTGCCAGTCGAGAATGTGCTCGGATAAGGCGGGTGGTAAAAGATTAAGGTCTTGATTTTGGTGCAATTGATTTGAACCACATGATGGTGGCACGGTGGTTTGCACTTGTGCTTCACAGCTGGAAGGTCTCAGGTTCAATCTTTACCCAGGCGGGGAATCTCTGTGTGGAGTTTGCCTGATCTCCTTGTGTCTCCGCAGGTTGCCTCCTGATTTTTCCCCTACCACTAAAAACATGTACAATAGGCCAGAATGAATGTAGTGGGTGGTAAGAGATTATTAATGATGAACTTCTGGACCCATCAATTGAGAACTGCACTGCACTTGTATTTGTCCTCATCTATAGCTGTTTTTGTTTTTGCACTTGGACGTATTGAAAACATAATATTGATGGAAGAGTCTGTTTTGTTCATCCGTACACTATATTTCACACTTCTTGATTTGGAATCCAGCACAAAACAGCGCAGAACTCCACCGCATTAAGAAAGTAAACAACCCTTACTTACGAGGACGTATTTACCATTGCAGCAGCGAAACCCAACGGAGGCATTAAGCGAAAACATCGAGAAATAAAACCGAGCGGAATGAATCAGAAATCACTTCTCTCCACTCTCCGGGAACAGTCTGACAATATGGAGTACGCCCCATAAATCTTTGATAAGCCTGATCTGCATAAGTAACTGTAAAATGCACTGCTTTGACAATATGATTAATACATGATTAATAATGGGCTTTCGTCAGCGCGGGAGAGAACGAACGAAGCAGGAAGGAAAATATGGGAAACGCTGGTGATTTACGGCTGTGTTTGTGTCATAAGGAAAAACATTTAGAAACTTAGAGACTAACACTATAATCAACAACGAATAATTGAAGACCTGTTCATTTTGAGTTAGGCATTAACTGTAGTAGTTAAGTAGATATTAAAGGGATATTTCAGGATATTTGACATAGGGCCTCATTTCCTAGTTATCCAGAGTGTTGCTGATTTCTGGAGATTTTTTTATTGTAATTCAAGCAGTTCTTATGTTTGAAGAGTTTCATGGCGCTAGGCTAATGCAAGGCTAGCACATTTCTATGGTATCAGCTAGCCTGCATTAAAATCAGTCTGACCCGCTCCACAGTGCACCTGTAACACCAGACTAACCATATAAATGTCTGTGTCGATAGAGTAATTTTAACCATTTTGCATTTAAAATGCCTTATATTTGAGCAGCATCAGCTTTGTGGTTGTATAAGCTATGCAGCGCGGAGTGATCTGCTAGAAAATAGTCCCTCAAAATGCGATCATTCATTTGATGCAAGGTCAGTTATATTTCAAAAATTATTCTATCGACACAGACATTTATATGGTTAGTCTGGTGTTATAAGTGATTTGCCTCAGGTGCACTGTGGAGCGGGTCAGACGGTTTTTAATGCAGGCTAGCTGATACCATAGAAATACGCTAGCCTAGCACAAGCCTAGCGCCACAAAGCTCTTCAAATATAAGAACTGCATGAATTACACAAAAAAATATCTCCAGAAATCAACAACACTCCGGATAACTAGGATAAGAGGCCCTATGTCAAAAATCCTGAAATATCCCTTTAAGTGCTATTCATGCTTAACTGAACTGTTCATGATGAATTAAGTGTTACGTCATCATTTATAAGGCTCAATAAGGTGTAATTATTATAAAGTGTTACCCAAGAAGTTATTATTGTTAAAAAGTTGCCCAATTTGTCCAATTTACTTTAAAAATCAAATTGTTACTTAATTCTTCTGCCTAATCTTTATAAATAACACATGCATAGTTTGTGGCATTAACAATATTGTGTTTGGCATTATTGTGCATATTTGACTTCTATGAGCTCGGTGTGTGAATACATATAGATTTTCAAATATCATTGACTGGACTGGTTTCACAGAGACACATTATGTAATAACAGCTCGAAATGAAATAAAATGTCAGTAGCGCTTAGCATTAAGTGATTGTCATTAAGTATTAATAAGATATTAATAAACATTAGTTATAAATGGGTCATTAATACTATGCTTGTAATGATATTAATAAGGTGCTCATATTATCAACCATCATGCTAAGGCACGTTTCATGTACAAGACAATGTGCCTCACAGTAACAACAAACACACATTCACAATAAAGAAACAAACATAAAAAGCAATAAAAACAAGTCAATCGATACAATTACATTAAAAATATACAGAGCCCGGCCGATATTAGCATATTTTTAATATCGGCTGATAAAAAGGCTGATATTTCCGGGACTGAAAGTGATAGAGACTTCAGTTTTCAGCAGCGGAAAGAGCTCAGTCAGAGCTTTAAAATGAGCCCCCACAGCTTGTCAGCCTCAGGGGAGCGGAGAAACATCATGGTGAAAATTGTTTGTGCACCTAATTTACATATTTTATGTTATACACTTTTGTGTATAATTTCAGAACCATAAGAGACAGAGATGTACCATTTTTGGTTTTGGAATCTACTGATTTTTGTCTTTCAAAAAAGCTCCCCCGAGAAGTAGCTGCTAAACATAATTATACTGTCACTGTTCAACACTGACACATTTAGAAGCTTCACACACAGGATTATAGACAACTATAAAATTTGGACAAAAATATCAGTGGTGCATACGATGATACCGGCATCGGCCAATCAGAATACCCGATAATTGTTTAGTTTAGTTTAGTTTGTTGATTTAGCACTATGCTAATTTAAATCTGTAATCCCCACATCGGGCGACCGATATTTCTATATATTTTTATGATTGAAACCTTTACTATAATAATAAATGCTTAACTTAAGGCTATTTGAGAGATTTAAAGGGACTATACAGAGTTTAAAAATGTTAAAATTAAGTATTTTCCTCCCCCTACATGTTCCAACAATGTCCTAATGTGTAGAATGAGCTCAGACCTGTTCACCACAACTGCCTGTAAAATCCTGCACTGTCACAGGTGTTCATTCGGGTCTGAAGTGCCGTCATGCACGAGCTTAATATAGAAGCTGCAGTTACACGTATGACCTGAGGTGGCAGTAGTGAGTATAAAATGGCTAACTTGCATCTAGCCCCTTTAAAAAAACAACATCAAATTAAAGCACTTAAAATATCGGCCTTTATATCGGCCAGGCCAAACCCATACATATCGGTTTCGGACCCGGAAAATCCATTTTGGTGGGCCCTAAAAATATATGCATTCATATTGAAATGAGTTAAAGTACATTCAGTTGCCATAGGCAGCAGTAAACAAGCATGTTTTCAGCCTGGACATACATGTAGACAGATTTGAGCCTGTCTCATGTCGTCACTGAGGCTGTTCCACACTTTGCTGCATAAAGTAGGCCATGAAAAGTATCCTCACTACCACAACCAGAAGCCTAAGAGAATTACTAACACTTATTAATACCTTATTAATACTTAAGGAGCACCCCTTAATATAAGGCAAGACTAAAATGTTTTCTTCTTTGTTATAAAACCACAATTTGTAATAATGTTCTCATATTGGGACAGACATTAAGGTGTGCTCGTTATGTTTTAATAATATGCTTGTAAAGTTTTAACACACTGCTTATTTTATCTGTTAACATACTAATAGGTCATTAATAATAGGCTTATTCATAGCTAACCCTAACCTTAAAAGAATTTCTGATGCTTATTAAAACTCTACTATAAGACTTCATCTTATAGACAATGAATAGAAAGCTTTAAAGGGCATGTATAAAACTATAGAAACGTCAAAAAAACCTCAAAACTAAAAAAAAAAACTCAAAATTGGATGTGCAAAGTTTACAGTCATAGTGCAGGTGTGATGAATACACACGAGTAAGGCATTTGTGAATACGTATTTTAATCAGTTTGGTGCTTATAAATGGTAAACGATGGTATTAAATATGTTAATAACTGATGAAGTGTTTGCCAATGCATTACAAACTGCCTAATAATGAGAAGTTACCAAATTCAGTACAAAGCGCAATGAGGGTTTATTACAAAGTGTGGTTTTATTACTCTATGAAGTGAACATTTATTACATTATGACAAGGCACTTCTTCTTGATTCATCCTCTTTCTTTTCTTTTTGTCCACAGGAGAAATTCATCGGTACATTTGTGTCAAACAAGGAAGAGAAATCATCTTCAAAACCTAACATCGTGGTGGACAGTCCTCATTCCGAGTAAAGCCGTGAGTATGGATTTGTGTAATTACCGTCTTTGCATCGCTTCATCTCGGAAACGAACTGATACCGAGATCTAATGGCGATCGGACAAAGTAAAACGGAGTCACACAACGGCATCTCGTAACGAAGCTCCAACAACCGCGGTTCTCACTGTTCCCCCCTTCGGATCTTGACGTATAGCGGCATCTGGGCAGTGCTGTAGCGGCGGCCGGACACAGTGGAAGTATGCGGTGTTTAAATCGTGATCTGGCTGAGACACAGAGATAAGGAGGAGAGAGTGCTGGAGCTCTGAGGGGCTCGCAGCTGTGTAATCGCTCTGTTATGGCTTATGTAACATCCTTCCCCTCCTCCTCCTCCTCCTCCTCGCCTCTCGCCTCTCCGCTTCTGATGAACTAGCTCCAAATTGAGGTTTACACAGGAACCGGGAACGACTGGGGAGGGAAAAAAAAATTGGAAGATGTTTGGACCATTGATTTTTTAAAAGGAAAATGCTTTAGCACTTTCCCGAAAGCTAAAATCTGTAATTTCTTCCCTGTTCATTTAGTTAGAGTCAGCGTTAACTAGCCTGAAGGTTGTCGGTCGATCCGTTCCTCGCTGCTGTTGCGTCTTTAGGGAAAATGTGAGTAAATGTATTCTTGTTTGACCTTTATTTAGCCGGGAAGTTCCCACTGGCTTTCAGGATCTGTTTTTTCAGCGGAGGAGAAACACAGGGAGAACATGCAGACTCCACACAAAAAGGTCCCAGAGCTGGACGATGTATCAAAGCGATTAATCTTCATATTGATCAATCGCTTCTTCTTGGTGCAGCTTTATTTTTAGAAACATGTACATTTAGCTGATTCATGAATGTAGAGAGCATACTGTAGACATCATGCTTTCCAACCCAGCATCATTGAACGCACACATTGTCTCATCCAAACTCTAAACAATTGCATCTAAACCTATTCATTAGAAAGCCTCATGACAATTATTGAGACCAAAGTTGAGATTGTGACTCTGATTAAATTTTGATGTATTGCCATGTCCCACGCGACCTTGGATGGAACAGGGATCTTCCTGCTGTGAGGAGAGAGCGCTGTGCTGTTCACCTTTATAGCCAGTGGATCAAAGTCACACTGGAAAGTTTCGGTCAGACCTGGATGTGTGCTGGGCCGAACTGAAGAGCTGCATTTGGCTCCTAGGTGTTAGTTTGTCCACCACGTATTTAAATGCGATGAAGCCACTTCTTCACGGGACACCCATGTGGCAGCTGTGATGAACTAGGACTTCATTAAAAATATACTGAATATACAACAATTTTTTCTAGCTCTAGTTCAGTTCAGAAGAAGCTCAGAATCCAATTATGTTAAATCCATTCCTATGTATTTATCCATCCATCCATCTTTTTCTACTTTTCCGTTTCCGGGTCTTGGGGGCAGCTGTTGGATCTGCCCAAATCACATTGCACCAGCCCCTATGGCGCCTCCTGCTGGTGTCTCATAAGGGGCTTCTGAACCGCTCTTTGTCTGACCCGTCACCTGGGACCTGTTTGCCCTGGGACCTACCAGGGGCACGAAGCCTCCAACAACAGAGCTCCCCAGGAGCATTCGAGTACTCAAACCCCTCCACCACGTTAAGGTGGTGGTTTCAGGAGGGATCCTATGTATTAAGTATATTTTTAAGTCAACCTGAAGTATGCCTCCTTTACAGTCCCGTGCAGTGGGTGGGAGGTGTTGTCCATGATGGAGGTGAGCTTGGCTAACACCCTCCTGTCCCTCACCTCCTCCACAGAGTCCAGGGGGGCAGCCCAGGACGGAGCTGGCCCTCCTGACCAGCTTGTTCAGTCTGTTCTTGTCCCGCTCTGTGCTGCCCGAGGCCCAGCACACGGCAGCGTAGTGGAGAGCAGAGGCCACCACAGAGTCATAAAAAGTCCTGAGTAGAGGCCTCAGTCTCCTCAGAAGGTGGAGGCGACTTTGGTCCTTCTTGTACAGGGCGTTGGTGTTGTGGAACCATACATCTTCTTCCACTTTTCCATTTCCAGGTCGTCCCAAATCCCATTGCACCAGCCCCTTATGGCTCCTCCTGCAGGTGGTGGGTCCACGGAAGGATGGCCTCACGATTTAAACCGGGCCTGTTGGCCTCTCATAAGGGGCTTCTGAACCGCTCTTTGTCTGACCCGTCACCTAGGACCTGTTTGCCCTGGGAGACCCTACCAGGGGCACGAAGCCCCCAACAACAGAGCTCCAGGATCATTCGGGCTCAAACCCCTCCACCACGTAAAGGTGGCGGTTCCAGGGGGGAACCAGTCCAGTTTATTGTTGAGGTGAACACCCAGGTACTTGAAACTGTCCACCTCCTCACTGTCCTCCCCCGGGATGTTCAGCGGTGTGTGCTGTGTGTCCTCAAAATGGTTCCCATAACAGGGGAAAGTCATGTGACTGAAACTAATCCATAGGGTTACTTTTCTTCAGCAGTGTTATCCTCGAATTAGGATTCCAAATGCATTTTACACATCGCCTGCCCCCCACTGTGTCCTTCCTTACTAATCCCCCTCTCTCTCTCTCTTTATCTCTCTCTCTCTCCTCAGGACATAGCCATCTCCAGTTTCCTTTCTTTTCTCTCTTCCACGTGTGAATACTTCTCTCCATCGACGATCGAGAGACGCAGCGACGTACGTGTCCGTGCTGCTACGCCGCGCTGCTTTGGTCCTGCTGACTGAACCCTCCTCAAGAAGTTCAAAAGAGAAAAAAAAAAGATACACGCATTCAAGCCACACTTCTTGACCGTCAGAAGCGGCAGCGACGGCCGGCCGGTGGGGGAGTGTAAAATAGCGAGCTAGCAGCACCGTCACTAACCTTATAAGTCACTCTTTTACATAGACGCACAGTACACTTCGTCCGACGTGCGTAGTCCATGTGTGCTTAGTGTAGTTCTCATTATAGGAGGAGTGTGCCGTGATGAACTTTTGAAAAACCTAAAACGACAAAAAAATGATATTACGGAAGGAAAAAAAGAAAAAATCTTAAAAAGCCATCTCCGAATGGTCGTCCGAAAACCCCAAGGACCAAAGGCTCATGTCGAGACTCTCTCAGAAAAGAAGAAAAAAATCACTATGTCGATATTTTTTTTCTTTCGTGCAAAAACGTGGTAGTTCTTTAGACGGACCGACCATGCGTGGCGGTGGTGGAAATCTCTCCTGGCCATTTTTTTGTTTTTTTAAAGAATGGTCGATATTGATGTCAAGAGTATTTGAAAAACGAGGACTGAGCATGTTCAAGCAACCTAGAATCGTGTCCCTCTCGTATTCATTTTTTGTTTTGTTTTTTTGTTTTGTTTTTTTCCGTCAGCATTTCGGAAAGGACGTTTCAGCTTTTTTCCCCGAAAGACTCCGGCGTCCCGCGTCACGGACAATGTTGATGTGCGCGGAGAAGGTGTGGAAAATGAAAAACGACGAAACGTGATATCGTTTGAAATCCATCCACGGGATTTTTCTGTTTTTGTCCTCGCTCTGGCGTAAGGACTTCCTAACGGACACCCCGCGTCAGTGTTGCTTTGACCAGTGCGTGTTCGTTTTGTATCATCCGGATTGTGCATCACTCCTGTTCTTTTTTTGTTTGTTTTCTCGTCGTATCCACTGTTGGCGTCCACGGACTGAGGAATTTCTTTCAGGAGCCGAACGTGTCTTTGTCTCGTGTCTTTAAAAAGGAGCCATGATGTTTGACTGTTTTTGTGTGAATGAGTGTGTAAACTATGGCCATGTTTCCAGTCACGCGGCTTGGCCCGGGCCGGGTTGGTACAGCACGGTTTGGTTCGGGGACCTAACTCTTTTGCTCTTTGTTTCAGGAGGTGGAACGGTGGCCCTAAAAGTCATTATATTAGGCCTTAAATGTCCTCTTGTGATGTTGGGCTATACAAAACAACTGGATTTGATGTCATTCAAGGGCTTTAAATCTCAATTTCAGAGTAAAAAATGGCAAAAATAATATGATCTACTCTGGCTAAAATTGTACAGATTTTTTGCCCAAAATATATATGATTGCTTTTGAATATTGAAACGTTCCCCTCATTCTTCTTTGAGGGAATGTTTGCAAATCTTAAGGAATTAAATATGCACAGATGTTTTGCCTTTACGGCATTATAAATACAGTATTTGAACATAAAAATAAAGATGTGTTTCAGGAAATATGTAATTTTAGACATTGTCAAAAGTATAAAACACCATTTTTTAACATTAGAATAAAGTGGCAGACCAGTAGACATTGTCATAGTCAAACAGTTTCCATTGTAGAAGACGGTTCTTAAGCTTCATCTGCACTGGGCTGTTCGTTCGCCTCACACCTCAAAAGCTTCATCAGCAACTGATCCTTTACCAGCAGGCTGCATTTTAAAGATTGTTAGTTGCTGAAGAAGCCTCTTGAGGCGTGAAACGAAAAGCAAACTAAAACAACTCTGCACAGATGACGGCTTGAAAGCCTATATCATTGATTCTAAATATCTTCCATATTGTATTTTCTTTCTCACTAGGAGATCAGCTTCTCTAAAGTAATATTGATGCCCCTAGTTTTTTATTCACCCTGTGTGTCAAGGAACAGTAATCCCACTTATGATTTTCTAACACCAGGCCGTACCTTTAAGCGGACTTTCTACCAAAGTTAGTTGGGTCTTGGGGTCATAATAAATGACAACTCTTTTTTATCAGGGCTACTAATATAAATGGAAGGCACAATTATGTTTGGACCAAAAAGGTGGAGACGTGGTAAAAACTGTTCATAATCGCAAAGACCTTCATAAACACCTGGATACTACAACCAAAGGGCCTTTTTCATCCAGTAACTACCATGTTTGTGAACCCACTGCTGACAGGCCGCCCAAGGTCCTGTCACTGTGCCTACATCATCAGTGACCTCCGCTGGAGGCTGGTCGTTAACGGTGAAAACAAGATTAAACTAAAATGAGTTATCACAAGTGTAAAGTTATATCTAAAAATATCGTCCTCTTGGGTATTTAGGTGCAAGAAAAGGAGGAACAACATTCAGAGCTGTAAATGTTTATCTGACATATCCAACAACAGTTAAACATGTGTTTATCGTTACTATGACAACAGCTACTATAGCATTTAGCACAGGGGGTCACTCTCACATTCATACCTCAGTGTATGCAGACACTGGAGCAAGGAGGGTGGAGTGTCTTGCCAAAGGACACAACGACAGTGGACAGGAGCTGGGATTCGAACCTGCAACCTTCCGATCACGAGACGACCTGCTCTACCAACTGTGTCAGTGTTGTAAATCTTGAATAGCCCCAAATTTATTTATTCGAATTAGGACAATACATATTAATCAACATGTCAAGAAAAAGCTTCGATGTAAATAGCATTAAGGCAGGTGAGATCAACAAATAGTAACTTAGAGATGGCTAGTTTTAGTTTAATCTTCTTTCTGTTGCTTACTTCCTGCTTCGAGCGGATGTCTTTGATGATGTAGGCAGGGAAAGTGTCTTTTAAAGTGTCTACAATGCTGTCAGACGGTTTCCGACTATTTTGCCATCACAGGTGTTTGATATGGACACTATCTAACTAGCTCAGGTTAGCGCCCATGTATGGTCATGTTTGAAGTAGTTGAGGGGGAAACAAAGAGGAGAAAAATATGAACTTTTATACGTTTGTTAAGTGGTGACGTCACAGCTGTACATCCGGGTTCGCATAGACCGGCAGATGTGCAAGAAACTACAAAAACACTCTTCAATACCACAATCAATATTTGTGAAACTCAACAGAGAGTTACTGAACATACTTATTTATCAGGCCCATTAGCCAAAAATGCCAAACTTACTGCTATAAAAGTAATATTTACCAAATCGCTTCATCCAGGTTTAGGGGAGAAATATGCTAACGTCCAAGTAGGCGAAGCAGCTACGCTAACCCAGGAAGTAGCGACTTACTTTTATACTTTTTTAGCGGTAGGTGTGGCATTTTTGGCTGATGAGTCTGGGAAATAAGTAGAATCAGTAACTCTCTGTTGAGTTTCACAAATATTGATTTCTGAAGAGTTTTATGTGTGTTTTTTTTCTCACATATTTGCCAGTCTGCTAGGACCCGGCAGCAGAAGTCATGACGTCACACTTAACAAACGTATAGCTAATTACTCCAAAACTACTAACAAATGCTGAATTATTAATATAGTTTTCTGCCCAATAAAGATACAAAGACATGGAGAGGAGAAAGTAGTTCAACAGCCCATAAACACATAAATAACGGAGAATGCTTCATGTTAGCATTGTGCTACATGCTAACGCTAGCCATGGCTGCAGTTTTATCACTTCTACTGAACAATCGGTTGTGGAAAAAAACATCCATATGGACCCGAATTAGACTTGACTTTAATTGTGTGTGATAAATAAGTTTATATTCTGCCTGAAAACGGATAAAAAGAGAGAAAAAAATGTGGTTTCCAAAAGATACTGTATCTATCTCTCAAACCATTATGCATAAAGCTGCTCAATACAAAAAAAAAGTGGAGGTCTTTTTCTGTATTATCATAAGGAGACGGCAAAATAGCAAAGAGAGTTTGTAGCTGTCGGACAGTTCTATAGACACTGCCTCTTTAAAAAATCATATTTTACTCATACATTGGATCCGTGGTGCCAATAGTAACAAAAGGCACAGTCACATGTTGGGACCAAAACGTGGAGGTGTTGGTGGAAGTTGTAGAAAATGTTTTTTGTTTTTGCTGTGGAGCAGTACCAGTATTGTGAAAGCCCAAGTTCATTCGCTTTCTCAAAACCCTGCTGTACCGACCCGGGGCCGCGCTGCACCGGCCCAGTGGAAACATGTCTAATCCGTGCCTCATTGCACTGTAGGTGGGGAACACTGTTTGCCATAGACATTAGTTTGTACTGTCTATGTCGTCTTGAATCAGCTGCCAATCATCAAGCCCCCCATCCCTCTCTCTCTCTCTTACCCTTTGCCTGATGTAAGTAACTGTGTTGATTGTGTAATTCTTTCAGTAAATTTGTGTATCGTACGTCCGAGGGAGTAAAAAAAAAAAAAAAAAGTTGGCACGACGATGATTAGGGTGTGTGCTTTGATTCAATTTAAAAATGAAGTAAAAATACCAATACAGGCAGAACAAATTCCCCTCAAGAAAGAGTTACGTCGTTGGGATTCGTGCACCTCCGCTTTGTAAGCCCTAAAATAAAAGCCATGTCTTTCACCTGTTCTACTACAACTACTACAACAGCTACTCATGCAACATCAGCAGAACAACAAGGCACAATGCTACCTTTGCTTTTCCCTCTCCTGCCCGGTTCATTGGGTCAATAACTGTGCGCTGTTGTCCCCCCCCACGACTCCAGACCGTTGAGTTTAATGCGTGTTTACATGTCTCCGGCTGCAGCTCGGAGTGTAGTTGTTTGCTTTGCCCAACAATGCGTTCACAAACACATCGGGACAGTCATGCGTGAGCTGGAGGAAGTCCCTGGGGATGTGTCCGGACATCCAAAAGCCCAATCCCACAAATGAACAGTTCCATTTAAGATTGTTTGTGGAGCGCTTTTCGAAAAGCGAGGAGTAGCGGGTTAACGTTTCAGCACTGTCGACTCGAGTCACACAAAAGGTTGGACTTTGCTTGTTCTCATCAGAAAGAACTGACACAGGAACACGACATGTGAGCTGATTCGGTGCAAACCCCTCTCAAATACAGAAATATTAGAAATAATAGTCGCCTTCGAAAAGTAAACACAGGCTATAAAGTACCTCCTACCTTGAGGATTTTCCCAATATTATTACAAAGTGACCAACTTAATTAATATTATACAGTATTTACTGAAAACATAATTAAAATGTACCTTCCTTTGAAATTCATATTGAAATTCTACTCAAGCACCCCCAGGGGTCCCCGTACCCCTGGTTGGGAAACACTGCTATAAAGGACGGACCGAGCTTTGTATGAGCACAGTTCCTACTAAATTTTGTGGACTTGTCAAATGTGAGGTGACCCGATTTCCTAACTCAAGAGCTGGGACACAATCCAGGAATTTGTCCCAGGGGAGCCAAACATTGATTTTAAAGTAAGGTGTGTTGCTCTGGAGATCGCATTGATTATGGAGAAACCCATGGGGACACAGGATAAAGGACTCAACACAAGGGTTAAACTGGAACATCTGGTCACCCTAAAAGAGGTCAGATGTTATGTCACAGTAGGGCTTCACGAGAAGTCATTAAAAAAACACAAAACCGGGGTCAAATTGAACTAAATTAGGATATGTTTAACCAGAACTGACATTGTACACATGTTTAAGTTCTCTTCATTGTTTGTTTTTGGCTGAGTTTGCATAAAATGTGTCGATCTGAGTCAGATGAAGACTTTGGTGACGTCGCGATACGGATATTGATGTTGCAGCACAGGCTCTATGTAGCTCGGTGGCGCAGCGGTTAGCGCTCGTGCTTCACAGCTAGGGCTGGGCGATGTGGACCAAAAATCACCTTGAGATCATCTGTTTCTTTTTGTTTTCTTAATAGCTTATCTGAATTTGAAATTTCGCGATATACGCGATATGGTCTGATTCCATATCTCATTTAAAAATATATTGATATATCTTAAATATCGATATATTGCCCAGCCCTATTCACAACTCAAAGGTCCCAGGTTTGATTCCCACCTGGGGCCTTTCTGTGTGGAGTTTGCATGTTCTCCCCGTGTCTGCGTAGGTTAGTGGTAAAAACATGTGCAATAGGTTAATCCTTCAGCCAGGTGTTTCTGACCACCAGCCTGGCTCGGCATCATGGAGACGGGGAACAGCGATCCCTCGTATACCAGGAAGTTTTCTCAACGTCATCCAAACTTGCTCCAACATGACAATGCATCTAACTTCTTGTTGAGAGGTAAAACGTCCTCCAGCTCTAAACAAACTATGCCTCGGATTAATTTACTTTTCGAAAAGCGTAACGATATTTTTCAAGCGTTTTCACTGTTTGTGTGGAGCCTTATTCCCGAAACCTAGCATGCTAACAAGCCTTTAGCAATTCCGCTAGCTGCCTGTATTGACAAGTACAGGCCTTCATCTCGATTAAAATTTGCTGCGTTGCTCAGGGCGGGCTGGGGAATCAATCAAACGGCTCCTCTGACCTAGTTGTAGTGCGACCTACTTTCAGTGATGGATTGCTAGACAGCGAGTACCTACATAAAAGTATAACTACACAGTATTTCTTAAATCTGATTATAAAGCCTTGACTTTTATGTTGTTCCACGTTCCTGGGCAAAGTTCGACAAACAGTTTTCTTTGGTTAAATTACTCTATAGAAGTCACCACTCATATTCTCCTGGTCGGGCCTCATCGATTCGCTTGTATAAGTGTATACCGTATCGATCCAACGGTCTGGAGTCTCCCATGATGCCTTGCTTTCTCCCTCTGTGCCCTGGTTAGCCGTAGCGTTAACGGCGGATGATAGATTGCATTATGGAAGCGACACATTTCGCTCGGCGCTGCCCTGTTCCTGCCTGATTAACGTTTGATTACTCATTCTTCCTCCAGGCTATTGCTTACCTGCCTCGCCAAAGGTTGATGCGGGATTTGACACAGCCAGGGGGCGCCCTGCTCGGATTGGTTGACTCTACCGACCGAAATCCTTCCTTTAGCGGCTTCGTGCAGTTTGCAAAATGGCGGCTGTGGTAGATTTCGACAAAAGAGTTCCAGAACAATAGGTTGGTTTGTCTCTCAGCTGCACAATATGAAAAACAATGGCGATATTAATGGCAATGATTATATTATTAAACTACTAAAGATCGTTTTTCCATCGTGTTGTGTCACATACAACTATATGAATACAAAATTGGGACCAAAACAAGGCTAAAATCGATCTAAATGTCGAAGATTAAAGCTGTATTGTATATATTATTCATCCCTATTGACCCTTTAACTGCCGACATCATCAGTGACATCAGCTGGAGGCAGGAAGTGATCAAAAGAAATAAGATTTACCTAAAACTAGCGATTTTAAATGTAAAACTACAACTAAGAAATGTGGTCCTGTTGTGGCTTAAGGTGCCAGAACAAGAGGAACAACATTTGAGACGATGAAATAGCTTAAAAGGATTTTTTTAAAAAGGATATTGATATTGATATCTGATATTTCCAACAACAGTTAGACATTTGTTTATCGTTACTATGACAATAGCTACAATAGATACAGACGGCATCTCTGGATTCGCCCATATATGGTCATGTTTGAAAACAGTTAAGGGGGAAAACAATTTGGAGAAAAATCTAAACTTTCTCTAATTATTCAAAAACTATTTTAATAAACACTGAATTATGAATATAGTTTTCTACTAAATAAAGATACAAAGACATGGAGAGGAGCAAAGTGGTTCAACAGCCCATAAATACATGAAAAAACGGACAATGCTAACATGATGTCACATGTTAGCATCGTGCTAATGCTAACGCTAGCTAGCACTTGCTAAGACTGCCGTTTTTTCGCTTCTACTGAACAATCTGCTGTCAATAAACATATATATGGACCCGATTTACACTTGACTTTATTTGTATGTGATAAATACGTTTATATATCGCTAGAAAATGGCCAAAAAGAGTGAAAAAGTATGTTTCCCAAAAGATTCTATTTTCCTCCTTGGCGAGGCCACACCCCCTTCTATGACGATATGCCGTCTGTATCTATGGAAATAGATAGGTATCTAGCTTCCCGCCTCCAGCTAAGCCTGGAATGTTTACAAACAATTAAAGGGTTTTATAAAAGCCACATTTGTCTTATTTGCAAAAGCTAAAAGACGACAGCTTTAATTTCATCTCATGGGCAATAACTTTTTGACATTTAAAAGTAGGAAGTCAATACTCCTAAACCTAAAACTTGCACAATAGGTTAAAAAAATAAGCTTCTAACCAGACTTAGTTCAAGATCTGTCAACTTTAGCAAAAAAGTATCTGCTTTCTGATTAAATACCACCAGATCACATTGAAGATATTGCTATTAATTGTGCGTCTCCTACCTCATACCCAAAGATACAATGTCCCTACGAGTTCAATAAGATGAACTATTTAGAGCTTTATATTCGCAATAAGTAATATCAACTCTTTCTGGAAAGTAAATGTTTTCATGAGACTAAAGTGATCCTTACAGGCCCATTTTGTGCACAATAATGGCAGGGCAAGTGTATTTGTAGTGCACAGTTCAGACATTACAATTCTCAGTATAATCATATAAGATAAGATAATCCTTTATTGATCTCACAAAGGAGAAATTCACTTGTTACAGTCGGCGGTCAAGAAGATGACTCAGAGTTAATAAAGTGCAGCTGATACAGAGATTATTGCACATGTTACTTCACAGTCTTATTGTACAGACTGACAGCAGTGGGGATGAAGGCTTTGCGGTAGCGCTCCGTCCTGCACTGAGGGTGTCTCAGTCTGCCACTGAGAGAGCTGCTCAGCTCTTCTACAGTCCCGTGCAGTGGGTGGGAGGTGTTGTCCATGATGGAGGTGAGCTTGGCTAACACCCTCCTGTCCCTCACCTCCTCCACAGAGTCCAGGGGGCAGCCCAGGACGGAGCTGGCCCTCCTGACCAGCTTGTTCAGTCTGTTCTTGTCCCGCTCTGTGCTGCCCGGGGCCCAGCACACGGCAGCGTAGTGGAGAGCAGAGGTGACCACAGAGTCATAAAAAGTCCTGAGTAGAGGCCTCAGTCTCCTCAGAAGGTGGAGGCGACTTTGGCCCTTCTTGTACAGGGAGTTGGTGTTGTGGGACCAGTCCAGTTTATTGTTGAGTTGAACACCCAGGTACTTGAAACTGTCCACCTCCTCAATGTCCTATATAAATTACATTAAAACCAAAGAGTGCATATAGAATACTTTCAGTGTCATACAGCTGAAAAGAGTTGAGGCCTGTCACACATGTCCAGATTTTAGCTGCGTAAACTGAGCCTCAACGTGTTTAGTCCTGACTCTGGGCCCAGCAGGAGACAAGAGGTTCTTCAGTAGAAAAAAAGCTTTAAAAAAGCTTTCGACATTTCTTCATGTGCTCGATGAGTCACATTTTAGATGCAGTTGAACAGAATCTGCAAACCAATTTGGTAAATAAGGTAAAGTATAAGGACAAAAATCGAGTCATTTTTATTTTGTTGAAACATCTTTGTGATTAACTCTCCAAATCCTTCTAAGTCGAGTAGTTATCTAAAAGGTTCTTGACTGGAGCTCACAGCCAATAGGCCAGTGCAACACCTCATTTGAAAGCTAAGACCAACTAAACGAATCTAAGCTTCTTCCTTTGACCTTTTTTCTTGTGTTTTTATCACGGTTTTGAGATGTTTTGGTCATATTTTTCTGACACAGTGACATTACACTAAAAAACAAAATGCAGCCAAAACGTGATAAAAACAACAACAATGAAAATGACAAAAAAATGGCAAAAAATCATGATTAAAAAAGACATGCCTTTGTTGATGTCAACAACCTTTGCAAGAAAACTGGGAAAGCTTAATGCTATGATGCTCTGTCATTGATAAACACCAAGACACTACAACAGTGTTTCCTTAACTTTGCGAAAGGAGTGAAACAGCGCCACCAATTTGAAGCTGGTGGCCAAATAGTGTATTGCATCCATATTTACCATTGAGAATGAATGGGAGAGAGTTAGTATTAACCATACCGGCACAAAAGTAGTCACTCTCTGGCGGGCCAATGGAATTGTTTCGGCCCGCGGGCACCACTTTGGGAACCCCTGGTATAAACATACAAAGGCAATGACAAAATCATTACAAAGTCAAGTGTCAATCACTATCAAAAGCCCTGGGAAAAATCCAACAAAACTATAAGAGCACAAACTCATAACACAAAGAAGCTTTGATGAAATTTGCAGACCTTAGCTTTCAAATGAGGCACGCCACCTATTGGCTGTAAGCTCTCCAGTCAAGAAGCTTTTAAATTTGGGTAAAACTAGAGAGACTGTGCTCAGTTAAGGCGAGGGTTAAGCAGCTCTCTGATGTTTTTGTTTTGTAAAAGTAGGAGACATTAGACTGTGGAGAAACTTGTTCACAAGCAAAGACATAACAAACAAAAGAATCAGAGAAGCCACAAATAAAAAGGATTAGAGTCGACTGCTCCAAAACGATGGATGTCAGCTCACGGACCACAAAGCTATGGCTACATTCGCTCGCTTGATTTATTTTGTTTACCCGTAACTTCCCATGAATATTTTACCACTTTAATTTAGCTAACAAGGTAACGTATGGACTCTCTCCGCTCTCCGTGAATTCCAAATGGCAAAATTAGCATAATGTCGACATGACGGGGAGATCAACCAATCAGAGCAGCCCATGACTCCCCCTCGGGCCAATCAAACGCCGCATCAGCCTCTCCCCAGCGCCCGCCTATTCCCTGTTTCTCCCAAATTGTCTTTGTTTTGCCCCCTCCCGCCGGTGCGCTGTCCCCTCGTGTTCGTGCGGTTTTCGAGTGGCCGTGGGGGAACCTTGTTTGCATGCTTATATTAACATGAATGATGTCAACTTGATGCAATGAGAAATTATATAAGAGATGCTTTGAGCAACAATCTGACGATGAACTTGATACTTTACTAATACTACTAATGAAAACTTCGACGACTTAACACCGGAGAAAACAGAATACCATTGTTTATGCTGTAATATCTTTCTGGAGTTTAAGAAAAAAAAAGAGAAAAAAAAGAAATTGGTATCCTATTTTTAGTTGTTTTTATATATTATTTATTGAAGAGGTTTACTTTTTTATCGGTCGAGAAATGGGGCGAGGGTGCGAGCGGGCGATCGTTGTGTCACGCGGTAAATTTTGGAGAATGTGGAAGTGTGTCTGAAGCATTGAGAATGGAAATAATAAAAGGATATGTATCATCAGGCGTCACGTGTCTTATTTTACACATTGTTTAGTCTTTAGGGCTGGGTACTTGATATCGGTACTTTAACGATACTTGGTGTTCGATACCGATACCTCAACTATACTTTACTAACCTATACTAAGAACTGATTATGTAAATTATTCCTTTTCCTTCCATTTAATTTATTTTGCATTTGTATAATTTGTTTTAGGTAAAACAACAAAGAAACTTCCTTTAACTCCAAAAGGGCAGAAAAAAAACCTTTTTCTTTTTTTTATGTTTTTCCCAAATTTTCCATATCTTTTCAGAAAATGTTTCCAAAAGTTTTTTACACTTTCCCCCCAATTTTTTCATGTGTTTTTTCCCCAATTTTCCCGAAATTGTCTTTTATTTTTATTCCAATTTTACTGAAATGTTTCCACATTTGTGTGAGGTGAAACAACAAAGAAACTTCCTTTAAAGCAGTACTAAGTAACTCTTCCCCCTAGAGGCCATAAGCGCAACTGCAGGTGTAGTAGCAAGTTACGATTTTTTAACTTATTAATTGTCTTGGAGAGTAAATACTACGCTGACAGAAAAGGCGAAGGGACAGAGGGATATTGTACATCCAATTATACAATGGAAATATTTTTTTTCACTCAAACTTGGCTGTAAATACTGTTTAAAGTGACGTTAGCCCGCAGTTAGCTTTGCCCGTTAGCTTCTTCTTCGTGATTCCATTAGTGTGTATTGCTTTCTCCGGACCGGTGGCAGTGAAGTTGCAAACATGGTTTTCTGTCCAGAGACACCAGGGGGAGATGAAAAACCCTCCAATCATCCCATAAACACTTGTATTACCCCCACAGGGACTATGAAACAGATTTATTAAGGGAAACACGTTACTTAGTACTGCTTTAACTACAAAAGGGCAGAAAAAGCAGAAATTTATTTTTTTTATTTATTTTTTACTTTTTTTTTCATGTTTTTCCCAAATTTTCCATATCTTTTCTGAAAATGTTCCCCAATTTTTCCACTTTTTCCCCATGTTTTCCACATGTTTTCCCCCCAATTTCTGCAAAATTGTCAATCTTTTTTCTTTTTTTCAATTTTTCCCGAATATTCCATGGGTTTTTCCCCATTTTTTTTTGAATTTTCACCCCAATTTTACCAAAATGTTTCCACATATCATTTGTTTGAGGTGAAACAGGTTTTTCCTCTACCCAGCCCATTTTTAACCTTTTTTTCATGTTTTCCCAATTTTTTTTAAATTTTCTTTAAAATTCTTTCCCCTAAATATTCCTCAATTTATCCACTTTTCCCCCCAAAATTTTCCAAATGTTGTTTCCCCAATTTTCCCAAAATTTGATATGTTTTTTTTTTTTTTTACTTTTTCCCTTGAATATTCTCAGGTTTTTTCCCAATTTCTTCAATGTTTATCCCAATTTTACCACACACTTTTTCATTTTATTTATTTATTTTGTTTTTTTACATTTTGAGCATCAAAACTTGAGATTTATATTTCTCTCTCGATACTCGATACTTATTATTTCGATACCAGTAGAACCTATACCAGTGTCCTTTACCTGTACCCAGCCCTACAGCCTGTAGGAATGACTCACCTTTTGGAGTTGAGATGTTTGGTTTCCTCAGACGGTTGTGGGAAGCTCTGGCGACTTGTTCAGACGGTGATTGACAAGATAATGAACAGCCACAACTAATTGAGACTCGAAAAGACGTCTTCTTTGTATTCCACAATCAGGCAAATTATACAGTTGGAAATAATAACTAATGCATCGACAACCGGGTCGACATGTTGCTCTTGAATATTCCAAAGATTATGTCACTCACAAACTTGTTTTCTTCATCAAGAGCTTTGTGTCAGAGTTTGGGCTGGAATGTTATAAATGTTAGCACAGAAATCTGCTCGGTGAGTGACAAAGCATGTCCATAGACTTATATAGGACAATATTTAAACGATAGAGAAAAGAAACAAGTGTTTCATATTTAAACCTCCTTTGTTTTAGTGTTATGGAATCTGGCAGAAATGACATTTATTTAAGTGCTTTGCATTGACACAAACCAAAGCTAGTATTCACTTATTCAGCCCCGCCCAGTTTTACTGTTCCTCTTTGTGTAAGCGCTTCCTGTGAGCTATGGGAAAGAGTGAAGAAAATGCAGAGAACTCACAAAACAAACAAAAAGGAAATAAGCTTCTCTCACCTCTGGCTTATAACAGTGCCATGAAAAAGTGAACTCATATTAGTTTCTAGCCATTTTTATTTATTTATTTTTTATTTAGCCAGGAAAGTCCCTTCCATCCATTTCCTTCCGCTTTATCCGGGGCCGGGTCGCGGGGGCAGCAGTCTCAGCAGAGATGCCCAAACTTCCCGATCCACACACACCTCCTCCAGCTGTTCTGGGGGGACCCCGAGGCCACACCAGGCCAGCTCGGAGACATAGTCCCACCAACGTGTCCTGGGTCTTCCACAAGGCCTCCCCCCAATAGGACATGCCCGGAACACCTCCTGAGGGAAGCGGCCAGGAGGCATCGGGAACAGATGCCCGAGCCGCCTCGGCTGCTCCTCAACGTGAAGGAGCAGCGACTCTACTCCGAGCTCCTCCCGGGAAACTGAGCTCCTCACCCTATCTCGAAGGGTGCCCCAGCCACCCTGTGGCGCACCATTGTCTCTGTTTGTTTGTGTTTTTAATAAAGTATTTTTCCATGCAGACAAAATCCAGAGCAGACAGGACTAGCCCGGCTGTTGCACTACATTTTGGCACAGATTGTTCTTAAATAGTGTGACCCCCCAGTACGCCCTGGGTGCACAAAGAACTCTGACCTACACCGCCTTTCGGATCATCATTTTACAGCACACTCAACGTCAGTCGTGTTTCCGAGTTTGTTTTCGTAAAAGAGGAAGAAATACGCTTTTTCGGATGTTTTCGTCGCAGTGAGAGGTAATATATTCACACAATTCATGTCACCCGCTGCAACAGAGAGTAGTTATAGTATTGTACACAAAGATGTCCCCCAAGTAGAATATTAAAAAAATACACCAAGTACCATTGTCTCTGTTTGTGTTTTAAATAAAGTATTTCAAACTACAGCGCACATTCCTCTATCATGACGTCACACCAGAAGCTTCAAGCAGGACTTAATTCATAAGTCATACATACAATTGCTCCAATGCAAAGAGGGCAGGCGAGAATAAATACCAAATTACTTTGCCTATAGCGCACAAACTTTTAACATTATTACAAATACATTTTTTATTCTCGTTTGTTTCCTTTACAGTGAAGCATTTGTATCATTGCCCGGACAACGTGGCGCTGTCAGGGCAACGGTCACCATGGCTCCCAGCTGCAGATGGACGCAGGCGCATCAACAGGCGCAGGCTGGGGCGCAACTACCCACCCTCGGGGGGGCATGCAGACACAAAGCTGCCCCCCCAAAAAAACTTGGAATAAGGTAATACAACTTTAGGCGTAAGAATCACATCATTTGTCTTGTAATAAATTTAGATTTTTTATTTATTGTGCTTAACACATTTTGCCGTTTAAGGAGTATTCCTCCTTCCTATCTTATAATTATTATAGTTTTGTTTTTGAATGAACCGCGAGTTGTGTCCAATAGCGCTCAGCGCTGGCCTTTAAAAACTCGGGGCTTGTCGGGAGGCTCCCCCGGGCGCTGCTGATTTCTGGAGATATTTTTTTGTAATGGGCTATATGCACAGTGACCCCACGTGATTTCCGCCTGGACAGTCAGCCAGACGCTGTCCTTCCTGTCCGTTATCTCTTCCCATTAAAAATTAGCAGGTCCCACAGAAATGAAGCAATAGCTTAAGATTTGGTAAAGGACAGCGAGTAAAAGTTAAGATGTGACTGGAGCAGGTTAAAAAATATTACATGAGACGTAACGACTTCCCTGGAGGAAACCTCCGTGTTCATAACGGTGGATGTTTTTGTCTTGAGGCTAACGCGGCAAAAACAAAATAAAAAATAAAACTCGCGCAAAGTTTTGAACGAGTGTGCGCAAAAAAGAATCGTCCTGTTAGTCGTTTTAATAATATTTACTTGTTTACATGTTATATTATCATTTTTCAACACTAGCCTTTAGCTCTAAGATAAAAGCTCCGCCCCTTACGACAGCTGGCGTTTCCTTTGGGTGCTGGATTCACAGCGAATTTACACTTGACTTTACTTATGTGTGATAAATAACTTCATATTCCACCAGAAAATGGCTAAAAAGAGTGAAAAATTGTGTATCTCTAAAGATTCTATTATCCCACTCGGCAAACGCCCCCTTCTATGACAAGATGCCGTCTGTATCTATGGATATAGATCAGGAATCTAACTTCTTGCCTCCAGCTAAACCCGGAATGTTTACAAACAACTAAAGGGTCTATAAGTGATTTGCCTCAGGTGCACTGTGGAGCGGGTCAGACTGTTTTTAATGCAGGCTAGCTGATACCATAGAAATACGCTAGCCTTGCACTAGCCTAGCGCCACGAAACTCTTGAAATATAAAAACAAAACTGCATGAATTACAAAAAAAAATATCTCCAGAAATCAACAACACTCTGGATAACTAGGAAATGAGGCCCTATGTCAAAAATCCTGAAATATCCCTTTAACTTTTGAACATGAATCTAAGGCCGAGTGTCAGTTCATTCGTAATTGAGATTACCTGTAAAAAACATTATGAATCTGCTCACTCTTGGTCCTGATTTGGATTCTATAAGGCTGACTTTCGCAGACATGGCCGTGGCGTGTGTAGCGCTCCCGTCGAGATGCTGTGGGGGTTTGGGAGGCAGAGCTGAGGTGGGGCTGCAGTCACACATGGCAGGCTGTTGATGCTATATTTAACCCTGATCCCGGGGCGAGCGGCGCGTTACAGAGAGGCTTCACATCCGCCCCCAGCCAAAGCAAAAAGCCCTTCTTCACCTGAACACCAGACGCACTTCAGCCCTTCTGCTCGGTTCGTTTGTCTGCACCGTAATCCACTTTGTAACGGGCAGGATTTAGGTAGATTTTTGCACAAGCATGAGCCAAGAAACCATTTTGAGCAGTATTTTTATTTCTATTTTCCAAAATCAATACTTTTCCAACCGACAGACACCACAAACCAGTTTTCTTTCCTTATAGTTTTCACAATATGGCCTCAGAAAGTGCAACTAGGGTTGATTTTACAAATCCGAAGGGATGCAGAAATATCACGGCAGCGGTTTGTTTTCTCCCTGCACAGGTTTCCTCCGGCTGCTCCGGTTTCCTCGACCAATAAAGTCCAATCCACTTATTTATAGCACATTTAAAGGTACACTGCGTAACATTTTAGACTATGCTGTGGCCGCCAAAACAAAACATGCTCCTAATGACCAGCTCAACACAGAAAATGCTGTTGCTGCAGTGGGTAATAAAATAATGGATCTGGATGAAAAACTGACCTGTCAAAATCTCAAATTTTATTGCCTTTCGTCACATCTCCATGGAAACGAGCCAGGGACGTACCCACTCCCAGTAAAGTACACAGTCATATCCTAGGAGGGGTGAGCTTTGTTAATGTTTGTTTGTACATTTATATGGTATTTATCAATGATGATAATATCTGTTATAAAATAAAAGCTTGTATTGCAATTTTGTTTATTGGGTAAAATTCTACGCGGTGTGGCTTTAAACAAAGAAAACATTTCCATGTGTAAAAAGAAAACAGCCATGTGTCTAAAGTGCATAAACCAAATGCCATATGACATTTATTCCATTTTAAAGGTGCATTATTCAACTTTTTATTGGTTAGGACAAAAAGTTGATTGATTTGTGCGAGGTCAAATTGCATGAATGGATCATTTTTTTCACATAAAAGTTGCATAATGCTCCTTTAAAAGGGGCTATATGCAAGTTGGTAATTTTATGCTCACTGCTGCCACATCAGGTCATTCGCGTAACTGCACTTTCTATATTAACCCTGTGCATGACGGCACTTCAGACCTGAAGTAACACCTTTTTGTGTGACAGTGCAGGATTTTAGAGGCAGTTGAGGTGAACAGGTCTGGGCTCATTCTACACATTAGGACATGGCTGGAACATGAAGGGGAGGAAAATACATAGTTTAACATTTTTAAACTCTGTATAGTCCCTTTAAGATTGGACAGTGCATTGACACAAAATCTAACAAAGTGCTGTGTAACTGTTACTGGAGAGCAAAGGAGTGCATGATAAAAATGCTTCCAAACACAAGTATATAGAATATTGCAATACTTGATAGAGTATTGCGATACTTGATAGAGAATTACGATACTTGATAGAGTTTTGCGATACTTCATAGAGAATTGCGATTCTTGATAGAGAATTACGATACTTGATAGAGTATTGCGATACTTGATAGAGAATTGTGATACTTGATAGCGTATTGCGATACTTGATAGAGTATTGCGATACTTGATAGCGTATTGCGATACTTGATCGAGAATTGCGATACTTGATAGAGAATTGTGATACTTGATAGCGTATTGCGATACTTGATAGAGTATTGTGATACTTGATCGAGAATTGTGATACTTGATAGCGATACTTGATCGAGAATTGCGATACTTGATAGAGAATTGCAATACTCGATACTTGATCGAGAATTACGATACTTGATAGAGTATTGCGATACTTGATCGAGAATTACGATACTTGGTAAAGATTTGCGATACTTGATAGAGTATTGCGATCCTTGATAGAGAATTACGATACTTGATAGAGAATTGCGATACTCGATACTTGATAGAGTATTGTGATACTTGATGGAGAATTACAATACTTGATAAAGATTTGTGATACTTGATAGAGAATTATGATACTTGATAGAGAATTGCGATACTTGATAGAGTATTATGACACTTGATAGAGTATTTAGAACTATACTGTTGCCGGCAGAACAAAACATGCTCCTAATGACCAGCTCAACACAGAAATACTATTACTGCAGTGGTTAATAAACAAATAGATTTGGATGAGAACCTAACCTGTTTAAATCTCAAATTATGCTGCCTTTAGTCACATCTTATGATACTTGTTAAAGTATTGTGTTATGATACAATATTTTGTCCATTCCCTTATATACTGCGTGTGTTGAAGAACTTTTAAATGGGCTTTTGTGCAACTGACTAAAAAAGTCTAAATTGTAATGATGATTTATTTCCCTCTGTTTTCGGCCCATGATGTGATTACGAATCAATATTGTAAAAGTTCAGCGTATTGTCAGATTACACTAATGCCAATATAGATAAGTAATCAGCAAACAACAAAGGCTGCAATTAAAAGTTCTTTGCAGAGAGCTAAATGTCCTGCCTCACAGGGTTTAAAACCTCCTGTCCCGTATAGACCTGTTCTTAAGGTTTGCCTGTTCACTTTCAAAATAAAATCTAATTACATCACTTGAGGAAAATTGCAAGTTACTCTGGAACTCGGGAACCCTGTATAGAGAGCCTTTACCCCTGTCCACTTCAAAGTAGTTTTTAGGGCAATACCTGAGCTGCACCGACCTGGAAAGGGCTTCCTCTGAGGCTGCGCGGGGCTCTCTGTAATTATTCAGCCACTTGGTCATGAATTGTTTATTGTGGCCGCGTTTTGCCTAAATGCAAAATGGAGCGTTGGGCCCACAGCGGATTACCCACTGCAAATGCAGTGCCTACTGTTGTTTTCATACCACAAAATAAACACACGCCTGTGCCACGTGGTCGCTGCTTGGCGCTAAGCTGCGGTGGCTACAAGGCAACATGAGCTAAATAAAACCTTTAGTTGGACAATCCGTGTGTGAGAATGAACAACTTTTTCACAAACTGAGCCAGCAGAATCCTAACATGGACGTCAGAATCTGCATTAGAATAGGTTTGATTGCCCTTGTTTGGAATTTTCTTGGGTTCAATTGTGCAACATGAAACATACAACATAGACAAATACTAAACTATAAAAACTATAAGGTGCAGTTAAGTGATAGCAGCTGAGTGTGGACATACCACATAGTGCAAGAGCAGATTACATTCAACAGTCTGTGAGTTATTGGTTCTTGTTATCGTTTATGAGTCTGATGGCGGAGGGAAAAAACTGTTCATGTGGCGGGAGGTACGAGTCTGGATGGACCATAGCCTCCTGCCTGAGGGGGAAGGGTCAGCTGTGATCCGACCCACACGTCTCCGGGTCCTGGAGGTGTACAGGTCTTGAGGTGCGAACACACCAAACGCTTTTTAGGCGTCAAAAACGTGCCTAAAGCCCGTAGTTAGACGCTTGTGCTTACCTAAAGTCAGACGTTTTATTGTCACACTTTATTGTCAATGTAAACCTGACGCTTTGCCGCGCTTGGTGTGAACGCACCTTTGGAGAGATGGGAGCTCACAGCTGCACGAACAAAGCGCTGCAGTTGATGCTTGTCCCGGTCTGTGGTACCGGGGGACCACCGGGGAGGAGGTGAGGATGGACTCGATGATGGCCGTGTAGGCCTGCACCAGCATCTTTGTCTCCAGCTAAAAGGTACACTGCACAACAACACGATAATTACGATACTTGATAGAGAATTACGATACTCGATAGAGAATAACGATACTTGATAGAGAATTGCAATACTCGATACTTGATATAGTATTGCGATACTTGATAGAGAATTGCGATACTTGATAGAGTATTGCAATACTTGATAGAGAATTCCGATACTTTATAGAGTATTGCAATACTTGATAGAGAATTACGATACTTTATAGAGAATTGCAATACTTCATAGAGAATTACGATACTTTATAGAGAATTGCAATACTTCATAGAGAATTACGATACTTGATAGAGTATTTAGAACTAGACTGTTGCCGGCAGAACAAAACATGCTCCTAATGACCAGCTCAACACAGAAATACTATTACTGCAGTGGTTAATAAACAAAGAGATTTGGATGAGAACCTAAGCTGTTTAAATCTGAATTTCTGCTGCCTTTAGTCACATCTCTATGGAGACGAGCTGGAGACGTACCCACTCCCACAAAGTGTCATATCTTTGGAGGGGTGAGCCTCATTAATGTTTGTTTGTACGAGGGAGCTGATGGTTGGTTGCCGTTTGAGGTCCTGGGTGATGGTGGTGCCCAGGAAACGGAAGGAATCCACAATGGAGGGCGAGGGGGGACAGTGGGGCTGAGTCTTTCCTGAACTCCACGATCATCTCCACTGTCTTCTGGGCGATCAGCTCCAGGTTGTCGTGGCTGCACCTGAACGCCAGCTGGTCTTTGAAATATGCCTGTTTCATCAGAGGAAAAAAAAAAATCCTTTGATGGAATAAGCTGGCCTTTGTAAACATGAGACTAGTATCAAAAGTCATAAACGAAACATCTTAAAACCCTCCATTGTTTGTTACAAGCAGATAGGTGAGCATCGTCCTATAGAGTTATGTTAGCCCAGCAAAATATTAATAAAGTAAAGAAAAGTGAAGTGAATATTCCTTTAACTGCTGGGTCGCCACTGTTCTTTTGAAATTTGTCATGGGCTCACTTTCCAAAATGCCTTTGAGGGACTGGAACTCTTTCCAATTACTTTCATGGCCCTCAAAACAAATCTCTCCGTTTGTGTTTTGCTCTGCGCCGTTAGAGGACCGAACCAGCCACTGATGCCATGACAAATGCGGTTCTCTGAAATGGCATTAGAGAAGCGAGTCCTAATTTCCATACCCAGACCAAATCATTGCAAAATTCTTAGAAAGTGAAGTCTATGGGACAGTTTTGAGCAGAGATGGGAGGTGTTCACGTTATCACTGTGCAGGCTCAGATACTTGACCTTATAGACCATGGTGTCAGAATACTTAAGTTCTTTACATTGTGGAAGGCTCCCATCTATTTCCTTAGTAAATTCCAAGACATACTTTTTATGGTACCAAGGGGCCCCAAGCATGAATGTCGGTAGGGGGGCCTCGGTAGGGGAGTACTGCGCACTGGGAGAGAGGACGTTATTTGGGCAGGAGCGGGCCACCTTAAAACTCCCACAATGCATTAGGGAACCATGACTCACTAAAGCAGCAGTAGGATGGGGATGAACAGCACCACGAAGCATTGGTGGAGAGATGATGTAACTGCATCACTAAAATCCTTAGGAAGACTGTGAAGCGTTTACTGCAGGCTTCTGAATAACGGGTTGGGACATGGGGGCCCTTGACTGTTGGGGGCCCCAGGCAGCTGCCTGCCTTGCCTCATGGCATGCTACGCCTCTGATGATGAATACTGACCAAGTGTCCGCATGTTCTGATCTGGGGTTGCTGCAGTTGGTCAGGTCTTTTTCAACAACACTATGAGCCCAAAGAAGTGAATTTCTTCTTCCCTGATGGTCTGGCGTATTCCAAGATAACAAGGCCAGGATTCATCGAGCTCACATTGTGAAAGGGGGATTGAGGGAGCATGAGACATCATTGATGATGAGACATCATCCAGATCTTAACCCCATTGAGAGTAGTTGGGATGTGCTGGAGAAGGCTTTGCGCTGTGGCCACACTCTCGCTCTTTCCAGGTCATGGGGAAAGTCTGTTGTGTTTTTATATTCACTGGGTCCTGGCTTGAATGTAAAGGCTCATTCACAAGGCGCAAGAGCTTCTTGTTCTTGCACCCTGAGCTGCAGAACAAAATGAAGTCACTTTTGCCTTGTCAACCTGGAACAGTCGTCAGTTACAAAACATTTCCATGGCTACAAAGCAAAAGTGACTTCATTTTGTTTGTGAAGTATGAATGAGCCATAAGGCAGAGTTTCACAGGTGACACTCAGGTGAGGAATGGTGTCAGAGCCAGGGGAAAAGGAGGAGCACAAATTTAAGAAGGAACGAGATGAGGAGGCGGAGGGAGCTGCGCAGGAGGACTGAGGAGGTGAAGGACCTGATAATGTGGGACAGGTCGCTCTGAAACAGGGACAAACCCTGGAGGCGCTGCACCGTTTCAGAGGATCGGAGGAGCACTGAAGGCAGCCAGCCAGGTTTCCTCCAGGTTCTCCAGTTTCCCCTATATGTCCAAAAATATCTGATCTACAATGTGCAATGACAAAGCACCTACTTACTTACTCTCCCATCATCAATACAAGATCTTCAAACAATGCCACAGTGAATGCCTGCTGTAATCAAAGCTAAAAGCTCAGTCAGTTTTCAGTCTGGCCGTGCTTAGCCCAGCATCAAAACAGCAGATGCCTCGCAGGGCTCCCCAAATATTGCTGGTCTGATCCAATAGAAGGACAGTCTCAGCAATTACACATATCAGAAACATGTCCCGTCCGGCTTGTTTGAGATTTATGGACATCGACATCCACACTAAAAACAACCCTAAAGAGACGACAGCTTGAGAACCCTTTCCCTCCTCAAATGTTCCTCGTCATTTTGCTCGGGGTGGTATATTTTTGCAGTGTGGCAGATATTTCTCGCGGTTACACGGTGCTAAATCCGGAGCGTGTGGTGACTCCGCGCTGTGGGCTGAGGATGTGTAAAGGCAGAGCTCTGAGGAGGAGGATTAAAGAAAGAGCAGCCGCGGAAACTGCCAGAATCCACACAGAGGAGGAGCGTGGGCGGCCCGGGGAAACCTGGGCCGGGGGACGACTGTAAATATGGACAATGCCGGGGCAGACGTGGTTCAGGAAAGGAACTGTCCACACGGGGGAGGAGTGTGGGTGGATCATGGGGGAAACCATGGGAATAACTTTATCGGCATGACGCTGGGAGTAGAAATGTTTTAGTTTAGTCTAGTCTTGGTCCATTGTTTTAAAAGTGGTACTTCTTCAGGTGATACTTACAGTCACCCTGAAGTTATAATTAATACTTTAGTAATTCATTCTAGTTAAGGTTTAGACATGATTTACACCATAGACTGTATATTAATGGACTAATTATAGCCTCCTTCTTCCGGAAGTCCCAAGGAAGTGCTTTGCTCTAACGGACTTTCTATTGAATCCTTTTTGCTTCTCTTTAAATCATTATTGAACACAGGCTTGTCCTTCTTACCTTCACATGTTTGTCTTTTTAACATTGGTCAATTTTCCTTTTGCAGTTTTGTTTTTGCTGGCTCCAAGACCCCAGCCGAATGAGCTTCCTTCATAATCTTAACAACGTCTCCAACATAAAGTCGGAACAAACTTTGAACACAGTCAGTTTTACAAAATGCAGGATGTGTAAGGGCTCCAAGATGTAATGAAAATATAAATCTGTCTACGCCTCAGCTGAAACAAGGAGACATGCATGCCTCTTTATTGTTTTGTTTATCTATGTTTTATTTACTTTGTAAATGTGTTATATATGTGCAAGTGCATGTGTGTGCAATGCTTCACTCTTTATTGTCTTAAATGTTTGTCGTAAAAATAATAATAAATTCGTCATCACTTAAATGCGACTGGATATTGAATACAGTTGAGTTTGTCTGGTAGAAATGTTTTCATGGCTCGAGTGTAATACGGACATATATAATTTAATAAAGATGAGCGGGTTCCATTCAGCCCCATTCATTGAAAAAGGTTCCCGAGTTCTGTGTGAAATTTAATGGCCGCTCTATCTCCTCCTACGCAGCCTGTTCCTTAAAAGGGCAAAATGGCGGGAAGCCCTGCACTCGCGGGGCGGGCGGAGCCTCCACAGAGCTCCAGAGCTTGATTGACAGGCTCTGGAGCCAGTCAATGCTTCCAAAAACCAGCGTGGTTAAAAAATATTTCACCTGCAGCGTGGTCACATGGGTCAAAGCAATTTTTAGACAAACAAAAACTCTTTGGAGCCAGGCTTTTAAGCCATTCTTGGGACGTTTGAAGTCTCATTAGAATCAATGATCCCAAGTGTCTCTTGGAGTCGCCCCTGGCCACCAGGGGGTGGTATTGCAGCAATGTCAGCGCCCCGCCATGAGGACCAAACAGAAGCATGTTCCTCGCCCATTGGAGACGGAGCAACAGCAACTGTTAGCATGATTGATATATATATATTTGTTTAATAAAAACATACTGTCTTAAACTTAAATCATATGTTTGTGCCTCTGATAGCTGACTCAGAGGACAGAAGAAGAAGAAGAGCTTTATTTATAGAGCGCCTTTCACACACATGGCCACAAAGCAAAGTAACAGTAAAAACATAAATATGTACATTTATGATCGCCTCCATTCTGTTTTTAATCCCTGTGCTTTTCCTTTAGTGAGGACATTTACACGTCTGATTTCTGCTTAACACAAACAATAAAGTAACAATGTGTAAAATACCACAACAAACATCTAGGTCTATATACACAAATGTGGAATGATTAATGAGAGCCTATCAATAAATCAGGACGCAGTAAAACATGTGGCGCTGTAATAAATGTGTGTGATAAAAGAGTTAAGGCTAATATAACTTAGCCTACGGTGTAGTCGGAATATCCCTCCTTCACCGGACGATAGCTCTCACCGAAACAGCCCGGCACTCGACAGCAGCGCAGCGCTTTAAAAATAATGTAGACGTAATAAAAAGAGAGGGGGAGGGAGGGAGGGAGGGGGCCAGCGCTGTCTCCATGGCAACGTTCCCACCGTGCAAAAAAGAAAAGAGAGAGAGGGGGGGAAAAAAATCATTTAGTCGGAAAGAGATTTGCATCAGTTCAGTGAGCTGAGAGGGAGAGGAGGCAGCGGCGATGACAGGGGTGTTAGCAGGCGTAATATCTGCAGCTAATATCTGATTATTGAAGATAATGGGAGGGAGAAAAGGCGGCGCCGTGAAATATTGATGCAATAATGTAAAACGGGGAGGAACAGGCTAATGTCGAACAGGGGAGCGGGGGGTTCTCACGCCGAGGGCGGGGGCAGATGGTGACACAGAGGCAGTTCAGAGGTCCTTATGCTTTAGCTGGAACTTTTGGGCATCTCAGTCTCGATGTTTTAGTGGAATTAAACAAGTGTGTAGCAGCAAATCTATTCCACTGCTTTTCAATGCAATTTTAATGTGGAAAATCTATAGGTATAACAACACAATGCAAAAAATCGGAGCGCTTTTTTGTCTCTTAGGATTTGCAAGGATTCCATCAAACAGAGGAATGAGGGAAATTGCAATGTTCAAAAGAAAACTGGAAACTTTTGAGGCAAAAGAAAGGAGTAAAATTTATATTATATTATATTTCAAGAAATTAAAGCAGCACTAAGTAACTCATGCCCCTAGAGGCCATAAGCGCAACTGCAGGTGTCATAGCAAGTTGCGATTTTTTAACTTATTAATTGTCTTGGAGAGTAAATACTACGCTGACAGAAAAGGCGAAGGGAGAGAGGGTTACTGTGCACCCAATTATACAATGGAATTTTTTTTTTTTCACTCAAACTTGGCTGTAAATACTGCTTAAAGTGGCGCTAGCTCGCAGTTAGCCTTACCCGTTAGCCTGTTAGCTTCTCCTTTGTGATTCGATTAGTGTGTATTGGTGGCTCCGGTCCGGTGGCAGTCAAGTTGCAATTGTGGTTTTCTGGCCAGAGACACCAGGGGGAGATAAAAGACCCTCCAATCATCCCATAAACACTTGTATTACCCCCAGAGGGACTACGGAAAGGATTTATTAAAGGGGCTAGGCGCAAGTTTAGCCATTTAATACTCACTACTGCCACCTCAGGTCATACGTGTAACTGCACCTTCTATATTAAGCTCATGAATGACGGCACTTCGGACCCAAAGTAACACCTTTTTTAGTGATAGTGCAGGATTTTAGAGGCAGTTGTGGTGAACAGGTCTGAACTCATTCTACACAATAGGACATTGTTGGAACATGTGGGGGGAGGAAAATACTTAATTTTACCATTTTTAAACTCTGTATAGTCCCTTTAAGGTAAACAAGTTACTTATTTCTGCTTTAAGATTTAATGCCAGTTTGAATCCAATTGATTTAGGCACATTAATACCTCTAATGTTGAAGTTATTACTTGTAGTTACACATAATGCCAGCAGAGGGTGCACTTGAGTGGACACAATGGTGATTCTAATTAAGAGATTTGTCAGCAATAGATCCTGGAAACATGCAAATCAGTGCAAATATATAATATTCCAATATAGCCTAATACAGTTTTCCCTTTACGGTGTTATGACAAAAGGAATTTACGTCAACAATAATAACCCCGCACTATTACAAATTTGAAAAGCATTTAAATAACCCTAATCATTTGTCAATCATTCATAAGCAGCGAAATTTTGATTACTTTTGATGACCATGAATATGTTTAGACACAATAAAGACAGTGTTGTACAATTGCATTGTTTCGGGGCTCATAAATAATGAACAATAGTTTGTAAATGGTTGTTTAAATGTGTCTTCACCAGTGCACTGCTGCTGAATACTGTGTCGAATCCAAATTTACCACAAAATGTGTTCAGGGAGTTTATCACAAAGCATGGCACATTATTACAAACATTTTGCCATTCAACTACATTTTGAACTTCTTACACAATGCTTCACAATCCTGTTCAGCCGTAAAGTCAACTTGCCCTTTCCCACGCATCATCATATCACTCATCATCCAGCATCCACTTCTTTTTACCCATAAACACAAATCCCATCTTTGTTTTACCTGTGGGCTCGTTCAGCTCTCTCACGGTTCGGTGCATCACGGTGCAAGTACAATATAAAAAATAATGCAATGTTTTGTCATTCAAAGAGCCTAAATGTTAAAGGAATAGGCCACAGTTTTTACATACTGAGATTATGTTCTTACCTGACCTTAGATGAGTTCATTTGTACCTCAGTACAAGTACTCCTGGTATTACTACGCCTTACAATATAGTTCCCCTTTTTACCCGCATAGAAAATCCACTATATTTTGATCGTGTAACACTTCATGTAACCATATTTAAAATGGGAAAACGTAGAGGAGCTTGGTGGCTTCTATCCTCACCTCGTTTGGAGCTATAGATAAATGCTAATGCCGTCTGTGCTGTGTTGACGTGACTGAGGGCACACGTGAAGACCATCCATCCATCCATCCATTTTCTTCCACTTTTCCGTTGCCGGGTCGTGGGGGCAGCTGTTGGAGCTGCCCAAATCACATTGCCCCTTATGGCTCCTCCTGCAGGTGGTGGGTCCACAGAAGGACGGCCTCATGGTTCCAACCGGGCCTGTTGGTCTCTCATAAGGGGCTTCTGAACCGCTCTTTGCCTGACCTGTCACCTAGGACCTGTTTGCTATGGGAGACATTACCATGGGCACAAAGCCCTCGACAACAGAGCTCCAGGATCATTCGGGTGCTCAAACCCCTCCACCACGTTTAGGTGGCGCTTCCAGGAGGGGTACGTGAAGACCAGACAGGTACAAATGAACTCGTCTAGGTTAAGATAAGAACATATCTCAGTATGTAAAAATGGTGGCCTATTCCTTTCATCATTAGACAGTATTTATAGTCTCGGAATAAAACGGGCAATGCATTCAAAGCTGCTTCATGATAAAATGTGTAATCGTAGCGCTCTAAAAATCAGAAGCAGTGCAGTCGCGTGCTCATACGTTTCAGTTTGAGGCTCGTGTTCTTGGACAACATTCTGCTGGGACTTTTTGGGAAAAAAAGCTTTTGAGGCCTCTGACAATGCGTGATGCTCAGGATCTATGATTTACCACAGCCTGGTCATCAGCAGGAGAAACAAATACAAGGACACATCGATCTCATTTGTTTTTGGAGGATGTAAACTGTACAGGTGTGGACTGTCTACAGCAGGGGTGTCAAACTCATTTGGGTCGCGGGCTGAAATTCAGCTCCCACGGTGGGTCGCGGGCCGCATATAGTAATAGAGAACATTTTCCCAATAAATGAATAATAATAAACTGTGATTTGGCTTCATTAATAACAACGGCTTACACTTGTATTGCACTTTACAAGCCTGTGTCACAAGTTCCTCAAAGTACTACACATAGTCTCCACACTCGGCTGTCTCGACTGTCCAATTACCACGTGGCTATATAATTAGTTGTTCATATCCTGAGCTCTTATTATGTCAGTGCCCTCTGCTGGACACAATTTAATGCCCCCTAGTGGCTAGAATGAACATTCTGGTTATTCTTTAATAAATAAATAAATAAATCATAACTCCGCACAGGATTGGGCTAGACACTTACTTTTTATTTTTTTACATACTCTGGAATTTATGCTCTACAGGGCAGGGGCCGGATTAAATCATCTGGTGGGCCTGATCCGTATGTTTGACACCCCTGGTCTGCAGCCTTCAATTTAGCAGTAAGTGATGATGACACACATGCGCCCTCTTTGGATGCGAACACACACGCATGGAACGCACCACGGAGTCTAAATATTTAGAAATATAGAGTAAAACTTGCACCGTGGTGGCATGGTGTGTTGTTTCACCCCTCTCCTTCACTCTCCCTCCTCTTCACGAAACCAAACCGTCTCAATCGGGAAACTTCCTCCTCGAAAAACATGAAAAATTAATGGTCCCGCTGATGTCCTCATTTCACTGGAGAAAAGTTAGTGGGTTGTAGATGCTGTGATGTGACGGAGAGGCATTAGCGCTAAATGCTCATACGTGGGATTATTAAAGCTAATGGTAATGGATCCCACGCCCCGTTCCAAGATGGCCGCCGTGTCTGTGGGCGTCCGCTGTGACAGGCCCATCTGCTGAGCGCTGATGTCTGTGTCACACGTCTAAATGGATTTAAGCAGTGGGCTCCCAGCTGTGCCCGCGGTGGTACTACGCTTTACAATGACAGGAACACATCCACACACGCACACGAACACAAACAATGTCATTATCGTCGTCTGATACAATCGGATAAACCTCACACGAAGAGGCGCATTTTGAACTGTTGCCAGATTACACGCCGTTGATTTGAATAAAGCTAATTGAATATTTGGCAAATCGCAAAGTCGGCAATTAAGCAACATAATGTTCTCTGCGTGAAACGGGATATTCCGTCACCAAAAAGGGTTTCAGAAACGTGCTATTCCCTTTAGTTTATGATGATTCTCAAACTGTTCACACAAAGTACCACTTACAGGTCTCGATCGAGATCAAATCAGGACTAGACCACAGCTAAAACCGACAAAACTGTGTATAAACTGGGTGTAAACTATGTCTAAACCAGACAAAACTATTTAAAGGAACAGGCACCGTTTTTACATACTGAGATATGTTCTTACCTGAGCTGAGAAGAGTTGATGCGTACCTGTCTGGTCTTTGTGCGTGCCCTCAGTCACGCAAATGCTGTTCAAATGTTTGTCAAAAAAATATCCCACGGTGACACCAGGCTAGTGAGAAAAAGAGTGTAGTGAGGGGTTTTACAGCCTTAAAACATATATAATAGTAGCTGACTACTTTGCAGATTTTGTTTATCGTGGGTTATTTTTAGAAAGTAACCCCCGCGATAAACGAGGGAACACTGTATTGGTATTCCTCTTCTCTTCAAAGAATAATTTTCTCATTTGGACTAAAGACATGAGGAGAGGACACATTTGAATTATTTTGCTGATCTGATCTGAAAGACAGATCAGCTTAGATTTGAGCCGTTTTAGAGCTGGCATGCTAAAGCCGTTTGCTAGCTAGCTTACCTTGCTGGTAAAGTGGACACTCTGGGTTATCTGTCACAAAAACAGCTAGTTTTCATCGATATTTCCCCTGCCAGATATCATAAAGCATCCTAGAACTTGTTAAAATCACAAATTACAGCACACTAAAATGTAAGTGTAGTGAAAGATGTCGGATTATTTTTACTTTCTTGTTTGTACTTTTCATGCACTATTTGCATCCCAGTTTTCTTAAAGCAGTACTAAGTAACTTATGCCCCTAGAGGCCATAGGCGCCACTGCAGGTGTCGAAGCATGTTGTGTTTTTTTTACTTTTTAATTGTCCGTGAGAGTAAATACTACGCTGACAGAAAAGACAAAGGGACAGAGGGATATTGTTCATCCAAATACACATTTTTCACTCAAACTTAGCGTGTATTGGTGACTCCGACCCGGTGGCAGCGAAGTTGCAATTGTGATTTTCTGTCCAGAGACACCAGGGGGAGAAGAAAGACCCCCCCAATCATCCCATTAACACTTGTATTACCCCCAGAGGGACTATGGAAAGGATTTATTAAGGTAAACAAGTTACTTAGTGCTGCTTTAAGAGCGGCTGTAACAAATACATATCAACATTGGGAGATTGATAAAGTCTTATTTTGATCTGTTATTTAAATGAATAAAGTCCTGAATACCACCTACAGAAGCCCAAGTTTGATCAGTAGCAAGGGAGCAAGAGAACCACTGGTTTAGAAACATATTTGTAGCCTTTTTACACAGCTGTGTAAGCTGTATGCAGAGCTGCCCTGTGATAGACTGACAGAAGATTGACCTATACTGTACTAATCTGCAACGTCAGCCGCTCAACACCAACCACTCACTCACACATCACTCAGCCAGGCTCCCTGTTATTCCTGCACGTCCTCCCTCCTGTTACCAAAGAGCTTTTGAACTCAAACGAGATCGACCGTTTACAAGGCGGTGTGGCTCTACTCACAAATTTTACTCGGATATATCAAACTTCAAATGTTCGTGATAGGCCATATGGGAGGTGAAGTGTCTGAATCTGTTACCTGCCAGCATAGGGGTTTAGGGTTAGAGTTAGGGTTAGCAATGATCCATCCATCCATCCATCCATTTTCTCCCGCTTTATCCAGGTTAGCAATTATGCATATCCAAATCTCAAAGTGTATTGACTGGAGAGCTTGAAGCCTATATCCCAGTGTGGTACCTCATTTGAAAGCCAAGACCTTCTCGTTTCTAAAAATATGTGTGAGATCTGTGTGAGTGAAACACAACATACATCGCATCAGAGGAATAGTGTCAAACCCAGACTTCGAGAGACTTATCCATGCGTTTGTCTCCAGCAGGATAGACGACTGTAATGGCTGCAGAACATCCAGAACGCTGCTGCTCGAGTCCTGACAAGAACCAGGAAATACGACCATATTAGTCCAGTGCTCCGGTCTCTGCACTGGCTTCCTGTCACTCAGAGAATAGACTTTAAAACCGCTCTGCTTGTTACAAGTCTTTTCAAGGTTTAGCGCCGAAGCACATCTCTGACATGTCACAGCCGTATGAACCATCTCGGGCCCTGAGAACTTCAGGGAGGGGCCTCCTGGTGGTTCCCAGAGTCAATATTAAGCACGATGAGGCTGTGTTTCAGTTTCATGCAGCAAAAATCTGAAACCGTCTTCAATGTTCAAATTTAGGCTGAAAACAGTTCTATTTGCCCATGCATATGACTGAAAGTATTTTATCTGCACTCTTGCCTTTTAATGTAGTTGATCAATTTTATGTTGATGTTTTATTGATTTTATCTGTTTTCTTGCAATTTTAAGCGACTGTGAAGCACTTTGAATTGCCCTGTGTATGAATTGTGCTCTACATATAAACTTGCCTTGCCTCTGAGACATCTCCATGACCAGCAGCGACTCAAGTTGCCAACTCCGGGCCAGTGAGACAGACCCTTTACCCAGCGAGAATATGTGGAGCTGATGCGGTCCTGTAGGCCATCACCTTCTTCGCTTTTTCTATATGACAAGCTTAATGCATTTACATATTGTGAAAATGTATATTGCCGCGACTGCAAGGAACTCCACTGATTTATCTGTGTAGTTTGAAGTGCTTGTTTTCGGGGGTGCTGCTGAGCGGTCGATGGAGTAACACGTGTATTCGGTGGCTCCTGCCAATTTCACTCAAAAGGGTTATTTAACCGTGCATGTTTTGCTACAGCCTACTATATTTTCTTGTTGGTTGCGTGGTGTGCCCGAAGACATATTTTTGGATCACTTTGCAATGACGGGAAAGGGGAAAAGTCGTACTATTCAGACGCACCTGAAGCCTTGCTCACAGGCCTCTACATCTGAACCCGCCTCAACACAGGTCGGTATGGACGCCGAAGCCATAAAACTCGACCTATTGTCGTCCCTGAAGGAAGATATTGCTGGAATTATTAAGAAAGAGCTGCAAGAGGTTATTGGAGATGCGCTGTCGCCTATTAAGACTGAACTACAATCTGTGAGATCCCAGCTGGCGAGTGACAAAGCTACTACGGATGCTAAGATGGCTAAGCTAGCGGGCAGCATGGGGGACGTGGAAGAGGCGCTCTCGGGATGTACTGATGACATAGTCGAAATGAAAACATCCTTCGAACGCCTCACTGCCAAGGTCGCTATGTTGGAGGACAAATGTGAGGACTTAGAGTCAAGATCGCGCCGCAACAATATCCGGATCCTCGGGGTCACAGAGGGTCCTAATACATGTTCCCCTAAAGCCGTGGCCATGATGTTGAAGGAAGCGTTCGAGCTGGATAAGCTACTGCTGGTTGATCGATCTCATCGCACTCTTCAACCTAAACCTAAACCGGGTGAGCGACCAAGAGCCATAGTGTGCAGGCTTCACTACTACAACGACTGCGTTGATATTTTACGTCGTGCGAGAGAGCCTCAGCCAATCAAACTCGGAGATAAAGTTATTTCGATCTTTCCGGATTACACTCCCAAGGTGGCCCGGGCTCGGGCGGCATTCAACGAAGTCAGGCGGCTACTCCGGGGCATCGAAGGAGTCAGATATGGTCTTTTCCACCCGGCGCAGTTACTTGTTACTTACGTGGGGACTGAGAAGAAGTTTACCTCACCGGAGGAGGCGAAGATATATGCCAAGAGTCTGATCCCTGGGTGAGCTGTACTCGTTTTATTGAACTTCCACTGTAGGTTATAGGTGTGTATACACTGCTTACTTCTGTTGGGATCTACGGTTCATTTGTATCATTTGGACAGGTGTTAATTTCTCGTTCGATGAATCATTAGGACATTGTAGTATCATGTAGTTGTTGCATTTACTATTGGGCTACTGCATCGAGTATTAATGTAATTTATTATTTCTTTTCATTAAGAGAGTGTTGTTTTTTTTTATTTGTTTTTTATTTTATTTCATTTTCCATATGGTTTTTAGATTAGGTACTATGCCACTAATCTATCCTAAAATCATAGTTTGTTAGTAAAATATTGCACATTTTATTTTCATTTTTTGAGGTTGGCGGGAGTCACTTTTCACTCAAGTCATACTTCTGCCTTTGATTGCTCAGTTTGTCTCTGAGTTGTTCCCATTTTACTGTGAGCAACTTTTTTGCTTAATATGACACTGCTGTCTCCATTGTTCTTTGGTTTTATGGGGACTTTGGGTGTACTCGTTCGGGGTTTGATGGGGGGAGGGAGTTTTAACTCAGCTCACTTTTGTATTTTTCCTCATGATCCTAAATGGTTAATACCACCATAGGACCCGGCACAACTAGTCCAGGCACAGCTCTTCGATTCATTAGTTGGAATATTAAAGGAATAGGCCACCGTTTTTACACACTAAAATATGTTCTTACCTCACTTTAGTCGAGTTAATATATCCCCGTCTGGTCTTTGTCCGTGCGCTCTGTCACGCAAACGGAGCACATACGCAGCCTCTCCCACATGTCATATAGCTCCGAAAAAGCTCACGATAGAAGCTACCAAGCTCTTCCACGTGTTCCCTATTTAAATAAAGTGACGTGAAGTGTTTTCATGCGAAGTATATTTACACAGAAATGTAACGTGTCGATTTTATAAGCAAATAAAGAGGGGGACTATATTGTGAGGCGTAATGATACGAGGAGTAAAACGTCCGCGCAGTAACTCCTAAAGGTTATTGACGGAAGTGAGCGGGGGAAGTCTTTAGGAGTTACTGCGCGGACGTTTTACTCCTCGTATCATTACGCCTCACAATATAGTACCCCTCTTTATTTGCTTATAAAATCGACACGTTACATTTCTGTGTAAATATACTTCGCATGAAAACACTTCACGTAACTTTATTTAAATAGGGAACACGTGGAAGAGCTTGGTAGCTTCTATCGTGAGCTTTTTCGGAGCTATATGACATGTGGGAGAGGCTGCGTATGTGCTCCGTTTGCGTGACAGAGCGCACGGACAAAGACCAGACGGGGATATATTAACTCGACTAAAGTGAGGTAAGAACATATTTTAGTATGTAAAAACGGTGGCCTATTCCTTTAAGGGTATGGGACATCCCGTAAAAAGATCAAAAGTATTCACACACTTGAAAAACTTAAAATCTTCTGTAGTTTTCCTACAAGAAACTCATCTTCGTACTATAGACCATCATAGGTTACAGTGCTCATGGGTGAGTCAAGTTTTTCATTCAGAGTTTAATTCTAAATCAAGAGGAGTCGCTATTCTGATAAACAAAAAAGTACAGTTTTCGGCCACTAACATCATAGCTGATAAAAATGGCAGATATGTGATAGTTGCAGGTATGTTGATGCAGAAAAAAGTTCTGTTAGTGAATGTATATGCCCCAAACACTGATGATGCTGAATTTGCCAATAGATTGCTAAGCAAATTACCATTTTTGAATTCACATTTGTTAATTTTTGGTGGCGACTTGAATTGTGTCTTTGACCCACCTTTAGATCGATCCAATCCCCGTAATCCAAATAAATCTTCGAGGGCCCAAGCATTCTCAGATTTTATGATGCAGAATGGCTTTGTTGACCCTTGGAGATCCCGCAATCCACTCATGCAAAAATTTTCTTTTTTTTTCTAAAGTGCATCATTCTTATTCCAGGATTGATTACTTTTTTATTGACCAGACTCTAAATTCTTGTGTTGTTTCCTCTGATTATTTGAGTATAATTATATCGGATCACGCGCCATTGCTATTAGATATTCAGATAGGTTTCCACAAGCGTAGCCCACCTCTGTGGAGGTTTAATTCTCTTCTTTTGGCAGATAAGGAGTTTTGTGATTTTATTTCTTTTTCAATTGATGAGTTTTTGTTGTTTAACAAGAACGACTCTACTTCATATTCGTTATTATGGGAGACACTTAAATCCTATCTTAGAGGTCAGATCATTTCTTACTCCTCAATGTCTAGTAAGAGGCGTAATTCTAGGATTGTTGAACTTACCACTGCTATTAGTCAGTTAGACCAAAGATACGCCTTAAACCCTACTCCTGAAGTGTTTAAACAGCGCATGGATGTACAATTAGAATTCGATTTAATTTCAACCAAAGAAGCTGAACGGTTGATATTACATAGTCGTGGTTCATACTATGAATATGGTGACAAAGCAAGTCGCCTATTGGCACATCAATTACGGCGTCAGGCTAGTTCTCGGCTAATAAGTAGTATTCAAAATACCTATCATACCATTACAACTGACCCCAATGAAATTAATACCACCTTTAAATCATTCTATTCCTCGTTATACACGTCAGAATTTCCTCCTGACTCAAAAAACATGAATGAATTTCTTCAAAGCCTTGATAATCCTATTATTGATTCAGATATGGCCAAAAGCTTGGACTCTCCACTCAGTCTCATTGAAGTAACACATTCTATTAAAGCAATGCAATCAAACAAAGCCCCTGGCCCTGATGGGTTTCCCATCGAATTCTACAAAAAATGTACTGAAAAATTGGCACCACTACTTTTAGCAATGTTCAGTGAATCGTTAGAACAGGGTACTTTACCACCGACACTGACACAGGCAACTATAGTTTTGCTTCATAAAAAGGACAAAGACCCAACTTTGTGTGGCTCTTATAGACCGTTGTCTTTGTTAAATGCTGATGTAAAAGTGTTGGCCAAAGTAATTGCCTCTCGTTTGGAGAACGTTCTCCCATCGATTATATCTGAAGAGCAAAATGGTTTTATCAAAGGGCGTCAATTATTTTTCAATATACGCACTCTTCTCAATATAATCTATTCAAAACAGTCTTCTGACTTACCCGAAATTGTAATATCGTTAGATGCTGAAAAAGCATTTGACAGGGTGGAGTGGGAGTACTTGTTCGCCGTGTTGAAGAATTTTGGATTTAATGATAAATTTATTTCCTGGATTCGCCTTCTTTATTCATCCCCAAAAGCTAGTGTTCATACGAATGATACATTCTCTGATTATTTTCCTCTTGGCCGTGGAACCCGGCAAGGCTGTCCATTATCGCCTTTGCTCTTCGCTATTGCTATTGAGCCTCTGTCTATTGCTTTGAGGTCTCCTTCTTCATTTACAGGGATTATCCGAAATGGAACTGAACACAAATTATCTTTATATGCGGATGATTTGTTGCTATATGTATCAAATCCAGCTAGTTCAATCCCCAAAGTCTTGAGTATTCTAAATAACTTCAGCTCTTTTTCAGGTTATAAATTGAACTTGGAGAAAAGTGAATGTTTTCCGATAAATTCTTCTGCCTGTGACCTTAAGCAGTCTGACTTACCTTTTAAACTTAGTTTTACTGGGTTGAAGTATCTTGGTATAAATGTGACGCGTTCATTATCTTGCCTAGCTTCAGCTAATTTCTCCCCCCTCATTACAAAAATAACTTCTGATTTTCAGCAATGGCGTAATCTTCCTCTTTCCCTTTTGGGTAGGATTAATGTTGTGAAAATGAATATTTTACCTAAATTTCTTTACTTATTTCAGTCGATTCCTCTTTTTTTGCCAAAATCCTTTTTTGATTCGTTGGACAAAATGATTGGTAGTTTTATCTGGGCTGGGAAACCTCCTAGTTCGCAAAGCATTGCTGCAGAGATGTAGACTCAGTGGGAGACTCGCTCTGCCCAATTTTCAGTTGTATTATTGGGCAGCTCATATACATAAAATTTGTTATTGGTTAAAATCATTTAGCTCCCCCTGGTGTAGAATGGAATTATTATCTTGCAGGGGGTCTTCTATTCCCACATTGATTTTTTCCTCTTTGCCAGCAAAACCCACGTTATATACAGATAATCAAGTGGTTCACAACACATTGAAAGTCTGGTATCAGTTTAGACGTCACTTTAACTTCGTGGCTGCCTCTTCTTTGTGCCCTGTGGCCAAGAATCATTTGTTTCCCCCCTCTATTTCAGATTCAGTATTTTCAATATGGCATGACAAGGGCATCAAACAAATTAGAAATTTATACTCATCCGGACTCTTTGACAGCTTTACCAATCTATCTTCCAACTATAACTTACCAAGCACCCATTTATTTCGTTATTTTCAAATTCGCAATTTTGTTTCTAAAGTTTTCCCTAACTTCCCCTCCATACCTTCAGAACAGATGTGGGATAATGTGATTTCATATAGTCCACGCCAGAAAGGGTAGATATCCAAAATTTACAATTTCATTTTAATGTTAAGCAATGAATCAAGCGACAAAATTAAAAACTCATGGGAGAGAGAGTTGGGTATACAGGTCAGTGAAGGGCTCTGGGAGGATGCTTTGAACTGCATTAGAACGTCTTCTTCATGTGCCCGTCTTAGCCTGATTCAGTTTAAAGTATTACATAGGGTCCATTTCTCCAAATCTAGGCTTGCTGGAATTTACCCAGAAGTGGTGGATATATGTGATAAGTGTAAGGGCTCTCCTTGTCATCTTGGCCACATGTTTTATCTATGTCCTTGCTTATATGACTTTTGGTCTAATTACTTTAAAATTATCTCTTTGGTGCTTAAAGTGAATCTACAGCCTTCTCCTTTCATTGCCATATTTGGGATACCCGATTCCTCATTGGTTTTAAATTCGGCACAAAAGGATGTTGTGGCTTTTACGCCTTTAATAGCAAGACGTTCACTATTGTTGCATTGGAAGTCTGCCAGGTGTCCTCCAATACGAGCAATCGCGATGACGTCACATCCGTTGGCTTTGGTAGGCATTTTACATTTTCATATTTGATAAACATTTTATTAAAATCCTATAATCAGCAAAAACAATGTCCATAAACAGTGCATTGCCTCTCTTGCGCTGTAACAGATCTATCCTTTTATAAAACCGAGCTAGAGGCCTGTATGCATCAGCTGTTGCCTACCATTCACCAAAACATCCGGCGAAAATTGCGGAAGTAAACAATAACAGCGATCGCTCGTATTTCCCTGTGGCTTAAGGATATGACGTCTTTTTTAAAACTTGAGAAAATCAAGTATTCAATTAGAGGATGTACTGAAAGGTTTTACCAAAGATGGCAATGTTTCATATCTTACCTATCAAACCTAAAAACGTTACCTAACTAGAGGTGCCTGGCTGTGCCCATTTTATTATTATTATTTTTTTTTTTTTTTTACTTCTATGTGTGTGTAAATTTGCAGGATGTTTATATGTCTATTTCAACAGTTGATTTTGGTGAGCTGGGGGGTGAGCTGGGGAGGGTTTATTACTAATATTATAATAATTATTATTATTATTTTCTTTTTTGTTTGTTTGTTTTTTGTTCCAGGGCTGGTGGGTTTAAAAAAAAAAAAAAAAAAAAAAAAAGACATTAAACAAGACTGTGCTTCTTGTAATATAATTGAAGTGTAAGTTGACAATGTTGTAGTGGTTGCATATATGTTTACTGAGTACATCTCACTGTGTCGTCAACCATATAAAGGAGCATGTACCTCAATGTAATTTCTACTATTGGTCTCAATAAAAATATTTGATAAAGAAAAAAAAACAAAAAAAAATAACAAACAAAAAAAAGAAGTGCTTGTTTTCACCTGCAAAATAACAATGCATCAACACAAAGCAGAATAGTCTATAGCGACCACATTTGCTTGCTTATTTCAGGCTTATGAGGTTTAAAAACAGGTCTGAACCGCCTATTTTTCCTCATTTGCTTCCTTCAGTCTCCAAACGCTCCGACTGTGCTGTGTGTCGGTCTTTGCAGTGCTGGTCCAGATGAAGGAAGCGTTGGATCTTGCGTTGGCTGTTTACGACACACCGTCTGGGGCCGGAGTCCAGCTGAGCTCCCCTGGTCTGAGAATAGTCGGTATCATCTGGACACCCACACAACCAGCGCCAGTCATATTCCGTAACAACATTCAGCACCAAAAATGGGCAATAAAGAAAGGCGCACTGGCTGGGTTTGCGACGCTAATGCAGGCTTTCAAAATCACCTGGCAACTGCGAGCAGACTGTAGAAAATAGAAGGCGAACACAATTTCCTCCCTGATCATTCATCCATCCGTCCAACCATCCATTTTCGCCCCTGCTTTTCAGGGGGCTGGGCTGTCGAAATCACATCCACCATAATGTTTCTCGCTGACAATTCAATATTCTAAATATTGTTTAAAAGAGCAAGATTGTGTACATGTTAGATTGTCTGCTGTTTTCTAAATCAGTGGTTCTCAAATGGTGGGACACATTTTCATTGCATGCAAGGATTTCTTGGGAACAGTTCTTTCACTATTTATCAACAGGAAAAACACATAAACCTCACTGAGTCTGTTGAAATGAGTTCTTTGATCATGATTTCAGCTTTATTGGTGTATCTATTGGATTTGGAATGATGTTACTTTCAGAACAGCTGGAGGAGGTGTGCGAGGATCGGGAAGTCTGGGCATCTCTGCTGAGACCCGGCCCCGGATAAAGGCTCATTCATACTTCACAAGACGCAAGAACTTCTTGTTCTTGCACCCTGAGCTGCAGAACAAAATGAAGTCACTTTTGCCTTGTATCCATGGAAAAGTTTTGTAACTGACAACAGTTCCATGGCGACAAGGCAACAGTGACTTCATTTTGTTCTGCAGCTCAGGGTGCAAGAACAAGAAGTTCTTGCGTCTTGTGAAGTATGAATGAGCCTTAAAGCGGAAGAAAATGGATGGATGGATGATGTTTTAAATGTTGTAATGTGTAAAGCACTTTGCGATACCCTTCTGTATAATAAGAGCTTTATCAATAATGTTTGCGTGATTGATTGATTATGTAAAGCTTGTCCAGAGTAATTTACAGGTAAATACAGTATTTTAAATGTCAATGTCAGCTTTATTTGTATAGCACGTTTACAACAACACTAGGTGCCCAAAGTGCTTCACACACAAGTACACGATGTATAAATTACAGTACAAAACAACAAGAGAAACGCACACAATAGAGTCATAATGCAGCTCAGCTTGAGTTAAACGCCAACGCAAACAGATGTGTTTTAAGGGCAGTCTTAAAGGTTTCTATGGTTGGAGCAGCTCTGACGTTAAAGGGGAGACTGTTCCAGAGTGTGGGAACAGCCGCACTAAACGCTCGATCTCCTCGCGTCTTTAAACGGGATCTGGGCACGTTCAAAGACAGCTGGTTCGCAGACCTGACTGATCTGATTGGGGCATAAACAGACTCAGGAGCAGGTAAATGGACTCAACTTATAAAGCGCTTTTCTACCTTTATCAGGCCCAAAGTGCTTTACAGTAAGTAACCAGTCACCCATTCATTTTCTCATTCATACACCAAAGTACACACTGGAGGCGAGCTGGGCGAAGTGTCTTGCCCAAGGACACAACGACAGTGTGCATTTGCAGGAGCTGGGATTCGAACTTATGACCTTCCAATCACCAGACGACCCCCATGATTTATTCTTACATGATTTATACAGCAAGTTTCATTCTTGTTTGGTCTAAACCAGTGGTTCACAGCCTCGAGTTCTTTATACTCCGAGTACTCCTGACCTCCAAGATCCTGCCAAAACTTGAACAAAAAAGATTTATCAGTGATTTGTAGAGCGTCGAGTTAAAAATGAAGCCAAAATATTCTTAAATTCAAACCATAAAAGCAACATTGTATTGAACTTATATCTGAAAGTGACATTGAAATATAAAAACATTTCTTTTCTAACTTTTCTGATGCATTTCTAACATCCCAGTTCTTCACAGGGATTAATTCATAAGCAATTTTGGGCAACTTTCAGGAATGTAATCTACATTTCTCTGAAAATGATGACATTGTCCAACTTTTTTTTTTACTGCATGAGTTCATCAAAAACACACACAAATAAAGTCCAAGTTCAATTGTAGTTTTGGAAGAAATTCAGCTCAATTCTTCCTCTGTTCTCAAAAGTTGTCTTAAAAGAAATATGCTCAGATTGCCTGTGTTTGTAGTATTAAAAACATAGCATTGAAAATTTGACTTTCAGCTGCCTGTAATTTTAGACAATGATTACAGTGACAATTGTAGGTATTTTTCCAGCAAATTTTCCTCAAATGTTCAACTGTACAATTTGATTAGATTAGGTGCACATGTCAGACATGATGCGTAATAATAATCCAGTGAAAATCACCTCAAATGAGATTATTATAATCCCTTTCCAAATTAGTATATGACTCAGTGGATTAATGAGTTATAGGAGCTTTGTCGTATGTGGGTAAAGTATTTAACCCGGAGCAAAAAGGAAAGTGTGCTATCTTACATTTAGGGGCCTGATGAATGTACAAAAATGGTTGTGGAGGAAGTCTAAACAATTAATTCTCTCAGACCCTTCATGGTAGTAAAAACAAGGATTTACTAGCATGCCATTATCCAAACGTTCTGTGGAGCCTCATCATCCATGCTGTGTCCACTTCAATAAAAGCTGCAGTCCTCCATTGTTCGTCTTATGGAGTTGAAGCTGTTATTTCGTGGTGATATTTGAAGCAGCCCGGAGCAGAGCAGACAGAGGTGGGGGGGGCCACAGGGGAGAGGCAGTGCTATTGTTGGCTCTTCCCTGTGCGGAGAGAGTGCTGTCAGGGGCGGGCGTGTGTGGGGTGCCCCTGACACGCTGTTAGCACGGTGATAGCACCAGCGCTACGCTAATTAGCATCTGTTTGTTGCACATGCCGGAGCAGAGCGAGGTGAGAGGGGGGATATTTTTAAAACTGGAAATGCCACATAAACCAGGCTCGTGAAATCAGGAAGCGTCGTCTCATTTGCTGCTTCAGAGGAGTTTCCAAAAGTGTATTTTCACAACAAACACATTTGAGGATGTGTATGAGAGTATTTAAGAGTATGTGACATGATGGTTAGTACTCTCAGCATGCTGGTCCTGGGTTCGATTCCGGGTGGGTTTGTGCCATCTTCCACATTAACCTTCATACCATGCACAGAGGGTTAATCAGACAGTGACATTTGTTGAAGGATGAGACAAAAAGATGATGGATAATGTGATAATGAAGACTCTACCCCAAGTTCTGACTGGACAATAAACACTGTATAGGCCTACAGCTACATTCACACAGTGGAGTCTTAGTATGTCCTATGCCCCCCTTTAATTTTATATAACAGTAAATTTAAATATAGGCTTATAGGCTCAAATCACCACTTCATGGCCATCTGGCTCCTATCAAGCCCTCAACAATCTGCCACAGCAAGTTGTACACAGTGTAGAGATCTGCTGCCCTCTGCTGGACATTATGCTGAACAACAGCGTTTCAATAAGACATTATTTCCAAACGTTCTCAACATGGTTTAGGCAGGGTATGGTTATTAATCATGTTTATTTTTTTCCAAAATGAGCAACAATATTGCACTGTGTGTGTTTCAGTTCGCTACCTTTTCATGTACATCTTGTGCTTTTTGTGGCAGTTTTTTCTTCTGGTTGTGTAGTATTTTTATACTAATATTTATAGTTTATTCCTATATTTTGAAGATGCAATAAAACAGATTTAAATGTGTTTTTATATTCCGTTTTCCTTTGCCTTATCACTAATGCTGTAGTTCCTGGTTGTTCCTCCAGGGGGCGAAGAGTTTTCAAATTAAGCGGCGAAGAAGAAACCATGACGTCACTTCCGTGAAAAGAAAACAAATGGTTAGCATAATGCTATAGCATCCTGTGTTTTTGGAGCGTGTTCTACTTTTTAATCAAACAGAAAGGTTTTCTAGTCCGACTAGCACCAGGTGAGTGAAGTCGCTTTAATCCCATGCAGCTAAATGAGAAGCATTTACATTTTAAACCCATTTAAAGCGTTTCCTGTTTAACGTTACTCCACCGAGACAATTCAGCACAAGTTTATATTAATTAAAGAGACTTTTATTATATGGGCACAAATACGGGAAAATATATTATACAGCCCTGTATGAAATAGTGTTTTTCTACAAGCGGGGCTGCAGATGCTCAAACAAGGAGACCAGCTCAGTGTTAACAAATACAGCGTTACATTGTGACCAAAGTGAAAGTATCTTAAAGAAACCACTTCAGAAGAAGAGTCCTGGCTCGGACTCTACACTTTGTGACGTTGACAGAGGGTTTGAAAGATTAGGGCAACATACCCTAATATAAGGAGATCTAGAGATCTATAGATCCTGTCTTCAAAGGGCCTGTACTGGATAAAACCTGCTTTAAGACCACTGCAAACATGTACTGAAACATAAAGGATTTTCTGATTTCAGTTTGTTTTCTCTCAAATGAAAACGAAATTAGTTTCACACTGGCACAATCTTGATTTGAACATTTATTGAACCACAGTCAGTACAATACAGGAAAAGTAACGTTCATTTCAATACTTTTCAACAATCTTTCAGCCAGAGTTCTCTTGTCTTCAGATTCGACCGTAGAACTTTACTGGAGGAAATATTGCACAGCCCGTCTAACCCGTCCCCCTGTGTGTTTTCCAAAGTGATGGTGGCCGGTACATCACTGATGGAGCCCACAGCAAAGCCCGGTCCGAGCCAAGTGGCCGACGTGGTGTTCGTGATCGAGGGAACGGCGAACCTCGGGCCCTACTTCGAGTCTCTCATGAAGAACTACATTCTCCCGGCCATCGAGTGAGAGCGATATCTGTGTGTGTGGTTTGTCTTGGCTCCAGTCGTGTATTAATGCCTTGTTTATTGTCTCCAGGTATTTTAATGGTGGACCTCCAGCAGAAACTGATTTTGGTGGAGATGTAAGTGGAGATTTATATCATTTATATTTAGACCGGCGTTTGTATTCCTGGTTTTACCCTCCGTGCTTCTTTTCCCAGTACGGCGGGACGCAGTATGGCCTGGTGGTTTTCAACACGGTGGACTGTGCTCCTGAGTCGTACGTCCAGTGCCACGCTCCGACCAGCTCCGCCTTTGAGTTCGTCTCATGGATCAACAACATCCAGTAAGAGACGGTCACACCTCATCTCTCTACCTTGCATTTTAAAACATTGGCAGTGGAAAGAGAAGGAAGTTTTATTGAAAGCAGTGAAACAACTGAGTTTGCTCTTTTTTAATCATAATGAAAAAAGAAAGTACCAAAATAACCCTGATCAAAAGTAGGTCTGGTACTGTGGAATATGGAGATGTTTCGTTGACGCTACTGGCTCCAGCAGAATCAGTGAAGGTAATAAATACTATAATGAGACAAAAAAAAAGTCAAATAGCCAAAATCTACTCAAACTCTAATTCTGGCACTTCAGAGTAATTTTCCAAAACAATTATTTTCACTGTTGTTGTTGTCTTTCATATTCTTTAAAAAAAAATAGTCCAAAAATCTGCCAGGGTATGTTAACCTTTGAGCACAACTGTGTGTCGTACAGAGAAATAAAGTTTTATGGTTCAGAGTTCAGACACCTTCACCAAACTTGTGCTGATCCTGTCACTCCAGAACAAGAGGAAGAATAGCACAACTTGCTGGTGTTTTGTTTAACTACACACACAAAAGGTTTTTTTCATTCATAGTTAGTGGTTGTGTGAAGCCATTTATGTTGAGTTTGATTTTTGGATTTTTTGACTACTTTTTTTAAACAATATGACAGATAACAACTACAGTGGAAAATAATTGTCTTAGAAAATTAATCTAAAGTGCCAGAATTAACAGATTTTGACTATTTGACTTTTTTTTTTGTCTCGTTATAGTATTTTATGTGGAATAATGCTTTTTTCAAAAAGCTGATTGCAGTTATTATTTACTTGTGTGATTTTCATTGGATGTTTTGATGAATGATAGAGCTGATACATTCAGGCGTGTAGGATTTATTTAAATTGCAGATGTGTTACAGCATAAGGGAAGCATTTTTTTGTATGTGAACCCTGTTTTTGCACATCATAGAAATATCTTTTATTCAATACATTTATGTTGCTTACAAGAGCTCCGTAATGAAAATCCTCTGCTGCCTGCTCACAAAAAAATCTATATATTATCTTAATTCAACACTTTTCAAGCCATTTGACTGAATTAAGGCAGTATTTTTTTTCCAGATATAACTACTGGTGTTTTCGAGCCTCATGCAGAATTTTTAGTCAAAATTTCAAAACAGACAAGTTTAAAGTGGATTTAAAAGCCTGAATGAAGCACATTATGACCCCTTTTAAAATGTTTTCCGCTGCCTGAACTTGTGTGTAGCACATGCTGTTCTGCATATCCCCACTCTTCATGTGCTTGACTTTAATGTTCAGTTTGACACTTTGTTCTGTGAAGCCGAGTCGACATCACGGCAACTCGACACCAACAACAAGCCCCGTTATTTAAATGTGTAATAATGACATGTTGTACTTTGCCTTTTCTCCTTTTTCTCCAGGTTCATGGGCGGAGGAGCAGAGAGCTGTAGCCTGATCGCGGAGGGACTTTCTGTGGCTCTGCAGCTCTTTGACGACTTCAAGAAGATGAGGGAGCAGATGTAAGTCTCAGTACTCTGACAGTAAAATGAGCACTGGCCTCATCACCACTTCTTTATCTTTGAAAGTTACTGCTGATGTGACATATTTACTTTTGCTCTACCCTCAGACCGAAGTATCTGAAAGTATTGTGTTGTGTGTTTTGCAGCGGTCAGACCCACAAAGTTTGCGTGCTCCTGTGTAACTCTCCTCCGTACCTGCTCCCGGCCGTGGAGAGCGTCAGCTACACCGGCTGCACGGCCGACAACCTCGTCAAGATCATTCGAGATGTACGAAACACAACTTCTACTTTCCTCTGGTTAATTGTCACGCAAAGTAACATGAAATACAATGAAATAAAGCAAGGAAGCACGATTACAAAGTAGTGGTTCAGTTGGTGAAATTTTCTGCATTCTATCTACTACTTTCAACTTTAACAAATGTATTCAAGGCATCATTTTTTAAGCTCTCTGTTGGTGAAAGCAGTTTAATTCTTCGTGCCCCGGTTCCTGAGAAATCAAAGCTAAACAGCTGCTAATTTTGATCAAAATCACTGTTTTTTTTTCTAGAAGCTGAGATGGGGGTTTTGTGCAACTCTCTCCTTTCCGATTAACTCCTCTCTCCTCACTGGACGGACACTAACGTTATGTGAAGAGGCAAATGCCTAAATATCTCCATTTCAAGTCAATTTTCAGTTGACAACATTGTTGACACGTTTTGAAACACCGCGGGTTTCTGCAGATCGATCGCTTCGACCGCGTGTGCCTTTAAACAGCCTGGTTCCCGGGCTGAAGACTTAACCCAGATGTTTCTCAGTCGTTCTTGGACGGATTTTGACCATTTAAAAAAAAAACTCAGAGAAACGTTCAAATCCCGACTGTTTCGATCTGTCCATGTGAAGCTGCTCTGCTTTGTCAAACGCGCTCCAGAGAGCGAGAGTGAAGTGTCGGGTTTACAGCTGTTTGCTAAGCAACACCACACCCCCTCAGACAAAAAACAAAAAGAAAGGCAATACTATTATGAAATGTCCAGATCGTGACTCTTCACAAGTTTTTGATTGTCATTTACTTCACTTCTGGTAATCACAGAGCTAAATCACACATACGGTGTATTAGAGTGTCTAGTTTTCATTTTCCATTTTTGGCACTCGCTGTGTTAACTGTATTTAGTTGCTTTATTGTCTGTGATAGTTGGGTTGTGTCAGCAAGAAAACCTTGAACCAATTCAAAGTAAGGAAAAAGATGAAACCTTTCGATCCTCAGTTGTATAGTCGGCAGTTATTTTGTCTGTCCTTTACCCACTTGTATCTGATGATGTTGCAGCATAACAGATGCATAAATTCACAGAAGAATACATTATCATAATCAACTCTTCTCTTCTGTGTTTGTAGAAAGGGATTCACTTCTCGGTTGTGGCTCCCAGGAAGCTGCCAGCTCTGAGGGCTCTGTTCGACCGAGCGTCTCCAGTGGGGGGCGCCGTGGAGCCTCTGCAGGACTACAGCCAGGAGGCCTTCCACATGGTGCTGGTCAGAGGCATCTCGCTGCCAGGTCAGGAATACAAGCGGCAGTGTAGTTGGCCATTTTATACTCGCTACTGCCACCTCAGGTCATATGTGTAACTGCAGCTTCTATATTAAGCTCATGCATGACGGTGAATAGGTCTTTTCACCTTCACCTTTTTGAGTGATGGTGCAGGATTTTCGAGGCACTTGTGGTGAACAGGTCTGGGCTCATTCTACACATTAGGACATTGCTTTAAAGATATCGTTTTTGGTCATTAAAATGGCATTGTTAAAGCAGTACTAAGTAACGTGTTTACCTTAATAAATCCTTTCCGTAGTCCCTGTGGGGGTAATACAGGTGTTTATGGGATGATTGGAGGGTCTTTCATCTCCCCCTGGTGTCTCTGGCCAGAAAACCATGTTTGCAACTTGACTGCCATCGGTGCGGAGAAAGCAATACACACTAATGTAATGACGAAGAAGAAGCTAACATGCTAACGGGCAAAGCTAGCTGCGGGCTAACGTCACTTTAAACAGTATTTACAGCCAAGTTTGAGTGAAAAAAATATTTCTATTGTATAATTGGATGCACAGTAACCCTCTCTCCCTTCGCCTTTCCTGTCAGCGTAGTATTTACTCTCCAAGACAATTAATAAGTTAAAAAATCGTAACTTGCTACTACACCTGCAGTTGCGCTTATGGCTTCTAGGGGGAAGAGTTACTTAGTACTGCTTTAAGCATTAAATTTGACTTTCTGTTATCTGCAAAAACCCTGTATAAAAAGATAGTCCAGTATTTTTGTAGAACTTGCTTTGATAAAACCCTGAATATAATTGTGTTAACAGTGTTCTAACTAAATCATTTCTTTCCATCCAGACGTTTTAGCGTAGTGTCTGTTGACTTTTCACCTCCTGACGGCCTAATTTGTAAAAAACACGTCACTCTAATTTACTTATCATTGCATAATCGAGTATCGGAGAGCGGGACGTGCCCATTATATCACCAGCAAAGCCACATTACGCAGCGCTTCAGCTCGAGTGCAAATTATGCTACATCCCTCTCCTTATGACGAATGCTTAAATCCCTCGCTCCGGTCTCTTTCATGAATCTCGCTAATGGCTGTAGATGGAGCGCTCTGGCACGCGCTTTCGTAAAATAGACAGTCCTCATTGGCACCGGCGAATCCTTGTAAATCGTTGGCCTCACTCCATTTGAGAATACGGTATGAGCGGGCTGTTATGAGCTCATGTAGCCGCTGTTATGCAAATGATGGGCTTTGTTGTTAGTTATTGCATAAATATGGCCGCACTAAACGCGAGCACGCGCCAGGCTGAGGCTCATTACAGAACATATAGCTTTGTTCAAGGGCTGCAGCATATGTCGCCGGATTCTCATTAGGGCAATGTTGGATAACGCAATGTCCACAAGAGGCCGCAGTATTTATCGCATAACCGCTGAAAGTCTTCCCTCTGACTGAGTTTCACACTTTTTTTTTCTCACATGGCCAAAGGCAAAACCTCCATGTAACTTAAAAATGTGCAAAAGTGCTTGATTTTCCTGATTTAGAGGCCATTTTAAGCGACATTTATGCTCTTCGTTTGAAACATATATGCGTGTAGCTCTCTGTCGGTGCTCTGTCAGTCGCTTTGTTTATCCGTTGTCATAGAAACGTAACAGTACATGAGTAACTGCCATAACTGCGGGGTATACAAGTGAAGAAGAGCAAACAGATAAACAGGCCATCACTGCTTTACCTCATTTTCTTGGTTATACTTCAGTAAATGTGGTGTAAAAAGCATCGTGGGTGGCGCCATATTGTTCGCAGTTCTTCATCTCCCATTTGGGTACATTTTCCAGCGCCCTCTGGTGGTAGCTTTCGATAACGCATGCTGGACGCAAAACTGGAACGCACGGATCTAAATGTACAAAATTAAAGCATAAGTTAGCCTTTAGACTCATTTAAAAGAACAGACCTTTTTATTTTCATATGCCCGTGGAAGAGCTTGGTCGCTTTTAACTTCACCCCGGTTGGAGCTATAGGAATGCATTAGGAGAGGCCAAATGCTAACAACATCTTTGGTCGTTTTGTGTGACTGAGGGCACACGTTCTTTCAAACTGAGATATGTTCTTACCTGAGCTTAGATGAGTTGATACGTACCTGTCTGGTCTTGGTGCCCGTGGAAGAGCGAGGCAGCTTCCAACTTCACTACGGTTGGAGCTATAGGAATGCATTAGGAGAGGCCAAATGCTAACAACATCTTTGGTCATTTTGCGTGACTGAACACACGCACAAAAACCAGACAGGTACGCATCAACTCGTCTAAGCTCAGGTAAGAACATATCTCAGTATGGAAAAATGGTAGCCTGTTCCTTTAAAGAGACTTGATGGAAGTTGGTCATTTTATGCTCACTACTGCCACCTCATGTCTAACTGCCTGGGCTCATTCTACACATTAGGACATGGCTGGAACATGTAGGGGATGAAAATACTTAGTTTTAACATGTTTTAAACTCCATATAGTCACCTTTAATGGGGTTTTTCAAAGTTATTATGCCACAGTTTAAAGGTGTATTAAGTAACTTTTTATGCAAAAAAAGCATGGCACCTTAAATTTCCCTCACAATGGCCTCTACAACGCTCCATTATTTTGAAGGGTTTCTGGTGAGAGGGTCCATCAGCAGTGAAAACCTACTAGAAACTCAAAAAAACAATTGATCCTGGAACATCATAGACACCACTGTGATGGAAAGTAAAGGTGCCATGCTGATCACTGGGTCACTAAAAGGTCAAATATGCACAAATATCAAGTTTGCTTTTTGTATTAAAAGTTCCATACTGCACCTTTAGTGAAAAATCAAATTAAGATATTTAAAAAAAAAAGTGTTTTAGTAAATTATCACCGTAATGGAATATTCAAGACAGTCACAAATACCTTAATGGTTTCTTACTTTCTGCGACTTCTAAACTTTTTATTTTTATTGATCCGATCCTGCATGTGACTAGTGTTTTCTGGGCTTCTCTCTTTCAATTGCTGAAAAATCAACAAATGCTGCAGTTTTCACTTTTCAGGGATCTCCCATAAATTTGGGCTCCACAATTTCAGAAAAAAATGTCTAGGAGCTGCGAAGTGCATGTTCTGATCCGCGCTCCAATTTCCTTCACCACTTAAAGGGGCTGGATGCAAGTTCGCCATTTTATACTCACTGCTGCCACCTCAGGCCATATTTGTAACTGCACCTTCTATGTTAAGCTCGTGCATGACGGCAATTCGGACTCGAAGTGACACCTTTTTGAGTGACAGTGCAGGATTTTAGAGGCAGTTGTGGTGAACAGGTCTGAGCTTATTCTACACATGTAGGGGGAAAAAATTCTTAGTTTTAACATTTTTAAACTCCCTATAGTCCCTTTAACAGTTATGTTAGCATTCTGTTGATCATAGCCATGCTGCAAATGAGCAGTTTCAGTATGACACAGTATACTGAAACTACACACTACACAGTATGACATGAAGGTCTTGCTATAAAAGTGCTCCTTTGACATTTCTGTGATACTGATTATTTGTCTTAAAAGGCACCAGACGCTTAATAATCCGTAGCTGTCACCATGCAACCATACTGTACATAAGGGCCATAAATGAGTCCCCGAACTGTCTGTGGAATATAATGTTCTCCCTGTTCATTTGTCGCTTACGTTTTATAACATAGAGTAGGTCTTCTTTAGGTTGATGTTGTTTCTTTTTAATTTAAAGCCGCTAAAACTAAATATGTGTACATTTTCTTACATATTATAGCTGTTTTAAATTGTCTTATTTTGGAAGGATTCGTTGATATTTACTTATTAACCTGATTCATTGAGCTTGTAACATTTCAGAGCCACTGATGATCTGTACAGTGATCAGTGGAGACATTTACTTTGCATGGAGACCCTACAGTGATTTCCAAAAGCATTCAAAGACAGTGCGCGGCTTCTTTAAATCCTGACCGTTCTCTTATGTTTCCAGTCTCGTCGGTGGGCGGATCAGGAGGTCACAAACCAGTGCTCCCGCCCCAGCCGCTGCCCGCCGTTCAGCCCATGGGAGCCGCCCCTCAGCCCACAGGACTCATGGGCTCCAGCCACCCATTCCAGGTACAGCCGGCTCCAGTCAGCTTCACAAGTAATCGTATTTATTAGCGCGATAAAGAGTCAAGCTTTCCAACAATGCTCCAAAGAATTACACAACCATTCTTGATGTCGGTAAAATTACCATCGTTATGCAATTTTAAAGCCTCTCCTCACCATAAAAACGTCACATTATGCTTTTGCTATCACTATTACCACTTGATATAAAGAAATGTCTGTCTGCTTTCAGAATGCCCACATGGCCGCACAGATGGTGGTGGAAGTTGCAACCAACCAGAAACGATGTAAGTTTCAACTAATTCAGTGTTTCCCAACCGGGGGGTATGCGAGAGTTTAGCAGGAGGTACTTGGAATAATTTCAGAGGATTTACATATAAGAATCAATATAAGATCAAGATTAATGAGAGGTTTAGTCGTTTACTAACTAATCCACAACACGGCCAAGACCGGTAGTGCTGGGAGTTTAAATGAAAGGACCATGGGTTTAGAGGATCTGTATCATGCTGTTTTAGCCATCCCAAAGCAAGGTATAGGCATTTATATGATATATTGTACCTCTACCACTATGGAGCACTATTTTTTGTGTGTAACCGGAAGACATGACAGGTAAGAAAAAAGAACAGGCGTGTCCAGAGTAGGTTAGAAAGAGCTCCTTCTTCTCAGCTGTCAGTCCAAACACGACATCTGTTCAGTCGCTCAGGGGGTGCGTTTGTTTTTACTGCAGGGGCAGCGCTGACACCTCGGGCACTTCTGTTTTATTAAAGGATCTATATCATGCTATTTTAGCCATTCCAAAGTTAAGTATAGGCATTTATATGAATGATTGTACTTCTACCGCTATTGAGCACTCATTTTTGTGATAAATATAAGTGTTTTCTGGAGGTATTTTTCAAACCCGGAAGACACAACGCTTCGATTCAGTTAACTCCGCCCCCGCTCTCCGCACATACTTTACCGTAATATAAATAAACAGCAATAAGTGAAGATACTTCACAATGCAGTTATAAGGAGTTGACATCTGCAACACAGCTTAATAAATGGCTAACACACATGCTAATATGCTAACCCGCGTTTGGACTGACTCACCGCTCTGGTCCATCGCTGTTTACATTATGGGACTCGCGTTGGTTATAAAAGTTAATCCACTTTGATTCAGGCGAAGGTTCACCAAACATCCATCAGTGACAGTCAGAGAAAAACAACCAGAATAAGTTGCAACGAGCTCCATCTTCACAGCTGCAGCGCAAACATGACTGATCTGTTCAGACGCTCAGGGGATGTGTTTGTTTTGGCCACAGCTGACTTGGAAGCACCTCGGGCACATCCTTTTTTTTTTCTTCTTTTTTTTTTCTCTTTGCATCTCTCTTACGACAGAAATAATGAAAAGGGTGGTTTACAAATTAAAATCAGTCCGTAAGCATAGAATTAAGACATTACATTACAGACGTCGAGCACTTCCGTTCCGCTATGTCGACACAACTGAACAGGTCAGTCGTTCACCAGGACGATTACTGAGAGCTGCGTGAATGAAGCCACAAACCACTCTGGGGGTGTTTTTGATGGAAATAGCATGACAACATGGCTAAAAGCTCTAAAAAGTCGATTTTGCATGATATAGGACCTTTAATTAAAATCAGAGTGTCACAAGTGAGTCGTTTTCCAGGAGAGGGCGGAGCAACTTCTCAGAGAGCAGGATTCAGGAGGATTGCTTAGAACTGCGTGAATGAAGCCAAAAACACTCTGGGGGTGATAAGGAAATAGCATAACAACATGGCTAAAAGCTCCAAAAAGTCGATTTTGCATTATATAGGACCTTTAAAAACTTTACAGGAGGGCCGGGCCAGTTGTCTTTTGGGGCGGTTCAGACAAGCATAGTTCACAAATAGTCTGTAATCACCGTAACACGCCTTAACAGCAGTGCCTTTCTTGATACAACATTAATGGCGTTTCTCTATTCGGGGCAGACTGAAGGGTTCGGCTTTATAAATGTACATATTTCCTGTTCCAGTCCAGAGCATCAACCAGGGTCCTCAGTTTGGGAACCAGCCCAACATGGCCAGCGTGAAGCTGAACACGCCCAGTATCTCCACGGTAACCACAGGCCCCTCCTCCATGATGCCCCAAGCCCAGGTGCCCCAGAACCAACAGCCACAGATCCAGCCCCCCGGACAGTCGGTGGCCAGTCAGCAGCAGCCTCCTCCACCGCAGCAACAACCGCAAGGACCCAACCAGGCCACGACCGCCACCGGGCAGCCCAACATGGTAAAGATCATTTACGGTTATTGAATAAAGAATATGTGTACTAAAGTATTGCCTTTGCTATGATGATAAACTGACTGGGAGCTCCGACATATTCAATGAAATCTTATTGTATATTACTGATTGAACCTAGTGAAATGCTAAGACTGCAAATGAAGTTAACTTGTAGAAAACAAAAATCGTGGACGACTGACAGTCTATATAAACATAAAGACTACTGTTGTGCTCAGCTAAGCCGCTGTGTTGAATGGACCATGCCATTCTCTGATTAATCTGCCAGTCAGCCTTATTTCTTAACATTGTCTTGTTTTGCCACTGAGTAAAATTGTCAAAGTGTTAAGAAATCTGAAACTGAAATCTGACGCTTTTTTGTGCCACCAGCCTGGAGTTTCCGGAGCTCAAGGAAATGCCAACGCCATCGGACAACCCCAAGGCCCCAACAAGGTGGTGGCCTGGTCCGGAGTGCTGGAGTGGCAAGAGGTAACACTTTCTACTCCTTTTTTTTAAAGTTTTTTTTTTTTGGACTGTAGGCTTTATTAGACAGGGCAGTTCAAGGAGAAAGGGGATTAAGAATGGATGAAGAGACAGTCAGCAAATTGTCGGGGCCGGGACTCAAACAGAGGACTGTGAGGTTAGGTTGAGACGTCATGAGTCATATCAGGCTCGCTCCTTCATTCACCTAAAGTATTCAACCATCCCACAGATAAGAAATATGACTAGAAGCTTTAGAGTCTTTCTAGTTGGGGTCATCTTTAAAATTGCAATTTCGATTTTATTGCCATCTCGAGTGTATCATGTCCTCAGTAAGTCGTAAAAAAAAGCCATCATTGATTATTGTTCCCGCGAATAACAGCTCATCATTGTCACCTCTTCATCGGTTTCACTCAAGGTCACATCGATCGGGTTTACAGCACAGAGCTGCTGAGTTCAGGAAACCTAGGTAAATGATTTTTATGTCTCGCGAGCCCGGGCAGCGTCTGTGATTCTGTGGATGGACCTGATCAATCCTGGATCGACTGTGTTCATTCAGAAGGCTCTGTTTTGTGAAATCGTTGGAGACAGTCAGACTGAGAAGAGGAAGACATGCATAAAGAACGTCCAAATGGCAATCAGGTAGAAGATTTATGGTTTGTTTTTGCATAGGGAAGTGATAGCAGCCACACATTGATAAAAACATGATAAAAAGAGTGCCACACCCAATGGAGTTTGAGCCCTGGGCAAATGGAGAGAGGTTTTGGGGATTCTGTAAACTATACCTTTTGAAACTTGGTCCTAGAGTGGAAACATTTCAAGATAGTGTTCAAGAAACTCAGACGCTCAATCGGTATTTCTCAAACTGTAGTAAGGGGGCTGCTCCAGTTGTAGTTAGTCCATGTTTTAAAAGTACTGGAAAAACACAATAACATAAATCTACGCACTGAGGAGACTGTCAGCAGGTTTTGAAAGAGTTTAATTTACCAAGTGAAAATCAAACAACCATACATATATTTGCAAGAAAACAAGTAACCTTTTTTTTGGGTAAATTTAGTTCAGAACTGGACGATGTTCATACAGTACACAACACAATCTGTATTAAATATAGTGAAAGTGTATATTGAACTGTAGATGAATTGTAGATGATTTCAAATATTGTGGGCTCTCATGTGGCGTTTGAGATTACTCTGAAAGGCAAAGGTGTTGTCACAAACTGAACACTTGTAAGGTTTCTCTCCTGTGTGTGTTCTTCTATGTACATCTTGATTGCCCTTACTAGCAAAGGTGTTGTCACAAACTGAACACTTGTAAGGTTTCTCCCCTGTGTGTGTTCTTCTATGTATATCTAGACTAAGCTTATGAGCAAAGGATTTGTCACAAACTGAACACTTGTAAGGTTTCTCTCCTGTGTGTGTCCTTATATGTACATCTCGATTTCCCTTACAAGCAAAGGTTTTGTCACAAACTGAACACTTGTAAGGTTTCTCTCCTGTGTGTGTCCTTATATGTACATCTCGATTTCCCTTACGAGCAAAGGTTTTGTCACAAACTGAACACTCGTAAGGTTTCTCTCCTGTGTGTCGTCTTGTGTGCATTTGTAAAGTCCATTTTCTCCCAAATCTCCTCCCACAAACAGAGCACTGGTGCTTCTTGCTCTCTCCTCCATCAGGTCTTGACTTGTCTTCATCAAATGGAGGTTCCCATTCTTCATCATTTCCGGCAGAGTTCTCAGTATCTCTCTCTGAGTGGACATGTGGCTCTCCCTGTGTTTTCTCTCGGTTCTCAGTTTGTCTGTGATGAAGCTGTGCGGACTGTTCTCTCTTCACACCGACCGCACTGGACCCTGGGACAGGCCTGAAAAATGAATAGAAATTTAAAGTAACATTTTTGTGAAATGGTGTGAAAGTCGTTGAACCTACACTGGCCTCCGCTCTTGCTCCTGTGTGACGCCCTGCTCCTCTGGCTCCTCTTTAATCCGTGGAGTTTCTTGGTTCAGACCGAAGCCAGAACTTTCTCTATGCAGCAGAACGCGCTGACTGCGGGCCCGGTCCAGGAGCTGCTGTGTCCTCTGGTTCCCCTTTTCAGATTGATGTAGTTCCTCCTCATACTCTGCATTCATTCTTTTGTACAGCGCAAATATATCTTTAGCAGCCGCCGCCTGCCGCTCTTTCACCAACGCGCTGAACTTTTGGCCTTTAGACATTTGTACAAAATCACAAATGGGTGATGACCGCTTCAGCACTAAACTGTGAAAGAGAAAATAGTCAGTGACTCTTCAGTCAATCTCCCATAGCAGGTAAAGCTGGACTTGGAATATCAAATTATAGCCTTTATCTCAACAAATTATGATATATATGGAAACATTTTTACCATAAAGTGCCCAATTGGATTTACTCTTCAAGTATTTTAGTAAGACAGATCTTTGTTGGGAGTTAACCAAGCTAACTGACGGTTGAGCTGTTAGCATTTCTCCTGAGGTTTGAAAACGTTGTCAAAAATTGATGCTGTAAATCCTGAAAATATGTGTAACACCCCCTCATAAAACTTAACACATAAATAAAACATATTTACTTACCTGTAAAATATCCTGTATTTCTAAAATCACCGTTTTGTTTGCCTCGTAGCAGCAGCAACAGTTTGGAAAAAGCTGAAGTGCGTTGCTACGGCAACACACAGTGAAGGCAAGACAATGCAGGCAAATGATAGATGGATGGATGGATACTTTATTAATGTAATGAATGTAAAATTTTCAGGTTTGGGACCAGGTTGCTCTTTTAACCTCTTACCCCTCCAGTTTGGCATTACCCAAATCTAAAAGCGAAAACAAAAAAGTGATCGAAATGCAGCAAAAGAGTGATAAAAAACTACAAAAGCAACAAAAGCTATGAGAAAGCAACAAAAAACAATAAAAACATGCCAAAAAATGACAAAAGCAATGAAGTAATGAAGTAACTAGCACATGACAAAAAGCGACAAAAACGCTTCAAGAATGTGACAAACGCAGCGATAATGTGACGACAAAGTTACGTTCACTTTTGTAGATCTTCAAATGAGGCATTACACTGTTGCTCTCCAGTTGAGAAACTTTTAGATTTCGGTAATGCCAAAATAGAGAAAATGCGCTTGGTTCAATACGATTTCACCTGTAATGAAAGACATTCTATAGTCCAGAGCTTTCAGAACTTTTCAGGTGTGCTTCATTATTACCCAGAACAACTTGTTGCCCCCACAATAAAACGTAGAAACGCTTGTTAACTTGAGCGCTTCCACTTAAAGAACAAACTAAGTAACTTGTTTACCTTAATAAATCCTTTCCGTAGTCCCTCTGGGGGTTATACAAGTGTTGATGGGATGAGTGGAGGGTCTTTCATCTCCCCCTGGTGTCTCTGGCCAGAAAACCACAATTGCAACTTTCCTGCCTCCGGGTCGGAGCCACCAATACACTGCTGGTGTAGTACATACTTTAAGTTATGCTAAAAAATACTACGACTAAGGTGCCTTAACACATTGAGGCCACTCTGTTTTTGGGATTTAGCTGTCGAGTGCCATCAATCCAGACCATTTTTTATGATATTTGTAGCACCACAGCGTATTCTATGTTATAGCTCTCGTTTTAAAGACGAGAATCTAAGCTCTCCGTAGGTGAAAGCAGTTTAGTTCGACGTGCCTCGGTTCCTGAGAAATCCTAAGCTAAACAGAGGCAAGTTTTGATTATAATGACAGAGATAATTAATGTTTTATCAAACAGTCTCCTTTCTGATTAACTCCTCTCTCCAACTCTCTCCTTCTCTCTCCTCACTGGAGTCACACTAACGTTATGGGAAGATGCAAATGCCTAAATATATTTGTTTCAAGTCATTTTTCAATGACAACATTGTTGACAAGTATTGAAACGCCGCGTGTTATCGATCGCATTTAAACAGACTGGTTATGGATTGAAGACTTTAACAGGATGTTTCTCAGTCGTCCTTGGACCCATTTTGACCATTTAAAAACTCAGAGAAACGTTATAGTCTCAACTGTTTCCATATGTACATCTGTAGCCGCTCTGCTTTGTCAAACAAGCTCCAGAGAGTGCGAGAGAAATGTGGGGTTTACAGCTGTTCGCTACGCAACACCATGCCCCAGCAACGCAATAATATATAGAAAATGTCCAAATCCTGACTCTTCACAAATCTATTTCACTTCTGTTCATCACAGAGCTACCAAAATCACACATAAGGTGTATTAGAGTGTCTAAATATTACAATGTAAAAACAAGTTTTCTGTTTTTGGCACTCAATGTGTTAAGTAGTTGTAAAAGCCTGAATAATACATGAGGATCTTTTAAGAACACAACTATGGCTCAGCTTTTTCAAACTTGGCAACACTGTCCGTGTTCCATTAACGTTAGTGTGAGAGAATAAAACACTATTACAAATGGGGCTTTAGCAGTCTCAAATTGTCAGATCACTCTGCTACATTTCTTATTAGTCTCTCGGAGCATGGAGTGATTTGTCCTTACGTTAATGTCCTAAGTTTCGCAACGGCAGCAGTAAAAACTCATTTGAGAAATTAGTTGTTGATAAAAGCCTCGCGCTCTGTGCCAGCTTCGGCTCGGCACGCCCTGATTGCATTGTTAACAGCTTCGTGATACATTGCATTTTGGCCAAATTGCAACCTTCTGTGACTCTCCAGGACTAATTTAAAGCATATAAATTCAAACTGCAATTGCTTTTTCCATTTTTCCGTGGACTGCAAGATTAATTCAATTGAAATGGCGGCAATTAGCAAATCGCAAAAGCAAATATCTCTTTGTCTTCATTAAGTCTCACTATATATGAAAGTTAAAGCTGGGGTACCAAGCTGTATTACATTTATATTTATATTTATATTTATAGACTGTAATTGCTCACTCTCGTCCTGCTCGTCATATAATTAAAATATCATGAAAAAGTGCATTTATTTCTGTTACTCAACTTAAACTGTGAAACTAATATATGACATTCATTCCATGCCAAGTGAGATATGTAGCCTTTATTTGTTATCATTTTTGATTAATGGCTCACAACTTGAAAAAATCTCAGAAAATTTGAATATTTTAAAAATGGACTGTCAAAATTATAACAAAAAAAGGCTTCACATAAGTCACTTTGCATGTAATGAATCTATATCATATATTAGTTTCACATTTTAAGTTGAATTACAGAAGCAAATGCACTTTTTCGTGATATTCCAATTATATGACGAGCACCTGTGGATTCATCTATCCATAATAAATCCATAATAGTAACTCAGTCAGTTCAATATTTTCTCTCCTGTTTCTCCTCCAGTCTGGTTTTGTTAAAATGTACAAATTACGTCATAATTTTTTTAGCGCAATATTTCTGGATTTAACTAAGGCCTTTGATCTGGTTGACCATTACTAGATAAACTTTAATTTATCTGATCTTCACAATAGATGTCATGTCAGTTTGTGTCATTTAATCGTGCTCCATCAGATCAAAGCAATATGGAATTTGGAGTGCCTCAAGGTTCCATTTTAGGTCCAAGTCTGTTCCTATTGTCTGCTTTTTACTGTTGTTTTGACGATTTGTTTAATTGTTTGATTTAACGTTTACCGGCCTGTGCCTGTTTTCATCTTGGATAATAGCTCATGGAGCTTTGTTTGACTTTGTACCACTGGTGGTTCAAGCCAATCACGTGCCAGAATTTCCTGGGCAGCGTTTTCGTTTGTTGACAATGACTGTTAGCGATACTTTTGCTGCGTTCCACTTTCCAAGCTCCGATCTGTAAATGGAAAACCCTTCCGACATGTTTTTTTGGGAAAGTCCAGTTGGATTTCTTTTACGGGAGTTAGAGAAAACATCCACCTGTCGGAGAAGTTATAAAATGGACTGAGATACTAATTTTTGAAAGCAGTTAAAGGGGAAAACAATTTGGAGAAAAAACTTTCTCTAATTATTCAAAAACTACTTTAACAAATGCTGAATTATGATTATAGTTTTCTACTAAAAAAAGATACAAAGACATGGAGAGGGGCAAAGTGGTTCAACAGCCCATAAATGCATAAAAAACAGAGAATGCTAGCATGGTGCTATATGTTAGCATCGTGCTAATGCTAATACTAGCCAGCGCTTGCTATGACTGCCGTTTTTTTTCGCTTCTACTGAACAATCTGCTGTGAATAAACATCCATATGGACCCGATTTAGACCTGACTTTATTTGTATGTGATAAATAAGTTGATATTTCGCCCGAAAATGGCGAAAAAACTGTTTCCCAAAAGATTCTATTTCCCCCCCCCGCGAGGCCACGCCCCCTTCTATGGCGAGATGCCGTCTGTATCTATATAGCCACACTGTTTGGCTTTGTTAACTAGCTATGGTAAAAATCTTCTTCGCAAATGATTTAAACGGGAGCTATTCCAGGTTGAACCATTAGCCGCAGCCTCAACTCTTTTCTAGCTCTCACAAAACTTCCTGCACATTCTGATTGTTGATGTATATTAAATATTGGCATGTTTCGGGCGAGTGTGCAGCTTTGTCAGGCGGCGAAGTGAAGCAGGGCGGGGGCTAATTAAAACTCTTTTGTGTTACTGATCGATAAAAGTGTGTGATATTTAGATGCAGACAATCTACAGCATCTTTTTGTTGCAGCTGCTGTATTCGATCGGATGCTCCTGGGCGAGTTTAAAATGCGCACCATCGCAGTACTTGTCAGAAAAATAACAATTTCATATTTCTCCCCAATTCATTCAGCCCTATTCCCATTTGTGCTTCGTGAAGCCATGCAAAACCTCTTTGTCTGCAGAGAAACCTCAGTTGCTTGTAATGGGTAGACGGAAAAGGTGATGAATTGCGCATTGATTTAGCATTGATTGCTGCAAGATGAAATGCCCCATGGGATCTGTGCAATAATGTCTTTAGAAGGAGGTCTTAATTTTCTCTGACATTTTGCAGCTCAAAATCACATCTTCAAAAGCGCATCAGAGCATTCTCGTCTTAATTGCTTGTCCTGATTGGGGTCAAAATGGATGAATGAGTGAACCAATACTGGAGATATTTTCTAACTTGGCAATCTAGTTGAAGTGTTCCCAGCGGACGAATAGGACACAGGAAGTAGCCTTGTCGTCCTTGGAAGTGATGAAGGACGTCTCATGGCTGAAGTATTGCTTTAGAAGAGCTTTAATCAGGCCCTGGTCGGTCTCACATTGATGATTCATTATTAAAAGGACAAAGAAGAAGAATAGGGTTCTCTGAAATCCTCGTATTAGGGACGATTATACATAAATGGATCCTTTATTTAAAAGCATTTAACTAGGTTCTAGTGTAACATCCTCATCAAAAACATGCCTGGAGGTTTTTTATACATGTCACACTGAGAAATCTATGAGCTCTCTCTGAATTTGTATTGTCTAAACCAGGGGTAGGCAAGTTTGCGTCGTGAAGGGCCGATTTTCATCATTCCCATGCAGTTTCAGATGGAAAATATTGAATAAAAGTTTCCTATAGGCTCGCGACCCACTGAAATGGGTTCCATGACCCACTTTTGAGTCCTGACCCACCAGCAGAGAATCTCTGTTTAACATTATAACCAAGTGGGATGTTCTAACAGGATATTTTTAAAATACTGACACTATTTCTCGCATTTTTAGACTACTTTAACAGGTATTTGATCTCTTATTTGCACAATAATATTTCTCAAAATCGTCTTGGGGACCAGAGGTTCTCTGCTGGAGGGCCGGATTTGGCCCTCGGGCCTGACGTTGCCTACCTCTGGTCTAAACACTTCACCTAATGTTCAGATCCGGTCTGTGGCCAAACTCCCTCACTATCATTGCAAATACTTTTAATTCGAATGCTTTCCATTGCAGCAGTAGAAGCAGGATGAGTGCCCCCTTCTGGCGTTGTGTATAACTGCTACATTATTTAAAGTGGACATATCGTGTATGTGGCTTCAAATAGACTTAAAAACATTATTTTGAGTGCTGCAGCATTGATATTTTCCATTTTATATTTTGAGATAATGGCTCTGTAAGAATTAAATGGTAACAATGAAATACAGGTGATGAAGACTTTGACTGTAGCTCCTCCTCCTGGCAGCTGTAAGAATAACCTATTAAAAAAACTAACTTTCAGTTTTGATTTACGGCCTGGTTTACAGCTTCAGCACAGGCTCAGAACCTAAATAATGTTGGATTATGGGCTTTTCAAATGGGGAGGACAGTTTCAAATTGGAACGATGAAGCAATACTATCCAGGAAGTACCAAACTAAGCGCTTAGTTTGGACAAAAGGGCTAAATTAAACATGATTACCCGAGGATTGCTCAAAACTGTGTGAATTATGTCTTCAACGAGGGAAATAAAGTCAATTTTGCACAAAAAGTTCAAAGCTAAGCCAAAATTAGTTTTAAGAATAAAGCATATTGTTGACAGAACGTTTAAAGAATACCTTTTGTACCTGTTGCTGTCTCTGCTGTCTCTACGTTTTTGTGGAATCTGTAAATTGAAACATGCAATTCTTAGTTTATTCTAAAACTAGGTTCCTAGCTCTGCTCTGGAGGAGAGTTTCCAAGCATTTCCGTTGACCCAGAGGAATTGAAGGAAAGGGGTCAAACGCAGAGGAACACTCCCTACATGGACAATCAATAGCGTTAACTTTGAAATAGTGGTTCTAGTGCCTCTCTCTCTGTTCTGGGCGTACAAATAGCAGGGGTTATAAAACAGCATTTTGACCTTTTTTTGGTTTTGTTTTTGTTCCCTCAGAAGCCGAAAGCCTCGACGATGGACTCGAACACAAAACTGACCAGATCGCTGCCCTGTCAGGTCCACGTCAACCAGGGAGAAAATCTGTGAGTATATCTTTCCAAAGTTAAAATAAAAAAAAACGGTTTGAGAGTCCTGTAATAGGAGGAAAGTCACCTTTTAGTTTTATTAATTGATAAATGACTTGAACAGATTATTTTGTCCAATTTATCAACAATAATTGAGTTTTTCTGAAGATGATGAGTGGGATAGGTCTTGAGGGCAGTATAATTAGTCGAAATTCAATTACAATTTTGATTATTAAACTACACAATTACAAAAATAGCATCACGAAAAAACGATCATTGAGGATGCTGTCCCGCTTGTCCATCCAAAGCGCAGAAAGTCTGTCCTGCGCAGTTTGTTTGTGTGATTCGCTGAACTACCGGCATGATAGAACTGTTGTATTTTTCAGGGATCATTTGAATTGTTTTTAGACATAGCTCTTGAGATAATGCTACCGATAAGTGCTCACCTTTTGCTCAAGGAGAACAGAAGTTTAGAAGCCTCTCTATCCATTGGCCAGACCCTGGTTATCTTCAGAAGAGCCAATCTTACGAACGGATCTCAAAGCAAACTCGTATTTTCCATGCCGCTGTGATGATTTCTGTTCCCTCTGCATTTCACGTGGCAATGGCTCATGCTTTGGTCCAACATAAACAAACAGTGCTGTATGATGATGTCATCAGGCCTCGTGCTTGGTTGGCTTGGGCAGGTGTGAGGGCTGGCCAGCAGGGGGCAGGTCAGACATGGAGGATTAGTTTAGAAAAGACTGAGCATATTTTATGTAATTTGGGCTTTTTTGTAATGTCCAAATAAAATGAAATAATCATAATCATGTTTTTTTCTATAATCGAGCTGTTATTGTCTGTGATGGGGTTGATTTGTTTTGTCATTGCCCACATTTCGCTTTCATTGCTTTTCTTCTATTTCAGGAACACCGAGCAGTGGCCGCAGAAGCTGATAATGCAGCTGATCCCACAGGCTCTACTGGTGAGAGCTTTATCACTCCCACTAAAATGTAAATTACAACTCTGTCGTCTAACTATTTCTCCATCCTCCGTTCGTTATGTCCTTTCTATCTGCAGACGACCCTGGGACCCCTGTTCAGAAACTCGAGGATGGTGCAGTTCCTCTTCACGAACAAAGACGTGGAGTCGCTCAAAGGCCTCTATCGCATCATGGCCAACGGTTTCGTAAGTTATTTTGATTTCTTTGAAGTTGCTACACCAGATTTCAGGATTTTTGGTCGAGCATTAAAAAGCACTACAAGACGTTAATTAATAAGTGCCAAAATTGAAAAAAGGCTTAAAAAGTAAAGTTAAATAAAATGTATTGTCATTGAAAGCATTACATTTGTTTCCATTAGGCATTGAATCGGAATTTCTTTGAAAACAGCAACATTACTTTATCTTTTATGCCACAATTTTATGCTCAAAATTGCATTCAACTGCATGCTTTATGAAATGTATGTAAACTTTTTGTCCGTTCTACACATTTTCTTTGCTCAAAAGTTGCCCAATTTGTTGGATATACTTAAACATATCACAATTGTGCTAAATTCCTCCAATTCATATAATCTTTGCAAGTCTTTAAGGCAGTACTAAGTGACTTGTTTACCTTAATAAATCCTTTCCGTAGTCCCTCTGGGGGGGAATACAAGTGTTAAAGGGAGGATTGGGTGGTCTTTCATCTCCCCCTGGTGTCTCTGGTCAGAAAACCACACTTGTAGCTTTCCCTGCTCCGACCCGGAGGCATCAATACACACCAATAGAATCACGAAGAAGAAGCTAACAGGCTAACGGGCAAAGCTAACTGCGGGATAGTGCCTCTTAATCAGTATTTACAACCAAGTTTGAGTGACAAAAAACATCTCCATTGTGTAATTGGATGTACAATATCCCTGTGTCCCTTTGTCTTTTCTGTCAGCGTAGTATTTACTCTCACGGACAATTAATGAATAAAAAAAAAAAACATGCTATGACACCTGCAGTGGCGCTTATGGCCTCTAGGGGCATGAGTTGCTTAGATCTGCTTTAAGAATTATAAATGCATAGAATTGTTGTGTTGTGGCTGAAGTAAATGTATTCGAGCATTAAAATGGCATGAAAAAGCCTTAATCCCTTTAGGGGTGCAACAACAATAAAAACAAACAATATGACGTGATGAAAACATGATCAAAACGCAAGGTAGGCCTTAGCTTTCAAATGAGGCGTATTGTGCTCCATTCAGGTGGGGTTTCTGAGATTAAATGTGACTTGCTGTTACCTGCATAAACCCTGTATTTGACCCAAACACTCGACAACAGAGCTGGAGCTTGGGCAGAGCCAACAACCTTTGGATTGGTGTGTCCGGTGTGCCACTGCCCCCCAAAGTTCTACTTAGTTTTCATTTAAGGATCTCATTCATTTGATAATAAATCCCTTAACTGTAAAGAAAACTGTTACCATTGCAGTTCAGCATCTATAGCTGTTCCTTTTGTAGTACGGCAGGAATATGCGATGCAACACTTCATACACATGCTTGTAATTATTACCACGTGCCTTGAGGTAGTTTAGGCGGCGCTCGCGTGTTGAGCTATGTGCGATCTCTCTTTGAACACAGATGCAGGCTTGACAATCACCGTGGCTGCACTATAAAGACGATATAAAGTCCTCTGCAGTGAGCAAAATATTCTGAATACGTTGCTAGTTTATTTTGGACTAGTTTAAGAGTCCTTATTACAATCATACAACATAGTTAACACAATCATATGTAAAACCTTTCTAAAATTGTATCTAGTTTTCTTAAAGGAATAGGCCACCGTTTTTACATACTAAGATATGTTCTTCTTACCTTAGCTTACCCTCCCCCTCTCCTCTATAGCTCCAAAACAGGTCAAGATAGAAGCTACCAAGCTCTTCCACGTTTTCCCAATTTAAATATGGTTACGTGAAGTGTTACACTACAAAGTATAATTACACAAAATTAAACAATGTGGATTTTCTAAGCGGATAAAAGGGGAAACTATATTGTAAGGCGTAATAATACCAGGAGTACTTTGGCATCCGCACAGTAAAGTGAAGATTACTGCGCAGTAAAGTGAAGATTACTGCGCGGATTTCGGACCTAGATAGAGGCAAACAATTTGAAACTGTTGCCGTGCCAACCAATGTTATGTCAATGGAAAATGAGTCAAACTGCTCTGGAACTTTACCTCTATGTCACTTCCTGTCGTTAGCTCAAGAATTAAAATAAAAATGACTTTTCTGCCCACCATGTTAATTTACTGCTTCACTGAAGTAAAGTGATAATTATTACAGATGTTATCCATCTAAAAGAATTAAAACCTGTCATATGCATTTTAATGTGTTAAGATGTATTCCTATTATTAAAAAGAATCACCAATAGATGCGCTTCAAAGATGGCATAAACATTAAAAACATAAAAAAAATACATTTAACATGTATAACAAAAGAAAATATGTCGCCAAATTTACATATTTTGATCGTTTTAAATATTATGTTCTAAACCATTTTAATGTTGTTTTTTGAGGGACAGTGCACTTTAATCAACATTATACAAGCAGAAAAAGCTCATTTTTCTCAGCAGCCCCTTTGGCAGATGTCAAAGCCAGCCTAAAAACGAAATAAAATTATACAACAATTTATAAAACACAACTGAGCCTCCACTAGCTAGTTTTTGGCATTATTTTAAAATGAGTAGAATGAGGGAGACTCGCGAATTGCTTCAGGAATTCAGTGTGTTCTGTTTTTGTTTTTTTTCATCCAGTTGTGTCGAAATTAGACTTAAAATGACCCAATGAGGTCCAACCCGAGGCTAAAATGGAAGTAAATTATGAAAGCATGACCTAAACTGAACTTGTTCTTGTTGTCGTCTGCTTTTGTTTTAGTCTTTTTATTGTGGCTTCTTGCAATACTGATATTGCATCACCTAATATTGCAATAATTTCTCCATATATTATGCACAATATTCAAAGTCTGCCATGCACTTCCTCTTCCCTCCTCTAGAGGGAGCTCCTGCCCATGCATTTTCCTCTGCGCCCCAGACAATATGAATTATATCTGCTCTCTCTGCCACTGGCTCGCTAAAACATTTAAATAGTTGAGCTGTTGACGTGAATTGTTAATCGGGCGATACCGCAGAGAAATCCCGCGCTGCCCGCTCTCCAGCTGCGCTCCTTCTCCCCGGCCCCGCGTGAACCGCAGCTGAGGGAAGAGGCGGGCGCGCTCAGAATGAAGTTAACATCATTTGCATTCAATTTGCGAGCAGCCATGTTTGAGTGGGCAGAGGATGTCCCTAAACTGCAGCACATCCCAAATTACATCTGGGGGTCTCGCATCCGTGTGGAACCCTTAGAATGCGATGTGCACTTTCACTGTAGACGTCCTTGATTCATGCATGTGATTAGAGAGGAATTTCTATTTTACATGTTTAGTTTACTCTTTTATTTTTGGGGGTAAAGACTAGCAAATTAGGCCCCTTCAAGTTTTAAATGAAATGTGATTAAATTCAATTATCGAATGGCACTTTTTATTCACTTATAATTAAGGCCTGACCAATATGGATTTTTGGAGTCCGATACCGATATGAAAGGGGTTGGCATGGCCGATAACCGATATAAAGGCCGATCCATCCATCCATTTTCTTCCACTTTTCTGTTGCCGGGTCGTGAAATCACTGTGCACCAGCCCCCTATGGCTCCTCCTGCAGGACGGCCTCATAGTTCTAACCAGGCCTGTTGGTCTCTCATGGGAGACAAAATGACATAGATGTAGTTATTGACAAAATAACTACGTTCAACGGGGAAATCATGGCGGATTTACAGACTCTCCCTCCCTAGCTCAGACGAAGCATGTTCCTAAAAAGGGCATAAGAGCGGGATCTTCACTGTCGACTCCGCCCTTACAGGCGTGTAGTTCGCGCTGCTCCAATGCTAGCAGCCCGGTCCTCATTAGTACGAGATTTTGAACATTTTTCTTACAAAAACCAGCCTGGTTTCTTTAATTGTAACTAACAAGCGTTATCATAGGAGGAATATATAGCTGTAGAAAGTTTAAGAAAACTAGAAGCCAGGCTTTAAAGTTGTTTTTAACTTGTCTAAAGGGCAATGCTTTCCAATGAGGTACTAGCGGCTATATGGAGGTAAAAAAAAAATTAATAAAAAAATTAATAAAAAAAAAAACAAAAAAAAAAAAAACAACACACACACAACAGCTCTCTCCCCTTTGGGAGATCATATAAGGGAGATCATATAAGATCATATAACTTTTATCACATTTGAACCATAGACGTTAGACAATAAACTTAAATGTGTAGCAGAATAAGTCAACTCAGCTTATATTTCACTTCAAGGAAAAGAGAATAGGAGAATAAGCTGTGAGTCCTCTGTGTCTTGAAAACTGAAACATGATTGCTTTCCAGGCGGGCTGCGTGCACTTCCCGCACACCACGGCGCCCTGCGAGGTTCGGGTGCTGATGCTGCTGTACTCGTCCAAGAAGAGGATCTTCATGGGCCTCATCCCCAACGACCAGAGCGGCTTCGTCAACGGCATCCGACAGGTCATCACCAACCACAAGCAGGTCCAGCAGCACCGCGCGGTGAGTCCCACAAACCAAACGCAGTCAAGACCGTGCACTTTGTGTTGTCCAATATCACAACAACAAACTTTATTTTGAACTCTAAACAAATCCATGTGAAGATTTGGGCCGTGTCCCCAGGCTGCTGTGAAGTTCGAAATGATTCGAGCGTGAACACAGCAGTCTGGCGTTAGACAGGTTGCCAATATTTAGCTCAAAAGTTGAACGTATCCAATTCTCATTCCTCTGTTTGTTGAAATGTTTGCAAATCTGAAGAAATAATATATGCGTATTATCCTTTGGGTTTAAGGTAGGGATGAACGATATGGAAAAAATTTCATATCTCGATATTCATACCAGAAATCTCAATATCGATACAATATTGACGTCAAAAATGAAGCATTTTTCTGAAAAATAAAATCATAATATAAGAGTGCAGTTTTAAAAATGAAAATCTATGTCATTTATATCTTGCTTTTTCAATTTTAATATTGTGAATGTTCATATCTCGATATAAATACGATAACGATGTATTTTTCTTTTGCGATATCTCGAAATAAATATGATAATGATATATCTTTCAGGCCTAGTTTAAGTAAATATCTAGTATTTGGGCCCTAAAACGGCGTTAAATGGCATAAAAGAGGCTAGATGCAAGTTAGCCATTTTATGCTCATTACTGCCACCTCAGGTCATACATGTAACTGCACCTTCTATATTAAGCTCTTGCATGACGGCACTTCAAACCCGAATTAACTCCTTTTTTGAGTGACAGTGCAGGATTTTAAAGGCAGTTGTGGTGAATATGTCTGGACTCATTCTACACATTAGGACATTGTTGAAACATGTAGGGGGTGGAAAATACTTATTTTTAACATTGTTAAACTCCTTATAGTCCCTTTAAATCTGACTTACTAAACCCTGCTTTATTTCTGTGGAATGTCTCAAACCTCACGGAGCCCGGCCTTCATTAGGGGCGTCAGATGAATAAGAACGACTTGTGCAGCCCTCTTTGCTCACATTTGTGTCTGTTGTAATGTATGCTGCTGTACCTCCAGGTCCCTGTGGCCCTCTTTAGTCTAGTCGTCTCAGTCTTGACCATCTCGGGCTAATGCTGTTGGTTAATGACCACCAGATGTTGAATCCAAGCCCCTCGGAGACTATCTCTTATGGCTCCTAACGCGGCTCAGAGGTGATAATGAGTGGGAATTACGAGCGAGCGGCGCCTGGGAATCGAGGTGCACTGTCTACGGGCATTAAACTGCATTGTTATTGACGTTTCATTTAGCCGGCCGCGTATCCTCCCCGCAAAACCCTCGGCGGCGGGCTAATGGGGCTAGCTTTAGCTACACTTGCGTCTGCTCACAGCGGCGACTCCCGACTCATTATCCAGCTCTAAATGAAAATGGAAGTGCCCCATACGTCCCGGCATTACGGTAAATGTACGCTCCGAAGCAGTTGTTTTATGCATGATCGTTTAGGATTAATTGTGCAATCTAAATCTGAGGGAGCGGCTGTAATTTTAGCTGAACAGTAAAACAATCAAACCAATATAAACCGTTAGGAGAAATGAGGTGAGCGGGAAATTAAAGGAAATGTCTCAATCCGACCAAGTGCGAGAGAGATGTTGGAAAAGCCGATTTGCACCGCGTTTTAGCCAATCGGAGCCAAGTAAAAACGTCTCTGAACATTAAAGCACTTTACTTACGTAGGACCTGATTTATTAAGTGTTAAAGACGCAGCAAATGAAAACACAGTGGCCTAAAGTAAAGCCCCCCCCCCCCAGTTTTCCAAATCCCAGTGCTGTTCATCGTATCTGTCCTAAAATGCGGGTGAGAGGTTATTAAGTAATTTACTGTATTTTCAGTATTTTCATGGCACTTTAACGGTATTTGATCCTGGGTTTCTTTAATAATATTTCTCAAAATCATCTCGGGAGCCTCCATGCTGGATTTTCTCTCAAGGCCTGACATAGCCTAAAACCTGACCTACAGAATCTAAACTTTCTATTCTTGTACTTCGTCATTTTATACTCATTACTGCCACCTCAGGTCATACGTGTAACTGCACCTTCTATATTAAGCTTGTGCATGACGACACTTGTGGTGAACAGGTCTGAGCTCATTTTACACATTAGGACATGGCTGGAACATGTAGGGGGAGGAAAATACTTTTTTAAACTCTAACTGTATAGTCCCTTTAACCATATTGTGACGGTCCTCTTTTAATAGAGGAATTTGTCTTGTCTTATTTAAAGGAACAGGCCACCGTTTTTCCATACTGAGATATGTTCTTACCTGAGCTTAGACGAGTTGATACTCACCTGTCTGGTCTTTGTGCCTGTGGAATAGCTTGGTTGCTTCTAACTTCACCCCGTTTGGAGCTATAGGAATATACTGGGAGAGGCCAAATGCTAACAACATCTTTGGTCTTTTTGCGTGACTGAGGGCACACACAAAGACCAGACAGGTACGCATCAACTCGTCTAAGCTCAGGTAAGAACGTATCTCAGTATGGAAAAACGGTGAACTATTCCTTTAAGGCAACATTTTTTTCACTTATGAATACTTTATTTAAAAAAATAAACAAGATTCAAAATCTCTAACTCATATAAACAAATTGAAAACATAAATTTAACCGATCGCATTTTCTCCAGTTCAGTTTTTCTCAAATCTAAAAGCTTCTCGAATGGGGCTTACAGCCTTTAGCCTCATTTGAAAGCTAAGACCTACAAAATTGATCGTGACTTTTTTGTTGCATTGTCGCTGCTTGTCACAATTTTGTCTTGTCTTCTGCGATTTTTTTCCCCTTGCTTTTTCACACTTTTCTGTTGTTTTTTGTTCACATATTTGTCACTTTTTAGTTGTGTTTTTGTCACATTCTTATTGTATTATTGTTGCTTTTCCGGCACATTTTTGTTGCTTGTTTTGTGGCTATTTTTTGTTTTATTTTCATCCTCGTTTCTGTCTCTATTTTGACGCTTTGTTCAAGAAGCTTTTAGATTTAGGTAATAACAAACTGGAGAAAATGTGCTCTGTCCAGGTGGGGGTTAAGAGTTTAAACCTGGCTCCATCCATTATTTAGATTCTGTCGCTGACAATATAGGTCATTCTCACACATACATGAAAACTTTCCTCACTAACCTCATTGTTCCCATCATTGTCATCTGCATGTGTAAAAGCCCGTACATCCCAGTGCACGTTTCCCTCCCCCTTTCATCATTCGTCAGCCCGTCTGTCTGTAAATCGCAGTGGGACGCTCAGCACTCGCTCAGCACATTTGTTCATATTTTTGATGCTCGTCCGGCGCTCGCGTGTTCGCTCCGGCTGAGATAAGTGTCCGTGTTGCATATTTGTGACAGAGAAGAGCTCCGGGGCATAAGAGTAGGGCCATAATAAGCACCGCACACGGGTTTTATATCTTTGACAACACCTCATTGCTTTGTTCTTCGCGGCTATGTTGCACACAAGGGCCATAAAAGCGGCTACAGTGAATTTTCCGGCACATATCCGCGCGTAAATCGACAATGCTTTCCCCTTCTTCTTTTTTTTCACCGCTAAACAGAGCGACGAGAGCTGCATCTTTGTGTTGGCTGCAGTGTAAGGGCCACTGGTTGGGTAGTTTTAGATGGTGTTGAACCTGGAGGGCCAATGGAAACGGAGTAGTTGTTTTGTCATTTGTCTCAGAAGGGAACGGGATGAAGGCAGTCACCAAATGAACATCGGAGCTTTAGTCTTTGGGAGGATGCTGAAAAAGAATGTGTCGTTGGCAAACAAACTGTTAGTGTAATGTGTTAAAAAACGGCCTCAATGCGATGGTTGATTTCCCCATTTAAATGCAGCCAACGTGAAGCAATTACTACTAGAGCTGCACATTTCATCACAGTGGAATTGATGGAACCTTTTCAGCCCCCCTGTCTGAACTGAGCGCATTTTCTCCAGTTCAGCTTTACCCAAATCTAAAAGCTTCTTCACTCATTAACTGCCAAAGACCTCTATAGACGTCAATTTGATTTTTCAATGGGAACAGCTGCTGCAAAGCCTTGAGCATGTCTGGTGTTACAATCTTAGTTGTGCTGCCTAATGCTGCCACCTAGTGACTCAATAAAAGAACTAAAAGTTATTTTATTGAGTCACTAGGTGGCAGCATTGCTCTTTCGTTGTCTCAGCTTTTTGGTCAGAAAACCGCATTTTGGGTGATTTCACCTTTTTTCTACAGACCATTACCAAAGAATGGAAAGAGGTACAAACAAACTCTTTTTTTTTTGATGAAAGAAGAGAGTCTAATCTTTCTTTTGGTGGGTTTCGTGTTGACATAGACCTAGACCTAAATTTTCTGTGGGTCTTTGAAAAAACAGTCAAAATCCTGAAAAACCTCTGGCAGTGGGGAGCTCTCCGATTTGAAAATGGCTGGCAGTCAATGAGTTAACTGGAGCAACAGTGTAATGCCTCATTTTAAAGCTAAGATCTACAAAAATGATCGTAACTTTTTTGGCAAATTGTCGCAGCGGTTTTGTCACATTTTTGAAGTGTTTTTATCTATTTTTTGCTGATTTTTCATTGCTTTTTTGTTGCTTTTATGACGTGTTTTCGCTATTTTTTTGTCAATTTTTTGTTGTGTTTTGGCCACATTTTGGCCACTTTTTAGTTGCTTTTCTGTGGCTTTTTTGTAGGGATGCACCGATACTGATACCACATGCTTGTACTCATACTCGTACTCATTAATGAGGTCCCGATACCAGACCTCATTAGCCGGCAGCTACTTCTTAGTTCTTCTTTAGTGGAAATACAATATTCCACATAGAGCTGACTTTATTACAGACGACACTCCCTAAATCAGAGTCTGTGCTGGATTCAACCAGAGCTAAATGTTGTTAGTGCTGCAGCGTGGAGTCTGCAGTGTTTACAAGATACATGCTAAAGTTGCTAAACTAGCCGCTAACTCGCAGCTAGCAGTTCAGGCAATTCTTACCCCGTTTTATGCGCAGAGCTTATTCAGCTGAAAAACTAACCCAGCGACTAAAAAGTATAAAGACATACAGCATGTCCCATACTGAGCGAAAATGAGCTGCAGCAAAACAATCAAAATGCTGTTGGCCACTGGCTAAATTGCTATAAACACACGAGAAAATCTACACGGAGCTGAAGTAAAGGAGAAAAGAGCATTGAGCTGCAGTAATAAGTAACATCTCAATACTATTGTTAAATAAAAATACATAAAGGAAATGTAAATGAGTAAATGAACTAATTACAAACCAATCTCCTGCGAAAGTCAGTCTATAAACCGTCTATTCACTAAGAAAATGCCTTGTACTCGTATCGTATCAAAGTTCTTGTACTCGTATCAGTTTTAGAAAATGTGGTATCGGTGCATCTCTAACAATAAGTTGATATAGTAATAATCATGACGGCCCCACATACAGCCAATAAAAGATGAAGTATGTACTGACAAAAAGTTCCATAATTCACCTTTAACTCCTTTAACTATCAAAGTAAAAACACTTGAGTGCCACATACGCAGCATCATTACTGCAGCTAAAAAAAAACACTTTTAAAAATGGTCCTCTGCCTCCATTACGTGTCTGCCTCCTCTCATCGCCGCTTGTTTACTCACTTCACTAATTTCGTGAAACGCGACAGCTTTATACGTCTCCAGTCCTTGTGTCTGCGTGAGAGAGAGAGAGAGAGGGGGACACATTTACCGCAGACATTAAATTATGATGATTCTTCCTCCCTCTCTTGTGTATCGTTGCATATTCAGCCCTGCATTGCTAATAGGGGAGCGCTACAGCAATCTTAACATAATTAAAATTTCAATTTCACTCGTTAAATGCTGTGCAGAGCGGCAGAGATCCAGGGAAAGCCGAGCAAAGTGCGGGGTGTATCTGGCTGCGGAGCAAAATTGAGAATTAACTTTATTTCTGTAGCTGTAAAAAAAAATGGAAGCATGTGACCAAATTAATAGCAATTAAATGGGAAATAAAGGGAATCTTGATTTGTATTATTTGTATTATTATATACTTTATATACTTTTTAAAGACATCTTGGATATTGCGGGTTTAAGTATGAACTTTCAAACGTGGATGAGTCTTATCTCTGGTCTCTGGTATTTGTTTAATCTCAATCAATCCAATTCATTTGATTTACTGCCCAGTTCTAGCAATAATAGATACATTGGCGCGTGATCTAAGTCAGCTCTTTCACACTAAGCTTTCAGTTTGAGTAAATCGTGTCTAAAGTGGTCTGAACTGAACTGGTCTGAACTGACTGACCCGGGCTGATACACAGACATAAACATCTCAAGGTTTTCTCTGCAGAGAATGCCTCATACTGCACAACACGAAATGTCCCGCCCCTATCCGACCCCCCCTCCCTCTGAGTCCGCCTCACCACTTCTAGCCCCCACCACCCCTCCCTTTTTTGTATCGAAGAAAAAATTCCACCGTGCTTTCCGCACGTACTGTGTATCATCCAAAAAATGTGTTATGTGTTAATGTGTGTGTATGTGCTTAAGACTTGCTTCTTACTTTTTCTGTAACTTTCGAAAGAAAAGAGTGGTGCGCACTGAATGGGTGCTGCTGCCGGGATGCTCTCTCATCGAATGTAATTTCTCCATCTGTGAGATCAATAAAGTATTATCTTATCTTATCTTATCTTATCTTAACTATGTTTAAACTATGTCTATGCCAGAGAAACACTTAACTTCAATCCATTACTGAAGCACGGGAGCGGCCCGAGATCTACAAAACAAGACACGAGAGTGCAGGGTTCACGAGAATGACACAAGATTTTGACATGATTTGTACCAATGAGCAAAGATTTCCTTTTAGTGAACAGTTTAAAAAGAGAAAAGTGAAAATCAATATTATGTAAACAGTGGTGAGTAACTAAGTAGTAGTAAAAAATTCCAAGAGGGTCTGAATTAGAGGCCGACCGATATGGGTTTTTCTAAGACTGATGCCGATATGCTCGGCCGATATTTTCGATTGATGGTTTTGGCTGATTTTTCCAAATGTCTGCTCTATAATCCTGTAAAAACACAAATACTTGGCCGCTTGAGCATTGGCCGATTTTATTTTCTTACTTTAGGTGATCCAATCATATTTTCTGTCCCAGCTTTGATTAGTTGTCATTAGCATATTGTTACTAGCCGTGACATTATGCGCAGCGATCAAAAATACAATAGTGGAGGTTAAAACTAACTCAGTGATTGGATTCTCCAGATTCTGCACTTCAAAATGACGCAGTCTACTGTCCATATTGACCGAGGTTTAGTGAAACCTGTGATTAACAAACTTGAAGGTAACCAATTTTTTCATAGCAATGTTTCTCACCTCCCCTGAGGCCTAGGGAGTTGTAAAGCCCTGACTTTGCTCTTTCCAGTGCAAAAAACAGGAAGTCTCTATCATTTTCAGTCCTGGAAATGTCACCTTTTTTCAGAGCTAGATCGGCCAGTAGCTGATTTTGTAAAATCCCCAAATATCGCCTCGATATATCGGCCTCTAGTCTGAATGCAGCCATCTTGGCGCTCCACACCTCCACAGGATGTGACGTCACCTCCACTCACTTTTTTCCGCAACATTTATTTCAATGAATCTCAATAAGACGTCTCTTGTAAACTTGACTCTCCTTAAGGTTAGGTTTAGGCTTAGTTTGGATTAGTTTAGTCCTGTGGATGTGTGGAGCTCCACGAATCACATGCCCATCCATCAGCTGCATCCACACCCTTCTCAAAAATTCCTTAAGGAACCTTTAAAGCCACACTGCACAACATTTCACCCAATAAATGGAAAACAATTCCTAGCATGTATTTTATTTCCGAGATTTTGTTGTTGTTGAAAAATACCTACGAAATGAACAATGAAAGCCTGTGTGTTTGCTGTGAGCTGCTCACTTCTCCTCAGAGCTAAATGTAACTTTACTGGAAGAAGGACGTCTCCAGCTCGTCTCCATGGAGATTCCAATATTACTCTACTCAGGGATGAAAAATCTTGTAGCTTTTCGATCTTGTGAGATCTTGGCCCATTCTTACTAAAGCATGTATTTCATTTTCTCCTATCTCCTAAATTAATAATGTTTTTTGTTTTTTTTACCCAGCCGCCAATACCTTTGGGCTGGAGTTTTTGTTTGTTTTGTTTTTTTTAACTTCAAACATGTAATTTGACAAAAATGTATCATGACTTTGAATACCTCCTGATGTAGTCTTCTTATTTAGTTAAAGGAATAGGCCATCGTTTTTACATACTGAGATATGTTCTTACCTAACCTTAGACGAGTTAATATATCCCCGTCTGGTCTTTGTCCGTGCGCTCTGTCACACAAACGGAGCACATACGCAGCCTCTCCCACATGTCACATAGCTCCAAAAAAGCTCACGATAGAAGCTACCAAGCTCTTCCACGTGTTCCTTATTTAAATAAAGTTACGTGAAGTGTTTTCAAAAGGTTATTAAAGGTTATTAACGGAAGTGAGCGGGGGAAGTCTTTAGGAGTTAATGCGCGGACGTTGTGCTCCTCGTATCATTACGCCTCACAATATAGTCCCCCTTTTTATCTGCTTATAAAATCGACGTGTTACATTTCTGTGTAAATATACTTCGCTTGAAAACACTTCACGTAGCTTTATTTAAATAGGGAACTCGTGGAAGAGGTTGGTAGCTTCTATCGTGAGCTTTTTTCGAGCTATATCACATATGGGAGAGTATGTGCTCCGTTTGCGTGACAGAGCGCACGGACAAAGACCAGACGGGTATATATGAACTCGACTAAGGTTAGGTAAGAACATATCTCAGTATGTAAAAACGGTGGCCTATTCCTTTAAAAACCCCATTGAGACTAATCCAGACCTATTCTATTCTATTCGAATTCGCCTTGAAGGGATATTTCAGGCTTTTTGACATAGGGCCTCATTTCCTAGTTTTCCAGGGTGTTGTTGATTTCTGGAGATATATATTTTTTAATTCATGCAGTTTAGTGATGCTAGTGCTAGGCTAGTGCATGTCTATGGTAACTTGTGGTATGGTAACTACCAGATGATTTTGAAGTTTTTAATGCAGGCTACTAGTTATCATAGTCATGCGCTAGCCTAGCACTAGCCTAGCACCACTAAGCTCTTCAAATAAAAGGACTGCATGAATTAAAAAAAAAATCCGTAAATATCCCTTTAAGCTCTATCAGAAGACCCTACCCACATACCATTAATCATTTCATTTTCAAAACAACTACCACAGTCATCTAAAAGAACTGTATTTTCTCCTGCTGTTCTGGTCCACTGTAAACGTTACGTAAGATCTCGCGGGTTAGTTGGTCAAGGACGGGGTATAAATCATGACTAATGCATCCGAACGGGGCAGCTGTTGTGGGTGCGCGGCGTGGACAACACGTGGAACGGCCGTACGCTCCCAGCCTGATCCGGACTGTAGTAAGATGGATCGCCGAGGTGCCTTCCACACCAGCGTGTACTTAATAATTCAGGCTAAAACAGGCACAGAACGCTAGACTTACCATGACGACGACTTCTACTACTACTAACACTGCTGCTGTAGGGCTGCCATCTTCAACCATCATCTGGGGTATTGTGACTTTATGAAGATAATATAGATGAGATGTGGAAGGTTTGATATATCCCCATATTATATGGGGATTTTAAGCAAATAATGCAATTATTGAATCCGGCTTTTGTTTTTTTGCTCTAAAATTAAGTTTGGGCTCCTAAATAGCATAATGCATCGCCTCTATTATACACAATTTGCACATGATATATGACTGTGATGTGTTTCTCCTCTTTGCTCAGTTCAACACACTGAGCCATGCTTAGTCAAGGCTTAGTCCATCTGGTTTAGTCCTGGTTCTGACCGGCTGCTGATTGGGAAACAACAGCAAGCAAATTACGATTGCGCATGCATATTTTCCTCCGCCTTTTTTTTTTTTTTTTTTTTTTTTTTTTTTTAATACTTTTATTTATAACTTTTTTATACATTGCAATAATACAAACAAAGCAGACTGGTCAAATATACATTGGAGATTTACAATGATTACATTGGCAATACAGAGTCCAAATGCAGCCGGTTAGGACCAAAGTGGTAGTCCGTTAAGATCTCTATTGCATTCTAGTCCCATTGCATCCAGGGGTTTCCTCCAAGTCTCTGCAAAGGCCTGAGTTTTGCCTTCAATAAAGTGTCCAAGTTTCAGCATGGTCATCAAGTCGACGATCAGAGATTTCCATAGAGAAATGGAGGGAGGGTCATCCCCCACCCATTTCAACATTATACTTTTTCTGGCCAGCATCAATAGTGATTGAACCACATTTTCATGCTTTTTAAATGAAACTGGGACAAGACCAAGCAAACAAATCAAAGGATTTTCAATTACTGGTTGTCCTATTGCTTTGCTTATGTTAGAGCAGACGTTTTTCCAGAATTTCTGTATGTAAGCACATTCCCAAAGGCAGTGAAATCTTGTGCCCACATGAGTTTTACACTTTGAACAGTTTGGTGATATTATATTTACTGAAGATATTTGGAGATATGTACACATTATGTAAAATGTTGTACTGCACTTCTTTAAATTTGTTACAGATTGAAACCTTTGACGGTAAAGACAGTATTTTGTCCCAGGTCTGTGAAGTTATCTCACATTTAAGTAAGACTCCCCATGACTTTCTCAGCCAGGAAAGTTTGTCCACACTGATGGAATATAATTCTGAGTAGAATTTGGAAATAAAATGTTTATGTTCTTTCTTATTAATTAGGAAAATTTCCAAGTTATAGGAGTCTGATGTAAGCTTAAGAGATTTATTTTTTTGTTGTACATAATGCCTCAGTTGTAAATATTTATAAAAGTCCTTATTCTGTAGGGAATATTGATTTTTGAGGGAGTCAAAGGATTTAAATTCTCCGTGTTTGAACAGGTCGTAAAACCTCTGGACCCCGGCCGAGTGCCAGTTTGCAAAACTTGCTCTTAAGATTTGTGGAGAAAGATTTGGGTTATGGACCAGTGTGGACAAAATTGAAAATGAATATTTACCTTTAGAAAGTTTTTGAAGTTTAGCCCAAGCTTGTAATACATTATTCAATAAAAGATTATTTCGAATTTTGTCAGACAGTGCGTTCAATTTGACACCCATTAGGTTGACAGGCGATGTTGGCTTACAAAGTACTGATTCAATATTAAACCATGGTGACTCTGATTTTTCGTGTATCCATGCACTCAGTATCCTAGCTTGTACTGCAAAAACATAATAATCTATATTAGGAAGGTTCCAACCGCCCTGTTCTTTAGGTAGTTGGAGTGTTTCTAATTTGATTTTTGGTTTTCTTCCTGCCCATATAAAGTCTGCCATAGCTTTATTAATTATTTTAATGTCCTCAGATTTCAATATAATAAACAACATAGAAATAGGATATAATATTTTAGGTAGTATAACCATTTTTATGAGATTAATTCGGCCTAGAAAAGAAATTGGGAGAGCCTTCCATCTTGTCATTGTGTCACATATACTCTTGATGGTCCCATCAATATTTTCTGTGTATAACTGATTCAACTGTGGGGTTACTCTTACTCCCAAGTAAGTAAACCCTGTTGGTTCCCAACGAAAGGGCTTAACATAAAGAGGTTCTGCATTTCCCGTGTCAGATAAAGTCATAATGACTGATTTGTCAAAATTCACTTTGTAACCAGATATTAGACCAAAATCCCGTATACACCCAATTAGGACTGACAAAGAACGAGGAGGATCGGTCAATGTCAACAGAATATCATCAGCGTATAGTAGTATTTTATGTTCCATCTCCCCAATCCTAACACCATGAATATTTGGATTCTGCCTAATGGCCATGGCTAGTGGCTCGATGGCCAAGGCAAACAACAATGGTGAGAGGGGACTGCCCTGAGCTGTGCCCCTGCCCAGCTCGATAGGAGAGGAGAGCAGACCGTTAGTTAAGACCGACGCTGTTGGACATTTATATAATAATTTGATCCAACCCACAAAATTGTGACCGAAACCAAATCTTTCCAGTATCTCAAACATATACTGCCATTCGATTCTATCAAACGCCTTTTCGGCATCCATAGAAACAACTGCCCCTGGAATTTTGTTACAATTTAGAAAATGGATAATATTAAACAGGCGTCTGGTGTTGTAATAAGAGTTGCGCCCCTTTATGAAGCCGGTCTGGTCAGCTCCCACTACCGAGCACACTACTTTTTCCAATCTGAAGGCTAATATTTTTGAAAGTATTTTGTTGTCTACCCCTAAAAGGCTGATAGGTCTATACGACGAACATAGTTCAGAATTTTTACCCTTTTTTGCAATTAGCGTTATATTAGCATGATACATAGAATTTGGGAGTCTAGCTTCTTCAAAGGACCTGTTGTAAACTCTAAGCAAAAGACTGCTAATTTTCCCTTTCATAGTCTTGAAAAACTCCACCGGATATCCGTCCGGCCCCGGACTCTTCGCTGATTGAAGAGAAGCAATTGCATTGTCTACCTCTAACTGTGTAATAGGAGACTCCAAGAAATTTGTTTGAGCCTCAGACAATTTGGGGAATTTCAGATCGTTCAGAAAGAAGCCAGACTCAAGTTTTGGAATGTCCATCTCAGAACTGTACAAATTTGAGTAGAACTCTTTAAAACTCTTGTTAATTTCTTGATTTCCTATATGCCTTACATCATTGCAGTCCTTGATAGCTGTTATATATGTAGTTGTGGGTGCGTTTTTTGCAATTTTCGCCAAAAATCTGTTGGGTTTATTGGCCGTTTCAAAAAGTCTTTGTTTGGCAAACATTACGTCCTTTTCGGCTTTGCGTTGTGTTAAGTTGTTTAAAGCTGTTCTTGCCCCTTTGAGCTCAGTTAATGTCTCAGGTAATTGTGTACTGTAATAATGTTTCTCCAGTTTTTTTATTTTATTTTCTAGATCTAATTGTAGAGAAAGTCTCTCTTTTTTCTTATAAGCTGTGTATGATATGATTACTCCTCTCATAAAAGCCTTATAACAATCCCATAGGATTCTTGGGTCAATATCTTCGGTATCATTGATTTCTAGAAATACAGTTGTTTGCTCTACTAACATATCAACACATTTATCATCCAAGAGGAGCAATGTGCTCATTCTCCAGGATCTAGAACGCTCAGTAGCCCGTAATGGATGCATACTGAGAGATACCGGTGCATGATCTTATAGACTAATAATGCCTATGTTCACTTGTGTGATTAGTTGACAGATGTGTTTAGACATAAAAATATAATCTATACGGGATGCAGAGAGATGAGGATTTGAGTGAAAAGTAAAATGTTTCACCAGTGGATTATGGAGGCGCCAAGTATCAATCAGATCAAGGTCAGCGAGTATCTGCAACAATAATTTTGAATTTTTGGTCAGAACTGATTGTGGGGGCATCCTGTCGGACTTCGGGCAGACCGTACAATTGAAGTCCCCTGCTAATATCACGTTGTCACACTCCATATTCACCAGTTCTGTTAATAACGTTATGTAGAATTCCTCATCTTGCAAGTTTGGAGCATATACATTTCCAAGAAGGACGTTTTCCCCATATAAAACCCCTTTGACTAGTATATATCTCCCTTCTCTGTCCTTATGGGAGGAGATAGCAGTAAATGGGATGTTTTTGTGTATTAGAGTTATAACCCCTCTCTTATTTGTAGAATAAGAGGAATAAAATATTTGCCCCACCCACTCTCTAAGGTATTTCTTATGCTCTTCGTCAGTTAGATGAGTCTCCTGCAGAAAAGCGATATGGACTGACTCTTTCTTTAAACAGTTCAGGATGGACTTTTTCTTAATCACGTTATTGGACCCTTTTATATTCCAAGTAACTATCTTAAGTGTCATTTGCAAGAAATGTAATACACTTCACCCATATTCCCACTTTAAAGTATATCTTAACACAAATAGACCAGTCTGCAGCAACGAACACAACTTCAAATATAGCGGAAACCAGGCAAAAACTAAACAACGAGCCTGGTTCCAGTAAACTTCTCATTGTCAATGAGAATGAAAAATAAAAAAAAACAAAAATAAAAAATAAGAACTTAACACACACGAAAACTCACTAGGTGTACTTTAACTTTAAGTACAACTAAAAGAGAGTCCGGGTTTAACCCCGCACCGAATTATTTTAAATATTTACCCAAATGGCTCATTATTATACCATACAAAAATAATAAGCAGCCCCAAACATTCAACCTACTTCACATTAACAACGTCTTTGCAGATCCCGTTATTTGGCTCCTGACAGCCTCTTCACAAAGTCATTCACCTCCGTCGTGGTCTTGAGGGTGAGACTGGTTCCATCAGCGTTGAAGATCTTCACGGTGGCGGGATAGAGGAAGGCGTTCTTGATCCCTGCATCCCGTAGAGCTCTGCGCGCACCAGCTGACTCTTGTCTCTTCTTCGCCACAGCCGCGGAGAAATCTTGATAGAATGACACTGTACCTGCCGCGGTGGCCACTGTGCCTTTGGCCCTAGCCGCCCGGAGGATCTTTTGAGCGTCGGTGTAGTAATGCAGCCGGACCAGGACCGCTCGTGGCCCCAGCGTCCCCGCGAGCCTCGTCTGCGGCCCGCTGCGGTGGGCTCTGTCGATAACGATGTTGTGCTGCAAGCCAAGAACCTCTGGTATCCACTTTTGGAGAAAATCCACGGGCGAGGCCCCCTCAGATCCATCTCTCAAGCCAAAAATACGCACATTTCGTCTTCTGCCTTGGTTCTCAAAACTGTCCAGTCTTTCCAGCGCTCTCTGGAGCTGCGCCTCGAGTGTGCTAATGCGTGACTCACTCACTGCTGCGTCTTCCAGGTCCGAGACTCTCTTTTCCACGGTGTCCATCCGCTCTATTAAACTGTCAAACTTCCCAGAGAGCTCGTTCAGGGGCTTCAGTTTGTCGTCAAGCATTTTGGATATGTTTGCAGTTACTTTAAGCACAATTGAGTCACTTTCCTCTTCACCGTGGCTAGCTAGCAGGCCTTCATCCTCGTCCTCGCCTGATTCACGCCCGGGGCTGCTGGGGCCGCCGCGTGTTAGCCTGCAGCTATTGCTAGCTTTGGATTTGGCTCCTCGTTTTCCCATTTCCTTCTTGTTGCTTAATCCCGACTGCACAATAAAGTCATCCAACGACATCACACACGCGTTTGGGGTGTTAAATATTCAATATGAGCCAAAAATATTAACTTTTATACACATTCGGTGCGGAGAGCAAAAAAGTACGTCTACCCCTCGGCGCTCATCACGTGACTCTTCCCGCCTTTTTTTTTTTAGCGAGCCATTTCAGTAATTCCGAAACCGTTTCTCAAAGTGTAAAAAGTATGATGCTTTTTACACTTTTAGAAACGGTTTCAGATGTAGAACTTTCTCTTTCTGTTCATCTGAGCTGTAGTTACTGCTCTGCTGCAGTCAGAGGGAGGGAGAGAGAGTGCACACGCAGCCGCTCGTCTGAGGGGATTCAGGGTCAGGTCCAAAGTTCGGATCCAAGGTTCGGGTCCGGATGGGCTGGTGAGTGGGTCCGGATCCGGGGCAAGGTTCGCCGTTTGGTGACCTCTGCAATAGAGGTTGTGTCCACGACATCCTAGATCAGTGGGAGAACCTTTGAGTCTGTTAAAATGACAATTATCTGGGTTTTTTCAGCTTTTTTGGCTTTATTTACGCCAATTCAACATGTTTTGAGGAAAAGACAACATTTTACAAGTGTAAGTTGTATTTGGGTCGTGGCTTGTTATCCCAGGGTGATTGTGGGTCCCAACACTGTACCAGTGTAGAAACACTGTCCTAGATTTTAATAGATCATAATTTCTATACAACTCAATGGGAAAGACATAGTTTTGGAATGAAATCTCCAAACAGAAAATCTCCAAACCTTTTTCCCTGATCATTATTTGGATTACAAAGCTGCCACTTTCATCTTATAGCTGAAAATCCTTTCATTTGACCAACATTAAGCACATCATTTTGAATGTTGTCTCCACTTTTGAACACCTTTCTGACAGTCATTTTGATTTTGAGATTTGTGACTGTCTTTGTTTCATGCGCAGGTCCAGCCATTACAGTGATATTAACCATACACCATGTCCACATTTTCTACAAAAACACAATCTACACATTTTCTCTATTGAAACTATTGACTATCCCTGTCTGTGCCCCAGCAGCAGATGGGCGCAGCCGTTGGCCCCATGCAGCCGGGACAGGTCCCTCAGAACCCGAACTTCATGAACCGAGCTCCTGGTCCAGGGATCTCCGTCTCGCACGGCAACGTCCAGCAACAGGTGACCCTTACCTTTCCCCTCTGACCTCTGAGTCAGACCACTGCTGTTCATTTTAACCAGAGGGAGACGGCGGGAACACTAGAGTGGCACGAACACAGTCCCGGCGGCCATGTTGTGACTGTAGGTGCAACTGGGAGAGCTCACCGGACTATTAAAGAGGCTACATCACACACAATTGACTAAAACGTATACCTGGAGTAGTGTTTTGTTTCATCTGTGCATGTTTTCTTGCAAATTCAGTTTTCTATCCCTCTTTCAAACTCATAACACACTCCGGTAAACGTCACGCAGAGAAACCCATGAACCTCCTCTGCCTTTTACGTCCAAGATACTCAAAACAAAACTTGTTCTGAATGGTCAAACTCCATTTTCTTGCGCAGATTACCATGTTTTTCACTAGCTGACTGTCTCCAAAGGTTTAATTTCCGCTGCTCTGATCTCCAGAGAAAACAAAATGGTGGTAGCATTGCAGCTAGCTGCTGAAGCTAATAAGAAATGGGGGCAGGCTCCGTAAATTCCTAGCTACAATGAACGTCCCATTAAAACCTTTTGGTTGGGAAAGACTGACCTGTACATCTATGCAACACCATTTATTATCTTGATAGAACAATAAAACAAAATGATTGTGTAGATTTGTATCATTAATTTGAGCTGGGAAAACCAAACTTGGCACGTAAAGATAAATAATTAGCGGCTAAACCACTTTTCTGTACCTGCACCTTAACCTTTACGACACGCAGCTGTACAAGTGACTGCTAAACATCTGTTATTGTCGTAATATTAGTACTTCATGTCTGTTTCTACTTGGATTAGCCTCTTCCTACTGTCACAAGATGGCAGCCTTGGCAGCGGTTGCTACGGCCGCTCCGCTGTTCTCCCTCCGTCCCTGTGATTTTAACACTTCTCTCACCTCTTCTGCTCCTCTGCCCGGTGTTATGTGCATGTTGACTGAAAACTCTCCTCCACTGCTCCCCCTCTGCACCCCCCCCTCCCTCCTCTCCTCCTCACGGGACGCTCCAGTCTGTGGTGGTGGGAATGCCCAGTGTGAGTCAGGTGGCTCTGATGGAGGAGCAGCAAAGGCAGAACAACATGGTGAGGTTCGACACGGGACACAGAAGAGATGAAGCTCAACAGTGTCCACGCGCTTCAAAACCTGCTCTGGTTCCGTTCATTTAAAAGGGTCACTGTTTTCCCAAGTTATAACACATCTGGAATAGTGTTTAGCTCATTTATGCGAATAATCCTGTTTACTTCGGTCATTTCGTCTTCTTCCTGTATTTCGTGTAGTAATAAAAAGGAGAAGTGGCGTTTGATCCTACCGTATGTGGATCAGGGTTTCCGTGGGGCATTAAAAGTCATGAAGTGAGATGTGCCAAAATTAAGGTCTTAACACATTGAGTGCCAAAAACCGAAAAAAAAAGTTTTTGCTGTTTTTTTACGAAACTAGACACTCGAATACACCTTATGTGTGATTTTGGGAGCTCTGTGATGAACAGAACTGAAATAGATGACGATCAAAACATTTCTCTGAGTTTTTAAATGGTAAAAATCGGTCCAAGGACGGCTGAGAAACATCCTGTTAAAGTCTTCAATCCGAGAACCGGGCTGTTTAAATGCACACGCGATAATTAGCGAAAGCGATCGATAACACAGTGTTTCAAAACGTGTCAACAATGTTGTCCTTGAAAATTGACTTGAAACTGAGATATTTAGGCATTTGCCTCTTCCCATAACGTTAGTGTCTGTGAGAGTGTCTGAGAGCGGAGTTAATCAGAAAGAGTGTTTCATAAAACACGCGATATCTCTGTTTCTAGAGAAAGAATCAGTGATTTGGATCAAAACTAGCCTCTGTTTAGCTTAGATTTCTCAGGAACCGAGGCGCGTAGAATTAAACTGTTTTCACCTACGGGGACCTTAGAGTCTCACCTTTCAAACGAGCCATAGCATGTGTCTATAGCTATAACATAGAATACGCTGTGATGCTACAAATATCATGAAAAATGGTCTGGATTGTTGGCACTCAACAGCTAAATCCCCAAAACAGTGCGCCACTTCATTAAAAATTCACTATAGATTAAATGTAGATCAGTATTTTTTTTTCTGCATAAATTCATCAATAATACAAAAATGATGGTCCAAAGCCATTCAACAGCAGTTTTGGATGAAATTGTGCACATTTTTCCCCTCAAATGTTTCCTGTTGTTAAAACTTACTTACATGTTTCTCTGTTTGATGAAACTCTTAAGAAATTAAATATGTACCGATTTTGTTGCATTGTGGCACTAAAAAGCATTAAATGTGACTTGCCTCTGCCTGTATAAACCCCACGTTTCAGCCTAATTAGCTGATACTTTAGAAACGGAAAACTTATGAAACCCTTTTGCTGTATTTTCAACTATTTGTTATATGACTTTTTCTCCCTTTAAAATATTCATGCTATGGCCAGGACTCACATTATCTTCCGTTGTGCCTTTAAATGATTAAATTTCAATATTAAAGCCTATGGGGGAAATGAAGGAGAAACCAGAGCGGGTTTTTGAAGAGGGCAGCACTGTTGAGCTCCATTTCCAAAATTCAACACGAGTCACCCACTCGAAATCATAAAAGTTGCAATCAACTCAGTACCTTTCACTGTTTCTGACAGTACGTGTAATTATGAAAGACATTGAAAGGATTACAATAGCCAGAGCAGCATAAAAATAAGTATCTTTCATCATTACAACGGACACTATTACGCTGCTAGTGTGTGTTTCTTTTTTACTCAACATGAAAGTGTACATGCAAATCTCCTAGATGACAGATTATCCAAAATAAAGCTCGAGTTTTTAAGTTTTTCCCAACAATATCAACTTCTTCAGAGTACTTTTTCTTTCTTTTAAGACTCCTCCACAACTCCTTTATAACATTTTCACGGGTGGTGGACTGCGACTCTTTGAGCATGTTTCTTTAGTTTGTTCTATACCTATAATAAAATGCATGAAATACTGCAATTAAACCCTCAGGTACATTGTATGAAGCGAAACAGTGTAATAAGTAACATTAATAATATCTATTATCTATATATCCAAAGGTAAACCAAACAGCGGCGTTGCGCTAGCTTTAAGCGTGACCCTCACTGTCTGTGCCTGGTGTTTTCCTCAGATGGCGATGCGAGCGACGGGCCCGGCCAATCAGCAGCCCCCGGTCAGTGGAGCCCCGCCCACTCAGGGAGGTCAGGCCCAATCACAGGGCCAGATCCTGCGCCTGTCGAACCCGGGTGCCAATCCACAGCTGCGCAGCCTCCTGCTCAGCCAGCAGCAGCCGGTGAGAACGCGGCTCAGATCTGCACTGAGAGATACAGGGGTTAATGCGTGTTGAGGAATTCATTTAGCACCTGAATCTGTCACTCAACACCGCAGCACATGTAGAGCAAAACACTATGGGATTAACAGGTTTTTCTATCCCTCCAGGATTTCACAGGCATTTTTTTTGCTTGTTGGGGCTAAAATGCCTGATTTCGAAAGCCATCTTTCCAAAAGTTGCCATTAAAGCAATATTACACCAAAATCAAAGAGATTCAGGGAAATAATTAAAGACTGAAAGTAGCCATGTTTAGTTGTATCATCTAAAAAACAGAACCATGTGCGCCCTGTGTCTTCCGCTCAGCTGTGGTCAGTGGGAGGAGCAAACAGGCACCTGTCTGTTGCTGTGAGTGCAGGCTTTGAGTCCACACAACCCTGATAATACAGAGCCCAGAACAAACCCAACGACGAATATTTATTTCACTCGACAGAGCTGTGACTCCTAAAGTTCACGCAGCAAAGAAAGCATCAGCACACAGCACCTCACGCGAACGCCACTGCATCAAGGGGGAAAGAAGTTATCTAAATGCACACGCTGTGCTTGATCACAACATCCTGGATGGTCCAAATGAAACAACAAAATAAATAGCGGAAGTAAAGAAAATACAACAAACAATGTAACAGTTCTTAGTAAGGCAAAGCAAATGATTAAAAGTCACTTCGACCGTCACGATGTCACCCCCTCTGTACGCAACCTTGGCATCATATTGGACTCCACCCTCTCTGCAACATTGCCCGCCTCCGCCCCTTCCTTACCCAGTCTCTAAGTCTCACCACTCATCTCCAATAACTGCGATACATCCAGAACTCTGCTGCCCGCCTCCTCACCCACACCCGGTCCAGAGAACACATCACCCCCGTCCTCCAACAGCTCCACTGGCTCCCTGTTCAATATTACATTCAATACAAGCTCCTCCTCCTCACCTACAAGTCTCTCCATAACCTGGCCCCGCCCTACTTTACAGAGCTCCTGCAACAACACCAACAGACCCGCCGCCTCCGCTCAGCCGCCTCCAACCGCCTCACTCCCATCGCCGCCCCCACCCTCTGAAACGCACTCCCACAGCCCATCAGAAACACAGACTCACTCCCGAACTTGAAATCAGTACTCAAAACCCACCTTTTCAAACTGGCTTTTTCTCAAAACTGTCTCTTTTCTTTGTCTGCTACTGTCAAGGGTCTTTGAGTGTCCAAAAAAGCGCTATATATGTTTGATGCATTATTATTATTACTTAATCGTCACAAGACTTGCTTGCTTTAAGCCTCACTTTGAGTTATTATGACCTTCCGCTGTTGCTTCCTTTCAGACCATTTCCTATTTGCGCAACAAAGCGAAAATCAAACCAAGCGACACATGAGAACGCAGGCTTGCGACGCAATAGAAGATCGTTGAAACATTAAATTTTTGTCACTGACAAGAAATCAACCATCTGAGAGTGTGTTACAGAGCGCTTGTCTGCATCAACGCCAGGAATGGATTCAATTAATAAACCAAAAATGGAAAAGAACATTTTTAACTTGTGTAACGACAAGGGATTTAACATTATAAGCCTGTTAGAAAACTGATTTTCGTTCTAAATGGAACAAGATCCGAGACACTCCAAAAAAAATAAACCCCTTTTTGGGTTACCGGGACATTCAGACGCGTTTCTGTAGCTTTGACTGTGTCCTCGTTTGTTTAATTAACACAATCTACCAGATCCCGAACAGCACCGGTTCATGGAAATACAGTACACTTTCACCCACTGGAGCACTCACTGTTCCCATTTTTGAACGGCCAATATTTCTTCCCCCATTTATAACCATTATCAATGATAAGTAATAATTTAAACCATGTATAATTCCCTACAATTTCATAGCTCAACAAATCTGTATAAACGAGCGAACCGTGCTGGAAGAGTCGAGCCAATTAAATGAAATGTGCCAAAATGAGGGCCTTAAATGTCATTATTAAGTATTAAATTGGATTCAGAGTGGCATTCAATCTTAATTTCTTGGAAAATAATGACGTTGCTCAACATTTTTTTTTTCATAAATTTATCAAAAAAATACAAAAATTATGGTCTTCAACAAATTTGACCAGGGCTCTTCAATTACAGTTAGTGAGCCTACCACCACCAGCAACGTATTCATATTGTTGGGATAAATAAATGGGAATTTCATTATCATCTATGCTTGAATAGAATAGGACCTAAACATAGAAGTTGTATTATATTCCAGCATTATAAAGCTTTAAAAAACATTGCAATAACAGATTAATACAGAATAATGAAGAGCCTAATAATAAACTAGGACAACTCAGAACTAAACCAGGATTAAAGCCAGGGCAAAACATGCGATATCAGGGCTAAGGCAGGACTAAATCACATAAACCAGACCAAAGGCTTGAAACAGAATGAGAATGTTACAGGTGAGGACCAACTGAACCAAGACCAGGACGTCTCAAACAACATGACCAACTCCTGCTCAGCCACTGCTCCTCTCAGCTGAAGGGACATGCGCTGACCAAGCACCTGAGCTGCTGTTCTGTCCACACCTCGTGCTTTATGAAAGAAGTGAATGAAGATGGCGGAGATGGTGCGCTGATTCATATTCAGCCTCTCTCTTTTACCTGTTAACTTCACAAAGAGCATCTCTGCACTCGTACATTTTTCACAAAGACGTATTGAATGAAGTCAGGGAAGAAAGCAAGCAGAAATGCATCTGTCAGATTCATGATACAGATGTTTTTTAGCTAAGTTAGAGCCCAGATAGCGAGGCTTAGCGTGTTGACCTGTTGAATGCTAGCTGGTGCAGGGCAGTTTTCCAAAACTCACACACCATCAGCTTCATCGTCTGCTTTACAAACATCCACAACTGAACAGGTGTTCCTTACCTTGAAGTAGCTGTTCAAGCCCTTAAAGGAACAGGCCACCCGCGGGCCACTTATTGAGTAGGCCCAGATTAGACTGAGGCCTTGGCTGAAATTCTTCACAATATTTTGCTCAAAAGTTGCCCATTGTGTAAATATTTAAGTTTTTCCTCATTCCTCTGATTGAATGTTTACACATCTTCAGACATTAAATATGCATAGATAAGACTGCATTTTAGATATCAAAGTCTGGCTGGCAGAAAACTTTCTCCAGCTTAAGCAAGACAAAACTGAAATGTTAATCACTGAGGGAGAGAAACGTTTACCCAAACTACAGTGACTGTCTATTAATCCTTCCTCACAGGTGAAAAACCTGGGTGTGATCTTTGACTCTGAGCTGACTTTTATTCCACACATTAAGAATATCACAAAGATAGATTTTTACCATCTGAAGAACATTGCCAGAGTCCGCCCCATTCTCTCTCGGGCCAACACGGAGACGCTAATGCATGCTTTTATCACCAGTCGTATCGACTACTGTAATGCCCTGCTTTCTGGTCTTCCCAAAAAGAGGATCTCAGGTTTACAACTTTTACAAAATTCAGCAGCTCGTGTCCTGATGAAGACCAGGAGGCGGGACCACATTACACCGGTTTAGAATCGCTGCATTGGCTCCCCGTGTGTTTCAGGATCAACTTTAAAGTTCTTTTAATGTTTTTTAAATGTCTTAATGGTCTTGGTCCTTCTTATCTCTCAGAACTGCTTTTACCTTATGAACCTTCACGGCCCCTTCGCTCCTCCGGCAGGGGTCTCCTAGTTTTTCCTAAAGTCAACAAAAAGACTCATGGCGAGGCGTCTTTCCAATATTACGCCCTCGCCTCTGGAACGACCTGAGGAGGAGCTCAGGGCTGCAGAGAACGTTCATGTTTTTAAGAGCAGGCTCAAGAACCACCTTTTTAGCTTAGCTTTTTACTGACATCTATTTATTTAATCCTAATATATAATATATATGGGAGGGTGTGCCAGGCGTAGTGTTTTCCGGTGTGAAAAGCTTTATAAATAAAATTTGATTGATTGATTGATTGATTGATTGATTGATTGAGATATGTTGTGTACGTGGCTTAAGAGCATTAGCTTTGACTTGTTTTACCTCTGTCTCTGCAGCAGGGCGGTATGTCGCACATGGCCGGAATGATGTCCCACCAGGGAATGGGGCAGCAGCTGGTCCACCCCACGCCAGGAGGGGGCGCTCAGATGCAGGGCCAATGGAGGCAGCCGTTAGGAGGTCAGTGAACCCCCTTACCCCGCCAAACCGAGGATGAAACGGGAACAGCCCAAAAATACGACTCCGAAGATAGCGTTCTAAGATCTGTCGGAATGAGAGAGAACTCGCCGTGAACCCACTTTCAAACTCAAACACAATTAAGTCGGACGTCGCCTTTTTTGCGGCTGTGTAAGTGTTGCATCAAGCGCTGAAAGTTTGAACCACTGTAGGGAAAATTTAACAGGCTTTGCAGACTTTTCAACCATTTGCAAATCGTTAGTGGTGCCGGAAAGACTCTTTTTACAGCGCTCTCACGAAACAGAATACAGTTGTTTTCAAGGCTTAAATGACGAGTTGAAGGTTCTCGTGTAAACTTTCACAAACTTTGAGATGCTTAAAAAAGTTTGGGCTAAGTGTTTTGAGGTTGAATATTTATGTTTCGTAAAGAACCCAATGTAAAGTAACCTCTTCTGCTATAATTTTGTAGTGGAGACTTGTTTCCATTTATTTCTTCTAAGATCTGGATCCTCTGACTTTCTTGAAATACATCAGACAGATTTGTATACTTTTCTAATTATTAGTGTGCAATTGTTAGTTAAAGGGACTATACGGAGTTTGTTAGAATTAAGCATTTTCCTCCCCCTACATGTTCGAGCAACGTCCTACGTCCAACGTGTAGAATTGTAAAGCGCTTTATGACTGTCTGTGAAAGGCGCAAGATAGATAACTATATTCTTCCTCTAAAATGAGCTCAGACCTGTTCACCACAACTGCCTCTAAAATCCTGCACTGTCACTCAAAAAGGTGTTAATTCGGGTCTGATGTGCCGTCATGCGTGAGCTTAATATAGAAGGTGCAGTTACACATAAGACCTGAGGTGGCAGTGGTGAGCATAAAATGACCAATTGGAATCTAGTCCCTTTGATTAACAAAAAAAAGAGTTTGATTTAAATAAATTCCTCCAAACGCGGCAGTCCTTTTACCTGTGCACAGCTGTTGCATGAGTATGACTATGAGTAACAGGCGAGAGGGTGTTGCTTAGTAAAAAAAGTGAGACGTCTACTGAGGTGTGGTTTATTGCAAACAGCACTGAGCGCTGCCCCTCAATGTGGAGCTGGAAGATCTCACATTGCAGTGAGTTATTATGTGCAAGTTATTATTGAATCACAAATTTCAAAGTTTTACGTCACCATTTTGGTGTGGAAGTCCTGCTCTAGAGTTTATGCACATGCATCATTTTCATTTAAAAAATAAACCCTCAACGATCCTGACGTGCTGTGACATCGTATTCCCTCTATTCACGTCACTTTCACCTTATTTAGTGTTTTAAAAATTGAAACCGTAACACCAATGATTGCGCTCTCTTTTTGGTCGTTGTGATAGTGCCCCCTAGTGATGAGGAGCGACTCCGGAAAGTGCGCTATAATATGGAATCCTATGAGGACTTTACATCTGACAACACATCTTAAAAGTCTGGCTCTTAAGAATATTATTGTTTCTAAAGATAGTTTCTTCGTGGGACGACCTTGAAGGGATTGTCATATTTTTACGCATGTTGGTTTCTGCGTGCATTCTGAGGGCCTTGATTGACAGGTCTAATAGAAACAGACGACGGCATCTCTGGAATCGCCCATGTGGTCATTTTTCAAAACAGTCAAGGGGGAAAACAATTGGGAGAAAAATGTAAACTTTCTCTAATTATTCCAAAACTACTTTAACAAATGCTGAATTATAAATATAGTTTTCTACTAAATAAAGATACAAAGACATGGAGAGGAGAAAAGTGGTTCAACAGCCCATATTTACATAAATAACAGAGAATGCTAACATGGTGCTTCATATTAGCATGGTGCTAATGCTAACGCTAGCTAGCTACGACTGTGTTTTTTTTCACTTCTATTGAACAATCTGCCGTTGAAAACATCCATATGGACCCGATTTAGACATGTCTTTTTTTGTATGTGATAGATACGTTCATATTTTGCCCGAAAATGGCTAAAAAGAGTGAAAAATTGTGTTTCCCAAAAGATTCTCTTTTCCCCCTTGGCGAAGCCGCGCCCCCTTCTATAACGAGATGCCGTCTGTATCTATGCCAAGTGTTCATCTCACATTTTGCTTTGTCGTGAAAGATAATTAGATGTCACAGTAGGGATTGTAAAATCGTGGGGCTGCTCTCGTCTCCACCGTGCGATGGTTCAAAGAGACAATCGTAGCTACTACACTGTAAAATGCGGAGCCGGACGCGCTCGTGCCCGTCCTCTGTTCGATCTGCCATCATGGAGTCTCGACACGTGGTCAATGCTCTAAATGTGGGGGAGAGACGAATAACCGTCTATCTTTACTATGTCTATGTATAAATCTTAACATTACGTAAGTCCCTCCTAACAGCCCCTTCTCTCTCTGTGTTCCGTCCCCAGGTCAGATGATGATGTCGGGGCAGAGGGGGGCGGTGCCTCAGCCCGGGATGCCGCAGGTCTCCAGTGTGATGGAGGACGAGATTCTCATGGACCTCATTTAAAACAAACACGCTCCATTTACATCCGCAAACACAGACCTGTGACAGTTAACTGGAATGGGACAGCGCTCAAGGACGTGGACTACACCAAGACCAAAACCAAACTTAGATTTGGCTTCGTAGTTTTGCATCAGACAGCCCTGCTTCTCTGCTTGCATTTTTTTTTTTTTTTTGTAGCAAGTATTCAGTTTTTGGACACAGGAACATTTCAACCAGTCTTTTGCTCTTCATGCACTTTAGAATGAGGAGTTTGCTATTTATCATGTTTTACACAGCCTATGAAGATATATTATGATGAAGACTTTAAAGTGGACATATCATGCATAATCAGGGGTTAAATGCTTGTTTTTTTGCCACTTCCACATTGGTTTCTTTGCATGTTTTACTTTAAAATTACTCTGTATGGACAAGACACTTAAGACGCATCCGCAAGCTCTGTGTTGGTCTTAATTTTCTTGTGAAGTCGATCATACGAGCTTTCATTTTTGATAATGGCGCAAAGTGATGCGGCAAAAAATGTATCAAAAAACAGCAACGTGACAAAATAATCTGACTAAATAATTGACAAAAAAGCAACAAGAACGTGATAAAAATGTGCCAGAGGTGTGACAAAAATGACTAAAACGTGATAACAAAAACAACAAGGATTTTTGTAGGTCTTAGCTTTCAAATGAGGCGATTCACTGGCACATATGGTGTGAGCTCCAGTCGAGAAGCTTTTAGATTTGGGTAAAACTGGAGAAAATGTGCTCAGTTAAGGCAGGGGGTTTTAAGCTTGTCGAAAATACAACAATGATAGTTCAAAACATATTCGGTTTTGGCTGAAATCGTACAACTTTTTTTTTTTTTTTTGCTCAAAAGTTTTCCGTTGTAGAAGAAGAACCAAACAAAGTGAAAAAAGGATGACTCAAAATTGTGTGACTGGAGTGAAACACCACTCTAGGGAACGATACAACTTGGATAAAAGCCGATTTTGCATGATATGTCCGCTATAGATAGTTCACGCTGACAGTTTTTTTTTCAAATGAGAAGATGTGAGAACAAAGTAAACGGCGCTTCAGACGGTGCGGGAACATCGCCCTGCCAGCCTCCCAGACTCCCATGCAAGTCTTTCCCCTGGCACTTGCAAGAATGTCACAGGAAAACTTTATAATGGTCACTATTTTGTTAATCCGGTCCCGTTTGCCGCCTCATGTTGGACAAGTACCCTCTACGCTTCCCGACTCATCTCCTCTGTAGTTTCTCGCCGCAGAAATGTTGGACATAATTAAGAAACAAATCATGATGCGGTTCTGCTGAAGTTAATTGGGAGCAGACTGTCCCAGCTTCAGCGTTTCATGTAAATCACAAAACTCCCTAATCCCCCATTCTGTACCACTGCAGACTGGACTGTTTTTGTTACATTTTATAGGCTACTGCTGTGGAACTGCGATCAGCCATAAGATTACGACCACTGAAACAATAAGGATTCTCTTTGTCTGTGTGGGATGTCAGTGGTTCTCAACTGTCATACTTTGGGGCGTGGCCGAGCAAGAGGAAGGACGTCTGTTATGGGAATCAGTATTTTTCACTCTTTTTAGTTGTTTTCTGGAAGAATATACATGCTTTTCAGTCATGTGACTTTTGTTGTTATGGCGGCCATTTTGAATACCGAAGAAGAATTATGCAGTACTACAACATGTAACAATATCTCTACTCAGGATGAAAATGAAAGACAATTGATTGACAGTGGCACTTTTATTTACTCATTGCTCAAGAAGATAACAGTTAAAATACGGCCTTTTATGTGAAGAAACCAGTGAGTGTTTATCTGCTCAAAACGTTATCATGCTACCAGTTAGCATTTAGCTTCAACAGCTCAGCTCTGACCTCCAAGAGAAAGCCCTGAACCACACTCCAAACATCTAGCCTTGGATACAACATGTGACAGAGGTCAGAGCTGAGCTGTTACTGTAATATTTCCTCAGTGTTCATAGATGTGAGCCACACATGTGTTTATCGTGTTGAAGCCATTGGTCGACAGTTGCTAACGGGTAGCATGGTAACGGCTTGAGCAGCTTAAACACAGACTCTGTTGACATGCCAAACTGTAAAAATCACAGAGAAAGGTTTTCTATTTCCTCTTTGATGTGCTAATGTAGTCTAAGGAGTGAAGCAGATCTTAAGTGAATCCTGCTGTAGCTCGACTGCTACGTCTGTGCCACATTTGCTGGTTTCTTCACATAAACGTTTGTCTCTGGGGCCATGTTTTAACTGTTTTCTTCTTGAGCAATGATTACGAGTACATAAAAATGCCACTGTTAATCAGTTGTCTTTCATTTTCATCCTGAGTAGAGCTATTGTTGCATGTCGTTGTACTGTATAATGCTACTTCAGTATTCAAAATGGCCGCTGTACCTATGTGTGATGTATAGGCATATCTAACGCACACAAATAAAGTCGAGTCAAATTCGGGTCCTTATGGATGTTTTGAGACAGCTGATTATCCTCTAGCCCCTTCACCTCCACCTGAACTGAGAACATTTTGTCCAGTGTCCCCGTCAAAATGGTAAAAAAAAAAAGTGCATCTCTGCGCTCAAAGCTAGCTGTTAGCATGTAGCCTTAAGCTAATGTTAGTTTTAGGCCCCATCCCTGGTGGGAATCGAACCCAGACCTTCTAGCTGTGAAGCACAAGCACTAACTGCTGTGCTACTGTGCCGTAAAATACATCCATAATCAGCCTTTGTTGTAGTAAATGGAAATCCAACCAGGACACACAAATTATTCATGATAATTTGGCTAATCTCAACCCAAAGACAACGTCAGTTATTAAGAAACATGGCAGCGTGACCCTTTTAGCCCATTATCCCCTTTTAAACCTTGTTAACATGCCATTCCCAGCCCTTTCTTTTGGTTTTATATGGATGTTAAGTAAAGTGCAACGGGTGAATGTGTCTAAACTAAAGGTTTGTGAGTAAAAAGTGGGACTGGATATTATGTTCTGTCCCCACATTGCCCTGTTTACAATACAGCTTTGCTAGCCTGTGTTAATCTATATCTACAACCAGAAAACGGAATAATAATGTTCATAAATATAACCATAGATTTTGTCGTTTGTGTTTAGACCTCTCCATAGCGCTGCCTCAGTGTCCGCCAAGTCTCGTAATTTGATATTGAGAGAAAAATCTATATATTTTTTGTGGAAGTGTGAAAAGGGGTGAAGTGCAGGGGAGTCACTTTTAGCAACTTGTTTGTGCCAGGATGAACTTGAACTCCCATCACTGAGGCAAATAAAGTGCCCAGCAGATGTGCGCTCCTCCAAACCCCTTGGGCAGTCGTCCTCAAAACTCTGCTTTTTGGGCTTCTTAAGACTTTATTCATTTTATATTGAGAGATCATATCATTTATGCTTTAGAAATGAATGGTTTGGACACGGTTTAGTCCAATTTAAGTTGATTTAAGATAATATTTGCCTTAATCTTGACCTGGAGGGACTTGGAATGGTTATTACCAATTTTTAACAGCAATAGACAGGCCGTTTAAATTGACCGTTTTGATTTTTTTACTGTGACACAATGTTGTTCTCTCATCAAAAACACACCTGGATCTGTGTTTCAAGCTTCTTGCGCATCTTTGAGTGATCTTCGGATCTTCTCCAGTGGCTACTCTTAGCAGCACAGGCGGCAACTCCCAAAAAGCTCATCCTGAGGTCCTACGTTTTCAATAGGTGCTTTCCTCACAGCTTCACTGGAAAACATGCTATCTTATTTTAGACAAAAATTACATCCTATCACCAATGGACTTCAAATGATTTTCTTCTGACTTTTTGTCTCATTTCAAGTGTTTGTGTTATTCTATGTGTTGAAGTTATTTTATTTTAAGCTACAATGCTTGTTCCATTGACAGTCCAAATCTCCCCAAATTAGACAAGATGTCATTTTTTTTCAATGTTGATCTCTTGCCAAGCTTAATCCTCTCATTGCTGAGTAAAACCTTTTGTCAAAGCTTTACTACAGCTACACGAGCCGCACTATTTTTATTTTCCTTTCTTTACTGAAACAGAAGTGCAGCAAAGGGGAGCCGAATTACCGAATACATGCAGAAATTGTAATACCCCTTTATGGGAGGCACAATGGTTAGCACTCGTGCTTCACAGCTAGCAGGTCCCAGGTTCGATGCCCAGGTGGAGGGACCTTTCTGAGGAGTTTGTATGTTCTTCCTGTGTCTGTGGAGGCTTTTTCTACCACTAAAACAATTGGCCAGAATGAATGTAGTAAGTGAGTGGTTGGTGGATGGCACAGACTGGTAAAGCGCAATACAAGAGTAATCCATTGTTATTTAATCTTAAAGGGACTAAACAGAGTTTAAAAATGTTAAAATGATGTATGTCCTAATGTGTAGAATGAGCCCAGACCTGTTCACCTCAACTGCCTCTAAAATCCTGCACTGTCACTCAAAAAGTTGTTACTTTGGGTCCGAAGTGCCGTCATGCACAAGCTTAATATAGAAGGTGAAGTTACACGTATGACCTGAGGGGGCAGTAGTGAGTATTAAATGGCCAACTTGCATCTAGCCCCCTTTAAAGAGAAATGGAAAATAGTTTTGACAAATTAGGACAGCTGGACATTTGGGTCTGGGCATGTCTAGAAGTGCTGCTCTTGTTTTCAGGTCAGTAATTGACTCTTCAAAGCATAACGCCGCCGCCCAAGAAGGGACTTCCTCTTTCAATCCAGCACACCAAAATAAAAGCACCATCTTATTCATGAGTTCAGCAGTTAAATTTTCTTTCTGCCTAACTATTAACAGACAAAACACTTAAAATGTGTGTATTTAATTATATTTTTGTAATGCTGTAAGTACCTGCTGAACTAATCAATGAGACGAGCTGTGTGCTTTTATTTTGGTGTGTTTGAAACAGGAAGTCACTTTTTAGGCGGCGTTAAGATTTGAAGTTATGCATAGTCAATTATCAGCCGTGCTTTAAACCTACAGTTCAGTCTTGCTTGGTTTAGTCCTGGATGAATCTTGGTTTAGTCCTGGTTTTCCCTCGTCCCCAGTCGGCAAAATGATCCAAGAAGAAACTGAACTGAAGTTGTGACAATAAGTTTTTGTTACGGGCGCTCAAATGACTGACAAGGGTAACGTTCACTTTACAGAATCCATATTAAACAGTTGGTCGTAATCTTCTGCTCGAGTCGCCTGCTGTGAAAGTTTCATTTTTCTATGGTGATGTTCCAATAAAAATCATGACGTCTGTCCGATGGTGTCGTCTCAGTGTCTCCACAGCTTATTTCACAAACGCCGTCCAGTGCGTCCGGGAGCTCGTGGGGGTGAAGGGAAGTGCCTGAAACGGTTACAGTTATGAGGCGCTCATTGCCTTTTTCCTGCCAAATAGTGTCAGCGAGTTAATTTTAACCGCCCCGACATGTTGCGGGCGCCGATAGGAGGCAGGGAAAGCAGATGGCGAGATTTGGACATGTTTCCCGTTTGGCATCGCGCACAATGAGGCTGACCGCGTGAGCTGGTGGCACCAAGTACGACCCCTCCTATACTGACAAATACTGCGCCCGCGGCAAATACAGGACATGGTCAGGCCTCAACGACTTATTCCTTGTAGCAGTCTGGATATTAAATAAAGGCGTTGCTTTTCTAAAGGTAAAATTCTACATGTTCAGAAAATTATGGAAAAGGAAAATCTATTTTGTACACATTTTTAATGAAGCCTATAACAAGAACCCATGGTGACATTAAAAATGGGTAAATGTGGTAAAATGTTTTAGGCAAGGCAAGGCAACTTTATTTATACTGCGCATTTCGTACACAAGGCAACTCAATGTGCCTTTTAGTCACAAGTTTAGTTTAGTTTGGTTTCGTTTATTTGTTCGAGCAGTAAACGTTCTGCTCAAAAGGAGTGGGCCGGAGCAAAACCCCCGAATCATTACAATAAAATGTTCATATCATGATAGTGCAAGTTACATATTGTTAGCCCCATAGCATAATTGCCTAATTTGTTTTTGTATTGTAACAATGGCAATAGTAGAACTCCAATGTGTTGCCTAAAAAACTGGATAAATGAGGTAGGCAGTTATGCTATGTGGCTAACGATGTTAGAAAGTAAATAGTACAAGGAACCTGCGAAAACAAGTTTCCAAATTTATTTCCATTTTGGCCCCAATTTTGGTCCTGATTTAGTTATTTTGTTTTTTAAGTCTTGCTTGCAATTTAGCAAAATCTATTTTTTGTCATATTTAACAACTTGTTTTGCATTTTTTTTTCCTTCAAAGAAACAAAAGGTTTGCGGTAAATCGGTCCAAAAATGTGGCATTCGTCTCTGGAGCGCACCTTTGTGGAGGGTGGACGTCATTGCCCGTGTTCTTGGTGAGACGCTGAGTGATTATTTACGTTACCGCTAAACAAGAGTGTGCAGTAAGGCGCATTGAGTTGCCTTGTGTACAAAATGCGTGTTATAAATGAAGTTGCCTAAGAACATGGTTGTTGTTGTTGTTGTTGCGTGAAAGGAGTGCAGGTTGAGCAGCTTTGAGGCGCGATGATTTCCTTCTCTCCATGATGCAAACCAATCAACACGATTGACAATTGTCATATGACACACAGGCAAAATGTCGTCCTCCAGTTGTCGGTCACGTGTCATTTGACCGATTCCATTCATATCTTACTGGGTTTTTTTGTTTTGTTTTTTTAGTTTATTTATTTATTTGAACAGGGACAGTGTACAGTATACATTAACCTCGAAAAGGAGAGATGCATTGTACCCGGTTGTAGCACGTGTGCTCATTTCCACCTGCAGTTTTCTCTTCATTTGTAAGATTGCACCACTGAAAATGAAACTGCTCAAGATCTAGGTTTACTGCTATAGATAGCTGCTCAAAATCGACTGCACATTTAAAAACAACAGTTGTTGACCAAAGTGCTTCACCAAACGGTTTACAGTTAAAAAAATATATATATATATATAATATACAGGCAGCAAAGCACTCACGGCTCAGATTCTGGCCATGATATGTGCTAGACAATGTTAAAACGTGAGATTTCATGACACAAATTAGATTTAGGGCCAGGGATACGGTAGATATTTTAATACACACTCAACATCAATGTAAAAGCACACTTTTTTTTGTTTTTGCTCTCATTTTTCTTGGGGTGAAGACAAAAAACTTTTTGTTTTTAAACACAATATCCATTTCTCCCAAATAGTCTTCCCCTTTCTGTTTTAGTGAGCACTTTTCCTTTGTTAGAGACTCCACCTCACATGCTCCAGGTGCCTCAGGCTGTCTACAATAAAAGGACACTCTGAAACGTTCAGTTTTGTTATATTGGGGGGGTCAGAAACCCAGTCAGTATCAGGTTTGACCATTTGCATCACGCCGTGCAGCACATCGAGTTGTTAGAGTTATTGATATGGACAAAAAAACTGATGCCTTTTATTGAAGGCATTTTGAAACAGATTTCCCCTATTGAGCATGTTCTGCCACAACAGACAAATGCAAGTGATCTTGAAACAAACAAAAAAAGGTTTTAAGATCATGCTAACCGGGTCAGTCAATGGTCAAATCCTGTTCTTTTTAACAGAATAAATATATAAATAAAAATAATTTCGACTGTCTGAACTTAAATCCCCTTCTTTGTCAAACTCCAAATGCCCTCCATGCTCCGGGACGGGGCCCGTATATAGTTTGTGAGGGACTGGAGCCCCAAACGTACAGTACACTATTATCAGCTTCTCCCACAAAAGTGACATCTTGCGCCGAGGTAATTAGTCTTTCATCACAGTTGGATATTGCCCCCCCCCCCCCTCCCCTCCGGCCCCCCCTCGGTGGCGGGAGGTGGTTGCTAAGTGACGCTGACAGTAGTTTCTTGTGTGGCACTCAGACAGTGGACCTTCTCTCCTCGCTCCGACTCCATCCCATAATAACCCCGGCTCTTCCTTCGCGGTGAGTTTTGTCTCATGGGCCGTGTTTTTATTGACTTGAAGAAAACACAATACTCTCCTTTAATAGAGGCGCTCCCTCCGCAGAGCGCATGGACCGTGTTGTTAACAGCGATAAGATTTCCGGGGCTCGTGAAGGCTCTCTCACATCGGCGGGAAAGACACTTTCTGGCTCCGTGATTGTAACGGTGGGAAGTGTGCGGGGCCGCGGCTGCTTAGGTCAGCGCTCGGCAAATACTGACAACTAATGAAAAGAATGGCTTACACTTGTGCTTTACAATCCTGTGTCACAACTTTCTCACTGTAGTCATTATTCACTCACTCCACTCTAGTAAGGAAAGTTTTCTTGAAATAAGGAAATTCGCCCGTGATTCAAGGCACTAATTTAAAAAAAAAAGTGTCTGCGGGTTCCTACACTTGAGATAAAAGATTTCATTGCACTCAAAATTAGGCCTATATAGATACAGACGGCATCTCGTCATAGAAGGGGGCGTGGCTTCACCGTGGGGGAAAATAGAATCTTTTGGGAAGCACATTTTTTCCCTCTTTTTAGCCATTTTCTGGTGGTATATGAACTTATTTATCACACATAAACAAAGTCAAGTGTAAATCGAGCTCATATGGATATTTTCTCACAGCAGATTGTTCAATAGAAGTGAAAAAAACAGCAGTCGTAGCTATCCCTAGCTAACCGCTTGCAGTAGCCGGATGCTAGCATGAAGCATCAAGTTAGCATTCTCTGTTATTTATGGGCTGTTGAACCACTTTGCTCCTTTCCATGTCTTTGTATCTTTATTTAGTAGAAAACTATATTCATAATTTAGTATTTGTTAAAGTAGTTTTTGAATAATTAGAGAAAGTTTAGATTTTTCTCCAAATTGTTTTCCCCCTTAACTGTTTTCAAACATGACCATATTTGGGCGATTCCAGAGATGCCGTCTGTGTCTAAAAAATATCTTAATTTACTTAAAAAGAAGGTTGTTGTTGATTTATACATACATGTTTGAAAACAGTTAAGGGGGAAAACAATTTGGAGAAAAATCTAAACTTTCTCTAATTATTCAAAAACTCTAACAACTTTAACAAATGCTGAATTGTAAATATAGTGTTCTACTAAATAAAGATGCAAAGATATGGAGAGGAGCAAAGCAGCATCGGGCTAATGCTAACGGTTAGCTATAGCGCTAGCTCCACTGCCGTTTTTTCACTTCTACTGAACAATGTGCTGTGAGAAAATATCCATATGGGCCCAATTTACGCTTGACTTAATTTATGTGATAAAGAAGTTCATATTCCACCAGAAAATGGCTAAAGTCTCGACGAAGTTATGCCCCCCTCTATGACGACAGATACAGACGGCGTCTCTGGAATCGCCAATATATGGTCATGTTTGAAGCATTTGAGGTGGAAAACAAAGAGGAGAAAAAAACCAGTTAACTTCCACAGACTAACAGAGCTAAAAAACAGTATAAAAAGTGGAGAAGAGCTGTCGAACAACTCCATTAGCTACTGAGTAAATACATCTAAGCGTTTTGATGTTAATTATTGTTACCATTAATCAGACACAATGCCGTCTGTATCCTACGAATATTGGGGTCTAAAACAGCTGCACTGTTGCTTGTTGAATGATGACATTTCCTCTTATTTCTGTTTGACAGAACAGTAAATGTAAATTTACTGTAAATTTACTGTTAAGTAAATTTGTAAATCTTAAAAAAATAAGCACAAATCTTTGCGTTTGTGGGATTTAAACCAGTACTAAGGAACCTTGTTTACCTTAATAAATCCTTTCTGTAGTCCCTGTGGGGGTAATACAAGTGTTAATGGGATGATTGGGGGTCTTTCATCTCCCCCTGGTGTCTCTGGACAGAAAATCACAATTGCTTCGCTGCCACCGGGTAGGAGTCACCAATACACACTAATGGAATCATGAAGAAGAAGCTAACAGGCTAACGGACAAAGCTAACTGCGGGCTAGCACCACTTAAATAGTATTTACCACCGAGCTTGAGTGAAGAAAAATGATCTCCATTGTGTAATTGGATGTATAATATCCCTCTCTCCCTTTGTCTTTTCTATCACTGGTTTGGTTTGGTTTGGTTTATTCTATCATTAATAATACCTTAACCATGCAAAAACACATGTAAGTAGATAAAAGGATGCTAGCAAATTAAATAGTTGCCTAGTAGTAGTAGTAGTAGTAGTAGTAGTAGTAGTAGTAGTAGTAGTAGTAGTAGTAGTAGTAGTAGCTGCACTGTCAAAATTAAAACAAAAGAGCACAGCGGTCTTACTTTTATCGAAAAGTACAAAAATAATAATAGAGAGTGCAGAGGATGGAGGGAAAGGTAGAGCGAGGGGACGAGAGCTGTTCAAACAGTTTCCATGGTTTCTGGACGTTTCCATGGAAATGCTGTGTGCCAATAAAAGCGACGTGGAGCCGCGCCGGCAGCAGGTCGCCACCAACGTGAGGCTTTTCAGCGGACAGGGACAGGGACAGGTGAAGGGCTGTGCGCTGGCACCACGCCGGAGTAGTATTCGCAGTAGTAGTCGTCATGTTGGTTGCAGTAATATTATTCGTATCAGTGTTAGCAGCAGCAGCAGCATTTTACTGTGGAAATGCAAAAGTTCTAACAAATAAATAAGTGCGTATTTGAAAACTTGTGTCAGTAATGAAGCAAAAGTGCTGTTTTTAAGTAGAGTTTTTGAATCGCTTTACTTTACTTGAGTAGTATTTGTGTTGAGAACGTATTACTTTTATATTACTACATTTGAAAACTACATTTCCCAAAAGCCTCCTAAAAGTTAAGGCAGTGGATATTTATTCATATTAATTTAATGCTTTTTAAGGGGAGACCGGGTAGCAAAAATATGTTTCCTAGGATAGTTGGTAAATGGTAAAATGGTCTCAACTTATATAGCGCTTTTCCACCTACATTTGGCACTCAAAGCGCTTTACAGCAACGATCCACTCACCCATTCATACTCTCATTCATACACCAATGTACGCAGACACTGGGGGCAATGTGGGTGAAGTGTCTTGCCCAAGGACACAATGACAATGTGCACTTTCAGGAGGTGGGATTCGAACCCCTGACCTTCCGATCATGAGACGACCCTCTCTACCATCTGTGCCACTGTCGCCCCAGATGATGAATGGTGGACATTCATCATCCAATCAGAGACTAACTTAAGATTAGGCACCAGCCCACTATCCCTAAGGTTATTGGCTAGGGCAGGGTCAGGGTTAAGCTGATTGGTTGATATATGTGTGACGTTTCACTCTCATGACTTGTGACTGGTGGATCTACCAACTATCCTAGGAAAAATATACTTACGACCGGGTATGGTTGTACTCACTTCCTCCCTGACCCCACATGGTGGTTGTCAAGGTTGCAAACAGGTGCATGCAGATTCTATAGAGAGAAAAAGAAATGTAGGTAAGAAAGCAAAATTTTTTGACCAAGACTATATTTTGTTTAGTGCTTATACTATTGCACATACAACTATATAAATTGTAGTTTCTCAGGCAGTTGTGATGCACATTTCCCCTGCTAATCTCAAACCATTATGCTAGTACAAATAGCTGAACAATGGCTGACAGGGGTGGGGATGGTTGTAACTAGGTGTGCCTTCAAATGGTTTTAAAAAAGCATCTGATGAGGTCACAAAGAAGGGCAAGTCAGTCAGATCAGTTGCGACGGCACATGGGATCTGCCATAACACAGCAAAACACAGCAGAAGCTGATAGAACAGGGTCCAGTGATCTTCCCAGTGTAGGTTATTGGAGCATCAACAAATCATCAAGTTTTCTCTGAGGTGCAGGAGGAAGTGTTGGCTGACTATTTGACTTAGATTGTAGACCCGGCTGAACGGAGGAACCCTGCATCCTGGAATCCAAGGACTGGACGCTCTGCAATCTTGGCCCGTCTGCTGAGGGATCCTTCGGCCCCGGGTCTCTATAGCCTGTCCGTCCATGGGAGGGGATCTCTCCTTCTGTGGTTCTCCCCAACTTTTCTCTTTTCTCCTGCCGGGTTTTTGAGGTTTTCCTTGCCGTGCTGGAGAGTCTAAGGACCCGGCCACTCGTCGCCACCTGCTGCCGACGCTTATAGGACATTATATTTGTCTGGATTCACCTGAACTTTGCATTGTCATATTCATTGCTCTGTTTTATTGCCTTAATGTTCGGTGCAGCCCTGTGAGGCGACTTCTGTTGTGATATTGGGCTATACAAAACCTTTAAACTTAAACTTAGACCTCTATTATGGACTGACTCCATGTGAGGTGAGCATAGGACAGGTTAGAGAGAGGGAGAGATTGTTCTGAATGATTTTATTTCAATAAACCTCTTTTTGAGGTTGATTGAAATGAGGTTTGGGTCTGTTTGTGCTTCTTTTGTTTAACTGTTGCAACTTACCCCAGCATGTGTTACAACCTACTCCAGTAGTGGTGTAGGTTGTAACAAAGGACCACCATGTATTTGACATCAATTCACAAGGTTTGTGATATTCTTGCAGAGGTTTATCTGTTAACAAATGTGGGTATTTTGAATGAAAGTTTGAGAAGTCTAGCTCAAAAATTCTGTGAGTTTCAGGACCTGAGGCAAAAAGTGTTACAGCCATACCCGGTCTCCCCTACCTGCTTTTCGATACCTATGCTTTTTAATGTCTTTTAAGGCCTTGATTTTTGCTCTAAATAGCTAAAACTGCACAAATACTCAGTAGTAGTAGAAGTAGTAGAAGTAGTCGTGGTGAGTGAAGTAGCCCTATAACGGTGACTGCATTTTGGATGGATTTATGACTGAAATGCAGAGACAGAGCGAGCGCGGAGGGAAAGTATAGCGCGAGGTAAACACACGCCGAGCTCGCCGACTATTTTGGTGAAGAGGGTTGTCACGGCAACGCGGCGCAGGTTCATAAACACTGGCGGAGTAACGGCGACGTACCGGAGGGAGGGCTGATCAGAGCCGACAAACAGGTACGGGAATCCAAGCGTAATGTATGCAGCTAATGGGTGCAGAGGGAGCGTTTTGTTTTCAGGGGCCGGAGAGAGCGTCGCCTCACGGGCTCCTGCTCGATGCTGTCGGGTCAAGAGGCCGAGGGTTCGTTTAACTGCCCAGCAGGAGGGGGGGTGGATACCAGGAACTCGATACTTGTTACTCTCTCATGAAAGCACCTATGGACTAATCATAAATGAGTAACACAAAGCCTTTCCTCTCAATAGGTTTCTTGGAATCGAAGCGTCGCTGAACTGAATGGGCTTCAGACATTTGTTTTTGCGAGTGCACGTCTGTGGTACAAGGGCTCGACTGCTGTCCTTGGGCCCGATCTTCCGCCTGGAACAAAGAGTTTTTTTCAATTAAACTCATGTATTTAAGCTTAAGTTCTTTAAGTTTAAGTTATGCTTTATTCATCTCTGTAGAGAAGTCGCTGATCCCACGCTGGCAGTTCACTGCTCCGACAGGTCTCCTACAAGTCTCCTACAGGTCTCCTACAAGTCTCCTACAGGTCTCCTACAAGTCTCCTACAGGGCTCCTATAAGTCTCCTACAGGTCTCCTACAGGTCTCCTACAAGTCTCCTACAGGTCTCCTACAAGTCTCCTACAGGTCTCCTACAAGTCTCCTACAAGTCTTCTACAGGTCTCCTACAGGTCTCCTACAAGTCTCCTACAAGTCTCCTACAAGTCTCCTACAGGTTTCCTACAGGTCTCCTACAGGGCTCCTACAGGTCTCCTACAAGTCTCCTACAGGGCTCCTACAGGGCTCCTACAGGTCTCCTACAAGTCTCCTACAAGTCTCCTACAGGTCTCCTACAGGTCTCCTACAAGTCTCCTACAGGGCTCCTATAAGTCTCCTACAGGTCTCCTACAGGTCTCCTACAAGTCTCCTACAGGTCTCCTACAGGTCTCCTACAGGTCTCCTACAAGTCTCCTACAGGTCTCCTACAGGTCTCCTACAGGTCTCCTACAAGTCTCCTACAAGTCTCCTACAGGTCTCCTACAGGGCTCCTACAGGTCTCCTACAGGTCTCCTACAAGTCTCCTACAGGTCTCCTACAGGTCTCCTACAAGTCTCCTACAAGTCTCCTACAGGTCTCCCGCAGGTCTCCCACAAGTCTCCCACAAGTCTCCTACAAGTCTCCTACAAGTCTCCTACAGGCGACAAACAGGTACGGGAATCCAAGCGTAATGTATGCAGCTAATGGGTGCAGAGGGAGCGTTTTGTTTTCAGGGGCCGGAGAGAGCGTCGCCTCACGGGCTCCTGCTCGATGCTGTCGGGTCAAGAGGCCGAGGGTTCGTCGAACTGCCCAGCGGGAGGGGGGGTGGATACCAGGAACTCGATGCTTGTTACTCTCTCATGAAAGCACATATGGACTAATCATAAATGAGTAACACAAAGCCTTTCCTCTCAATAGGTTTCTTGGAATCGAAGCGTCGCTGAACTGAATGGGCTTCAGACATTTGTTTTTGCGAGTGCACGTCTGTGATACAAGGGCTCGACTGCTGTCCTTGGGCCCGATCTTCCGCCTGGAACAAAGAGTTTTTTTCAATTAAACTCATGTATTTAAGCTTAAGTCCCTTAAGTTTAAGTTATATTTTAGTAATCTCTGTAGAGAAGTCGCTGGGCCCACGCTGGCAGTTCACTGCTCCGACAGGTCTCTTGCAGGTCTCCTACAAGTCTCCTACAGGTCTCCTACAGGTCTCCTACAAGTCTCCTACAGATCTCCTACAAGTCTCCTACAGGTCTCCTACAAGTCTCCTACAAGTCTCCTACAGGTCTCCTACAGGGCTCCTACAAGTCTCCTACAGGTCTCCTACAAGTCTCCTACAGGTCTTCTACAAGTCTCCTACAAGTCTCCAACAAGTCTCCTACAAGTCTCCAACAAGTCTCCTACAAGTCTCCAACAAGTCTCCTGCATGTCTCCTACAGGTCTCCTACAAGTCTCCAACAGGGCTCCTACAGGTCTCCTACAAGTCTCCTACAGGGCTCTTACAGGTCTCCTACAGGTCTCCTACAAGTCTCCTACAGGGCTCCTACAGGTCTCCTACAGGTCTCCTACAAGTCTCCTACAAGTCTCTTACAGGGCTCCTACAGGTCTCCTACAGGGCTCCTATAGGTCGCCTACAGGTCTCCTACAGGGCTCCTACAGGGCTCCTACAGGTCTCCTACAAGTCTCCTACAGGTCTCCTACAGGTCTCCTACAAGTCTCCTACAAGTCTCTTACAGGGCTCCTACAGGTCTCCTACAAGTCTCCTACAGGGCTCCTACAGGTCTCCTACAAGTCTCCTACAAGTCTCTTACAGGGCTCCTACAGGGCTCCTGTGTGTGTGTGTGTGTGTGTGTGTGTGTGTGTGTGTGTGTGTGTGTGTGTGTGTTGTGCGCGCGCATCCAAACAGGGCGATGTGTGTCATCGTCACTCACCCTAAACTGCAGCTGTAGACGCTCCGCACAGGTACAGTTACCTCCTCCAAAACACATCTGCGTGTCTTTGTTTAAGTCTCATCCAGCGCTGCGTCATGTCAGAGGCGCAGACAAATGCGTAAGATCCAATCCTGGCCGTATTCCGTCTCCAAAGCTTTGTCTCCGAAAAAAAGGACACGCAAAAATTTTCCCAAAACCTGCTCAAACACGAGCCTCTAATCAAACCAATGCTCCGACTGATTTCTCCTCCGTGTGAGTAAAAGTGAAAATGAAACTACCACTTAACGAGCGCACGGCCTGCACTGCGTAGTTTTTTTCTTTTTTTTTTACGTTGCTGCTGGACCATTTGTTTTCTATTTTGCTTTCACGTATTGTGAGCCCAGAGATACACTTTATTCTAAAGCAGCTTTGAACGCATTGCCAATTTTATTGTAAGGTTATAAATACTGTCTAACAACGATCATTAGGCTATTTCATTTCAAAACTTACTTATTATTTTTTTGATTGTGCACTACCGTGATGCACCAAACCACGGGTCCTGCACCGTGAACCAAACCGTTAGAGCTGAACCCCTAATATTTATCCATTATTATCCCACTGTCTCTTGAATTCTATTCCCCGAGTTTAGCGAACATATTGTCGTTGTAGTTTATAAGAAAGGAGTGCGGGTGCAACACTCAAATTGCAGTTTGTTTGAAATAATTTTTAGCATTCATTATTTTAAACATTTGTAGTGGCCATAGTTTTTGGAATGGGTTGGGAACCACTGGTTTACAGCTGAACTGTGTGACGGGTTGGACATTTCTTTGTAATAACTCATAATCTCAGAATATCAATATCATATATCATATAAATGCCTATACTTAACTTTGGAATGGCTAAAATAGCATGATATAGAACCTTTAAAGGAGCTATACCTACCTACAAAGAAACAGGGTCACTCAAATTTCAAATTGCTATTTTCTAGTCCAAACTTATCTCAAACTTCCCTAATGCATTTACAACATCAAAATTCATCACAGGGACTGAGTTTAAACCAGGTTTCACAGCTTTCAGGGAGGAAAACTGTCACTTCACTGTAAAATATGCACAATATCACTAGCCTGACATTTTATGACTGTTTAAAAGGCTTTAAAACCAGTGCTTTTGGATAAATGTCTGCTTTTACCATATACTAAAGGAAAAAACTAATTTTATTCCATAACAGAAAATAAAAAAAATCAAGTCTAGCTCCTGGCCGTCACTGCGTCTTCTCCGTCCGTCATGTTTGTTTACTCTGAAGTCACGTTTTATCTCGCGAGGTTTTGCGAGATGTCCCGCCTGACCTGGGAGTGTTCATGAGTAAAATCGGTTCTCAAATATCAATTGCAGCCTTAATTAGCGGCTAAAACTGGTTGTGTTATGTCCTCAGTGCGCAGTTTGATAAATCCAGCTTGAGTTGAGTGGTTATGCTCCCCTTTTTTAAATCTAGAAAAAATGCGTTTACACTAAATTTATCGTTGTTGTTTTTTTTACGGCGTCAGATGCTTATGGTATCGGCTGCATCCATCCGTCCTTCGCTCCCGCTGTCGTCGCCGATGCTCCTCAAACTGCTCTGTGGCCTCCTTGTTTCCTTTCCTCGCTGAAGGACAGAGGTTTTCCCACAGTCGCTGCTCCCTCTGTCGCCATGGAAACGCCGCTGCAGAGGAGAGAGACAGGACGGTGCGTGGAGGTGATGGTGAGTGTGTGTGTGTGTGTGTGTGTGTGTGTGTGCGTGATGGACAGGCCGCGGTGTGAGAGCGATGCTAAAGCGGTTCAAGCTAATGTTTCTTTCTTTAGGGAGCCGTGTGAAGGTCCCGTGTCCGGTGTTTGGTTTAGTCGGACAGTAATGAATATACAACTGATGATGTCCAGTGATGAAGCAGTGTTAATTTTGACAACATATTTTTATTTAGTTTTACAAATCGTCTCAATTTTAGTCTAGTTTTTGTCGACTAAAATTGCAAGTAAATTTAGTCGACTAAATTTAAGACTAATTTAGTCGACTATGCATTTGTAATATTGATTATAATCATATTTAATCTTGTTCCTCTGCTTCATGGAGCTGCTCCACATGAACAAAGCTCAGAGCTGATCCTTTGGCAGAGAATTTAAATGTTATGAGGCTCTTTCAGACGGTCAATAGAAGTTTGGATGATTTTAGTCTCTCCTTTTTATTTTTATTTAGTCTTATTTTACTCGACTAAAATATCTGGACATTTTAGTCATAGTTTTAGTCACATGAAAAACTTTTAATTTAGTTTTAGTCCAATTTTAGTCGTCAAAAATATCACTGACTAAAATTAAGACTAAATATTTTAGTCGACGAAATGTGATGAAGTTCATTTTGTCTTCTTAATCTCTTAATCTAATACGTTCTGTGCTGGAGAGAAACAGTGTTATGCCTCATTTGAAAGCTAAGGCCTATAAAAGTGATCGTAACTTTTTTGTCTCTTTTTGTTGATTTTTGTCATGGTTTTTGTTGCTATTTTCATTTCTTATGTTTTCACCTAGTTTTTTGATGAGTTTTCTCCTTGCTTTTAGATATGGGTTAAGCCGAACAGGAGGAAATGCGCTCATTAAGAGGTTTAAGGGGCTGTACTTGATATCATAGTAAGAGGAGGTGGAAGTTAGTCGCGTCCAAACTTATCTCGCATTTGTAACATACAACTTTTCACTTTTAAGGATCACTGTCACAGTAAGGCTATAAAAACTAGCCTGCAAGCTCACAATGGAAAATAAATGCTTTTGAATCCGTCTTTAAAAAAAAAAAAAAAAAATCCAATTAGGCTTTGACCTCGCCTAAATGTGGTTGATGCACAACATAATAATAATACATTTTATTTGTATAGCGCTTTTCAAGACACTCAAAGACGCTTTACAGAAAACAAGAATAAAATCACACATAAAATTAGCACATTAAAATAGAGGGCAGTTACTCGACATTAAGAGCCTTTTTAAAGAGGTGGATTTTGAGTTCTTTCTTGAAGGTGAGGAGGTCAGAACAGACACGGAGCGGTGGGGGCAGTGAGTTCCAGAGTGTGGGGGCGGCGATGGTTCGACGCTTGGTCTTACAGGAGAGGGACAGGAGGTTGGCGTTGGAGGAGCGGAGGGAGCGAGATGGAGTGTGATGGTGGAGGAGGTCGATGAGGTATGGAGGGGCCAAATTATGGAGGGCTTTGAAAGTGATGAGGAGGACCTTGAACTGGATGCGTTGAGGGACGGGGAGCCAGTGGAGGTTCTGAAGGACAGGGGTGATGTGTTCACGGGAGCGAGTGTGCGTGAGGAGGCGGGCAGCGGAGTTCTGGATGTACTGGAGTTTATTGAGGGTTTTGGATGGTGAGCCGTAGAGGATGCTGTTGCAGTTGTCAATTCTGGATGTGATGAAGGCATGAATCAGAGTTTGAAAACATCTCAGTCCTTCTTAATTGTCAATGTCTGATGGCTAAAGGCTAACGGCTAGACCGGGCCTAAAAACCCCGACCCAAGCTCCACCAATTGACTTGAATTGTCGGCCCATGCCCAAAAAAAAAAAATCATTTAAGGTTGCCGTCCCCCTGATCAGGGGGCTAGGGTTAGGGGTTCAAACACTGTAGTTTTAGAAACTTGAAGGTCTTGGCTTTATAATGAGGTATCACTCTGGCATACAGGCTACACACTCTCTTCCTCCTGATGTGCATAATTGCTAACTCTAACCCTAACCCTAAGCTGGCAGGTCATAGGTTAAGAGCGCTCTCAGCACAGTGCATTCAGCAGCAGCAGCAGGGGAGATCGAGAGGTGCACGAGCAGGCAGACCAGTGACATCTCGGCCCGAATTTTGGGCACGGGATCAGGTCTAAGACCTAAACCAGGGGTCACCGATGAGGTGCCCTTTGAGGCGTGCCCAGTAGCCCTTCAGACTTTTCAGGTGCTAAGGTGTAAAACACTTTCTTGAATCTGATTCTTAAAAATACAGTTATTTCTCTTCGTGTGACTCAAAACGAGTTTAAAATAAAGCTATTTTGATATATGGAGTCAATAATACGTTGAAGTCTTTAGGATTTGTTTTTAACTGGTAGCTCTTGAACAACTTAATGCTCTTGAAGTCGCCCTTGGCTGAAAAAAGGCTCTAAAGGATCTAAACTCCGCTGTAGGAAAAATACATTCAACAGGCGAACAACAAACCCCCTGGATTAGCCGGCTTGCTAACTGTCCGCATACTGTAGGGTCTTAACGCCGCTTCTCCTTTTTATTTCTATGGCTGTACGTACAGAACAAAGTGAGCCCTCTGCTGGCCACTAGCATAACTGCATTTTATGAAATCCTCAAACCTATCCTCGCATCTTTTCTCACAACAAACATTATTTCAATAGATCCTGAAAGTAAATACAAAGGCGAAGGGGTTGAAAGCAGTTGTGAAAACCTAAATTAAACATTTTTGGCTCATTGTCGAACTGCTCTTTTGTCACATGGAAATTAATTAATGAAAGTGTACTGTACCAGCCTGCGGGCCCCTCTCCTCCCTTTTTGAGTGCAGCCCCAGTCCCCCGTCACACCTCTCCCGCCCGGTTGCTTCCTGCTGCATGTGTCCGGGTCCCCTGTGTCTTAAGCTCATTGTCGCCATCATCATTATTGGGTCATTTAGCAGACAGCGGCTCCACAGAGAATACCAATATAGACATGCTTCAGTCAGTCACTGCAACTCATTATCAGACCAGCACTGCCGGGGCCGGAGCGGGGCCTGTGCACGAGGAGAGCGTGTTCGTTACATTTACAAACAGAGAAATGCATCGGCTTTCGAGCATATCCATAGATTCTGCATGACGTCGGAATGTCCCACAGGCCTGCAGCGTTTCACTGAGATTCAGGGCAGGCAAAATGACCATTATATTAAACACTATTTGGTAAAGGAATATTTGCTTCCAAAATAAGCCGAATGCCCATCTCGACTGCGCATGCCTGGGTCAATCAGGCTCAGCTACAAAAGAAAACACTCCACCATTGAAATGTGTGAGCGAGTTCAGGTAGCGGAGCGTGAACACTGAAGTGTATTGAGCCATAAAGGCTTAAAGGAATAGGCCACCGTTTTTACATACTGAGATATGTTCCTACCTTAGCTTTGACGAGTTCTTTAGGACCTGTCTGATCTTCCCCCGTGCCTTCAATCACGTAAACACAGCGCAGACGGCGTTAGCATTTAGCCTCTCCCCCTCTCCTCTATAGCTCCAAAACAGATCAAGATAGAAGCTACGTTTTCCCTATTTAAATATGGTTACGTGAAGTGTTCCACTACAAAGTATAATTTCACAAAATTAAACAATGTGGATTTTCTAAGCGGATAAAAGGGGGGACTATATTGTAAGGTGTAATAATACCAGGAGTAGTTCGAACCACCACGTAACCATATTTAAATAAACTTGCCTTGCCTTGCCTTAAATAGGGAAAACGTGGAAGAGCTTGGTAGCTTCTATCTTGACCAGTTTTGGAGCTATAGAGGAGAGGGGGAGAGGCTAAATGCTAATGCCGTCTACGCTGTGTTTATGTGACTGAAGGCACGGGTGAAGATCAGACAGTTCCTATAGAACTCGTCAAAGCTAAGGTAAGAACATATCTCAGTATGTAAAAACGGTGGCCTATTCCTTTAAGGACATTTGTTTAAAGACTTTAAGTGTCAAGTGACATTTGTTGCAAATCTTTGTATTGTCAATGTCTTGAAAGCGAGGGAAGAGTCAGGACGGCGGCTCCTTTGGCAGGAGCGGACCACAGCGGACCATAGTGGACCATAGTGGACCATCACGGACAGGGGATGACAGGACCTGGGATCAGGCCGACACAGACACGGCCACTTTTTAAATCATTGGCTTGAAATCACAGGGAAAAGTTTCAAAAGATTAAGTAACTAAGATATAGTGGGTACATTTCCGTCTGTCAAATTAGCGATCGATTAGCTATGTTGTACATCAGATCACTCGTAAAAAAATACAAATAATTTAAAAAAAAATGTATTTACATGGCAAAGCCTATGTGTGTATGTGGATCTCGATCTGGTCACAATTTACGTTTACCGTCCACCAAAAAGAGAAAAGAAGGATTCTATGTTTTTATTTCTCATTCCAGTTTAAATATAATGAATATCGGTGACATGAGGCCAGTTTCAGACCCGGGACTTTGTCCAACAGTCGCCTTCAAGGGTCAAACATGTATTTCTCACATAGTTTTTCCAACTATGTGAACAAGGACTTATGAACTTATGGAGCATCTCTACATATGAACGGTCACTCAGTCCTTTCAGTTTCTGTCTATCTCCGTACGCAGTCCTGGTTGTGAAATTAAACTTAAAGCTAATATTATAACAAGCTCCACGGCAACAACAAAAACACTTTGAATCATCAACTTTCCAGAGGTCAAAACGGTCCAAATCAGAGCTTACGCTAACTATCAATATTGTTTGGTTGCCAAAAGAAATTCCATTACCCATAATAAGCTAAGGTAAGAACATATCTCAGTATGTAAAAACGGTGGCCTATTCCTTTAACCAAATCTTAAAGCTTCTTGGAAAAAGCATCAAAATGGCGACAAAAACGGGGATGAAAAAGCAATGTGTCAAAGTGTCAAAAAAGCAACAAGAGGGCGATAAATACCTAGATTTAGATCATTGACTATTTCCTTAACAATGGCATTAAAAATGTATCTGATTCAAAGTGTAACCATGGCTGAAAAAGGACTAAACCAGGACCAATGAATCCCTGCGTTTTCCTGAATCCAGCAGCTGTACCCTTTGTATGTAAAAACCCATAAAAAACAGGACTTTAATACTCCTCTGTGATTGGCCGATTGTTCTCTTCGGCGGCGTCCTCATCTCGCCGCGTTTGTTTGCACAGATTGTCCGCTCTGTTTTTTAAAACGCTGGAGGTAATTATCCTTCTACGGCCGAGCGCGATACCGGCCCCCGAAGCTCAGGCGCATTGTCCGGGCCTGAGGGGTTACCATGGAAACCCCTGCGACTCTCGAGCTGCGACGTCGTCATTTACAGAAAAAGGGGAGGAAAAAAAAAAAAAAACGGGGAGAGAAAAAGAGATTACACGACTTCCCTGGACAAACTTGATCGATCCACGGGGGAAATTATCCGCTCACAGAAGCTAACGACACGAGTGAGATGCGGAGGGAAGAAAGTGATACGAGAGTTAAAGCCGCGCTGCAGAACATTCCAGGTTATACGTCGCGATGTCACGAGGGAAACGAACCTGTTACAAAACACTGGGTCATTTAAACCCGTCCAGTCCATGTATACTGTAAATTCTCTAATACTGGCCTGTATTCCATTAGCGGCCGGGTCTCTAACAGTGACCGGGTTCGAAGCTGGCGGAGGCAAATTAAAGCCGGTCTCTAAAACAGGCCAGGGCTTTTATTAGAAACTACAGCGGTAGAAATATTCCCCAAGTTAGGAATTTGTCTCATACTCGTGTAAATGATAACTCATGTGCAGGAAGTAAACAAACGGGAACCCAGGCCGAGGGGGACGCTGCGGAGTGGAGCTGATCCGAACATAGCTTTGACACAGATTTAGCCACTTTTCTTTCCCTCCAGCGTTTTAATAAAGTCACCATTGCGTCTTCAAAGCACGTCCAGCTGCTCCGTGTGCAGGTAAGTCCCACGCCTCAAAATAACTCCTCCGATCAGCGCGAGCGTCTCGTCTTCTCTCGGGTCAGTCTCATGATCGATCACAAACACAAACGCTCCGTCTAAACTCGCCTTTTACACAAGATAACAACAAATAATCCGGTCCACGGTAAAAACGAAACAGAAACCTGCAGTGACATTGATGTCAAAGCTCCGCTAAAAGCAACGAAACACTTCCTGTTGTCCCGACAAAATAAAAGGCGTCAATGTTCCAGCCGCTGGGAGAGGGTTTGAAATGTTGATTAATAAATGAACCTAATATTTTAGGTGCAAATGGACACAAATCTCGTTTTTCTTCATTTTCCTGGTCGTCCATTTTGTGGCCTGGTTCCAAAAAAGGCCTGGTCCTAGATGCCCTTGAGTAAATAAAGGCCCCGGCCTATATTAGAGATTTTAAGGTATATAAGTATAAAAAGATGCTTCGTACTGGACTTTATCTCTTGGAGCGGCAACACTTTATTTCACACCAGGGCTTGGCAAGTTCGCTTCGTAGTGGGACAATTTTCTTCATGAAAAGTTCAGGGGCCGAACCTTCCAATTGTGGCCCAAAGTGAAGCTCCACATTCTCCAAAACCCAGGGTTGTTCATCATATCTGTCCGAATATGGAGGCTGGGGGCGTCCTCTGTTGGATATTCCCCTTTATAGGGAACTTAAAATCATCATGGGGGCCAGTGGTTCCAAGCCTGAAGCTGGATTTCCCCCCCATCATGCTATTTTACATTCAATTTGGCAGGTTCATTGTACTAAGGATTCAGTACAATGAACCTGCCAAATTGAATGTAAAATAGCATGATTTAAATCTGAGAAGAGTAAGGAACGGACATGTTTTGTCTTTGTGAAAAGTATAACAGGAATAGCAGCAGCGTCTTGGGACTGTGCCAGGTCCAACACAAACTCTGTCCAATAAGTCCTTGTTTAATGCACAAATAACAGCACTTTGGTACAAAGGATGGTCCACAGACAATAATGCAATTTCAACCTGAAAAGACTCACAGAGACAGAATGGAAGTTTTATTGAACATGGATCATGATTGGGGCGCGGACCCAGAGCCACCTTATCCAATGGGCTAGCAGGGGCTGGAGCCCAGGGGCCGGCCATAGTCAAGGGCATGTCAGAATTAAAGAAAGAAGAAAGATTTTCATGTCAATATCTTCACTTTGCGGCATGACTAGCCGTATGCGATGATTGCACTGTGCTCCTATGTGTGTACCTGGAGTAGGTCCGAGGGTTAGGGTTTTTGTGGGATTTAGGGTTAGGGTTATAGGTTAGCGTTAGGGTGGGGGGGGGGGGAGGCCTATATTTCTGTTTAAGCCCCGGGGGTCCATGGGTACATTAAGGGGTGCCTGCTCGGACCCTAGTGGAAGATTGCATTGGCGATATGGGATACATGGTGATGATGGATCTGTGCCAGAATCTTCCCCCGGAGGCCGGACACCGGGGGTGGTAGGAAGAGACCCGGGGCGGCCGGTCGACAAGACGAGCAGATAAGATAACTAACTAAAGACGTTATCTTTATGTTCTGTAGGCATACATTGAAACGATGCTGAAATGCTCAGAGTTATAATAGAGTTTGGGAAAATCCACAATATGAAATGGAAAATGTATGGGTCTGGTTCACATGAAGCACACATTTACCGATAATGACCCTGCAGCTACTTCAGAGTTATTTGACGGCTTATCTGGACTTGTCAGACTGTTTTTTTTTTTATCAGTTATTAAACTACTACGGACATAACCAAATCAAATCAAAATCATATGAAATCCAATTCACTTTATTTATTTATGTAACACAGCAAATATCAATGGTGATAAAACTAAAACTAAAAGGTCCTGTATCCTGCAAAATCGACTTTTTGGAGCATTTAATGTTGTGCTATTTCCTTATCAAAAACAACCCCAGAGTGTTTTTTGGCGTCATTCACGCAGTTCTCGGCAATCCTCCGGGAACCCAGACTTGTGACACTTTACGAAAGAGTCTGTAATGTAATACCGTACGGCCTGATTTAAATATATAAAACAGCTTTTTCATTATTTGTAAAAAAAATGTAATAAAAAAAAGAGGAAGTGCCCGAGTCCGCTCTGCCCCTGTGGCGAAACTACTCTGGACACGCCTGTTCTTTTTTCTTACCTAACGACAATGTCACGGGGAAAAGCGTGTTTGGCGACGAGGACTGGACTTTATTCAACCTTCCTAAAGAAGAGGACACTCGCCAGAAGTTGGAATTTCTTTCCGGGATTCGGTGACTATCAGCTAAAATAGTGTTTTTCTGTGACCGTCTCTTGATGGATGTTTCAGTGAACCTTCGCCAGAATCAAAGTAGATTAACTTTTATAACCAACGCGAGTCCCAAAATGTAAACACCCGATGGAGCGGCCAGGACAGAGCGGTGAGTCAATCAAAACGCCTGTTAGCTTGTGTGTTAGCGTGTGTGTGTTAGCCATTTATGAAGCTGTGTTGCAGAAGTCAGCTCCTTATAGAGACAGAAGGCATCTCTGGAATCGCCCATATATGGTCATGTTTGACAACAGTTAAGGGGGAAAACAATTTGGAGAAAAATCTAAACTTTCTCTAATTATTCAAAAATTACTTTTACAAATGCTGAATTATGAATATAGTTTTATACTAAATAAAGATACAAAGACATGGGGAGGAGCAAAGTGGTTCAACAGCCCATAAATACATAAATAACAGAGAATGCTAACTTGATGACACATGTTAGCATCGGGCTAATGCTAACGGTTAGCTAGCACTAGCTACAACTGCCGTTTTTTCACTTCTACAGAACAATTTGCTGTGAGAAAATATCCATATGGACCTGATTTAGACGTGACTTTATTTATGTGATAAATAAGTTCATATTCTACCAGAAAATGACTAAAAAGAGTGAAAAAATGTGTTTCTCTAAAGATTCTATTTTCCCCCTTGGCGAAGCCACGCCCCTTCTATGACAAGTTGCCGTATCTATAACTGCATTGTGAAGTAACTTAACTTATTGCTGTGATATTTATATTTCTTTTACTGCTAATGTTGCATGGGCGGATTAGCTCAGACAGAGGGGGGCAGAGTTAACTGAATCAAAGCGTCGCGTCTTCAGAAAATACCTATATTCATCTCAAAAAATAGTGCTCCATAGTGGTAGAGGTACAATATATCATATAAATGCCTATAGTTTACTTTGGGATTGCTAAACATATTACATCTGCACTGAAACTCACCAGCTCTCTCTCTCTCACCGTTGAAACTTTGATGTCAAATGTAATCCTAATTTTATAATTGAACGGAATATGTCCCGTTGGTCCAGATGTGCCCAGCTGACCTGCAGCCGGGACACGAGGACAGGTGCGTCTGCCTCGGTGCGGCGTTCTGCTCATGTGGATAACCGTGCATGTAACTCTGTCCCGAGGTAGATTTCATCTTTTATCCCGTGACCTTTCTCTGGCACGGGCATTTTCTGCTCCGTCGCGTCCCAAAAGTGAGACGCTCTGCTGAACCGGCGAGACACTGGATTTGTGAATACTGTTCTTTGATTCTCACTAATTCTTGCATGTAAACAGTTCTCAGGTGATTCATCAAAAAAGACAACGCAACAGTGAAGTAATAGAAAGCAGAAGAATCATTTCCTGTGAGCCTTGGTCCTCGTTTATAGAGGAGGACCGGGTTTATGAAGTGTACACAACCATCTTTCATACTTTTCCAGTTATGCCTTGGCTTCAGAGCTTGATTTCATTCCCTATTTGGAGAAATGTATTACGCCATCTCTCAATTTTTCGAGCTAAAAGATCCAGCAAACATTTGGGCTGATGTAATAGTGTTTAATACAAGTGCTATACGGCGATTGTTTGGGCCTCGTCCTCCAATCCATCACACCCGTCCAAAAGTGTTCCTGAAACTGTTTCTATTATGTCTGCGGTTAGCGTTAATTATGGTTTTGCATCAGTGAAGAGGAGAAGAAGAGGAAAATGGAGTGACATAGAAGGAGGAGAGAAAGTTAGAGCAGTCTTTTCCAAGGTTATTAAGACAGATCTGTTTCAAACTAATTCTACTAATATAAAAGTCTCACGTCATGCCATAAAACTTCAGGTTAATCCAAATCTTAAAATGTCAAAATAGCAAGAGAAAATAGATGAAAACAAGGATCAAAATGCAACAGAAGAGTGACAAAAAGGCGATGAAAAAGTGACAAAAATGAAACACAAGAGCCACAGAAAAGTTATGAAAATGTAACAAAAATGTCCCGAAAATGCATTAAAAAAAAAGATGACAATGCGGCAACGACGCGAGGATAATGATCCGTTTAGATGAGTTTTGTAGATTTGGGTAAAGCTGAACTTGGTTAAGGCAGGGGTTAAGACGTCAACCTATAACCTCATGACCAATTTCTACATTATAGATACAGACGGCATCATGTCATAGAAGGAGGCGTGGCTTCGCCGAGGGGGAAAATAGAATCTTGTAGGAAACACAATTTTTCACTCTTTTTAGCCATTTTCTGGTGGAATATAAACATATTTATCACACATAAACAAAGTCAAGTGTAAATCGGGCCCATATGGATATTTTCTCACAGCAGTTTGTTCTATAGAAGTGAAAAAAACACAGTTGTAGCTAGCGCTAACTAACTGTTAGTATTAGCCCGATGCTAACATGAAGCATTGTGTTAGCATTCTCTGTTATTTATGTATTTATGGGCTGTTGAACCACTTTGCTCCTCTACATGTCTTTGTATCTTTATTACAAAGACATGTAGAAATCTATATTCATCATTTAGCATTTGTTAAAGTAGTTTTTGAATAATTAAAGAAAGTTTAGATTTTTCTCCAAATTGTTTTCCCCCTAAACTGTTTTTAAACATGACCATATATGGGCTAATCCAGAGATGCCGTCTGTATCTATCATTTTATGACAACAATTATGGAAATTCTACCAATCGGTTCATGAAACCTCCGTAACACAGATCACCATGGTAACGCGAGTCCATCTGCGCCATAAGGCACAACACACGTCGAACACTCTTAAATATCTTTCTCTAAAGCAGGGGTGCCCAAACTTTTTGCCTCCAAGGACCAAAATGAAAAAGTGCCTATGGGTCGTGGGCCAAACAACTGCAAATTTATAATAATAATTACTTTATATTATTTTCCGGCATACATTTGCATTTGATTCTGCAAATAACATGCTTCAAGAAAACAAATGTTGACTGGTTTTAGTAGAAAATCAAAAATTGTAGCAATATAGTGCAAAACATAAACAACTGTATTTACAGCGCCTACAGTGACTTTACCTCTTTCATTTGTTAACTCAAATAAAATGCCATATTTGATCATTTCTAAAGTGTCAGTTCAGCATAAAATCGTTTTTTAATCAGTTTTTAACACGCACCTTTGTTGATGTCAACAACCTTTGCAATAAAAGTTGGAAAACTGGTTGCTGATGTGCTACAACTTTGCGAAAGGAGCGAAACAGCGGCCCCAATTTGATGCTGGTGGCCAAAAAGTGTACTGCATCCAAATTTCCCATAGAGAATAAATGGGAGAGAGTTAGTATTAATCATACCAGCGCAAAAGAAGTCACTCTCTGGCGGGCCATAGGAATTGTTTTCGGCCCGCGGGCCCCACTTTGGGCACCCCTGCTCTAAAGGTTCAAAATTAAACGGTTGAGCCACAGCAACATTTTGGCCGCACCACTTCCACACATTTCTAGCATTTACATTTACTTTCAGTTGTGAGAAGACTTTTTATATTGGACCTGTAAAAGCTAATAATTGTTTATATTTTTGGCAAAACACTTGAAGTTTTAGTCCAGTCCCGTGACTCATAAAAACTGATATTCGTTCCTGTTAGACTTGGCAAACGTCTATTTCCTGTGTTAATTTCCTTATGTTAAAAAATTTGGACAGGAAACAACTCACGATCCCACAGGAAATCAACGTATTCTGGTGAAACGAAAATCTTGCCGCTCTTCACATCTGCCTCACCGTGTTCCTGGTCCCTGCAGCCTCCAGGCTCCGCAGTGGTTCATTCGTTCCCTGCAGATCCTCCTCTGAGTCTGGCCGCTCTCCTCGGACCCCGTTCTGGAAACGAGGCTCACGTCAGAGTTCTTCCTCCTCCTCCTCATCCCCCTGTTGCGTCTCTGCCCCGGCGTCTGCGCTCCAAACATCTGCCTGGCCTAGTTGTCAGCTCAGATCCCTTCTCTCTGCGCTTCGGGGATTAGTTTAGCGAAATGTTGCCAGATTTTACCAAAACAGCTGCCGAGGATTCGAGATTGTCGGAGCTAATGGAGAGTCGGGGGAGGGAGACGGGGAGGGGTCCGGCAGAGGGGAGCAGGGAAAGGTGGTGTGTGGGCGAAGACTGGAGTTTAGTAGAGATGGAGGACGAGAAGATGAAGAGGAGAAGAGTAGGAGCATGGACTGAACAAGTGCTCTACAAAGGAAGTTTAAGGTGCATTGATCCCCAGTAAACCAATTATACTTGCTGGTTTCTCTATTAATCCATGTTTATTATTAATGCTTGAGCTCAGGATGTCACATACGAAGAGGTAAGTTGTGTAAAACTTGCTGTGCGATCACGCCAGGTATAGAAATAAAAAAGAGAAGCAATGTTTGGTCGAAGTGGAGATTTTTAGCTAGTGTCCTCCCTGAACTTAAAGGAATAGGCCACCGTTTTTACATACTGTGATATGTTCTTACCTCACTTTAGCCGAGTTAATATATCCCCGTCTGGTCTTTGTCCGTGCGCTCTGCCAGGCAAACGGAGCACATACACAGCCTCTCCCACATGTCACATAGCTCCAAAAATGCTCACGATAGAAGCTACCAAGCTCTTCCACATGTTCCCTATTTAAATAAAGTTACGTGAAGTGTTTTCATGCAAAGTATATTTACACAGAAATGTAGCATGTCGATTTCATAAGCAGATAAAAAGGGGTTCTATATTGTGAGGCGTAATGATACGAGGAGCAAAACGTCCGTGCAGTAACTCCTAAAGGTTATTGACGGAAGTGAGCGGGGGAAGTCTCATACTTCGCATGAAAACACTTCACGTAACTTTATTTAAATAGGGAACATGTGGAAGAGCTTGGTAGCTTCTATCGTGAGCTTTTTTGGAGCTATGTGACATGTGGGAGAGGCTGCGTATGTGCTCCGTTTGCGTGACAGAGCGCACGGACAAAGACCAGACGGGGATATATTAACACGTCTAAGGTTAGGTAAGAACATATCCTAGTATGTAAAAACGGTGGCCTATTCCTTTAATCTTAGTTTACATGTCTGTATAAAAATGTCAAAACCTCCCCCGTACGATGCTTATCTTATGACTTTTTGTCACAAGCGAGGCAAAGATAACCCAGAAGTAGCAACTACTACTAATGTACATGGACAATCTGGCTTGTTCGGAAACCGGTGGACCAGACTTTGTGCAGACAGGGGGCGCTTTTGAGTTACTGTAGACCACATGTGTCAAGGTCAAGGAGATGATTTAATGTGGCCCTTTGAGGAGCATGAATTTCTGAGCATGTCAAAAAAAAGCATGAATTTCTGAGCATGTTGGGGTTTTTTTTGGGTTTTTTTTTAGCTCTTATCTTTTTGTTTCACATAAGTTGCAAACAAGACAATCTATGTGGTTTTTCCTCTCATGTCCCACCCACTTCCCACTTCCCACAAAACACACCAACAGAAATAAAGCCAAATAATAATAACAAGAAAATTAATTCAAAATAAATACATTTAAATAAATAAATAAATTTAAAAAATGCATTGTTACACTTAGCACTATGAATAGCAGTAATAATCATAGGGATGTCATGGTCGTTGTTTTTTTTCCTCTTTTTTTCCCCCCTCTTTACACCATTATTATTATCATATTATTATTATGTTAGTAATATTAATAATTACTGTTTTATTGTTTTTCTCTCCAGTTTCATTCCATTATTTTATTCCACTTTCTTTCTTGATTTCTTTCTTTTTGTTTATTTATTTTCTCTTCAATTGAGTTGAAATTTGTCATCCTAATTGAAATTTCATTTAAGGGAGATCAACTTAGAGAGTTTTGGTCATCGTGACATCGATATGAAACATGTGTAGTGCAACAGTACAAATACAGGTATAAAGCAGCAACCATCATTTTATGCCATCTAATTCCTACTTAAGTAACATCCAAAGGTACATTTACACAAATGATTCCAGAACAGATGACACAATTTTGTTACAAATGATAAATAATTAGGGTCTTAGCCCATAGTCACTTTTCTAAAGGAATCGTCCATGCTTGAAAGTAATGGGTCCCATAGTTCATGAAAGGTTTGGGTTTGGTTATATTTTTCAAAAGTCCGCTTTTCCAGTGGTAAAAATTCTGACAACTGAGACAAAAATGTTTTGAAATTTGGAGGAGATTCATGGATTTTAGAGAAATAACGAGTTTCTTCACTCCAGCCACTAGGGGGCAGCTTAAATTAAAAAAGGAAAGAATTCCACATGTGCCCAGCAGAGGACGCTGATATAATAAGGATATAAACAGCACATTATAGCCACGTGGTAAATGGTCAGTCTGCCCCAGGGCGGCTGTGGCGACAATAGTAACTTACTGCCATCGAGTGTGGAGTGAATGAATAATGACTTTATGTAGCGCTTTGAGAAACACGTGACACAGTCTGATAAAGCGCAATAAATGTAAGATATAAGGATGTCACATACGAAGAGGTAAGTTGTGTAAAACTTGCTGTGCGATCACACCAGGTATAGAAATAAAAAGGAGAAGCAATGTTTGGTCGAAGTGGAGATTTTTAGCTAGTGTCCTCCCTGAACTTAATCTTAGTTTACATGTCTGTATAAAAATGTCAAAACCTCCCCCGTACGATGCTTATCTTATGACTTTTTGTCGCAAGCGAGGCGAAGACAACCCAGAAGTAGCAACTACTACTAATGTACATGGACAATCTGGCTTGTTCGGAAACCGGTGGACCAGACTTTGTGCAGACAGGGGGCGCTTTTGAGTTACTGTAGACCACATGTGTCAAGGTCAAGGAGATGATTTAATGTGGCCCTTTGAGGAGCATATAAACAGCACATTATAGCCACGTGGTAAATGGTCAGTCTGCCCCAGGGCGGCTGTGGCGACAATAGTAACTTACTGCCATCGAGTGTGGAGTGAATGAATAATGACTTTATGTAGCGCTTTGAGAAACATGTGACACAGTCTGATAAAGCGCAATAAATGTAAGATGTTGTTATTTATGAGGCCACAGTCCTATATATTAACAATATACGATATAATATAATAACAATATTTGGTTTATATGATTATATCCAGTGTGGGAAATATGGGGGGGTGCTTTTATTTTTTTGCCTCCTGTTCTTCAGTTCAAAAGCAGAACGTCTTTGTAAAGAATATAAGCATATTTTGATTTGTTTTATCATGGTTTACACGCAGTTTAGACATAATTTATAATAATTCATGTTATTATCATGTTCGAGGCCTGTTGGCACTTAAGGGGAGACACTACAGGCAAAACTCAATTTTTTCAGTTTTCAGATTTTGGGCCAAATTGGTCTCTGAACATACAAGCTTTCACCCGGAAACAGAAAATATGCCTAATCTTCACAACAACATGTTTAAATATTGCGCTGATTCAATGTTTGCCCATAGACTTATATGGGAGAATGCAATTTCAAGGGCCTTTTTCTCAAAACACATTTTTCTGTCATTGTGGCGACACTATGTCCACGTCAGTCGGACCTAAAGACTTCAAATTTTCCAGCCTTGGACTGAACAATATTTGGAAGATTTTTTCAGAGCGATTTTTTATTATCTAATCCCTAGCCCCATTTATTGAGTTTTGAATGTCAAAAAATAAGGCGAAAAAAAGTCTTGGCAAATCATTTATCAATAAAATGAAACCATAAATTTGAATGTAGCTCTATCCATTATTCAGATTTCGTCGCCGAAAAGATGGGAAATTGGGGCATTTTTAGGCATAAAACACCTTGTTCTTATATGAAAAGATAAAATAACAGAAAACTTGCAATGTATTTTTTTCTCACATTTATGCCAGTGATCTACAGCAAAAGTTGCAAATTGATATCTGTAAATATACATTTTTTCCCTATTCACCTGCAGTGTCTCGCCTTAAAAACGAAATCATGAAGTGGTGCTTGGTGTGGGACGTTTGTGATCGTCTAAGAGCGTGAAAATAGCAGCTTTTTTTGTTCTTGATAAAATTGCCGGTTCAAAAGCTGCTAATCAATAGTCACCACAGGCAATATACACCTAGAATATAAACATAGAAACTTGTCATCTACAAATCATCTGTCACCTCTGAGAAACAGATAATGAAGTGTTTCCTAAAAGACTTTTGACTCACTTTTCACATGTGTCTATTCATTTGTCAAGCTCGTGTCATGTATGTTCATTATGTAGATTTCTGTGGATTTTTGTCCTCGATCTCAGAGCTCCTTCCTCTCAGCTCTTGTTTGCACGTTGCCGCTCTTTATCCTCGCCGGGTAAATCTGACGGCGTTCCTGTAAACAAGTGTCAGCTCGGCGCATGTGCTCAGGGTATGTATCGATGTATAATTTAGTTTCAGAACGACACTTCAGATCCTGCCATCGACTGAAGATGACACCGTTTCCCCCCCCCCCCCCCCTTGTGCAAATGTGGCAATGTTCCCTGTGTGTCCTGTAAGAGTGTGCAGAGACAGGATGGCAGCGCTGTGCTGGGGAAATGGGGGGGAAAAGTACATAAAGAATCACAAAAATGGACTCTCACTGTTGGTCTGTTAGATCGACGCGCTTGAACAACCTCTACCCTCTATCATGTGTTTCTCATTTGTAAAGAAAGTGGATGAATAAGATGTACACAGCTTGAAAAAAAAAAGGTAATGTTCTAGTATTGTGTTGTTCCGTATTTGATTACTGAACAGAAAGCTTCAGCAATGTCAGAAGATCCAGGGTCCGATCCTGGGCGCATTGCGTGGGCTCAGTATGAAAGTCAACTTAGATGGCACGTAGGCCTACTACACTACCACAATTTAAGTAGAGTAATTTGCTGACAGTTCCTAAATCTGACCAGCCATCAGTCAATGAGCCCTTCCCCGTGAGTGTCAGCTCCCATCTGAATATCTGCCAAATATCCAACTAACTTCACCGCGGTGCCAGCCCGGACATTATCATAAATCAGCTGCTGCAGAGGTTTGTTTTTCTGCGTGAAACCAGTGAACTTTTCCAGGATATACATGAGTTCTGAACAATGCGACCGATGATGCCCGGCGAGTTTGTTTTTCCTAGGATAGTTGGTAGATCCACCAGTCACAAGTCATGAGAGTGAAACGTCACACATATATCAACCAATCAGCTTAACCCTGACCCTGCCCTGTAGCCACTAACCTTAAGGATAGTGGGCTGGTGCCTAATCTTAAATTAGTCTCTGATTGGATGATGGATGACCGTTTACCAACTATCCTAGGAAAAATATTTTTGCTGTCATTGCCATCATGTGTCCCATTTTGGGGATGGGATGGGGGGCAACAATTCGGAGATGGGGACCTCCGAATACCGATGGGTATTTCGCACTCTGATTATATCCATGGTCCCGCTCTAGCGCCAGTATAAAAAGTGCTCCACGCTGCAGAAACATTATCAAAACACCAGCACGTGCACCAATCCATTTGTGAAAAATGATGTCTCATGCTTCCTGAATTCTTTCAGAATATGTGCCCGATGAATCCTGGCATTGTCGCCTTGGAATATTCGATTGGGGACCAAAGTTGTGACATTGTTTCAGTTTTCCAAATGGCGCGGTTGGCGTTCACACCTCTTTTTTGTCAACCAAACCAACTTTCTAAATGCTGAGCGCCTCTGCACGCCTGTGGGGGCGCTCTAGCCGGAAAAACAGGAAAAACAGTGAACAAGTAACACGCTTCTCTGATTGGTCGATTAAACTCCACTTCCTGTTTAGTCTTTTGTTTACAAAATGGAGCGACTGTGACTGCGTTGGTTTTTCCTTCCGCACTTTTTAGCATGACAGTGACAGTAACTACGCTCAGAACGTATAGATCTTTTTACGGACGAAATGGGAAATAAATGAGCCGATGCTCATCATGAGATGAGATGATGCCAGACGAGGCAAAACTAAACCAGGACAACTGTGAAGGCTCCGGGCAGAGACATCGAAAACTACTAACGACGACTGTCCGAGGGAAAGAGACGTGGAAGCAAGGTAGTAAAAATGATCTGATCAGGGCTTTGTTCTCCGGCCTCTGGCGCTATTAACTGTTAGCTCTAATGTGTCTGCACGTGTGTTTTCATTAAACATTCTGTAATGAATGTGGTGATTGTCTCAGCGCTGTTCTGTCTTTGTGTAACTCGTTTGTTTTGTTTGTATCAGACGCACAACGTCCTGCAACTTTCCCTTCCTGGTTTTGTTCCGCTCTCTGGTTCAGTTGCGCTCAGAAACCAAATGATCCACTTCAGAGTTCCTTTGAACCGGGCCGAGACCCACGTTTTCACCCGGACCAGGGTTTGCTTCTTTTTCCTGGATCAGAGTCTTTTTACACGTTCACGACACCTCAAGCGAACCGGACTGTCCGAGCAAACAGGACAGGATCCGGATCAAGAGGGGGTTGTGAATGCGACCTTAGTGTTTTGCATCTCATCTTTCGTCAGCAACTATCTTTAGCAGACGGCTTGATATGGATTTATACCACTCACAAGATCGTTAGTTGCTGACGAAGCCTCTTGAGATGAGAGGTGAAAAGTTCTCATTGTTAAAAATGTCCTGTTAAAGATGACCACTTAGGAACTTTACAGTTGGAATCTCCTGGTCCAGATTTTTTTGCGTTCCTGCTGCCTTTGTGCTACTGGGCAAGGCACTTTACCGTTTACTCCATGCACAGGGAGCGCATCTGATGCAAAACCCAAAGAAACTGGTTCCTTTCATCAAATAAAATAAGTTAAAAGTGGAAAGATTGGACGGAACCAAACAATATGGCGGATTTGTCATAAGTGTCCTCCTCCTGTCCCGCTGGCGTCTCCCTCTCCCCGAGACGCTTCCACCTCCTCCGCTCGGGCGCAGATCAATACCTCATCCGTCCCCGTCCACGGGCGCCTCCCCCAAAGGAAAACAAACGTCCTTCTACAGGACAAACTCAAGGGGGCGGGGCAGAGCGGCAATTACACACGTTAGAAAAGCTGCGTCTGCATGTGCGCCTCGACACCACGGGGCGACCTGACCTAAAAACAGCACACGGGGAGGACGTGGAAGTTCTTAAGCCATCATCTGTACTGGGTTATTTTGTTGTTGAGGATGTTTCACCTCTCACCTGACGAGGCTTTGTCAGCAACTAATTGTTTTTGGTAAGGAGTGTTTGGTTAATGATTCCACCTATCGTTATTCTACAGTGTTGGACTATGGGCGTCTGTTTAGTCTTTGACACAATAAAATCCAGCAAATACAAATTGGAGAACTTCTGCAGAAAAAGAAGAAATGACCAAAGTGAACGGGATTACTACTGTGTGGATGAAATGAAATATTACTTACAAACTTATAAGGCTCAGAATGGTTGAACTTGCTTGATGTATGTTTCAAAATGGTCTATTAAATAGTTGTAAAAAAGAACTCTGGCTAAAAACTACTCCTCGGGGTCCATCAACCAAAATATTTTCATCATAGTAAAATACCTCATACATGTACAAACAAACTTTTTTGGCTGAAGATTTTTAGACGTCACATTGCACGACGTGGGGATTGTAAAATCGTGGGCTGCGCTGTGCGATGGTTCAAAGAGACAATTGTAGCTACGATCATAGTTCATCGTAGCGAATATCAGGCCATAGAAGGCATGTGTTCAGCTGAGGCTGGGGTTTATTTCCGTGGAAAAGTGCAGGGAAAGTCCTGTAAAAGGTGGAGTCGGACCTGCTCTCTGTTGCTTTTGACTCTTGAGGCGTGCAGTGTTGACGGGACACTTGACAGAGATCTTCATTGCAGCGAGAGGAGGTTCACTCTGCAACTGTCTTTCCAAACTGTCAGACACTGCCTGATGACAGTCGTAGCTCGTCTTTGGTTCTTTTATAAATCTTTGTCCCTATCTCACTATTCGACCTACGACCTGCGATTTTCCCCACGACGAGTGATCGTTCGTCGTAGACAGCCAAAACTGTGCAGTGTACACCCGGCCTAAAACATGACTGTAACTTTACCGGGAGTGGGTACATCTCCAGCTCGTCTCCATGGAGATGTGACTAAAGTCAGCAGAATGAGAGATTTAAACAGTCCTTAAACGGTCCTCATCCAAATCCATTATTTTATTAGAATCAATTTGCTGAGACTGGCTTGTAGAGTAGCTTGTGCTACGTAGCGAACGCAGTCAAAAGAAGCAAAATAAAGTCTGAGGCACTTGAGTCATGTAGCAAAAATAAAAGTTGAAGACCTATGCGGTCGAAACGCGTAGGCTGGTCCATAATCAATAAAGGACTTTTATTTTTGCACATGACTCGAGTGCCTCGGACTTTATTTTGCTTTTTTTGACTGCGTTCGCTACTTAGCACAAGCTACTCTAGAAGCCAGTCTCAGCAAATGTATTCTTATAAAGCTCAGCCCAGTCTTTGAAGAGCACCGGTCTACTTCTCACTCTTTCCCAGACCATTGATGCACTCGCCTTCTTCTATTTCCATTATTTTATTAAGTTAGGCATTGTATGGATAGGAACAGAAGTCCAAAATGTGCCTTTAAAGGGACTATATTTCAGGATTTTCCTAGTTATCCAGAGTGTTGCTGATTTCTGGAGACATTTTTTTTGTAATTCAAGCAGTCCTTATATTTGAAGAGCTTCGTGGCGCTAGGCTAATGCAAGGCTAGCGCATTTCTACGATATCCGCTAGCCTGCTCTGACCCGCTCCACAGTGCACCTGAGGCAAATCACTTATAACACCAGACTAACGATATAAATGTCTGTGTCGACAGAGTAATTTTAACCATTTTGCATTTAAAATACCTTTTATTTGAGCAGCATCAGCTTCGTGGTTGTATAAGCTACGCAGCGGTGGAGTGATCTGCGAGAAAATAGTCCGTCAAAATGTGATCATTCATGTGATGCAAGGTCAGTTATATTCCAAAAATCATTCTATTGACACACAAACATTGATATGGTTAGTCTGGTGTTATCAGTGATTTCCCTCAGGTGCACTGTGGAGTGTTTAAGTTTTCAATGCAGGCTAGCTGATACCATCGGAATGCACTAGCCTTGCACTAGCCTAGCGCCACGTAACTCTTCATGAATTATAAAAATAAATATCTCTAGAAATCAGCAACACTCTGGATAACTAGGAAATGAGGCCCTATGTCAAAAATCCTGAACTATCCCTTTAACATAGAAGCTGCAGTTACGCGTAAGAGCTGAGGTGGCAGTAGTGAGTATAAAATAACTTGCATCTAGTCTCTTTAAGTGAGTAATGCTATGTGAGAAAATGTACCTATCAAGATGTACCTATTGGTTATTGTTTATGTCTTGGTTTGACTGAGCCTCCCAATGTGAATTTGTAAAAAAAAACAGTGTGGGTCAGTCTGACAAGGACAAGACAAGACTTCATCTATTCAAAATAGAGTTACAAAAGTAGAAGTCAAAAGTACGGCGCCTTATTCTTATTCTTCAATGCGACTGACCTCTGAACCAGGAAAAGGTTGGCACACACCGTTTAACCAAGAGGATCAAACGAAAGAAGACAGCGCTGAAGTAGAAAAAGGCCATGAAGCCGTCGTCTGAACCGTGCTGTTAATACCTGCGGAGGACGCTCAAACGCAGGCTAGATCAGCGCTGGTTTGACCTTCATATCGCTCTCCCGACCTCTACCCACAGAGGAGCGCTGCAGAAACATCCCGAACGCTCCGGCGCATGTTCACGACGACCTACAAGGACACGCGCCTGCTCTCGAACACGAGGGCGGCGGGAGAAATCACTCAGCTTCAGACGGGAGTGTGAAAATCCCTCCTCCCCCTGTCGCCCTCACCAGCACCGCCGCCGCTTCTTCTTCTTCTTCTACTACTGCCTTCATGGATGAAAACGCCCGCTTGATCTATTTTTAAAGTACAATTCAATTTTGATGCGAAATTATGTAAAATGTATGTTTCGTTTGACTGCTCCGTGTATAAACGGGGCCCGACACGCTCATGAATTAGTCACACACACAGAACATATGTATTCAAACAGGATTATGCCGCGTGTCTTCTTCTCTTTCCAGTGCAGGGCGTTTCAGGAATTCACTACGAGATGTGATGACGCTCGAATAACCTTTTGGCACAATACGTTTCATGAAAAATAACTCAAATTGAAAAGGTTTTAGCAGCGATGTGAAGTTTATGACCCAAACTCTGGCACTTTGACACGAACAGACTGAGCGAACACCACAAACACCACAAGCAGAGCATTACACCGCATTACAAATTATAATGCAAATTGTATTTCAGTGTCAAAAAGTAAAAATGGTATGATAATGGATGGTATTGTGTCTCGGGTTTTCTTGAATCCCTGACATCAATCTCAGGCGTCTGTGATGATTAGTTGTCAGATCATGCCCATTTAAGGGAAAAACTACTGAAAAATCCATATTAAGTTCCATATTATTAAACAGACCATCATTTTCAAGCAATAAGGGAAAGGAAAAGGATCTCTGCTGATGAAAAGCGTGAAATAGTTGAATGCCTTGGACTAGGTATGAAAACCTTTGATATTTCATGAAAGATTAAGCGTGATCATCGGACTGTTAAGACATTTGTGGCTGATTCAGAACACACACATGTTTGAGCAGATAAAGGCACAATGAGGACGGTTTCTGCCAGACAAATACATCAGATTAAGAGAACAGCAGCTACAAAGCAGCAAGCAGGTATTTGAAGCTGCTGGGGCCTATGGAGCCCCCTCCTGGAGCCGCCACCTTAACGTGGTGGAGGGGTTTGAGCACCCGAAGGAGCTCTGTTGTCAGGGGCTTCGTGCCCATGGTAGGGTCTCCCAGGGCAAACAGGTGGATAAAGAGCGGTTCAGAAGCCCCATATGAGAGACAGACAAGCCTGCTTAATCGCGAGGCCGGACCCACCACCTCCAGGAGGAGCCATAAGGAGCTGGTGCAATGTGATTTGAGCAGCTCCAACAGCTGCCTCCACGACCCAGAAACGGAAAAGTGGAAGAAAATGGATGGATGGATGGATGGATGGATGGATGTCATATCCAAGAATATGTCTAATGTGTCATGTGCACTTGAAAAAGGCATAGAACAAACCCCAGTGTAGTTAAAAAAATATGAACGCCCCTCAGAGTTGTCACAGGAGGAGACTTTAGAAGAATATATAGTCTTTGGAGCCAGTTTTTTTATGCTGTTTTTTGGAGATGTAAAGTCCGTATTGGATTCCATAGTCAGAGCCAGGCCATTAGTGCTGCTGATGAAGCTTCGTGGATGAGAGGGGAAACATCCAACGCTCAAACTACAGAGCACAGATCACGGGCGAAAGAGGCTTTGTCCACAGCATATCACGTCACTAACACGGACACGAACCAGTGACCAAGATTTCCACATATATATTAACATTCCCACACTGAATGTATGCATCAGTGTAGCTCATTACCACCCACCTCTGCTCCCTGTAGGGCCCCTATAGAAAAACATGCTACGGCTTTTCCCCAGTCACAGATAACCTGCTACCAGCCACTTCTCTCTATGCTAATCCTTGTGGCACGACTCCCGGTGATGGAACATGCGCTGCACACGACAACATGCAAAACAGCACTCTCAGTTTTATTTTTGTGCATCTGTTTCCTGTGCTGCACCCACCCACGCAGGCTGCAGGACCAGTGCACAGCGTCTAACCGGATTACGATAATCAGATTACAGAATTTAGAAGAAGGGGGGGGGGGGGGGAGAAAGAAAGAAAGGCAAAGTTTCTAGATTACCGGAAATGAATGCGGCCCGTGTAGATGCGAAAGCTGTTTAAAAGGTAAGGCTCCACAATGGCGTGAATGGGAGATTTGAATCGTTAGGGCGAGACAAAGGCGGCATTAGTTCTCGTTTGATTGTGACATTTTCTATAAAAAGTAAAATACTCAGGAAATTGCAGACATTCAGAGAGCGTATGCCTATTGGCCCTGTCTTCATCCTCTAGGTTTGCTGGTGAATTCAAAGGCCCCTTCCGAAACCAGTGAATTGGTAAGAGGTCCAAACTGGGTGTGCGTCAGGATCCGCCATGATAAGAAGCATCCGAATTGGGCTGTCGGTTAGGAAGGAGTTGGAAAAAGAAGCCTCAATGCTAACTATCATAGCCACTTTAGCATAGGGACCTCTGGTGCTAACTAACCGGTGAGTAGGACAGAGCCGTGGGAAGATATTTTAGTTAGGGGTGCTGAGGGAAAAAATTGACCCCAAAAATGTATTAATATGGCCGGCAGTTCACAAACTATCCACCTGGAATCCCACGGCCTTGGATTTGGAGCTATGTGCCATCCCATAAGCCAACTAAAGGGAAATGTGAAGGATCATTTGGATTTTTCTTTTTTTATCACCTTAATGTCTTTATTTGGACACTATGTTGTTGTTGGGCGCTAAACAGTAGGTGGCGAAATAAAGTTATTGGCCTGCACTTCACCAATAACTTTAAAGAAGAAGAAAAACAGCTGTTGGTGATGTCACTTCCCCTTTCCCCTGGGTAAGGATGGTCGAATTGGGCAAATAGCTCTGCAGTTGACCCCATGAAATGTTAAGGATTAGTTGCTAGTGTTGACTTAAAGTCCTGTTTTAGGTTTTCTTGAATTTAATTGTGTTAACTACGTTTTGTACAGTGGCGCAGCGGTTAGCACTCGTGCCTCACAGCTCGAAGGTCATGGTTTCTGTGTGGAGTTTTCATGTTCTCCCTGTGTCTGTGTGGGATAGTGGTAAAAACATGTGCAATAGGTTGATCCTCCAGCCAGGTGTTTCTGACCACCAGCCTGGCTCCACATCATGGAGATGAGTCCCCGAGCCCCATGCCGGCAGCTCACTGCTCCTACAGGTCGCCCAGTGACACTGAGGATGGTTCAAATGCAGAGAACACATTTCTCTACAGAGATTAATAAAGTATAACTCAACTGAACTTTGTTAACTTAATGTAGTCTAATGTGTCACATGCACTTGAACTCTTACAACATCTCCACTTTAGTAGCTCCTACTACTGCTTTTACTACTTAAGTCCTACTTGAGTCTATGTTGAAGGTTTTTTCTAGAGAGATCTACAGTAATACCTTGCAAAAAAAACAAATTGATTTTTTTCAAAGATATTATCACAAATAACAAACTTTTTCATTATTAAAACAAGGAATCCAAAATCCCCTCCCTCTGAACATCATAACTAATACATCACAATGAACAAAACCATAAACATAAACCTTGCTCGAACCATTTTTTAAAGACTTTGTTGTGAAAATACAGGTAATTTGGGCCATTCTTATGCTAAAAGTGCATTGGTTTTAAAGGTATGTATAAAATGACTTTTCCCTCACATACGTCAGTAAAAGTTTCAAACTGATATCTCTTACCCGCAGTGTCCCGCCTTAATGGTGCAGTAATCAGTGTGTCGTCCTGAGCTCGGGACAGTCGCTCCTGCAGGACTGTGAGCCCGGCCCTGCAGTATTTCAGCGGCTCACTCCGAGCTGCTCTTCTACAGATTAGGCCCGGGCTCAGCCCCGCTCTCAGCTCCGGGCATTGATTAGCCTTCACTCTAGATTAGTTTATTGACCGCGGTTTAAGCCTGGACATTTATAATACTGTACACATGTCAATGAGAAGAGCGAGAGCTGTTCTTCACTGTTCACACCACTGCGGTCTGACCCCGCAGTCTGCTGCCGGTCACTGCTCAAACTGTTTGGATAAATCCACAAATTAACAGCCTTATGCTTTTCTTTTTCCTATTGATTAATTACAACAATCTGCCACATCGTCTACATTTAAAGGGACGAGATGGAGGGTAAAAATGCTAAAGTTATGTATTTTCTACTCCCTAATGTAGAATGAGCCTAGACCTATTCACCAGAGCTGCCGCTAAAATCCTGCACTGCCAAAAAGTTGTTGCTTCAGGTTCTGAAGTATGGAAACTCATTGCTGCCAGTGTGAGTGAAACATTTTTGACTGCGCTGTCTCGTTCTAACGTAATACCATCTCGTTCGAACGTAATACCATCTCGTTCTAACGTAATACCATCTCGTTCGAACGTAATACCATCTCGTTCTAACGTAATACCATCTCGTTCTAACGTAATACCATCTCGTTCTAACGAGTTGCCAATGTCGTTCTAACGAGTTGCCAATGTCGTTCTAACGAGTTGCCAAAAGCCCAACGCACACCAGAGCGCAGCGGCACATCATCTGACGCGCGTCCATTTCGGCACAGGCGGCGCGTCAGGGCACTTCAGTTCAGAGGCTTTTCCTCAAACCATGTGGTGCTTTAAACGCGTAATTCATACATTTATCATTAATAAAATAAGACACGTATGTCCGTGTTGCGAGAGAGAGAGAAAACGTGTCTCTCTTTTGCAGGTTAATAGGGGGCTGGCGAGTTTAACATGCTCCACCTGAGCCCTGATGATGGTTCTGTCTCCGCTGCTTCTATCATCCCCTTAAACAAAGTGTACGGCGGTCTCCCTGTTTGTCACAGCCGAGACCCGTCTGTGTCTCTGCAGCAGGTCAAAAACGTAGGCCTATGTGTTTACCCCGCGGCACCGCGTCTGGATCACAGGAGGCGGCTCTTTTGCCGCACCGACATGCGTCTGCGTTGGGCTTAAAAAGTCGTTCACACGACATTGGCAACTCGTTAAAACGACATTGGCAACTCGTTAAAACGACATTGGCAACTCGTTAGAACGAGTTGGCAACTCGTTAGAACAACATTAGCAACACGTTAGAACGAGATGGTATTATGTTCGAACGAGAAAGCGCAGTCAAAAATGTTTCGCTCACATTGGCAGCAATGAGTTTCCGTACTGAAGTGCCGTCATGCACCAGCTTAACATTGAGACTGCAGTAATGTGTAAGACCTGAGGGGGCAGTAGCAAGTATAAAAATTACAACTTTCATCTAGTCCTTTTAAAGAAAAAATAAGGAATCAACTATGCTCCTGGTTTATGTGCGGCTTAGTACCTCAAGGGTTAAAACTGCTTTCTCTCTGTACATGAATAATTTTGAAGTATAAGGTATTAAATATATATATGAAAATGTGTATTTCTATATTGTTTTGCGTTGTATCTAGGACCACACAGATGAAATGTGGCTGTATCTACAGGAGTGGTAAATGTGGTGTACTTTATTGTCCCCATAGGGAAAGTTGTCCTCCACATTTGACCCATCCTTCGATGCTACTGAGGACAATGGCAGAGACCCATCTCCAGATGTGCAGCCAGGCTGATGATCCCTGGCTGCAGGATGTACCTATTGCACGTGTGGTTTTTAGCGGTAGGGGAAATCGGAATACCTGGAGGAAACCTACACAGACAGAGAACATGCAACTCCACACAGAAAGACCCTGTCCAGGTGGGAATTGAACCCAGGACCTTCTAGCTGTAAAGCACAAGCACTAACCGCTGCGCCACCGAGTCAGTAAATGGTCTCAACTTATACAGCACCACCACCGACATTAGGCACTCAAAGTGCTTTACAGCAAGGAACCACTCACCCACTCATACTCTCACTCATGCACCTGTAGACACTGGAGGCAAGGTGAGTGAAGTGTCTTGCCCAAGGACATGACGACAGTGTGGGATTCGAACCCCTGACCATCCGATCAGGACAACGCGTTCTCCCACCTACGCCGCTGTCGCCCAAGTGCGAGTCACACCAACACAACAACAACATAAAACAAAATCTACTTTCACCAAACCGCTGTTCCATCTCAGCAATAAATAAGGCATTGTGAGTTTATTTCAATAAGTTATTCAAAGTGTTTTACAGAACAAGGAGGAAGAGAAGCAAAGAGGAATGTTTTATGAGGCATTTCTCATTAATAAAAAACCCTCTGATCGAGGCCGTGGGAACCTGGGGGGCTGCGAAAAAAAATGCATTTGTCCCTCAGCAGCACCTCCTGACCAAAATGTGCTCCCACAGCTCTGCTTGGGACAGAATTAAAGCGACTTTTAAGGAGCTTTGACAAATGCTCACCTGTTTAAAATTCACATAATGAATGAGCACAACAAATGCGTTTCCATCACAACAGAAATTCACTTGCTACATTCAGCTTTCAAACAGATCACTCAGGTTGTGCAAAATAGACAGGAAATGTGCAAACAGTTAAACAGAATCTGCTTCTATCTTCCAAAATGCACATTTCCCCAAAAATCTAAAAACGCCTCAAGCTGTTGGTTAAACCTTTTATGCAAATTAAAGGTTTTAGTTGTGACATTTCCACTCGTTTTGACAACTGAAAGTATTTTATCTGCACTGTTGCTTTTTACTGCAACTAATTCATTTTTATGTTGATGTTTTATGGATTGATTTTATCTTGGAATTTTATGCGACTGTGAAGCACTTTGATTTGTCTTGTGCCTCGTACACAGCGTTAACAATTATTATGCAAATCGTATTTCAGTGCCATTTAGGTAAAATAAAAAAAAAAGGTTTTCAAAGAAACTCAGGGATGGTGTTGTGTCTCAGGGCTCTTTGAATCACTGACATCAATCTCAGACGCCTGGGATGATTAGTTTTCAGGTTAAAGGAATAGGCCACCGTTTTTACATACTGAGATATGCTCTTACCTAACCATAGTCGAGTTAATATATCCCCGTCTGGTCTTTACTACTCGTAAAGACTTCCCCCGCTCACTTCCGTCAATAGCCTTTAGGAGTTACTGCGCGGACGTTTTGCTCCTTGTATCATTACGCCTCACAATATAGTACCCCTTTTTATCTGCTTATAAAATCGCCATGTTACATTTCTGTGTAAATATACTTCGCATGAAAACACTTCATGTAACTTTATTTAAATAGGGAACACGTGGAAGAGCTTGGTAGCTTCTATCGTGAGCTTTTTTGGAGCTATATGACATGTGGGAGAGGCTGCGTATGTGCTCCGTGTGCGTGACAGAGCGCACGGACAAAGACCAGACGGGGATATATTAACTCGTCTAAGGTAATCTAAGAACATATCTCAGTATGTAAAAACGGTGGCCTATTCCTTTAAGCCCAGTTAAGGCAAAAAATACATTATTAAGCAGACCATCATTTTCAAGCAATATGGGAAAGAAAAAGGATCTCTCTGCTGATAAAAAGCATGAAATAGTTGAATGCCTTGGTCTAGGCATGAAAACCTTCGATATTTCATGAAAGATGAAGCTTAATCATTGGACTGTTTAGTGATTTGTAGATGATTCAGAGCACACTCGGGTTTGTGCAGATAAAGGCACAATGAGGACGGTTTCTGCCAGACAAATACATCAGATTAAGAGAACAGCTGCTACAAAGCCCGAACATCATGGTGTAGGATCGTCCAGAGGCTGCTGTTGTACGTAAACCATCTATCCTGCCTCCCCTAAACTGTTCATTGAATGTTGATGAGCAGAAACAAAATTATGAAATAATACTGGCATAATAATTGTTAAAGCCGTGTATGAAACTTGCCTTGCTTCATTACTTATGCGAAAATTCAAAATGCGCATTGAAATCCCTTAATTGAGTTGATGTTTTCTCTTTTAAAGCTTATCCTTTCATCGCAGGGTACCAGCAGGCAACAACATTCGCCATAGCTTCCTCCACAACCACATTCCCTGTTTTACTTTTCTCTCTACAGAAACAGCTGCACAGCGAAGGGGAGCAAGGGGACGGACTTGTGCTGAGTTTGTCAAAGCCATTTTAGAAGTGTAAAGCAGTGATAAAGATGTGTTTGATTATGACCAAATACCTGCAAAAAACCCTTTGAAACCCCGTCCTTAAAGCTGGTGTATTATGGTGTTTATTGGTGAAATGTTACAAAGTGTGGCTCGCAAATTTGTGGCGACAGTTTGTGACCAAAATGCAGCCCTCCATCACACTGCAGCGGCCATGTCCGAAACCTCCCGAGACAAAGTGAAAAGAACCAGGTCATAAATAGTTTAGGGCGGACTTTTACGGCTCTGCTCTTTGAGACTTCACCGGCTCCGAAACTTTATGAAGTCCCCGCGACCTTATTTTAAACCGTGAAACTTTCCAATAAACAGAAATATCAACATTATGGCCGCTGACAGGTGAAGTGGGAAACACAGAATCTGTTTTAGTGAGTCGTTATGTTGGGCCGCGGTAACTTTGTCCGAAAAATGGATGTTCTTCGAGCCGGAAAAGGGATTCCAGCGAGTTTGTGAGAGTTTCAACAGAAATATATAACAACCAAAATCAGAAAGAGTACAAAAGAGTACAATCCAAAATCCAATAGAAAGTCTATGGCAAACTGACTATATCCTTTTTTTCCACCACTGTATATGTCATTTTAACTATTTTACTCAAATGGAAGAAAAAACTTCAGTAAAAAATGACTTAAGATGTGGCTGATTCATAGATTTTCACAGTTATACTGAATATTGTGTCATGTTATCAACAACAATGCACCTACATTTAATCATAGATAGATAGTTTTAAACACTCGGCTATTTCTCATGAAATAACTAAATAAAGATGTAATAAAAGGCTCCTATTCCAAAGAAAAAGTTGTGCGCAATGGAGAATAGCTTAAAGGGGCTAGATGCAAGTTTGCCATTTCATACTCACTACTGCCACCTCAGGTCACATGTGTAACTGCACCTTCTATATTAAGCTTGTGCATGACGGCACTTCGGACCCGAAGTAACACCTTTTTGAGTGACAGGGCAGGATTTAGGAGGCAGTTGTGGTGAACAGGTCTGGGCTCATTCTACACATTAGGACATGGCTGGGACATGTAGGGGGATTAAAACACTTAATTTTAACATTTTTAAACCCTGTATAGTCCCTTTAAAGACATTTGAGACCTACAAATGTCTTCTTATGAGACTCTGAAGAGGCACCAAGAACCTCCCACACCTGAAGCACAGTGGAGGGCCAAAATATATATATATATTCAATTATAAACAGATATATATATAAAAAAAAATCTATAATGTTGCTAGAATTTGCTGCGGGCCCACAGGCTGTAGTTTGGACACCCCTGGCTTAACAGAATGTTTTTACATATTATGTTCTTGCCTGAGCTTAGACGAGTTGATGCGTAGCTGTCTGGCTTTGTGTGTGCCCTCAGTCTCGCAAAACGACCAAAGATGTTGTTAGCATTTGGCCTCTCCCAATGTACTCCTATTGCTCCAAATGGTGAAGTTGGAAGCTACCACGCTCTTCCACGGGCACACACATAAACCAGACAGGTACACATCAACTCCTCTAAGAAAAACGGTGGCCTGTTCCTTTAAAGAAAAAGAGAAAATATCTTGTAGACTTTAAATAAGACAAAAACAACACTTGAAATCAAAGGCTAGATTCTTGTTCCATTGACATAATCTGCTCAAAATCAGCACAAATCACAAATCTACTGCAACACTTCCTCCTGATGCTGGCACTACAACTGCAGCGCTGTCACTACATTGTTTTAACCAGAGTGGGATCAGAGCGGAAGCAGGTGGAAGCGTCCATAGACGGCATCGCGTACAGTGGTATTTGAAATCGCTGCAGAAACGCTGTGGGGAAACAGGAGCAGATGGCGGCCATGTTTAATTGAGCAGTGGGATGAGATTAAAGGAGAACTGGCCATGAGAGAGAGGAAAGTCGGGACAAAATCACATAGATTCACAGTATTAACTTTGCTTTTTTCTGTGCAGCTATGTTCTTTTTTCTTGTGTAAATAAATAAAGACATGTATTTTTGTGCTGCCTATAAGTAGCAAAAAAATACATGTTCCTAAACCTGAACCAGAAGTGAGTCAAAGGGTTCAGAAAGCATCACAAGCTACATGTGGCTCCAGGCGAGAGGAAAATGGCATCGGCTCAAGCTGCGAAGGAACGCGAGGGGGAGAGAGACGGTGGGAGACGAGCCCAATGAGCATTTTCAAAGAGCAGCCTTTAAACACCGTGAGTCACCACCAGGTCCGGGACGGTCGGACACAGACGTCGCCAGCACTGCGGCTAAACTGCTGTGTTTTCATGCTCATTTGGCCTGTTCTTCGTAGACTGTCAAGCTATAAGGCAACCTATGCCTTTTTATTTTATTTCTGATCTGACCTCCATTCATTTTTTTATGATATGTAATATGTTCACTATCCTCTGAGTTTTTGACCTTGAACGCTCTCTTTTATTTCTCTCACCATTCTTTCAAAAGGCGGTTTGTCACCCCCGACAAATATGAACTGAGTTGCTCTAATCACTCCTTGTACCTCAAGTTTCGGTGGCAAAAATGACATTTTGACGTTTATATTTGTCTCTGGCATTTCTCTGTTTGTTTAACATTAGGGCTGGTTACAGTTAAACATTACCACGGTCTATTTGTAACTCTCCCATTCATTATCAATGGGAAATATGGATGCAGTACACTTTTTGGCCACTAGCGTCAGATTGGGGGCGCTGTTTCACTCCTTTCGCAAAGTTATGGAAACACTGTTGTGGTATATTGGTGTTTATCAATCACAGTGTTGTAGTTGAGTGTTGTAGCACATCAGCTACCAGTTTTCCAACTTTTTTCGCAAAGGTTGTTGACATCAACAAAGGTACTTGTTAGAAATTGATTTAAAAAATATTTTTTGCTGAACTGACACTTTAAAAATGATCTATTATGGCATTTTCTTTGAGTTATCAAATGAATGAGGTAAAGTCACTGTTGGTGCTGTAGATACAGGTGTTGCTGGGTCAGTTATAATTTTTGGAATATAACTGATCTTGCATCACATGAATGATCACATTTTGAGGGACTATTTTCTAGCAGATCACTCCGCCGCTGCGTAGCTTATACAAACACGAAGCTGATGCTGCTCAAATATAAATGCAAAATGGTTAAAATGACTCTATCGACACAGATTATGGCGATTATGTTTATGGCGTTATAAGTGATTTGCCTCTGGTGCACTGTAGAGCGGGTCAGACTGTTTTTAATGCAGGATAGCTGATACCATAGAAATGCGCTAGCCTTGCATTAGCCTAGCACCACAAAACTCTTCAAACATAAGAACTGCATGAATTACAAAAAAAATCTCTAGAAATCAGCAACACTCTGGATGACTAGGAAATGAGGCCCTATATCAAAAATCCTGAAATATCCCTTTAAGACAGAGACATTTCTCACTGAAGTCTGCCCTAAAACCAAACAACATGCAAACAAAGCTGGAAAATGCGGCAGAAAAGCAGGTTCATACGCCACATCTGAGCATTGTCGACTTAAATAAACACATACATGAAGTCTGCATGTTTCATCCCAGGCTTGTGTTGTGGCGTTAGAGCAGAGAGAGCGCGGGGCCATGGAGGAGTCAGCCCCCTGCAGCGCTGCGTGACATATCCAGGCCTGTTCCTCATGTCTCTATCCGCAGCACAGTCAAACAAACAGGGCGCTCGCTCACACGCGCTGTGGAGAATGTGTGCTAACGTATGCTCACACTCGGCCATTAGCGCAGGGCGCAGCGCGTGCTAAAGCATTCAGGCATCCGCGCCCGCAGGGATGTGTCAGCGCGCAGTAAACAGTGTTAGTGTATGTATGAGGAAGTGTGTGCTCACATGTTATGGCCGATGCTTCAGACTTAGGACGGGACTCTCGCTGGGTCAGCTTCATCCAGGGAAGAATGTGCATTTCAACTTGGACCTTCATGTCTTTCACAATCATTAATATTCATTTATTGAATGTGTATTTATTGATTTTTAGCTGTGTTTGATTATGTATATGTTACCACGGATTTTTTACACTATTTTGGCTATAGGCTATACATGCCTTTCAGTCATGTGACTTTTGTCGTTCTGGCTGCCATTTTGAATACCGAAGTATAATTATGCAGTACTACAACATGTAACAATATCTCTACTCAGGATATAAAAGAAGACAACTGATTGACAGTGGCATTTTTATGTACTCGTAATCATAATCGGCCCCAGAGACGCATGTGTGATATAACCAGTGAGCCAGTGTTTAAGCTGCTCAAGACGTTAGCATGCTACCGGTTAGCATTTAGCTTCAACAGCTCAACTCTGACCTCTCCAAGAGAAAGCCCTGAACCTCACTCCAAACATCTAGCCTTGGATACAACATGTGACAGAGGTCAGAGCTGAGCTGTTACTGTAGTATTTGAGCCACACATGTGTTTATCGTGTTGAAGCCATTGGTTGACAGTTGCTAACGGGTAGCATGCTAATGTTTTGAGCAGCTTAAACACTGAGGGCCAGATCTTGTGGCGGCGCACGGGGCGGCGCAGGCTCTTGGCGAATTATTTTCCGAGTGGCGGCGCTATATGTGCCATTCGCCTCCGCCACCTGTGAGGGGGCGTCACAAGAGGAGGTGACTGCACTGATGGAAACAAGGCTGACATTCACTTCCTCGTTTACATTGCGCTGTCTTGCGTTCTTTCTTAAGCCTTAGGCTCTCACAGGTCAAACTAAAAACTTTATTTACCCCATCGTGAGCTAAACGATGTTCACGTCTCGAGAGAAAAAGAGCTACAGCGCCCGCTGTGGTGTGGATCGGCCGCGCTTGGCGTGAACGCGAAGCAAAACAAAAGCACATGTTCACCTCCCACACAACCACTCTCCTGGACGCGGAGTCGATCTGGTTGGAGGAAAATGTGTGTCTCCTCCCACTTAAATGCGCTAAGTCTGGAGTGGCAAGATCACAAAGTGCTCCTACTGAGCAAAAAATGTCACGCTATCGTTTTCGTTTTGATGCACGAGATCGGGCCCTGAGAGTCTGTTGACATGACAAACAGTAAAAATCACAGAGCGATGATTCCGAGTAAATAAAATGCCGCTGTCAATCAGTTGTCCTTCATTTTCATCATGAGTAGAGATATTGTTACATGTTGTAGTACTGCATAATGCTACTTCTGTAAAATTCATGAAAACCCGAGAGCTCATTGTCCGCTCCAAACACTGCCAAGCTGCAATGTTTTGGGGGTCTGTAAACGAACATTATCCAAACTAGGACCGTGAGTGGAAGGATCTGTCTGTTATCCATGATCGACCTTATAAAGGTTTTTCCTCAGCCCCACTGCGAGCCACAGGTGACACGTGGACACACATTTACTGAGCAGGCTCCGTATTTACAGAGAAAGTTTCTGAAATCATAAGCATTTTGTCTTTGTGTGGGGATAGCCTATGTTTCGCTGCCTGCCCTAAAGGAGCCAGGCAAAGCTCCGGCGCAGAGTATGAGCAACTGAGAAGGTCATCTGTGCCCCTCCCCCCTCCATTCAGACCACCCATCTCACCCGCAAAGCCTCCAGAATCACGACTGGTCCCTCACACCCCATCGTCTCATCTTCAGTGCCCTGAGGGGTGACAGTGCAGAGGCCGGGGAATCTCTCAGTCAGAAACTCAGATTTGTCGAACTCTGCATTGAAAAATTAGTACAACCAATACAATTATCATAAAAAAGGAAAATGCATGATTTAGCCAGGAAAGTACCAGGCAGTTGTAAAAGTCCCATATATGGTAGAAAATGGACGTATCCCGTTGTGCCCTTGGTTTTCATCTGTACTTGTCGATATACATCAGTCAGTGAGGAATATCTCGGGGGGAATAGTGGAAAATAATGTAAAGATCCCCTTGACGGTGCTTTGACTCTCCGACATTTCTCCAGCGCGGTCCCAGGTTACGCGCTCGCCCGTCGACCTCCACAGGCTGATCCGTGATGACAGGGCTCTCCCAGTGCCGGCAAGTGCGGCGTCCCCATCGCGTTGTAGCCGCTACTTTGGGCCCGGGGCGGAGAGAGGGGCCGGGGGCCGCCCCGGGGCTGGAGTACGGCGTTGAGCCTTCATGTCCCGCCGTTTACTCGAGCTTTAAAAATAGACAGAAGAGCAAACTGAAGAGGGCAGAGGGACGGCAAAGGTTCAGGGAGTGCACTAGGTAAAGTTTGAGCCTCTATGTGCTCAGTTTTATTCATGAAAGTACATTTTCCTCTTTGAAGTAACGTCTGAGAGTAGTTTTCATCATGGAGACAATGGGACTTTGAAAAGACAATCATGCCAAATCAGTTACAATATGTTTTACATGAAAATAAGGAAATGTTATGGAGGCATCCTGAAAAAAGTGATGTGAAGATTTGCCACAACCCTTTTTTAAATCGTCAGGCCTGCACACAGCACTATGTGGGTCATGATCCAGAAAGGCTCATTTGGTCTTCAAATGTTAACATTATACGATTTATTTTTGCTTGACTGTTTTAGATATAGCTATCTGAGCCTGGTCCTACAGATGTGTCTCCAGGGGCAGGTCTACTGTATATACTCCAGTGTCCAAATGTGAACTGTAGTAGTAAACAATACATTGCGATGTTTTAGCAGATACAAAAAAAGTTGATTTTTGGTAGAGCTGTTTTTCATGTGGTTAAAGTTTTCATAAAAATCGAGATTTCTATTGTCAAAATCTCCAATTCAAGGCTATTAGAGCTGCTCTATAATCAAGAAAAATACAACGCAAATTAAAGGTTGCGCCGTAGGTCAAGGTTTATGGTGCGTTCGAAAACTATGTCGGTAGATCATAATTAACAAAAACAGTTCAACTCTGTGTGGAAAGCAATATTTGATGCCCTGTAACTGCCCCAACGCTAGCTCAGCTTAACTCATTTTTTTTTCTTATTTCTTTTTTAGTGGTTGCTAATTCTAACTTTGTAATGCTAAACTTTTTCTTTTTTCCTTTTTTTCTTTTACAGTCCATTCAAAGAAGCACCACCAGTGTAACGTGTGCGTTTTTTGTGTGAATGTGTGAATGAATGAGTTCTTTTTCTTTCTTTTTTTTCTTTTTTTTTTTTTTTCCGTCTGTTTTGTTTTGTTTTTGTTTCGTCTTGTTTGTGTGTCTAGTCTTTTGTGTTATTTGTCTAAATTGTTTGTCTTGTCAATGTCCCTTGTCTTATATGTAATAAAGAAAAAGCGTTGTATGTAAATTGAAGGGGAATGTACATTTTGGTTTTCTTCCCCCTTCCCCTATTGTATAGGGGACATTGTTTACTCTTGTTTACTTGGATGGAAGACCAGTTGTCTGTTTGCCCTGCCATTGTGCTAATGTTTTAATTGCATAATAAAAACAATGAAAAAATGTATGGTGCGTTCATGTGGTCCTCGAGAACTCGGGCGAATGAATTAATTATGCACGTGAACGCTGGCTCAACTGGGGAAAACGACTGGGGAACTCGGGTCAAACCGAGCTTCCCGACTTCCGCTCCTGACCACGGAAAGTCAGCTGATTTGTTCTTTTATCGTCTAATGTGAGCTTTTTAGTTAAACACTGACTTTTTTGGAGTTTAGTGTGAGCTGTCGTCGTCCTCGTAGCAACGTTAGCAATAAGGAAATGTACGTATATTTTTTTAAACTAACACACTAACGTTTAGCTTTTGAGACGCTAATAAACCATTTAACCCCTTAACTCCCACCTGAACCGAGCACATTTTCTCCAGTTTGGCTTTACCCCAGTCCAAAAGCTTCTGGAAAAAAAGCTGTGAAAATAGCAACAAAACTGAGACGAAAACAATGATGGAAATGTGACAAAAAAGCGAGAAAACATTGACAAAAAGTGACGAAAAATTTATGAAAAAGTGGATAAAATGTCACAAGAAATTGAAAAAAAATTGACAAAAAAACTGACAAAAAAACTGACAATAATGTGACAAAATGTGACAAAAAAATTACAGAAATGTGACAAAAATGTGATGAAAAATTTGACAAAAAAATTACAAAAATGACAAAAAACATGACAAAAATGTGACAAAAAATGACAAAAAGATAACAAAAAAGTTACAAAAATGACAAAAAACATGACAAAAATGTGACAAAAAAATGACAAAAATTTGACGAAAAATTGACGAAAAAATGACAAAAATGTGACAAAAAATGACAAAGAGATGACAAAAAAGTTACAAAAATGACAACAAAAAAAATGATGGAAAAAAAATCTGACGTGAGGAAAAAGATCCTCTCGGTTCAGGCGGGAGTTAAGAGGTTAAATGATTCGCTAAGCTAAGCGCTAATCAACGATAAAAGACCGTTTTTATTTGATGTTGTCCAAATCCCCACTTTCCCACATAAAAACCACATGAGCACAAACCAACTGGGGACAACGCGTCACATCTCGGCAAAAACGAGCTCCCCAGTCCACATGAATGCACCATTTGGACAGTTTTGGGACGGTTTTGACTGTTGTTACCCTGGCAACGCGATGCTCTTCTGCCCTTTCACAACTGCTGCTGCTCTGAAGCTCATGTCTGAGATTTTAACCAAATGTTGACACTACACAAGGTACAGGTAAGTGAACTTGTAGTTGTTAAACAGATTTTCCAGATTTAGTTTCGATATTTTCACCGTATATCATGATGATGAAGAAGCTAACATCTCTCAGAGCTAGTAGCTAATCGTCAGTTAGCTAGCGTTAGCTTGACAGGAGAGTAACTGACATTTTGTTTCTTCATTTTATGATTTTAGGAGTTCATAGACTTACTTTAACTTCAAAAATAGTATCAAAAAGTAAAGTGAAACGATCCGCAGAACAACTGAAAGTCACTGATACATTTATTTAACAGGATGGACCACTGGAGCGTCCAAATGCTGTTATAATGATAACTCCTGTAGGCTCATCATCAGGGGATGTGCCAGAAATCCCAGAGATCATGAGGGTTTTAATAGCACAAGATATTCAGTACTATTAAACTTTAACATTAAATACAAGAACGGAAAATTCTTGTAGGCTTTGAAAAACAGCAGTACTTCAGAATTTAAAAAGTGGTTCTCCTTCTACATGCGCCGTAACGTTTCCGAATCCAACCCCAAAACCTCACCTAAACCCAGTGCTCCCTGTGTACTCTGCATCTGGGGAACATTCACCTTCTGCTGAAAGTGCTGCTGTTCCTCGACACTCCCTCAGGAACAAATGATCGTGTACATAAGGCTGCTTCTTGGTGAAAAGGGACATAATAAGAGACCAATCTGGAACCTGAGAATCAAAAAGTCTCCCCTTAAATAAAAGGAATTTCTATTTAAATTATTTACACTATTTCTCATCCTTTGTTTGCATCAGCTGTAAGAAAATAAGATACCATGGCTCCTAAATGTGAATCTAATCAGTTCAAATCTCATTGTTTTCTCTGTTTCCTCTGGTTAGGTCTGACCCGTCTGTGACTTTGTGAACATGTCTAAAGGCCAAATGTTCAGAGCGTTGGTGAACGAGTGGCAGGCGGCGGCTGCGGAAGATTTATTTACACTGTATAAAATAATGATCGCGGAGAATGAGGAGGAACTACGTCAAAGTGAGGAGGAGAACCAGAGGAAGCAGCAGCTCCTGGACCAGGCCCTGAGTCCAAGAGTTCTGCTGCACAGAGTCGGTCCTGGTCCCGGTCTGAACCAAGAAATTACTCCACAGATTAAAGAGGAGCCAGAGGAGCAGGACGCCACACAGGAGAAAGAGCAGCTGTAGGTTGTAGGAAAAACAATGTACTTTAAAAATTTACTTTAAATGTGTTATAATGTTTCAGGTCTGTCCCTCATGTCAGCTCAGAGCTGCAGCTCCACTACGAGGGACTCACTGAGAACAGTTATGAAGACTGGACACGTCCACTCAGCTGGTCAGACGTAGATATGGAGACAGATTCTGATGGAGACGAGAACAACCAAGTCCAGATCAGGGGCAGAAGTACCAAACGCTCCGCCCGAAACAGGCCTGCACCAGAAACCAGCACCACTGTCCACGCACCAAGACCTGACGGAGGAGAGAGGAAGAAGCACCAGGGCTCTGTTCGTAGAAAAAGATGTAATTTGCAAAAGCACACGAGAGTACATGCAGGAGAGAAACCATTCAGCTGTTCATTCTGTGAGAAAACATTTGTTTATAAAAGTGCTCGAGATATACATATCAGAACACATACAGGCGAGAAACCTTACAGCTGTGCAGTTTGTGACAAAGCCTTTGCACTGTCCTCTGCTTTAAAGACACATGTTAGAACACATACAGGCGAGAAACCTTTCAGCTGTCCAGTTTGTGACAAAGCCTTTGCACAGTCCTCTGCTTTAAAGACACATGTTAGAACACATACAGGCGAGAAACCTTACAGCTGTGCAGTTTGTGACAAAGCCTTTGCACAGTCCTCTGCTTTAAAGACACATGTTAGAACACATACAGGCGAGAAACCTTACAGCTGTGCAGTTTGTGACAAAACCTTTGCTGACCTCTCCACATTAAAGAACCACAACAAAACACACACAGACGAGAGAGCTTATAGCTGTTCAGTTTGTGAGAAAACATTCAAAAGTAAATATGTCCTCAGAAAACACATGAGCATCCATGATATTTGAAGTGTGTTTCAGTATGTAATATTTAGAATAATTGACTACATTTCCAGAGTAACCTAATGCATGTTTACAGTAATATTACATGTATATTTTGGTTTAATGCATGATTGTTCCCCATTTATGAACATGGTTTACTACATAAATGTGTTGGGCCTGATGAAAGCAATAATACAATCCACTAAAAGTTAAATGTTAAGTCACTCTTTTGTAAATACTGTGCTTATAAATCACTGTAAATACGTTCTCTTTGTTCAAATCACAAATCTTTGCATACTTCCAAGCAGATTTGTCAGTGTTTGTAGACTAGAGGTAATGTCTCCTGATTTTTGACAATCTTTCATTCAGTTGTTTTGTTTTCAAATTGCAAATAAAACCTTCCCAAGACCTCATCTCTGCTGCTCATGCATTAAAACGTCAGTCTTCACACAAGGAGAGACAGCCTTCTATGGGAAATTGTTACTTGAGGAGGTACCGATAAGGTTATAAATTTGGCCAGTTTCGAAATGTAATAAGCCGATGATGTAATAACGTCAAATAACGTAAAAACCGTAACAACGATTTACAAGGCGATAATGTAATACTTATTACGTTATCGGCTGGTTCTTACATTATTGGCCTGACAAAATCTTTCAAAAATGTAATAAAATTAAGCCTGTAATAATACATCAATTTAAATTTATTTAAAAAAAAAAATCTAACACTGAGTTTTTGTGCCGTTTTGTCTAAATTGTTAGAGACCTGCTACTTTGTGGCTTTTTCATCAGCTTTTCTATTTTACTGTTTTATTTGCTGTTTTGTTTTTCCCCTCCGGTATCTTGTCGTATCTCACAGGCCTTTTCCTGTGTGGTTCAACAGCCCATAAATACATAAAAAAAACATAGAATGCTAACATGATGCTACATATTAGCGTCGTTCTAATGCTAACGCTAGCTAGCACTTGGTATGACTGCTGTATTTTTCACTTCTACTGAACAATCTGCTGTGAATAAACATCCATATGGACCAGATTTAAACGTGACTGTATTTGTATGTGATAAATAAGTTTATATTTCGTCAAAAAAGGGCTAAAAGAGTGAAAAACTGTGTTTCCCAAAATATTCTATTTTCCCCCTTGGCGAGGCCACGCCCCCTTCTATGATGAGATGCCGTCTGTATCTATTACTAAAACTCCATGTGGTATTTCCTGTATGAGTGTTTGTGTAGCCTATAGCGACTTAGCAAGTAGCTAACAACATTTGGAATATTTTTGCTGGTGCTACATTTTGTTCAATATGGACGTGCTGTATCTCTTTAATTTGCATTTTCTGAGTAGCCTACTTTCTAGTCGCTGGCTTAGCTTTACAGATTGTGCTCCATAAACATGAGGCGGCTGAAGCGTCACCAGAGCCGTTAGCTGCTAGCTAACTAACAACATTAGCCTGCAAAACCAGCGCTGCGCTATAATGGAGACAACATTTAGCACTGGTTAAACCCAGACTCTGATTTTTTTGTCTGAAATGTCTGTCTGAGCCGGTACCTAACACTGGTATCGATGCCTCCCTAGTGTTTATTTCAGCTCCATCCCAGTCCATACTGTGGTTTTACCTGCCTACCTTCTCCAGCAGAAAAACGGCACCAAATCTGTGTAAACCGGCTACCAGAAAAGAAGTGAGCCATTGAAACAGGTTTGAAAACCACAGTGATGTGATGAAAAAAACAAAAACAAACCTTCATCTTCAATTCAGAACATAAGAAAACCCAGGCTGACTCTCGAATGCCGTGGCTTCCCTGCTCACTATATTACTCTAAAAAGATTTCTAGTGACTTTACAAAAAAGACAGAACAAAAAACGATTCCCTCTGACAATGCTGCCCTTTTGTTTCGTAAAGAGACAGCAGCGAAGTTGGCAAAATAAATCAACCCGAATGAAAGAAACACTTTGCGCCGTTGACCATGGCGTGAACCTAAAACTGTTTTACGAGCAATCAATGGAGCCCCATAAAAGTTTATTTCATATTGATGACTGTTTACAGCGGTTTCATTTTGCTGTGGATGCTTTTGCGCTGAGAGGAGGAGGTCCCTGGGCTCAGACCGAAACCTTTGGCGCAGACAGAGGAAGCTTGAACTCTGACCCTCGTCGTGTGGAAAACATCAAACCATCGGGTGAATAATAACAGCTGTCGAGTCTTTTTCTTTGCCCTGTGTTTCAGAGTTCAAAGTATCATCTTCTTCATAGACTTGGAAACAAATACAATTGAATAATAGCTTGAAAGAAAAGAAGATGGACACACCAGAGCGGGGATTTCCCTTGCTTCAAAGCTGCTCAAATATATTTAGTGAAACATCGTGTTGTTGCTTAGAGGAAGTAGGCGAGGTGATTGATTGGACGGGACAACGTTTTCTTCGATAAAACTAAGAGAAGACTGAAGACGCCCCTCCCACCTGATAACGGAGCTCAGTTGTGAAGATCCAGAGTCTTCTCCAGCACATCGCAAAGATTCTCAATGGGGTGAAGATTTGGACTCTGGAGGCGGTCAATCCATGTGTGAATCCTGAACCGCTCTTTCACAATGTGAGCCCGATGAATCCTAGCATTGTCATCTTGGAATATGCCCGTGCCATCAGGGAAGAAATCCGTTACTGGAACAACATGGTGAAGCTCGTGCTTAACACAAGGTTCTGTGTTTGATCCCCAGCAGGAGAGGGCCTTTCTGTGTGGAGTTTGCATGTTCTCCCTGCGTCTGCGTAGGTTTCCTCCAGGTAATCCGGTTTCCTCTACCGCTAAAAACATGTACAATAGGTCAGGATGAATGATGTGTGTGCGTGAATGAATGAATGATGGTGGTGGTGGTGTATGGTCTTGACTTGTATAGCTTTGGGTCTGCCTTCATTAGACCCAACCACTCACCCATTCACACTCTCATTCAAACACACTGGAGGTAAGGTGGGTGAAGTGTCTTACCCAAGGACACAACCACAGTGTGTCCGTGCCCTTCAGGAGCTGGGATTCTGACCCCCGACCTTCCGATCATGAGACGACACACTCTACCAACTGCGCCACCGTCGCCCCGATGGTGGTCCGAGGGTCCGTTTGGCGTAAATGTTTGCAGTCATGCTTCTGTCAGTCTACCTTAGGGGAAACTGAGGCTCCATCGTATCAGGAGTGACTGAAGAACGAATCTCCTAAAACTGTGTGAAGCACTTTGGGTTCCATTTAAGACAGGGGTGCCCAAAGTGGGGCCCGCGGGCCAAAATTGACCCACCGTAGCAATTTTGTTGGCCTGCCAGAAACTACTTTTGCGGCAGTATGATGAATAGTAACTCTCCCATTCATTCTCAATGGGAAATATGGATGCAGTACACTTTTTGGCCACTAGCGTCAGATTGGGGGCGCTGTTTCACTCATTTCACAAAGTTATGGAAACACTGTTGTGGTGTCTTGGTGTTTATCCGTCACAGTGTTGTAGCTACTAGTTTTCCAACTTTTATTGCAAAGGTTGTTGACATCAACGAAGGTAGATATTGATTTAAAAATGATCTATTATGGCATTTTCTTTGAGTTAACAAATAAAAGAGGTAAAGTCACTGTTGGTGCTGTAGATACAGGTGTTGCTGTTGTTTATATTTTGCACTATATTGCTCGTCGGGGGGCAAAGCTCTCGATTTACCGATCGATCTACGTTCCCACCCTCACCTATGGTCATGAGATTTGGGTCATGAGATTTGGGTCATGACCATAGGACCCAAGCGGCCGAAATGAGTTTCCTTCGCAGGGTGGCTGGGCGCACCCTCCGAGATCGGGTGAGGAGCTCAGTTACCCGGGAGGAGCTCGGAGTAGAGTCGCTGCTCCTTCACGTCGAAAGGAGCCAGCTGAGGTGGCTCGGGCATCTGTTCCGGATGCCTCCTGGTCGCCTCCCGCGGGAGGTGCTCCAGGCATGTCCTAATGGGGGGAGGCCCAGGACACGGTGGTGGGACTATGTCTCCGAGCTGGCCTGGTGTCGCCTCGGGGTCCCCCCAGAACAGCTGGAGGAGGTGTGTGTGGATCGGGAAGTTTGGGCATCTCTACTGAGACTGCTGCCCCCGCGACCCGGCCCCGGATAAAGCGGAAGAAAATGGATGGATGGACTATATTGCTACAATTATTGATTTTCTACTAAAAGCAGGCTTTTGCCATAGTTAACGTTTGTTTTACTGTAGCATGTTATTTGCATTGCTAAAGTTCCTAGTGTTGCTGATAGACCTCACCTACTCCAGATCGTAAGTTGGTTAAATCCAGGTGGTGACTTTTTCTTGGCTAATGTACAGTATTTGTTACATGTTCCCTCATAATCGTTGTCAGGAGTTGCCTTGTGTATGAAATGTCCGATATATGTCTTGCAAAAGTAAATAGAAGTAGTCATTTTGGAATCGTCTTTGTGTTTGCTGCTACAAGCTTCTTCTTGTGCATTATGTAAGTGTAGTGGATTCAGGAACTCGTGATAATACGTGATCGAGCCATTCACAAAGGTTTTCCAGTTCGCCTTTGGATCCAGGCCACATCCTCTCAAAGTCTATGGGTGATGGCGCTTCTTTTGGCAAGTTTGTAAACTTGAAAATAAAGACAAATGTAGGTAAAAATGTGCAGTTTTCTTCCATAACTGTGGGTGTTAGTTCAAATAAATGTGCTTTAAGACCTCATGAGACCTTCACTCCTTTTACCCATCACCTCAGTGGCAAAAAGAAAAATGTCACAGAAATGCAGATTATAGTAGGACATGGCCCGGTTACAGAGATTAAAAAAGGAGAGGTGCAGACTCAGCACTTCTTTTAATAGATCCTCTCTGGAACAGGGGCAAGAGAGAAGCCCTTAGTGATGGTGAATGTTCAAAATACTTTACACGCCACAGAGGAAAACTAATGTGCATGTTTTTTTTACTGGTGTTTCAAATAGATCCAGTGTTATTTTACTGCAAATTCTTTCAACAATTTCTCCATCTTTTCAGTTTATGGGGTAAGAAGTAAGAAGAGAAGACTCGTGCCCCGTTAAGTCAGCATTAGGTCCGTAATTAAGGGTACCTTCATGGGACATAAAGCACGGAGTGATAGCACAAGCGCTAATCGAACGGGCCATTGTTGACCCGGGCGTTTGGTTAAAAGGACTGACGTGGGTCGATGTGTCAGTCAGTCGGTGTCAGGGAGAGAAGCAGGACTCCCTTACGAGCTGTTTCCTGACTTTTTTATATATATATTTTTGTTGTTGTTGAGAACTTGTAACCTTTACTTCATGACATTACCCATAATACTTTGTCCACTACATTTCTCTAAAGCAGGGGTCGGCAGCATCACGCCCGTGGGCCAAGTCTTGTAGTCTAACTATTCTCCATTCCCCTGATGATTTTGAGAATTATGAAACATTTCCTTTTTACTCCTGTGTTACACCAAAAAGCTAAAAACAACAACAAAAACTACTGTAATAAAAAATAGTCTACAAGGAGCAGCTTCTATTTTTGTTTGTGGCAATGTGAGTTTGGGCCATAGGGAGGAGACTCACAACAGCACGAACTGGCCTATATTCTGTGGTAGTAGTTTATTTCTTCAGTCATTATGAACTCATGTCACTTGTTTTTGTTTAGTGTTTAATCAAACACATATTTATTAGCATTTTCTATAGAGGTTTTGTTTGTGTTACTGATGTTATTAGAAATTAGTTATTGGGTGTAGGTGCAAGTGGAGGTAAAGGTATAGGAAGACACTGAGTTATATTCAGGCAGTTATGGTTGATATTATAGCTAGGATGCTAGGATTTATTTATTCTTGGAATAAACTTTTTTTTCTGGATACTCACCAACAAAAGAATGTACAAATGAAAATAGGAGAAGGGGAACAAAGGAAGGAAAAGTAAAAGGGGAGAAAGTGCAAAGAATAAGGGAGGAAGGAGGAAAAAGAAAAAAGATCAGTGGTTGATTGTTTTGAGTTTTCTATCTGTAATGTGTGGTGGTTTCCTTTTCTGTTTTGGGGTGATATCTGGTTCTTTTTTTTTTTTTATCTCTTAGGAAGCTGAGACTGTTCTCTTATCTTTGGTCATGTCTTTTTTCTTTCCCCTGGATTCGCCCAGCTATTTCAGGACTGTTACTGATCAAGATGTACCGTCTATTTACAAAATAAATAATTAGAACTCATCCCATCCTGGAACCGCCACCTTCACGTGGTGGAGGGGTTTGAGTGCCCGAATGATCCTAGACCTCTGTTGTCGGGGGCTTCGTGCCCCTGGTAGGGTCTCCCAGGGCAAACAGGTCCTAGGTGAGGGGGTCAAAGAGCGGTTCAGAAGCCCCTTATGAGAGACCAACAGGCCCGGTCAGAACCATGAGGCCGTCCTTCTGTGGACCCACCACCTGCAGGAGGAGCCATAAGGGGCCCAACAGCTGCCCCCACGACCCGGCAACGGAAAAGTGGAAGAAAATGGATGGATGGACAATTAGAAATCATGTCACATATTTTCAGTGATCGAGCACATTGTACAACAGGAATACATGTATTTTAAGCGCTAAATGATGCCTGACCAAAAGGGTTTAGGCTGAAGTCAAGAGTTAATATGCCTTTCCCCATTATACTCCAACGACAGTAACACAGAACACAAAGCCTACACTTCAAGAAGCGAGAATGACACAAGAAAAAGGTCATGTGTGTTTTTACGTATTAAAGAAGCTTCAGCGCAAATTCAACCTGGAAGACCTTCCTGTCTCATCACCGGCAGCTCTTCACCAGTCATCCAATCACAGTCCCATCTCAAGCCACACCCTCGCGACAGCCAATCGCTCTGCTGTTTCCCAGTTGTGCTGCGACCCTCCTCCGACCCTCCTCCGCCTGGCCTCTCCTCGGCTCTGCTCGTCGTTGTCAACTTGCTCTCCCTGGATCCTCTACCACCAACAGTGTCCAGATCCTGGGGGAAAACTCTCTCAATCATGCAATTTCAGAAAGTATTTTACTTCTCTTTCAGGTGTAGCAAAGTAAAAATAAAAAGTACTAACTAAAGCACTACACAAGCAAAGCACAGATTCTCAAAAACTTAAATTCTTTCTGACCACTTCTGCTTAACAGTAAATAAGAGACGATTTTGTCCCTGCTATGTTGCCGTAGATGTGGTGATCATCATGTTTTTTAAGCCTTTGAATAACTGCGTTTTTATGTACTGCAAATACAAAACACTTTTCCACCAGTAGTATGTGTGCTTTTTCTCCAGTACTTCGACCGCCACTGTCCAAAGTGCTCAAGCGTGTTTGTGTATAGAAACAGAACCGGTTTGAAAAACGTCCCGAGGGGAATTAAGAGCTTATTCTCCGCAGTGACACATGAAAACGTCCACTCGCATCTCTCGCTGGCGTCACACTGACACGCACAACACTGACAGGATTTTTTATGTTTCTTTTTTCCCAGCGCTCGCTTCGACGTCACGGCCCCGAAGTTGTGAAAAGCTGGTGTCGACAAATCCACCGGTGGCGGGTCAAAGGCGGAGAGAGGAGGGAGAGGACAGAGAGGGGTGACACGGGGGCACAGAAGGCACGGATTTTTACAGAAACGGGGAAGAGATGCTGCCTGTATGGACGATGGTGTTGTAAGAACTGGGTTGCGTGCAGGGAAATGTCAGGAACAGAGACAGTTAGTTTTATGCAGCCCATGCCCCCGGTTCAGTTGGAGGGCGACGCATCCAGAGCGACTTGACCTTAGGAAGTGCTTTCCTCAAAATGCCCCCCAGTGCTTGCCAGTTACGCTCCAGTATCCTTCCAGTGACCGTGTTATGTGCTCGGGGTGCATTTTTTTTAGTATGTTGCCTGTAGTTTGTTTTGAGGTATTGTAAGTAAGTAGAAAAGGTTTAAAGTTGAGGTTGTTTGGTTGTTGGGCAAGTTTTCTTGGGCCGATTTTCTTTATTGTAAACAGACCGAGGGCCGAAGCCACTGATTTTTAGCCCAAAGTAAAGTACAACACTGCAAAAATGACCATCTTAAATGAGATAAATGACTTAAAATTACTTGAATTAAAGTTCTTCTATGTTGAATTTGAGTCGGTTTGAACTAATCCACGATACAAATGCTAGCGCCAATGGAACAAGAATAAAACCCACTTGAAATCAGAAAAAAAATTGACAAAAAATCATCTGAATCAAGAGAATAACTACTACTAAAGGTTTTATCTCTTGTAAGACCAGACCAAATCTACTCAAATCTTTGATTTAATCTGTTCATTCAAGTAGATTTATGTCATTTCTTCCTTAGATTGATTATTCTTTTCCTCTTTATTCTTCCTTCAAATGCCAGTGTTGTACATATTATATGACCTAATTGGGTGTATTGACAGTGTTTCTACCTTTTTTTCCCTCCCTTTTAAGTCTAATCATGTTAAAAGTACTCTCTGATTAGTGTAATAATGTTTCTAAAAATTATCTTGAGGGCCAGAGGTGCTGTGCTGGATGGTCGGATTTGGCCCCCGGGCCTGACGTTGCCTACCCCTGTCTTAGGTCATAAAGGACACTATTATTATTACTGGAGTGGACTAAATAAGATCCAGGCTCCTCCCAGGAGGAGGGAACCTAAACTGCCAAACGACCCATTAGCCTGAACAATGGGCTAATGGGTCGTCAATACGTCGCTATAGAGCGGGGACAGCCCCTCAGTACTACCTTCTCTATTGAGACCAAGTGGTTTAATTGGGACAGTACATGACTCCCCTGTAAAAGAGATTAATATCAGTGAGACTTTCCGGGTTAAATAAACGTCAAATGAAAAAAAAAAATTAAGTTAAAGGGGCTAGATGCAAGTTAGTCATTTTATGCTCACTACTGCCACCTCAGGTCCTATGCGTAACTGCAGCTTCTATATTAAGCTTGTGCATGGCGGCAATTCGGACTCGAATGAACACCTTTTTGAGTGACAGTTGTGGTGAATATGCCTGAGCTCATTTTACACATTAAGACATGGCTTGAACATGTAGGGGGAGGAAAATACGTTAAACTCTGTATAGTCCTCTTTTAGTGGTGGGGGAAACCGGAGGAAACCTTTGCACTTGGTGTCTGTTGTTTTACAAGGATAGCTTCCTTCATTCCCCGATCGTACCGTCTCTTTTCCCTTGCTAGTATTTTAACCTCTTTGTCTTCAAAAGTGTGTTTAGAGGCTTTCAGATGGAGATGGAGCCGCCTGTGGACCAGGGACTGTTTTCCCTGCGGTGCTGTGTCATTCTTTTGAAGAGAAGTTGCTTAGTTTCACCTATGTAGTGCTCACTGCAAACTTCCTGACGCTGAATAGAGTAAACTTACTCTGTTTGATGATCGGTGTGATCATATGATAACTTGAAGTAAGTAAGTAAGAGCTTTGTTTGTCATTTTACAATGGAAATATATACAACGAAATTGAGTTCAGGTGTTGGGTTAGTCCTGAGCCGCTGCGACTGAACCGGACCAGCATGTTTCTGTGGTAGAGGAAACCGCACTGCTGCCTGCTCCTCTGAAACGATGCAGCGCCTCCTGGGTTTGTCCCTGTTTCAGAGCATGGTGTCCTGCACTGGTCAGCTCCTCCACCTCCTCTTTCCTCCTGCGCAGCTCCCTCCGCTCCACAACAGTCTTTCATCATCTTCTGGGAAGAGCGTAGAAGGCAAATATAATCCGTGTTATTCTCCAGTGAATGAACATTAGTCAGAACAGTAGTCGGGATATTTAACCTCAACCAACAAGCGATAAATGTGACAATGTTTGGGGTCCTTGCTTCTGAAATGGGGCAAATCTACGGATATTGGCAGGATTTAAGTGTGTCATAGTCTAAAAAAATCTAAAAACAAGCTGCACTATAGATGGGTCTACAGCATTCTACGTTTTCTTGAATAATTAAGAGTAAAAAGCATCTGTGATGATGATATAAAAAGGGGCTGCCTAAAGATTAAACAGAATAAATAAAAGCTAAATAGATGAAGAAGAAGAATCTGTCTGGCCTTCATTGTTTCGTTGTAAGTTCATTTTAACATTGCTCAAATCTACGTGAACGAGACATGAAACAAAGCTAAAGTCTGGTTTTCATAACAGAGCTAATGATGAAATATAAAGTAAGGGTTCATTTACCAATATGTGCCCTTTATCCTTTACGACTCTAGATAGGATTGAGCATTAAGCCTATATATATTCATAAAATATAAATGGATAAGCTCTAAAATTTTATCCCCCTCTTTCCCCGACTCATGTGCATCGTTAAAGTTATGTCCCGAGTTAAGTCCGAGCGATTAACGAAAGCTGCAGACGAGCGTTAAGAATCACTTTACCCAGACAACAGGTGCCGGCGGCGTCTACGGCAGCGCGGCGCCAAAACCATTTGTGCAACGGGAACTGTCTGCCGGGTTTCACGCAGGCGGAGAGTGACCGACCGTCCTTCTGTCATGGCTTAGTAGAAATAAAACTAATTTGAAAAATGAGGGAAAGAGGTGGCGTTTGACCGTTACACATGGAGGTCAAAATTGGACTTGCCACCATTAGGCACAAAACCAAGATGGAGGATTCGGTGAGAGCCCTTTCCACTGTGCCACTAAAGACGCCTGCTGTGTTTAAGGAGACCATCAACAATCATAACGCTGTCTCGCATTCAATGTATTTGTTTTGTTCCTGACATCAAGTTAAATCATTGTGGTCTTATTAAATGTTTTGGATTATACTGTTGCCACCACTCGGAGACACTATGGTGCCCCTCGGAGCACTTGATGCCCCTCGTAGAGTGCGTTATGAGCTTATATCAGCAAAACATGATCCTAAAGACCTGCTGGACAATGAAGATGCTAGTTTTACAGTGGGTTTTCAAAGAATGGATTTGGATGAGGATCTTGCATGTTTACCCTTCCCTCTCCCGGAACCGCCACCTTAAAGGAAGATTTCAGGATTTTTGACATAGGGCCTCATTTCCTAGTAAACCAGAGTGTTGTTGATTTCTGGAGTTTTTTTTTTTTTTTTTAATTCATGCAGTCCTTATATTTGTAGAGCTTAGCGGCGCTAGGCTAGTGCATGTCTATGGTATCAGCTAGCCTGCATTAAAAACAGTCCCGCTCCACAGTGCACCTGAGGCAAATCACTTATAACACCAGACTAACCATATAAATGTCTGTGTTGATGGAATATTTTTTTTTACTATAACTGACCTTGTATCACATGAATTACCGCATTTTGAGGGACTATTTTCTAGCAGATCACTCCGCCGCTGCGTAGCTTATACAACCACGAAGCTGATGCTGCTCAAATATAAATGCAAAACAGTTATGATTCTATTAATGATCGATGGATGGATGTATCAAACATGTTTAAATCTTATATCTTCCTGCCTTTAGTTGACATCTCCATGGAGACGAGCTGGAGACGTCCCGCCATCCAGTCAAATCTGAGGAGAGTTGTAGAGTCCACAGAATGATACCATATCTGTATTTTTTATACAGATGGGCATGTTTACAAAATTCACATTTTGCATGGTTCCAGGAGCAGCCTTAAAGGAATAGGCCACCGTTTTTACATACTGAGATATGTTCTTAGCTCACTTTAGCCGAGTTAATATATCCCCGTCTGGTCTTTGTCCGTGCGCTCTGTCACGCAAACGGAGCACATACGCAGCCTCTCCCACATGTCACATAGCTCCAAAAAAGCTCACGATAGAAGCTACCAAGCTCTTCCGTGTGTTCCCTATTTAAATAAAGTTACGTGAAGTGTTTTCATGCGAAGTATATTTACACAGAAATGTAGCATGTCGATTTTATAAGCAGATAAAAAGGGGGACTATATTGTGAGGCGTAATGATACGAGGAGCAAAACGTCCGCGCAGTAACTCCTAAAGGCTATTGACGGAAGTGAGCGGGGGAAGTCTTTAGGAGTTTCTGCGTGGACGTTTTGCTGTTAGCTTGTTACATGTGTATGTGCTCCGTTTGCATGACAGAGCGCACAGACAAAGACCAGACGGGGATATATTAACTCGGCTAAAGTGAGGTAAGAGCATATCTCGGTATGTAAAAACTGAGATATGTTCTTAACTCATTTGGAACAATAGAGGAGAGGAGGAGAAGTTTGGGTCTGCAACTTGTACACCTAAGTTATGCCTTGTACACCTTAGTTACGGCTGATATACGTTAGTTACGCCTTGTACTCCTTAGCTACGCCTTGTACACCTTAATTACGCCATTGTTATGCCTTGTAGTACTTTGATACGCCTTGTGCACCTTAGTTATGCCTTGACACTTTAGTTACGTGTGATATACCTTTTGCTTTGTACACCTTAGTTACGCCTTGTACACCTTAGTTACACCTTTGTTATGCCTTGTAATACTTTGATACGCCTTGTACACCTTAGTTATGGCTGATGTACCTTAGTTACGCCTTGTACTCCTTAGTTACACCTTGTACACCTTAGTTACGCCTTAGTTATGCCTTGTACACCTTAGTTACGGCTGATATACCTTAGTTACACCTCGTACTCCTTAGTTACGCCTTGTACACCTCAGTTACGCCTTAGTTACACCTTGAAGTACTTTGTTGCACCATAGATACGCCTTGTACTCCTTAGTTACGCCCTGTACACCTTAGTTACGGCTGATATACCCCTTGTACACCTTAGCTATGATTTCGTTATGCCTTGTAGTACTTTGTTACACACATCTTTGTTACACCGTAGCTACTTCCATTTGAATGTCTGACGGCTAATGCTAACGGCTACAGGGAAAATACAGCGAACAGGCTACAAATCTTCCCGGAGCAGCAGAGCCATATCTGTTTCCACGGTGTCGCGTACTTGGTCTGCCTTGAAATGATTGGTGGCCACACTTTTTTTTCTTGAGTGCACATTTTGAGCATTTCCGCCCTTTAACAACATTTTAACAGCCCCTTATCAGTCAAGCGTATGATAATTTGTGTGTTATTTGCACACGGCCAAATGAATATGTAAATCGGCGGAGAGTGAATCCCCTGTGATGTTGGGAATATGGAAATGCTGGTTACACTCTTAATCACAAGACTGGCTGAATTAATGGGCTGGACTATGCTAATGTGATGCATAGGGGAGAGCGGCGCGTTAAGACGTAAGCAAGGGTGCAGATATATGGGGGAAATGAGGAAATTAGATGCAAATACAGCCTATTTTACTGCACAATACATGACTAAATGATCATTGCCCCGATAATAGACACTTGAGGCATGCGCACTTCCTGTTTCTTGTCACCCAGGTGAACGACAAGCAGGAATGTACCCGTGATTTTAGTTACCAATAACAATAAGATGATGAGACTAAAACTTAAATTAAAAGTTGTTTACAAGACTAAAACTATGACTAAAATCTACAGGTATTTTTCGTCAACTAAAATGTGACTAAATCTCAATTCACTGCCAAAGTCACTGATCTGTGCTTTATTCATGTGGAAGAAAAAAACGTTGATGAAATATGATTTTTAAGTATCATGATTGCAAAGTCGACCAAATTTACAAGCAATTTTAGACTAAAACTAGACTAAATTTTAAAGGGGCTAGATAGATACAGACGGCATCTCTGGAATCGCCCATATATGGTCATTTTTGTAAACAGTTAAGGGGGAAAACAATTTTGAAAAAATGTAAATTTTCTCTAATTATTCAAACACTACTGTAACAAATGCTGAATTATGAACATAGTTTTTACTAAATAAAGATACAAAGACATGGGGAGGAGCAAAGTGGTTCAACAGCCCATAAATACATGAATAACGGAGAATGCTAACTTGATGCTACATGTTAGCATCGGGCTAATGCTAACGGTTAGCTAGCGCTAGCTACAACTGCCGTTTTTTCACTTCTACTGAACAATCTGTTGCGACAAAATATCCATATGGGCCCGATTTACACTTGACTTTATTTATGTGTGATAAATATGTTGATATTCCACCAGAAAATGGCTAAAAAGAGGGAAAATTGTGTTTCTCTAAAGATTCTATTTTCCCCCTCGGCGAAGCCACGCCCCCTTCTATGACGAGATGCCGTCTGTATCTATGCAAGTTGGCCATTTTACACTCACTACTGCCACCCCAGGTCAGTAGTTTAAGGTCTGAGCTCATTCTACACATAGGGCATGGCTGGAACATATAGAGGGAGGAAAATACTTCGTTTTAACATTTTTAAACTCCGTATAGTCCCTTTAAATTGAAGCTAATTATTTGACTAAATCTTGACTAAAACAAAATGACATTTTCGTTGAAAGACTAAAACTAAATATAAACAGAGTCCAGATCTAATCCCCATTGAGATTCTTTGGGACGTGCTGGTGAAGGCTTCGCACAGTGGTCACACTTCCCCCCAATACAAGACCATGGTCAAAAATGAATGCAACCCTGGATCTTTTAGCATTGCAGAAGCTTATTGAAACAACGCTACAGTTAATCCGTTCTGTAATCAAAGCTAAAGGCCGACCAAATAAATATGAGAGCTTTTTTTGGTCAGACAGTGTATAAACCTCCATCCATCCATTTTCTTCCACTTTTACGTTTCCGGGTCATGGGGCAGCTGTTTTTAACCTGTTTTGCAAAAATGACAATGCAACATCTTCTAATAATGCTTGACTCAGTCATAGAGTTTTATTTTGTAGAAAGCAGTTGCTTCGTTTGATGTTTACTTGTCGTTTATGTTCGATCTCAGATGGTGCTTTAGCTCCTTTCTTCTTTACAGCCGTTGTCAATCAGTCAAGCCCATAATGACAAGTCATTGATGAACCGATTCATCTTGAACACCCCTCGTGTAGACCTGCCCAAAGGTAATAAAAATACAATATTTATATAAATAGATATTTGCAAACAATGAACCCTTGTTTTCTTCTCGTTATTTAACCAGAACAATCTTTGAGATTTATCTGTTTATTCAGGGAAAGTGAAACACCCAAGAGAGAAACCTTCTGTATATGTTCCAGACACCGCAGCAGCTGGAGGAAACCTTCACAGACACATGGACAAGAACATCCCATATGGCGGCCGGTGGTGTTTGAGTGACGTGAATCATTAAAAAACAAGACAGACCATATTTACAGTGGGTCAGGTGATGGTGACAGAAATGATCTACTACAGGGGTTGGCAAGTTTGCTCAGTGGAGGGCCGGACAAAAAGGCCAAATGCGGACCTGCCAATTGAGGCAATTGAAGTAAAGCATCACTTTCTTCTTCATCACTTTTTTTTTTTATGTTAAAAGTCGGTTTGAACCAATCTAAGATCAAATAAAAACGTTTATGCCAATGGAACAAATAGAAATCCCACTGGAAATCAGACAAATTAACTTTTACTGTAAAAAATGATTTATTCTTCACGTGAAATTATACAAAATAATCTGAATGAAGAAAAAAAAATGTTCCATTGGCAAGAATAGGTTGAATCTCCTCTAAGGCCAGACCAAATCTACTCAAACTTTCTACTCAAGTAGATTTAAGTCATTTCTTCCTTTAGATGATTCTTCTTTTAGGATTATGGCCTAAAAGGGGGCTCTGCTAAGACATGTTAAGGAATTGACAGTATTTTCCACATTACTAGAGTACTTTTTTACTATTTTGATCTCTGACTTGGGTCATAATATTTCTCAAAATCATCTCGAATGCCAGAGTTTGATGATTGAGGACTGGTTTTGGCCCCCGGACCTGACGTTGCCTACCCCTGATCTACTACATCTTATTATTATGCTGCAATAATTACAACATAATAATTTGCTAATTGCACCAACTCAGATTGAGAGTTTGATCAAGTCTCTCCCTCGCTGTTTATTTTTGCTCCTTTTCTTACCAAAGATGCAGCAAAGGATTCACGACAATTTCTGGCACAGTTGTGTAATCATAAGGGTGCCTAGTGTATTTCACAGACACCAAAAAACAGTTCACGCCGACATGACTCGAGCCGTGGCGTTCGTCCTGTCGTTAAAATGCGGTAACTTTCCCGGCGTGTTGCAGAATGACATTAGGTAAGGCGGCTGTAACTCTTGCTGCAGCCATCTACTTAGCATTCGAAGCCCAAATCAAGGCGCAGTGATAAGGCCTGTCGCAGCGGCAACAGTTGCCATGGGAAACCTGAGGCAGGATGCTGAGGAGAAGGAGGGGGCGCGGGGAAGCGTCTGGGGAGAGGGAGAGGGGGGCACAGCACCATAGAGGAGGCCGAGGGGAGAGACTTTGCTCGATAGGGGACGATGCGTGGACCTGATTTGTGAAAAAAGGGAGTATCAGGTGACGGCAGCTTCTTGTTGAGTGTCAGAAATTATCATTATGAATATGCTAAGTTTCTAATTTTCGTTTATAATGGGAAAACAGACCTCGTCACTATTCTAAATGTTCAAATTCAAAGTGATGTGTCTCAGATGGGGAGCTGATTGTGATTTACTTTATTCAAAACAAATTAGCCTAAAATTGTTCAGTAGAAACGATAAGTGGCACTTGTTGCTAACGTTAGCATCTGTAGCATGAAGCTAACGTTAGCTTCCTGGTTAGCATTGTCAGTGTTTCACATATTTATGGGCTGTTAAATCACTTTGCTCCACTCCATGTATCTGGATCTTTATTTAGTGGAACAATATGTTCACAACTCAGCATTTGTTATTAGACTTATGACAGAGTAATGGGAGAATGTTTAGTGCTTCCCCTGATGCTTTTTATGTTGATATTCTTTGACTGATATTGATTATTGATCTGAACCCATCAGACCTCGGAAACGAAGCAGGAAGGGCCTGGATGGGAGACCGTTTGGGAGCACCAGGAAGCCTGGGCGAATGTAGTGAGTGAGTGAGGTGGAGACAGTGGTCGGAGGGGCCGATTGAGCAGATTGACAATTGACTTTTATATACCTACCTCAGGGCAGCTGTGGCTAGAATAGTAGCTTATACCACCACCAAGTATGGCGTTAATGAATAGTGCAATGTAAAGCGTCCAGAAAAGCGCTACATAAAACCAATGCATTATTATTATTATTATTATTTTTGCCATCTCAAACGGCACATATTTGAAATACATCTCTCTTTCAATATATAAATGTATATATTACAAAATTTTGATCATGTAGGTGTGTTATGGATAGTTGTTATGTGTTCTAGGAGTCTAGGTTTAAGACAGCAGGAACATTAGATTGAAAGAACAGTTCAATTACATTTTGTGGTTTGTTGCTACACTGAGATGTCCAAAATCCTACACTGAGATGTCCAAAATCAGCATATTTTATACCATAATCTGGTCCAATCTGAGTAAAAAGGTATATTTTTTCCTAAAAGATCTCCATGTTTGCTATGTACATACCCACTCATCTCATAAACTTTTGAAGAAGATCATTTTTACACATCGACGATGAAGAACCAAACTAGAACATACTAATTAATTATCGTTGGACATGTGACCTGCCTCACATCTTCATGCAGGACGATATCGCTGTGATTTTAAAGCACAGATAAAGCCCGAAAGGCCGTGGGACGTGAGTGACAAGAGCGGCGGAGCCTCCGAGAGGAGCTGATGATGGCTGCGTGTGATGAACGACGCTGTGACGCAGGTGGGTTCGGTTTGAAGAGAGGGAGAGAGAGACACAGCGCATCGCCATGGAAACGAGGTGTTGACTTAGCGCGGTTTCGATATTCCAGTGACGTGACGCAGGGAGAGAAAGGGAGGCACATTCGGACATATGGGCACTGAGAGGTGAGGAAAGCAGGCATGGCCGAAGGTGAAGAAGAGGAGAGAGTGACGCAGAGACGGTGGCTCTGATGTGGAGCTCGTGAAAAAGTGAAGATCTTCCTACAGGTTATGTCACCCCAAGCCATGACCCTTATTAAACTTTTCATTTCAGTTTATGCCATGCTAAACCTGTATCAAAGTCACACCATTCAGCAATTCACTGACTAAATAGAATAAGTGTTTTTTTAGACCTTTAGCGGGACATCTCCAGCTCGTCTCCATGGAGATGTAAAATGGACTTAGCTTATATAGTTACCGACGGCATCTCTGGAATCGCCCAGTTAAGGGGAAAACACTTTGGAAAAAATGTTTATTAGTTATTCAAAAACTACTGTAACAAACCCTGAATTATGGATATAGTTTTCTACTAAATAATGATACAAAGACATGGGGAGGAGCAAAGTGGTTCAACAGCCCATAAATACATGAATAACAGAGAATGCTAACTTGATGCTACATGTTAGCATCGGGCTAATGCTAACGGTTAGCTAGCGCTTGCTACAACTGCCGTTTTTTCACTTCTACTGAACAATCTGTTGTGACAAAATATCCATATGGGCCCGATTTACACTTGACTTTATTTGTATGTGATAAATAAGTTGATATTCCGCCAGAAATGGCTAAAAAGAGTGGAGAATTGTGTTTCTCTAAAGATTCTATTTTCCCCCTTGGCGAAATGATGGGATGCCGTCTGTATCTATAGAGCTTTTCTACCTTCCTTAGGCTCAAACAGCTTTGCAGCAAGGAACCAGTCACCCATTCACTCTCCCATTCATACACCAGTGTACACAGACACTGGAGTCAAGGAGGGTTAAGTGTCTTGCCCAAGGACACAATGACAGAGGGAACATTGGGGAGTTGGGAATCCAAACCCCGATCTTCCGATCACGAGACGACCGACTACCAACTGCACCACCGTCGCCATGCTGTGGAGGTGTCGAACACTAAACATCCATTGTTTGATTACCCACTGCAATAATAGCTTTGAGGGTGTGGAGTTGGTCATTCGGAGCATGTTTTGTGATCAGGGCAACAGTATAGTCCAAAATGTTAACGTTTAAATGGTTTATTATTGAGTTACATGTAATAAGCCTAAACTCAGCCCCTGTGTTTCAGTGGTGGAAGAAGGACGTCATTTTCTCTTAAAGGCACTGCCTGTTTGTTTTTTTCTAGTAAATGAATAGAATTAGTTTTGTCCTCCTCTAGTACATTGTAAACGCAGACATTTCTGGCTTCTATCAGTTTCATGAACTTGCAGGCTAGTTTTTTTTAACATTTCTGTTAAAGTGATTGTGGTCATATCGCCTTTGCGATGCCCAATCCCGTCAGACCTTGGAAGCTAAGCAGGGAAGGGCCTGGTCTGTACTTGGATGGGAGACCGTTTGGTAACACCAGGAAGCCGAGCGAATGTGGTGAGTGAGTGAGTGGTTGGTGGTGGTCGGAGGGGCCGATGGCTCAGACTGGTTGCCTTGCTTCCGTCAGTCTACCCCAGGGCAGCTGTGGCTACAACAGTAGCTTACCACCACCGGGTAGGAGTGAATGAATAATGCAATGTAAAGCGTCTTTGAGTGTCCAGAAAAGCGCTATATAAAACCGATGCATTATTATTATTATTATTAAAGTTTTTGTGACTTGTTAAATGTGCCTGTAAAGTCGCCCCTGTGAACCGTCGGGAGGCAACAAATATGTTAGGAAAGTCAGGAATGATTTTGGATCACAACAATATTTTAATTTAGTGGCTTCCTATAGTGCAGTTATGTCAAGCTGGCGGCCCACGGGCCAAATCCGGCACGCGAGATGATTTAATCTGGCCCCTGACTTGTAGAGCACAAATTATAGAGCAATACAAGTTTAACACATTATTATTTATTTTAGCCCTGTCGGACTTTTATTTTAAAATCACAGCTCATTATTATTCATTTATTGGAAACACGTTTTCCTAATAGTATTTTCATGTTGACATTATATGTGGCCCGCGACCCAAATGAGTTTGACACCTCTGCTATAGTGACTTTAAGTAAAAGTACAGATACAGAACAAACCAATTCACTTAAAGTAAAAGTGTCAAAGGAAAAAACTGCAAAAGTAAAAGTATTGTATTTTATAAGTAAACAGTATGTATGTTGTTATATAACAAGGTCGAAATCAGGTGAAACGTCAGAGTCTGAATGAGCTGCTGGTGATTTCTGACCTTATTATTCTGTTTCTGTGTAGAAATACTTCACTGCCCCTTCAGATTCACCCGCGGCACAAAGAGGTCACTGTGAAAATAAACGCATTTACACCTCATTCAAAATAATTTAACATTTAATCCCATTCAGTCCACGGTGAAATTCATTCAATTCGAAATGTAAAAGTAAAAGAATGCTCATAAATGTTATGTACACCAAATTTGCAATACTTTCTGCTTTGTTACTTTCACTGCTGTGTTTAAAACAAACTCGGGACATGTTTTCCTACTTTTCCCGCAGCTAAATATTCCAAGAAATATTCCCTAAGGCTTTCCCACTGAAAATGTTTCCGTGAACCTCTTTTTGATCCCGACGCCTCAGCTGAAAACCACTGTGCTGATTTCGAGGATGGCTTTGCTCTGACAGGTTTTGTAATCTACATTCTTCAGCCTCTCGGAGGATTTGGAAAAAAACATGATCCACCTCCAGTGTCTCCTTTCTTTGAAGCTACAGGCATTCAGCTCTTGATTTTCAGATGCACTACGTGGCCAAATACAAACAAAAAAGGTCATTGCACACCAGTTTAGTTTCGATAAGCTTCTGCAATGTCACAACATTCATTTAAGGCCAGTGTTAGGTATTACATTCATTTTTTACAAAGATCTTATACTGAGTCAGACCACTGTGCAAATGCATATCCCAAAGATTGTCAATGGAGGCGGCGATGGTGGCGCAGTTGGAAGGTCATGGGTTCCAGTGTCTGCGTACACTGGTGTATGAATGAGAGATTGAATGGGTGACTGGTTCCTTACTGTAAAGTGCTTTTGGCCTGATAAAGGTAGAAAAGCGCTAATAAGTTGAGTCCATTTACCATTCGTTTTGGCGTAACTTCTTATACACCAAGCTACTTTACAGGTCCGGACTAGCCATTGTAGCCTGCCTGGCCTGCCAAACTACATGCTTTTTCATGGATATTTCAAAGACATGTAGTCTGGGAGACGAGCATGATCCCAACGATTTCTCGGTGGGCGTGATCAGCCAATCAGAGCAACACTAGATATGTCGCAGCAACAAGCAGCAGGAGGCTTTTCCAAAAACGTCCTTATTTACGAGAAGCGCTTCAAACGCTGTTTCTTGCTCCGGTTTTAGGGATTTAAAACAGACAAAAGAGCAGAAGAAAACATTGCATCACTTGCCGCACATGCCATCTCTATTGTTTTGGTAGAGTGTGGTGACGGCTTCCGCCTCTTGGGGGAATGAAGTCCCGCCTCTTGGTGTGTCATTGGACCGATGTGGGTAAAATCGTGAAATGATAGGCTGCGAGGAGCTGTCCAGACGGTTCTTCTTTTGAACAGAAAGGAGGAGTGTCTGGCAGGCCAGGCAACCTACTTACTGCGTTTTGTGCAAGGGTCTGGACTTTCACAATTGAGCTCCGTTATCAGGTGGGAGGGGTGAACTCCTTTGAAACGATTGGATCTGATTTTCGCTTGCGTTTGATCGTGAAGTATATAATGCGCCCGAGCAGCTATCATAACTCTATCATAACTATCATAGCTCTGTCATAACTCTATCATAACTATCATAACTCTATCATAACTATCATAGCTCTATCATAACTCTATCATAACTATCATAGCTCTATCATATCTCTATCATAACTATCATAGCTCTATCATATCTCTATCATAACTATCATAACTCTATCATAGCTCTATCATAGCTCTATCATAGCTCTATCATAACTCTATCATAGCTCTATCATAACTCTATCATAGCTCTATCATAACTATCATAACTCTATCATAACTTTATCATAACTATCATAGCTCTATCATAGCTCTATCATAACTATCATAGCTCTATCATAACTCTATCATAACTCTATCATAACTCCATCATAACTCTATCATAACTCTATCATAACTCCATCATAACTCTATCATAACTCTATCATAGCTCTATCATAACTATCATAGCTCTATCATAACTCTATCATAACTCTATCATAACTCTATCATAACTCTATCATAACTCTATCATAACTATCATAACTCTATTATAACTCTATCATAACTCTTGGGAACATTCCTTGCATATTCCAAGGCTTCAATTTTAATTTCTGGATATTTGGGAGCCGAGCCAGGACGGATTGAAGAGCTTCCATTACTTTCGTATCCGCCGCCATTGCTAAACTACAACCCGCAAATCGGCGCAAATGTTTGATGTCACCGACAAGCCCCGCCTCCCCCGCTCGCTGAATGGTAGGTAGAAAGTCAAAATATCTCACGCAGCCACTGAGATCAGGCCCAGACGTACATGTAGGGAAGTAATAATTGACCGGAGTTTACAGATGGCTAAGGCCAGGATAGGTCCGGACAGTTGAAAGATCCATAGACGAACGCAGCAAAACCAGGATGTAACTAAGGATGAGATCAGCTGACGACCTGAACATCCTGAATGACCAGGTCAATGGATTTCTTCTTCCCTGACGGCACAGGCATATTCAAAGATGACAATGCTAGGGTTCATCCCACTCACATTATGAAATACTTGGCTCAGGATTATGAGACTTCATTTTCACCCCATCGGCCGGCACAGAGTCCACATTCTAACCCCACTGAGAATCTTTGGGATGTGCTGGAAAAGGCTTTGCGCAGTTGTCTCATTAATCTCATTGAGATAAAAATTCTCTTTTAGAGAGTGCCCTGGGATTCACCCGTCATCAATACAACATCTTGGTGAAAAATTCATGCAACACTGGATCTTTCATCATGGCAGAAGCTTATTGAAACAATGCCACCGTGGAAGTGTGCTGTAATCAAAGCGGTCCAACAAAACATTAGAGCGTGTGACGTTTTTTTGACATGTAGAGATGGGTCCCTGGGGGCTGCACTGAAGTCGCCCACTTCTCCTGACAGTTGCCCCAGCGGAATCGAAAGATGGGGCAAATGCGGAGAACAGATTTCCCTACAGGAAAGTGATGACTTTTTTGAGGGGTTCAGGCAGTGCATTTAAAGGAACAGGCCACAGTTTTTCCATACTGAGATATGTTCTTACCCGAGCTTAGACGAGTTGATGCGTAACTGTCTGGTCTTTGTGCGTGCGCTCAGTCACGGAAATGTTGTTTTAGCATTTAGCCTCTCCCAGCATAACATAGGAGTACTTCGACATCCGCGCAGTTATATCACTTTACTATTTAAATATGGAAAACATGGAACAGCATGGTAGCTTCTAACTTCACCCCAGTCTGGAGCTATACCTTTGCTGGGAGAGGCTAAACGCTAACAACATTGCGTGACTAAGCGCACGCACAAAGACCAGACAGTTACGCATCAACTCGTCTAAGCTCAGGTAAGAACATATCTCAGTATGTAAAAACGGTTGCCTGTTCCTTTAATACAAAGCTTCATTGGCTATGAAAAAAAAGATAATTCATGTCAGCAAAAGCATTGCTAAGCGGCGTGGCCATACCGCCTTTGCTCTGCCCAATCTCGTCAGACCTTGGAAACCAAGCAGGGAAGGGCCTGGTCGGTACTTGGATGTGAGACCGTTTGGGAAACACCAGGAAGCCTAGCAAATATAATATGTGAGTTAGTGGTTGGTGGTGGTCGGAGGGGCCGATGGTGCAGACTGGCTGCCTCGCTTCTGTCAGTCTACCCCAGGGCAGCCTTGGCTACAATACTAGCTTACCACCACCAAGTATGGAGTGGATGTAAAGCATCTCTGAGTGTCCAGAAAAGCGCTACATAAAACCAATGCATTATTATAATTATTAAAGAAACAAAGTAAATGTAATATTTTGGTGGTGTCAGGTGTTTAAAAAGATGACATCATCACTCTACTTAACCCCCCACGAGCCCCTGCACAGCCTGAGATCCTCAGACAGGCCTCTGTTAGCTGTTCCAAGGTCGAACCTCCAGATGAAGGGCGATTGGGCATTTCTAGTCCGCGCGCCTCGGCTTTGCGCCTCGAGCTGCCTGTGAGATAAGGCTGGAACCATCAGTATCTTCTGCTAAATCATGTCTTAAAACTCACTTTTATAGATAGGCCTTTTTATAATGTTTTTATTTGTGTGAACTCAAGATTATCTTGATGCGTCTGCTCCCTGAACCACTCTTTTGCAATTTAAACCTGATAAATTGTGGCTTAGCTATGTTGGAATATGCCCGTGCCATCAGGTCCTTTATTTTTGAATATCTCCAAACAAATAAAAGCATTGTTGGTTCCTATCTGATTTGTTGTTGCTGTTTATTTCTGTTTTAAGTTTTATAAAAGCTTGTGAAGAAGCAATTTGATACAAACCTCATATATTCTGCAGTGTGGGTAGTACCAAAACATTGTTCTAATCTTTTCATACCTGCTTCACAGCCAAATGCTAAAGTGACGAGACAAACAGATTAAAGGCGTGAATTTAAATTGAACAAATAAAAACTGGAGTCATGAAGTTTTTTTCCACAGATTTCCACTGCCATTTTATGTGCCAGGTTTTTTAATGTTCAAAGTGACCTCTGCTAACAGAACATCTCTCATATGATAACCAGTGTAATCAGCTAATCAGAGTAACAATAACAATTACAATAAAGGTAACACTTGATTTGCAAAATAAAAGTGGAAAAAAAAATCAAAACTAGATAAAAACCCAAAATGGAAAATAAAAACACACTTAGAGTAGTTTTATTTTTTTTTCTTCAAAAGTGATCTATAAGTTTCTATATTTTTTTCATTAACTCGTCTTTAGAATAAAAAATATTCACTTATACTGCACTTTGAGTCTCTCTCTGAAAACAAACTCAGCTTACCTTTTGTCAAAACGGCAATGTCTTTACTTCCTCCCCGCAGCCGAGGCGCACACGAAAAAACACGGAAATACAGTTGTGAAATAATCCTCTGTCAATGAGCAGTCAAAAAAGTTTTTCTTCTGAACCCAAATTTCAGGACGATGAGGACAGAGGAAGCCATTTTGAATTTTATTTCCCTTTTTGATGTGTGTGGAGTTTCGATAGCATCCTTTAGCCCGACGAGGTCCATTGCTGTAACGGCGAGATCCTATAAATCCGTCTCCAAAACAGTGGAAAGAGGCTTTTCCAGTCATTCACAGGCACTAGTGTTCACAATAGCAGCTATGCTAACGCTAATAGCGATACTGGAGCTTTGCCGCGCTCTCCGGGTTTCAGATTTGATTTGACGGCCAGCCCCCTGTAGCGCTGTTAGCTTCACACGTGCTATCATCAACGCTAGCAGAGCAACATCCTGTTTCAAGCATTTCACAATCCGCAATTGCATTTCTTTCCTTGTCCACAGCAGACGAAAAACATTTTGCATGGCTACAAAATAGAACAAAATACTCTCACTCCCGTACGTATACATGTATATATCCCGTATTTTTTGTTACAGCTTAGCTCCGCAATTCCACGAAAATACTGTATGTCTTTAGCAGCACAGTCAGAGCGGCCATCTTGAAAAATCGCAAAGGCGGGCCACCACAATAATCTCTCTTTTTTTATATATATATTCTTTAAGTGTCCCCAAAGCTCAATAAAGATTTTTTTTTTCTGTTTTATAATTTACTTCTTTGAGTGAAAATATATTTACGGTATATATAATATGTACTTTATGTCCTTTGTCACAATATAGCTCTCCTTTGTCCATTGCACTTTCCTTCAAAAGAGACGGTAGCCACAAAATGGGTGAAAAAGGTTTGAAAAAATGATTTGTTGTCCCGTGTTTCTATGGAAATATTAATCCAGGTTAGAAATGCTTTCCCAATAGGCTCCCAAAAAGCATCATTTGTTATTCGTCGCCGCTGCCAAATCCGTCACAGCTAAGCGATAGGCTGTTAAAGTCTCTCTCTCCACGTATATATACACGCCGAGTGGATATATTGTAATTCAGATTGCGTCGCTCATTGCTTTTTCCATTTTATTGTGGCCACAGATGACAAAAATTGGCTCGGTTTTTCATCCGACTTTGGCAGAACAGTGATTGCAACAGATTGTACATGTAACTGAATGATTGTGGCGTTTACATAATATCCAAGCTGCGATGCCATCCATTGATATTGTACTGTGTTCCTCCCTCTTCCGAGCCACTTGTTCCCATCGTCGATTTGGTGACGGGGAAAAAAGTACAATCTATTTCAACGACAGTAGGCAACAATCATCATCCGCTTCCCGAAACTTTTCAAATTCCCTTTTATTTTTTTTTAGATTTGAGTCTCTTGCACGTTTTCTTTCGAACCGCTTTTGAAAAGGAGTGGCTCGTTTTGGCCTTTGCCCATGAGGCCTTTCAGCGAGCTGTGCAGGCCCAGTTGAGGCAACGGGACCGGGGTGGGAAGGGTCCCGCAGGTGGACATCCCTCCTCCCATCGAGGTGGGGATTTGGGTGCAGGATATGGTCTGCGCTTGGGAACACAGGGATGGATTGTTATTATTATTCAGGCCGGAACCCATCCCGAGGCCCATCATGTTATTGTTGAAATGGTGCGTTTTGTAGTAGTGGTTCATGTGCTCCGATCGGGCCAGGTTTGGTAGGTTGACGATTTCCGGGTGGTGCAGCCTCAGACTCTGCCCTCCGCCTATCCCGCTGCTGCCGCTTTGCGATATGGTCGATCCTCCGGAAATGCCGCTGCCCCTTCCGCTAACCCCGCCGCCTAACTCGTCCTCCACGTTGATGATTTCGATCGCTCTCGCCGGACCGTGGTGCTTGTGTAGCTGATGCTGTTTCCTCAACTTGTAGAAGACCACTAGCATGACCGCCGCCATGAAGGTGATCGCCACGAAGCATCCGATGATAATCTTCGTGGTCTTCATGACGTCATCCAAGCCGGAGTACCCCGGTTCCGTTATCGGGACCGTGAAGGTGGGACGCGTGGTTTTGGGAGACCAACTGATGATCGAGGAAACGGTAGTCGGGATACCATCCGGGATGAGAGTACCAGGAGTCGGGCCAGGATGGACCCGAATGAATGTTTCATTGATAACCACAAGCGCGGGCTCCTCCTCTCCGTTGGTCTCCACGGTTTCAACAGTAACCGTGGTGAAGTAAGTGTAGTTGACGCTTGCATCTGCTGCGGTGACGTTGAGGACTGCCGTCGCCGTGGTGTTGCCGGCCGCGTTGGTGACCATGCAGGTGTACTGTCCGGTATCACGTAAGGTAACATTCGTGAAGTTGAGGGTGCCATCGTGCAGGACCGATATTCGGACCCGATAAGAGCCGTGCGTCATTAGGGTCCCGTTTGGCGTGATCCAGTTGACAGAAGTTGTCGAGGTGCTTGTTCGGCATTTAAGCTCCGCCGCCATGCCTTCCGTGACGTTGAGATCGGTCGGCGGTTCCACGATGACGGGAGCGTAGCACGTGAAGTGGCTCTGGTCCAGCTCTCCGATGTACTTCCCTTTCAGAAACGGCGGGGCGTGGCATCGGGCGCAACAGGTCGTGTTGCTAGGCACGGCTTCTTTCAGCCACCAGCTGAGCCAAAGGATGTCGCAGTTGCACACCCACGGGTTGTGATTGAGGTGCACCCGCTCGAGCTGGTGAAGCGGCGTGAAAAGGTCGTGGGGCAACGAGTGCAAGGAGTTATGGGACAGATTGAGCTCTTCCAGGCTCTTCAGATCGTCGAAAGCGTTGCGTTCGATGACGGAGACCTGCGAGTGCATCAGCCACAGCTTACGCAAAGAGACCAACCCTTGGAACGAGCCGGGACGGATGATCTCCAGGCGGTTCCCGGAAAGCTCCAACTCCTCCAATCTCACGAGAGCGGTCAGTTTGGGAATGTCTTTCAGGCCGCACATGCCGAGATTCAGGTAGCGCAGGTTGACCAGACCAACGAACGCGGCGTCGGAAATGAACGCCAGTTTTTTGAGTTCGCCCAAGTCCAGTCTGCGCAGGGAGGGCACGCGGTGAAATGCGTGTGCGGGCAGTGTCTCGATGGGGTTGTTGCGCAGCCAGAGCTCGCGGAGTTTGCTGAGGTACTCGAAGGCGTGGGAGGGCACCAGGGTGAGCCGGTTGTCGAACAGCTCCAGCGTGTTGAGGTTGGGGAGGCCATTGAACGCGCCCACTTCGATCTGACGGATCTGGTTCTTGGACAGCTGAAGGATCTCCAGGTGGCGCAGGTGTTTGAACGTGTCCGACTTGATCACCTAGAGGGAGACACAGAGAGGATGGAGAGGTTGTCAAACGCCAAAAATACATATCGAATGAAGGCAGTATTTGTACACAAGAGCACAGTAAATGAGATCAAAGCACTAGAAACCAAAGGGTAGATTTGAATGACAGTTTTTTAGTTTTGTTCTTTCTTACAGCCAATGGTAACCAAAGAACTCAGAGAATACAGGAAAGGACTTTATTTGTATAGCGCCTTTACCTGACATGGTCACAAAGTGCTTTACATAAGACAATTTTACATTCACGCCATTGGTGTTGGTAAGTGACCCTAGTAGCAGCAGCTGCCCTGGGGGTGGAAGCACTCTGACATACACGCATAAAGAAAACTAGGGCAAATTTTTATCTGATTACGATTTTAATAAAGGTTGATCTCAATAATCGCTTGGTGCATTTTAATAGACAGGACAATTGGTCAACCCTGTCGCATTCTGGAAAAAAATTACAGACGCCGCAATGCTGCAGCGCCTGCCAGGTCAAGCCCAGGGTCTCAAAAACAGGATGGCTTATGCCACAGCAAGAGGATCTGGTGAATTTAAGAGTAAAATCAGCTACAAAGTCACGGTAATTCGTCTAATGGGCAAAACAGTAACACGTGAGGAGCCGTCAGAGGACCAGTGTGTGTGCATGTGGACCAACTTTTCATCGGTCGAAGGGGAAATCTATCAATCGCTGTAATTGGAACATGTGGAATAGTTTTGAGGCTGCAACTGAAAGATGAGTGGATTAGCTGGACTTCTGACAGTAAATTGTAAATTTGATTGTCTTTTATACTTAAATAAATAAATGCGCTGCTTTCTAGTATTTCTTACATATTAAAGGGATATTTCAGGATTTTTGACCTAGGGCCTCATTTCCTAGTTATCCAGAGTGATGTATATATATTTTTAAATTCATGCAGTCCTTATATTTGAAGAGTGTAGTGGTGCTAGGTCAGTGCATGTCTATGGTAGCTAGTAGCCTGCATTCAAAACCTCTTCAAAATCATGGGGTCGTCCTCCAAACGTTGTGAATTCCACGTGTAGTAAAGCCGGCCGCAGGTAAACAAACTACTGTAGGATCACTCCGCCGCTGCATAGCTTACAACCAGGAAGCTGATGCTGCTCAAATATAAGTTCTTTCAAATGCAAAATGGTTATATTTCAAAAATTGTTCAGTCAACACAGACATTTATATGGGTAGTCTGGTGTTATAAGTGATTTGCCTCAGGTGCACTGTGTGCTTGGGTCAGACTGTTTTTAATGCAGGCTACTAGTTACCATAGACATGCGCTAGCCTAGCACTAGCCTAGCACCACTAAACTCTTCAAATATAAGGACTGCATGAATAGAAATAAAACATTTTTAAAAAATCTCCAGAAATCAACAACACTCTGGATAACAGGGAAATGAGGCCCTATGACAAAAATCCTGAAATATCCCTTTAAGTTGTTTGCACGGTCGTTACCTTGTGAAGCTCAGCGCTCATTGTCTGCTTCTGACGCTCTTCAAACATTCTCACTTTTTTGCAAATGTGTGCGTTCAGATGTTGTGTACTGTGAGGCTAGAAGTGCGGAGCTTGTCTTTGAGTCAGCAGGACAGAGTTAGCTGCAGATTCCAGTCCGGCCACAGCATCTACAGACTTGCTAGTCCAGGAAAAGGCCACTGTTATTGTTTTAATCATTAAGACAACAACAACCAAAAAATCGAATCGACCAATATGGAGAATACAACAATCCCTTGGGAAAACCTGTGCAGATACAGGGAGACGATGGGGATGGAACCCGGGACCTTCTACCTGTGAAGCGTGAGCGCTAACCACTGTACCATCGTGCAAACTCCTCAAAACCCACACCCGTCCTGGTGAAAAGCAACACCTCTAACCTCTATTTTCAACCAAACAGGCTTAAATGTCACTTGTAGAAATGCGTTGTCTACTTTCGAAAGAACATTCATTCATCCGGAAGAGAGCAGTGTTTGGAGACTCATTTCCGAATCTTGTTCCCCCAGAGCTCACATATGGCCCTTAGACCGTCCCAAGTAGGTCTCTCGTCAAAGTTATGCTTTTACACCTAGACACTAATGCCTTTTATCTTTTGTTAAAGGAAACCTCAAGTGTTTTCTTTATCATACAATATTCATTTGTTTAAGAAAAGCTGCTGGACTCTGTAATCTGAGAAACATTTTCAGCTCTACTGTACATGTCTTGGGTTGATCTACTTTTCTCTAAACTGCCATAGCTACTGTGCACGTTAAGTAAACTAAACTCCAAATATGTGCTGAACAGCTAAAAACTCCACCTTTCAATTATTCAGGGCCTTAAAAATTGGGAAAAGTGTGTTAAAATAAACAAAGCATAAAGATGAATTATTAATTTCAAAGCTCTTAAACCGAGCTTTGGTCAGATGGTTCACGCGGCTTCTCTAATTGTAGTCATTTAGTATTTAGGCTCATTATGCAGTAAAACCAGTCCCAGTCCTGCATACTTATGTTTTTATGCCTCTCCTGGCTCCGAACAGCTGCTTTCACCAGAATATTACACTTTAATGTCCAAAGATTAGAGTTAATTTGGGCAGGTCTGTGGAAAGGGAATTGGCACGAAGGGTAATTTCAGTAACCCAATAAATATATAGATAATAATTTAGTTCCAGACTAAAATAATTTGTTTTAATGAATCTGTATTGTGTGTATTGAGGTTAAGTCAGAAAAGTGGGTTTTCTGAGGGGCAGTGACTTGTGACATGTTTAATGACAGATGTTTCACAGTAAAAAGTTCAAATTAGTTAAATCAGCAGCTCCAGCTTGTGGCGCTTATAAAACCGAGGAACATGGTCTCCTCTGCGGTTGTTTCAGGCTTCGCTCCCCCACAGTGAAGTGCTTCAATACTATAGACCCTCTTTTATTCTCTGGCTGTTCAAGGATGTTATGTCTACACTATTATCTGTGAATAAAAGCTTTAGAAAAATACACTTTTAAAGCAGTACTAAGTAGCTCATGCCGCTAGAGGCCATAAACGCCACTGCAGGTGTCGTAGCAAGTTTAATGAGTATTTTTTACTCATTATTGTCTGTGAGAATAAATACTACGCTGACAGAAAAGACAAAGGGAGAGAGGGATATTGTGCATTCAATTACACAATGGAGATCATTTTTTTCACTCAAACTTGGCTTTAAACACTGTTTAAGTGGCGCTAGCCCGCAGTTAGCTTTGCCCGTTAGCCTGTTAGCTTCGTCTTTGTGATTCCTTTAGTGTGTATTGGTGGCACTGACCCGGTGGCGGGGAAGTTGCAATTGTGGTTTTTGGCCAGAGACACCAGGGGGAGATGAAAGACCCTCCAATCATCCCATTAACACTTGTATTACCCCCAGAGGGACTACGGAAAGGATTTAGTAAGGTAAACGAGTTACTTAGTATTGCTTTAACTTGTAAAACAGATACTTTTTTTCATAGAAATACAACATTACTTGGAAAAAGAGGATTTATTTTAGTCTGTAAAAGCGACTAATGAAAAAAAAACGTCTCTGTAGGCTCTCAGTTGTACAGGAGTTGTCCATCTTCTACATATGTTCTTGCGTCATCTTCTGTACCCTGAAGTGTAGAACGGTTCGCCTCTCATTCAAAAGCCTAGTGCCTTGCTTGCCTTGCTAGGCTTGCGCCAAACAAGACTGCATGAAATAAAGTCCTTATATTTCATGCAGTCTTCAAATATAAGGACTGCATGACTTTAAAAATATATAAATCTCCAGAAATTAACAACACTCTGGAGCACTAGGATGTGAGGCCTTCTCTTGTTAGGTGATACTTCCAACTTAAATCTGACGATTAATAATCGCAGAATTTTATTAGGTGGTCTTACTGCTGCTCAAAAGATGGTAGTTTGCCGATGGAAGACAGTGCAGCCTCTGACTGTGAGGGAATGGCTCCGGTCCTACAGAGATATCATTCAGTTGGAGCTCTCTGCCGCTCGAATGCATGGAGCAAAAACTGAAAATATCTCATGCTGGTCCAATTTATTAAATACATCCAAACTGGTTTAGATTTCAAGATATAAACTACAGTGTTATAATGAACATATTTTTTATTACATAATGATATGTACTATGTGAATTGATTGATGTATTGTACATAGCCATATGTATACTGCTATTCCTCTGGATGTCTTTGACGGAGGAAATTTGCACCTTGTATTGCTCAACTGTACATTTTACTTCACTTATATATGTTAACCTGGACAGGATTTATTTTTTGTTTTATTTTATTTTTTGTTATTTATCTAATTTTTCATTTTTGGGGACTGCTTTTTACGCAAATTTGAGTTGCTCTGCCCATCATAAGGGAAATGGGGATGTGGGTGACAAAAAGGGTATAAAATGAAAGTGTAACGCATGCAAAAAAGTGCAAAATGCCAATGCAATGTAACACTTCAATAAAAAAAAATGTATCACAAAAAAAAGGATGTGAGGCCCTATGTCAAAAATCCTGAAATAACCCTTTAAAGCAGTGCTAAGTAACGTGTTTACCTTAATAAATCCTTTCCGTAGTCCCTCTGGGGGTGATACAAGTGTTTATGGGATGATTGGAGGGTCTTTCATCTCCCCCTGGTGTCTCTGGCCAGAAAACCATGCTTGCAACTTGACTGCCATCGGACCGGAGCCACCAATACACACTAAGAGAATCACGAAGAAGAAGCTAACATGCTAACGGGCAAAGCTAACTGCGGGCTAGCGTCACTTTAGACAGTATTTACAGCCAAGTTTGAGTGAAAAAAAATATGTCCATTGTGTAATTAGATGTACAATATCCCTCTGTCCCTTCGTCTTTTCTGTCAGCGTAGTATTTACTCTCCAAGACAATTAATAAGTTAAAAAAACCGCAACATGCTATGACACCTGCAGTTGCGCTTATGGCCTCTAGGGGCAAAGGTTACTTAGTACTGCTTTAACCGACTGATACCGCGCTTTGTAGTACAACTTTTCCAAAAGCTCCATGTCTTTCTTTGTCAACCCGGGTGACAGGAACTAATCCAGGTTCAGTTCAACTAGGTTCATAGTACGTATATCCCCCTGATGAGGCTTCTAAACAGCACCATCGCCCCCACAAACCACTCCCTGACGAACACACATGATGTCTTGCTCAAGGACACAGTAACAGTCTGCACGAGCGGGAGCCATGATACAAGAATACGCCACAAAAGCGCTGCTACTGTAACCGGAGACGAATAATCCGTACACACAGCAGTAGTTTTTGCTTGTGTTTTTAAACTTGCAGAAACAACTCCCTCCACATTTCGCTCCATAATAATTTATTATGTTGATGTTTTCCCTCTTAAGCAGAATGCAGTATATATTAGAGGAGGAGGCTGCAGGGACCAGCTGTGGACCGAGAGCCACTACATCATCACCGCCCATTATTTACACGCGCCGCGGACCACGCACTAGTTTATAGGCGACGTCTAAATTATGCATTTACTGGTAAATGTGGAGATTTGTGTTGATTTATGCAATGAAAATGTTTTATTTAAAAGTCACTTCACTCTTTATGGTGTCACGCAAAGGCCAGGAAAGACAAATGAGTGGAATAGTTTATTGATAAACTTTTGGTGCTTGAAGAAAGGAGAGGGTAATGTCATATGTGGCGGTGAAGAGGAGAAGATGGAGAGGCTGAGGAGTACGGGTGCTTCATATACGGATCATATACTGCTCTGACCTAAATACTTTGTTTGAATGTGTTATTATTTCTCGTTGTAGGACTAAGTGCAAGTGCTAAGTAAGACTAAGTGCAAGTAGTGCTCAATTGCAGGTACTTTTGTAACTTTTAGAGCAGTTTTCAAATACATTACTTGTTTTACTTCTACTTGAGTAATAATATGAGAGTCCCAAACACGCCCGTGCCATCAGAGAAGAAGAAATTGACGGAGTTACTTGGTCTTTCAGGACGTTGTAGTCGTCAGCTGATCTCATTCTTTCGGCACAAAGCTTAACCTAGACCTGACCAACTACAGCAATTTGCTATTTTACTTAAAGCAGAACTAAGCAACTTGTGCCCCTAGAGGCCATCAGCGCCACTGCATGTGTTGTAGCATGTTGCGTTTTCTTTTTACTCATTAGTTGTCTGTGAGGGTAAATACGACGCTGACAGAAAAGACAAAGGGAGAGAGGGCTATTGTACATTGTGCCACAACTTTACACAATGGAGATACATTTTTTCACTAAAACTTGGCTGTAAACACCATTGATATCATATATTAAAGGCTAGATGTCTCGCTGCTGGCCAATGGAGGTCGACGTCCACACACGGCGGCCATCTTGCCACAGGGAGCTCGCTCACTCGAAACATTGTGCTTTATGGTGCATGTACTTTTTAAATAACCATAACTTGCTCAATTTTCTACCGATTTTGTAGTTATGATACTGCATACATATGAACATGAACATAATCAGCATGTTCCAGCATTCAGAATTATAGTCCTGTTAATAACGTTCGTAAGAAACCAAACTGTTAATAAATCCGTCAAGATTTCAGCGAGATAAGAGGAGATTAAGAGGAGATTTGTGTTCGTGCTGATCACTCACTTACTTGAGCTCGCCAGAAAGCTTCCCTGTGGCAAGATGGCCGCCAGTTATGCAGGAAGTGTCTCTTGCTTAAGACATCAAGCCTTTACTATATGGTATCTATGGTAAACACTGCTAAAATGGTGCTAGCCCGCAGTTAGCTTTGCCCGTTAGCCTGTTAGCTTCTTCTTCATGATTCTATTAGTGTGTATTGTGCCTCCGACCCGGTGCAGAGAACGCCGCAAGGGTGGTTTTCTGGCCAGAGACACCAGGGGGAGATGAAAGACCCCCCAATCATCCTATTAACACTTGTATTGCCGCCAGGAAAGGGTTTATTAAGGTAAACAAGCTACTTAGTTACTTGCTCTACTGTGAGTAAATCCATAAGTGGCAAAAGCTTCATGTCGACATAAAACAGTTTGTTTCACATGCCTTGTTCTTCATCGTTTATTTTTTCTTTGGCAGTGAAAGAATAGCTCTTACTTCAGCTATTATTCGGGTCACTGCATTATACTTCTATTTCAATAAAAGTATTGTGAAGTAGTGTTTCTCTTCAGTGAATATGTCGGGTACTCTACCAGCCCCTGACGATTCTTTAAGACAGAATGATATCCCTCCAGTGGCCTGACAGACGCGAGTCCCGTTCGTACAGAGGTCTATATGGACGACGCACACTTCATATTTATGAGTCCAAATGCAACCTCAGCCTGGAGTGCAGCTGAAAGGGGCCCTAAATCTCAGAATGAGCCTCGTGCATATCTAAGCGAGAGCGAGAAAGACGGTTAAGGCTTTACACAGAGAAAAGGGGAGGAAGTATAGTCAAAGAAAAGTAGGATGCCTTCAGGTGCTAAAACATTTTTAGATTTTCAATTATTTCAAGTGCGGCAGCGGGAGGATACACAAAGTTAATCAGAAGAGGCAGCAGATATTTTTATTTTGTCTCTTACAGGCTCCCGTAGCTCTTTATATAAACGGATGTGAGTTTGCAGAAGGTCACGGGGCCTTTAGGCTGCGACCCGGTGATTCTTCATTTAAAGTCGGCTTATGGGGCTTAAAAATAGACTTAGAAACATTACTTTGGTGCATTGGCTTTGATTTTGTTTTGCATTTTATAATTTGAAATAATGTCTCTGTAAGTATAAAAGAAGTAGCAGTGAACTATAGGGCTGGTGAAGACTTTACCAGAGGCTCCCCCTACTGGAAGCTGTGGGAATAACATTCAGTTTTGACTCACGGCGCGGTTTACAGCTTCAGCAAAGCGGCTCACAAATGATATAATGTTGGATAGTGGGCTTTAAAAATTAAAAAAATTGGGTTTTAAAATGACACAATTGTGAGGATTTTATCCTTATCTTATATACACAATGGAATAATGTGTATTAGTATTTTGGACCTAAGAATCGCATGTCTTTTAACATTATGTACCTCCAAAGTACTAATACAAGTTATTCCATTGTGAATATACTGCATAGGTATGAGTTATTACACATTGTTGGAGAGCACATTACGTTGCACTAAATTGAGTCAGGTACAATGTATCAAGGTAGTGTAAAATAAAGCAACACCAATAAAGGGAAACCAATTCTTTTTCAGATATGTTTTTGACCTGGGAACGTTGTAAATATTTTTAAAGGTGTATTATGCAACTTTTAAAGTGAATAAAAAGTTGATATTTGTGCATATTATTTGACCTTGTAGTGACTCAGCGGTTGTATGAGTGGTCAGCATGGTGCCTTTACTCTCACAGTAGTCTCTGCAACGCGAGACACACAGGGTTTTTCTAGTGCGAGGGCCCATCAGCAGTGAAAACCTTCCACACAATTGATCCTGGAGCATAGAGGCCACTGTGATGTAGAGTAAAGACTCCATGAGGACCACTCATACAGACACTGGTTTACAAGGTCAAATGCGCACAAACATCAACCTGTTTGCCACATAAAAAGTTGCATAATGCACCTTCAAAGCTCAAAATGATAGTCTCCTTAGTTATTGCTGGTGTTGCTGTGTACATGAAATATCTATTATGTGCTTTATTTTACGTTCAGAACAAAAAAGTATTGAAATTAATGGTAATACAGCATCTTTCTCAAGTTGGAATATCTTCAGTCAAGTAAAATAATCTTTAGTGAGCCTTCGTTTGATCTCATTAAGTAAATAATGAGATCTTTGGCTTTGGGCTCGCGTCTCTCCAGGACCTGTACGTCTCCGGGACCCGGGGGCGAGCAGGTCGGATCACAGATGACCCTTCTCACCCTGGACACAAACTGTTTGACCCTCTCCCCTCTGGCAGGAGGCCACGAACCTCCCGCCGCATGAACAGCTTTTCCCCTCTGCCATCAGACTCATGAACACTAAATAAACTGTAACCTGCCGTTTGCACTACATGGTTATTCACACCTGGAAATCCACCAGTCACGCTGGTGTTTGTCAGGACAACAATTTACCAGCCGAGCCAGTTTCTGTCTGCTCCAAATAGTGGGTATGGAAGGAATATGTAATACAATTTAACTGCATTATGCAACATTTTATGAGAAAAAAAAGTTTATATTTGTGCGTATCTGACCTTGTAGTGACCCAGTGGCTGTATGAGTTTACTTTCATAGTGGTCTCTACAACACTCCATGGTCATTTGTTTTGTAGGTTTTCTGGTGAGAGGGTCCGTCAGCAGTGAAAACCTTTGATCCTGGAGCGTCTTAGAGACCACTGTGATGGAAAGTAAAGGCGCCATGCTGACCACTCATACAGACACTGGGTGATGGCGGGTCCTGACTTGAAAACAACTGCTATATTCTATATCTTGTATATCTTTTAACCCCCACATTTTCCCTAGAAGGCGTGACCCAAATCTAAATGCTCCTTGAAAAAAAAGTGATGAAAAACTGACAAAAACACCACAACAATGTAGTAATAAAGTGACAAAAAGGCGATCGAAAGATGACAAAAATAAAGTTACCAAAGAGCTACAAGAGACGAGTGATGATAAAAGAAAAGCCAAAGTCACGGCAACAACGCAAAGAAATTGATCCGTTTAGATAAATGTTGTAGTTTTCAAAAGAGGTGTTACTCCGGCCAATATGGCTGTAAGCTGTGTTGGGAAGTAACTAAATATTTGTATTTAGAATACTCATCTTGAGTAACTGTTTTCTGGTAAAGTTACACTTTCATTTGAGAGTATTTAATGTTACCTTAGAATGCAGTTACTTTCCAAATATCAAGGGAATACTTTAAAGTGTTTTAAGGAACTGATCACTCATGTAACTTGTAGAGTTCATTAAACAGTAATAATAATGCCACATTTATATAAATGTAACAAATAAATACAGCAAAAGGGGGCATAAAATAGCGCCTTTAAGTGTTTAACAAATGCTGTAAACAGAAATCAAAGTGCCATTTCTTATACTGACAAGGGTTAGGGTTACTTTGGCTCAGAAGCCCGTGGTTCAGCTGTTAGCTGAACGCTAACATTAGCATCGAGGACGTCTCTGTGTTTGCCCAACATGTTCTACATTGAGATGATATTTTAGACGGTGGAAGGAGAACTCTTTTTTGTACAACTGTCTATCGTCCCATCAGGATGTTTTTTAAAACAACGGGCCGAGTGAAGCGTCTCCGTCCGTCGCTGTTGTGGGCGGATCTGCGTCAGATATACGGGTGTACCAGAAACACGCAAATAGAAAGGTTCTGGCCCGGGAGTTCCGACTTGGGGCAAATCGGGGGAAATACGATCAATTGTGTTAAATGAATTAACACATTAAAGGGACTAAATGCAAGTTGGCCAATTTATACTGACTACTGCCACCTCAGGTCATACGTGTAACTGCAGCTTCTATATTAAGCTAATTCTACACACTAGGACATTGTTGGAACATGTAGGGGGAGGAAAATACATAATTTTAACATTTTTAAACTCTGTATACTCCCTTTAAAGTCTTTGTATAGAATTAATCTAAATTAACGCGTTGAAGTCCCACCCCTAGTTTAATGGTAAGTGAGTTCCAGTAATCAGTATTCAGTAACTAAATACAATTCCAAAGTATTCTCCCCAACACTGGCTGGAAGCTCCACTCAAGAAGCTTTAAGACTTGGGTAAAGCCAACCTGGAGAAAGGCGGGGGGCAAGAGGGGGGTAAGAGACTCATTATTTAGTTTGTTTCATGTTGCAAAATTGCACCGCCAGTGAATGCACCGTCACTGACAAAGGCGACCCTGACACAAAAATCTCTTCCCCTGTAATCCAGCGTAACACAAAGAGAAAACCCCTCACAGTCTGGGAATTAAACCCGGGTCTTCTGGCTCCGAGGTCAGCGTGCGCTCCACAACATTACGTAAACACGCTGCGTCTGTGTAGAATCCGCGTCCCAGTGAAAACGACGAGGGCTAAATTTAGACCACGTCTATTTTAAACACATTTTTGGGAGGGGGGGGTGTACGCCTCGCTGTCCTATTTCTGCCCCGCGAACAGCACGTCACCGCTCTTAATCAGAAGTTCCCTCCGAGGGCACGACGAGGACGCTGCTTTTGACACAAATCCGGGCCGATCTAACCGCGTTTAAGGAAACCACGGCTCCTCCATTAGACGCACGGAAAACCGATATGAGAAATGGCCGAAGAACAAAGCGCTGTCAGCATCACCAGGGAAAGATCCAATTACTTTAAAACGCTTACAGTAAAACGAACGCGGCTTGTTTTCGGCGCACGGGCCGGGGCCGCTCTGCGTGCAGCGCTGCTATCGACGGTCCGGGGGCTCTAAATGATGCTCCCTTTCAGAGGTAAGCCCGCGAAACGGCGCCGGGGGACTGCAGACGAATCGTTAATGCATGCGGAAAACAGAAGCGCGCGCTGAAAAATGCCACACTTTTTGTGCATAAAATATCCCCTCGGTTGTAGCGGTGGCTTTAAGTGCCTTTACGGCCCTCATCGCCGCTCTTTTTCGCCCCTAAAAGTTCCTAAAAAGAAAAAAAAGCTGTCTCCGTAAGTGAGGTCTAATGCAAAGCGAAGTGCTTCCCATTGAAAATACACATTAACAGAATCGCAAACTGCCCAAACAATTACGCCGTCGATGCCTCAAGGCGACAGCGCGCAGGTTAGGGACTGAAACAGCTATCGGAATTTCCAGACTGTAAGCTGATACTTTTCACACGCTCTGAACCCTGTGGCTAATCTATATCTATAGATTTTTATGGCATAACGGCCTCTAGGGAAGCGGCCTCTAGGTGGAAGACATAGATACAGACGGCGTCTCTGGAATCGCCCATATATGGTCATGTTTGAAAACAGCTAAGAGGGAAAACAATTGAGAAAAATCTAAACTTTCTCTAATTATTCAAAAAGTACTTTAACAAGTGCTGAATTATGAATATAGTTTCATACTGAATAAAGATAGAAAGACATGGAGAGGAGCAAAGTGGGTCAACAGCCCATAAATACATAAAAAACGGAGAATGCTAACTTGATGCTACATGTTAGCATCGGGCTAATGCTAACGGTTAGCTAACGCGAGCTACAACTGCCGTTTTTTCACTTCTACTGAACAATGTGCTGTGAGAAAATATCCATATGGACCCAATATACACCTGACTTTATTTAGGGGTGATAAATGAGTTCATATTCCACCAGAAAATGGCTAAAAGGAGTGAAAAATTGTGTTTCTCTAAAGATTCTATTTTTCCCCTCGGTGAAGCCACGCCCCCTTCTATGACAAGATGCCGTCTGTATCTATAGGGTCCGATCTGCAGACTATCCTTTTGCACAGATAGAGGGCGCTCTGTGCAACCTTCTGCTCCCATGGCGATGTTATGTACAGCACTGGGCCCTCCCCAAGCTTTACCTCCTACAGACCGTACTAGACTGGAATATTTCCAGCTACTATGGGTGGAGGGTGGGAGGGCACATGGGCTGCTGTTTTGATTTGTTCCTGCGGCGTGGAGTTTGTCCCAAACTCTTTAATACTGGAGCTAAAGCCTGAGTATCGATATATACTGAGCTGCTGGACAGTGTTTGACTCACAGTGGGAGAAATAGTTTGTAGTTTGTCTTAATAAGACACACAAGGCTGTGCACGATGTTAATGTAGAGAAGAGGAGAGGAAAGAGAAAGGTTTTGTTGTAGTTGGTGCTGTTTGTAGTTTAGTTTAGAATATTAAGGGAGTGCCCCTTGAGATGTGCCATCTCGTTTTTGAGGGGGTTCACAAACACAAAACACAAATTACAGTATAGTACAGTATAGTACAGTATAGTATACTGCCAGGACAAAACACACATCAAGACAGTCACACAGACCATACGAACTTGCTCTTTAGTACCCCCAAATCCTTCCAAGATAAGAAGATCCAAGATTATCCAAAAAGAACAAAAAAAACAAAAAAAACAAGTCAAAACCTTGAGACAAGTAATTAAACTGAAAAATGAACTAAAAGTACAAAAAAAACAGATCCAAAGTAATACAAAGTTATGTTAAAGAACGAATGGATGCAGGTAAACTGTTTTCTTTATTTATACGTGGGACAGTAAAAGTAAGAGAGTCAGTACTTCAAAGTACTTTATAGCACACTGCGGCTTAGCCGACCCCTGTTTTCTCTAAGCGACGCCCTCAGGTGACCGGTGAAACCACTGGTGCACCGTTGCTTGTACACAAGATACCAACTTTGTCTTGGGCAATGCTGTTGTTGCGCCAGGCGGTAGATCAGCCCCATAACGCTCTGAGAAAGACGCTAGGTTGATTGTAGGGATGTCCTAATCCACTTTTTTGAGCTCCCGCCCAATTCGATATTTTGACACTTCATGCTGGCTGATACTGATATGACAGTCGTTTCACCAGTTGGCATTTTATATATTTTTTATAAACATGCAAGAAGTTTTGGATTTCGCCTTGAATTTTAAATTAAAAAGAGGTTAACAGCAGGTTAGCAACAGTAGCCTAGCTTAGCGATGGCATTAAGGTCGTGGATCTGCAGGTTTACAGCCGTTTGTATCAGACCCGATCCCGTCATTAAATCTGATCCGATGCTCTCAAAATGCCTGGATCGGCTACTGATACCGATACTGAATATCGGCATGGGACATCCCTAGTTGATTGTGTTTTGAACATGAACACAACCTCATCATGGAAACTACACGGAGAAAGATGATGATAGTGTGCAGGAGGAAGATGAAGACCTTTCTGGTTTAGGCTGAAGTATTTTTCATTTCTTAAACCAGGTGCGTTTCACTGCTCTTTCTGTGTAAATATGTTACCATGTGGACACCTGCGGCTTTTGACAAGTGTGGCCTATATAAAAGCTATAATTTTAACTATTTTGCAGAGTTTGCAGCCAAAATCCAGTTGAAGCATGACCTCGAATCAGAGCTCTGGGTCTCACGGTCAAAATGGCGCCTTTAACAGTAAAAAAGTCATGTGACCAAAAGCCATCTATTTCTATTAAACAGAGGCTAATGGAGACACAGCGCCTGCTTTATAACGCGTGTCCCGTGGCGTCGATGCGGCACCTCGAGCCGTAATAAACGAATCGATCTCTGTATAAAACAAGTCGAAGGCCCGGCTCCATAAGATGAAGCGTATTTGTCCACAACAATCAGAAATCACATTCCGCATGATAAATGTAAAAGGACGGCGTGTTCGGCTGTGGACTCGTCTTTTTTTTTTTTTAAGCTTTTTATTAACCCCTGTCAAGACAAAAACTAACTTTTCTTCGAAATCAATATTGAAATTCTACTCAGTTTCACCTTTGTTTTAAATCTAAGGTCATTCCAAGGCTGCCAAATGAACAGTGTTTACCCCTGGTTGGGAAACACTGTTCATTTTATGTTCATTTTTATGGCCAATATTTTCAGCAGTGAAACACAAATGGTTTTATTTAGTTGAAATAGGATTCACAAACACATTTTCAGAGGGGATTTTGAATCTTATTTAGTTTTTGAAAGAGCTAATCATGAGTAAAAATATCAGTACAAATTTAAATTTCACCTTTTTGTGGTTCAAAGCTCAGTAAATCAGGCAGGACACTTAAAAGCCCTTTGAAAATAACTCAAAAATATGTGAAGTCCAAGAGGTGAAGTCCATCTTGCGGACAAAATGTGGCCCTTTGAGGAGCATGAATTCCTGAGTATGTAAAAAAAAAGTCTCTAGCCCATTCCTGTGCGGAGTTATGGGTTTACCAGTAATTACCAGTATGCTGACTCCAGCCACTAGGAGGCAGCTTAAATTAAAAAAGGAAAGAGTTCCACACGTGTCCAGCAGAGGACGCTAACATAATAAGAGATCAGGATATAAACAGCATATTACAGCCACATGGTAAATGGTCAGTCTGCCCCAGGGCGGCTGTGGCTACAATAGTAACTTACTGCCATCGAGTGTGGAGTGAATGAATAATGACTTTACGTAGCGCTTTAAGAAACATGTGACGCAGTCTAATGAAGCACATTTTTTGTATTCAAACATATAATTTCACATGCCACTAGAGGGCACTGCAGGCTAATCGAGCAGCAGAAAGAAAGTTTGGAGGGAGCAAGAAGCGGAGGTTACTCTTAGAGAAGAAAACAAAACAAAGCTAGTCACGGGCTAAAAGCTCGATGGCCACAGCTCGAGGAACGAGTTCGCAAATGAAAGCTTGAAAAACGTGCTGCCGGGAGAGTCTCGTCAACGGTGCAGTTATGCCTCCGTTCCCAGGTCGTTGCCATGACGACTGTCAGAAGTGACCCCGAGGATGAAGATTTCAATGGATTTAGTGATTTGGAGTGAGTTCGAGAGTTTGGTTTGTTCTTTATGCTATAGTTATCTGAACTGTTTATGTGGCGTCAACATACAAGTAATTTTCACTTAAAGCAGAACTAAGTAACTCATGCCTCTAGAGGCCATTAGCACCACTGCAGGTGTCGTAGCATGTTGCGTTTTTCTTTACTGATTAACTGTCCGTGAGAGTAAATACTATGTTGACAGAAAAGGACATTATACATTGTGCCACAACCCAATTACACAATGGAGACAATTTTTTTCACTCAAACTTGGCTGTAAATACTGCCCACAGTTAGCTTATCCCGTTAGCTTGTTAGCTTCTTCTTAGTGATTCCATTAGTGTGTATTGGTGACTCCGACCCGGAGCAGGGAAGTTGCAAGGGTGATTTTCTGGCCAGAGACACCAGGGGGAGATAAAAGACCCCCCATCACCAGAGGGACTACAAAAAGGATTTATTAAGGTAAACAAGTTACTTAGTTCTTCTTTAAATCTTGACCATCTCTGACCAAATTGAAATTCATTGTCAAAATCAACACGGATAGGCTCCAACTGTAATATGCTTTGTCCCATCTCGGCCGCCCCTAAAGCGGCTCATAAACATTCCCCGTTGCCCCGTCCCGTTTACCTGTATGGAGTTCTCCTGCAGGTTGAGGTATCTGGTGTTGACTGAGATGCTCTCCGGCACCTGGTCCAGGGTCTGCCGGGTGCAGATGACGCGGCTGGCCTGGTTGGAGCAGGTGCACAGGGTGGGACAGGACTGGCTCGTCGCGGAGGGGGAGGAGCCGGCGCCCCCCACCAACTCGGGACCGGGGAGCAGGAGGAGCCCCGAGAAGAGATGGGCCGCCAGAAAGAGCAGGGGGGCGGGGCCGGGCAGGCAGGTCAACGTGCTGATGCGCATGGCAACTGGAACATGTCCCCACTCTGTAATCCGAATGGACTGATGAGAGATTCCACTGGGGCGAGAAAAAGAAAGAGAGACTTCCGCGGGACGCCCCGTACAGAGGGGGAGAGAAGTGTTTTTTTTGTTTTTTTTAAAGCATCCTCAAAGGTAATCCAGAGGTGACGGGGAAATATCCGCAGGTTGTGGAAAGGAAAACAGATGGTATTCCCGTTGGTCCGTCTCACGATTGAGGCTTTGAGGGTGAAGCGGAAAGTCCAGGAGCCACTGCAAAACACACAAGAATACATTTGATTAAAACTATGCACAGGACATTCGTGATGTTCTTGGAGGATGGACAAATCAGAAGCAAAGGCCTGTACCAGTCACAGTGTCTCAATGTTTAAATATTATAGAAACAATATGGCTTCAGTGAAGGATGCTTTGCTTTTTTATTTATTGAGATTTATAGGTACAACTGAGCAGATTCCTGACAGGACGTGACTATTCCCAATGCGGGCCGTGGCCGTGCATATTAATTGGAGCCATTTATCGTAACACATGGTGTCAGGTCGCAACAGTTTGTGACGGCGCGTGAAGCCTCTGCCCCGACCCAATAATGAAATTCCATTTGTGACCGAGGATCCCGAATGTGGATTTGTGGCATTCGTGACTTGTCATCGTAATGTGTGTAAACCTTGCGTAAAAATTCAACATGTTTCCGCAAAACTATACGCCCAAAGAATGAGATCAGCTGAATATCCTGAACAACCAGGTTATTTCATCAATGGATTTTTTCAACTGGACTTACTTTAAAAAAGAGCTGACATTTTCGCTGTCCATCCAGACTGCCTCCTCAGAGCGGTTATCCGTGGTGACCACACCCACCAGCTATACATGCCTTTCAGTCATGTGACCTTTGTTGTTAAGGCGGCCATTTTGAATACCGAAGAAGCATTACATAGTACTACCACATGTAACAATATCTCTACTCTACTATGAAAATGAAAGACAACTGATTGACAGTGACATTTTTATGTTATCGTAATCATTGCTCAAGAAAATAACAGTAAAAACACGACCCAGAGACGCACATTTATGTGAAGAAACCAGTGAGTCAGTATTTAAGATGCTAGCATTCTACCGGTTAGCATTTAGCTTCAACAGCTCACCTCCAACCTCTCCAAGAGAAAGCCCTGAACCGCACTCCAAACCTTTGCTACAACTTGTGACAGAGGTCAGAGCTGAGCTGTTCCTCAGTGTTCATAGATGTGATTGAATAAACTGTCAATGGTTGACAGTTGCTAACCGGTAGCATGCTAACGTCTGCTAACGAGACTCTGTTGACATGACAAACTGTAAAAATCACAGAGAAAGGTTTTCTGTTTCCTCTTCGATGAGTTAGTTCGGTATTCAAAATGGCCGCCGGAACTATGCGTGATGTCATTGGAAACGCATGTATAGACGCGGTGGGTGTGGATGGTGAATACCCAGTGACGACCGACCCCGGCACAGACCCATCCGGACCCCAGCTTGGGTCCAGGCTGTGTCTGCGGCCTCCGGGTATTCTGGGTATTCCCACCGTGTCCATATTTGGTGGGTGTGGATGGACAGCGAAACTGTCAGCTATTTTGATTCACCTTTTTTTTAACCACTGGACCTTATAAGAAGCTTATTCAAACAATATGACACAGCAACTTAACTATCGGTGACACCAAACATTCTCCTAAAAATCAGCCCGACACCGACAACAAAGCTTTTCACGTGGCAGCTCCCTGTCCTTTCATTTAAATGCACTCTCTCCCCCTTTCATTTTCCCAACGTTGCAGCGACAAAAAGCCAAACCCATCTCCACCACAGCAGCAGAATCATCAGTCTCCTCAAAATCTCGTCGTCTTCACCAACATCGCCACTGTCTTGGCTCCAGAGGGTAGATATTTCACCTTTTATCAAGTCCTTTGTGGAAAAAATAAAATAAAGGCCCTTTGTTTGTGAATTTACACTGAGGAACATAGCATTTTGCAGTTTGGTTTATCTGATTAGAACTCATTAACCCAGAATATGATCACTTCGAAATGTTGCACAGTAGAGAAGTATTGGTTCACATTCCTCAGCGCTTACATAAGATTCGACAAAGTAAAAGCTAAAACAGTAATGAGCCTGTAATGTCACGTGGAAATTGGCAGATCTTCATCACAGATTTCGCTGTTATCTCCGGCAATCAACACATCGGCTTTTATCTTTCTAAATGAGGTGAAAACAACACACTATTTTTAACTGTGCCAATAAAACAAGCAGCACTTATGCCTCTGCGAAGGGCGTACTGGGGTATTCTGTGGAATTGGACAGAGCTCTTGCCAGAAGGTTATTTCGAACCTGACATCGAATTTGTCCTGCGTTTGGCCCATCGTTCAGTCCCGCTGGGTAAAACACGAGGAGCGGTGGGCGAATCGAACCGTTTCGCATGTTTGAGGAGAGAAAACCCGACACGAGGAAAACATGCAAATACACGGGAATCACAATGGTAGTTTATGTGGTTGCAATTAGCAAAACAACACGATATCCCGCCTCCTTGGGGTCTTATTATGTACAAAACCAAACATGTTCTGAAATGTACGTGAATCATTTAGCAGTTCATCTTTCAGTTCAAATGGTGCACGCATTAATTTTTCACCAAGATCTTGTATTGATAATGGGAGCGTGTAATAATCACTGCGGAAAGCCTTTTCACAGCACATGCATACAAACGGCATCTTTGGAATCGCCCACGTTCAAAGGAGAGACAAAGAGGGGGGGAAAAAACCTTCCTCCACCAATACTTTAACAAATGCTGAACTATGAATAGATTTTTCTACTAAATAAAGATGCTTGGAGAGACTTGGAGAGGAGCAAGTGGTTCAATAGCCCAGAAATACTTATAAAACGGACAATGCTAACCAGGAACCTACGTTAGCTTCATGCTACATATGCTAACGTTAGCAACAAGTGCCGTTTTTTTGTTTTTTTTTTCACTTCCAATTTTCTGTGAACAAACATCAATATGGACCCGATTTTGGCTTGACTCTATTTGTGTGTCATGAATAGGGCGGGGTTTGTTTTTACGATGCCAGTATCATATCGGAAATAAAGGGTACTATTGGTGTCGAAAAAATATAAAAGTATCGAAAGCAGGCGTAGAAAAGAAATCTTTATATTCAAGTGTTGATGCTGTTGGTCATCGAAATTTAAAAGAAAAGTGAAATGCAAGTTGAAAAAAAATTTAAAAGGGGAAAGAAATGGGGCAAAAATGTAAATTCTGGGAAAATGAAAAAAAAACAAATATTGAAAAATGTGGGATTTTTTTAAATTTATTTTTTTGGGGGAAAAGGGAAAAATGGGTTAAAATAAAAATAAAAAAAATAAAAAAAAACTTGGAAAGTGTTTTTCCGCTGTTTTGTAGTTAGGAAGTTTCTTGGTTGTTTCACCTCAAACAAATACAGATACAAATGGAAAATAAATTAGATGGAAGGAAAAGGAATACATCTATTTTATGGTTCTTCATGAAAAATAATTTAGCACAGCCTTATATCGAAAAAAATATTGTTCAGGTATCGATATTGAAAAAAAAAAATCATTTTGAAATTAAAATAAATCATGATGAGAAAAAAATCCAATGAGAGGTTTTCTTCCCTCTCGGCTAGGCCACGCCCCCGTTGTATGACACGTCGCAGTCTGCATCTATTCCAAGGATTATCAATGGGATCAAGGTCTGGACGTCTCACGCTCCCTGAACCACTCTTTCACAATGTGAGCCTGATGAATCCTGGCTTTGTCATCTTGGAATATGCCTGTACAATCAGAGAAGAAGAAATCCAAAATCACCTGGTCATTCTGGATGTCCAGGCACTGCAGCTGATCTCATAGCACAACCTAAATTGGATTAAGTTCCGCGTAAGTCATGTCTTGACCTGAAAAAACCTATAAAATCACCGATGACCCCCTGATGAAGAACCACCAGTGACACACGTACCACAGTTTGAGAAGCACGGAGGTTGATGCTTTGATTTGAAATGAACCAAAGTGTCAAAACTGCTGTAAATACTCTGGGGAATGAGCCGTGGGTAGAGCTGGTGTGTGAGCTCAGTGTGCCGGCTGAGGGCTCCTGAGCAGAACCGCGAGTGGTTTTATAAGCAGTGTTTTGCAGCAGCAGCGTGTGGCGGCGGCGGCACTGAAATGCTAATGCGATTCAGGAGCTCAGGGGGCTGAGAATGGAAGCAAATGGCGCAGTCTGCAGCACCAATAATACATGATGCATTATGAAGAGCACTTTCCCTGTAGCATGTTGCAGACCGGGGCGCCTTCATCATTTCTGGGAGAAGGGTTGGGATTTGGGGCATGTTTGTTCCAACGCAAACAGGGAATGAAGAAATAGCCCTGAGCTGTCCTTTCGGATAAAACCTCCGGCCAACGAGAATCCTTCAAATCAATCAAACATTATAAAAACGCCATTGTTTTTCGCAGTTGCTCTTTGAAACTGTCATATTTGGTTTACAATTATGAAATGGTGTCAAGTGTGTATTAAGAAGGGATGTGGAGATTGCTCTGGCTGCTGGTGGTTCTGCCGCTGCTGCTGCTGCTGCTGTGACAGAGACTAATGAAGGCAACATCGATTCAAAACCTCTTTAACGGCCCATTGATTTTTGTATCAAAGCTACAGTACCGGTCAAAAGTTTGGAAACACTTTTTATGTATTGGCTTCTCCTTATTTTCAACACGGTCTACATTTTGTGATTCTCATTGAAGGCATTAAAGGGATATTTCAGGATTTTTGACATAGGGCCTCATTTCCTAGTTATCCAGAGTGTTGCTGGTACCTGGAGATTTTTTTTTTTGTAATTCATGCAGTTCTTTTATTTGAAGAGTTTCGTGGCGCTAGGCTAATGCGAGGCTAGCGCATTTCTATGGTATCAGCTAGCCTGCATTAAAAACAGTGTGACCCGCTCCACAGTGCACCTGAGGCAAATCACTTATAACGCCAGACTAACCATATAAATGTCTGTGTCGAATCATTTTTGGAATATAACTGACCTTGTATCACATGAATGATCGCATTTTGAGGGACTATTTTCTAGCAGATCACTCCGCCGCTGCTTAGCTTATACAACCACGAACCTGATGCTGCTCAAATAAAAGGTATTTTATATGCAAACGGTTAAAATTACTCTATCTATACAATGTATACCTGATTTTGTCCTGTCCTCCTTTAGTATATTGTAAACTCAGACATTTTGGGGGAAAACACTTTACATTTTCTCATAAGCACTTGCATCAATTTCATACTTTTCCAGGCTTTCTGTGACCCTGAAACGTGACCCTGCAAGTTGTGAAACGTGGCTATAAACTCATTCCTGTGAAGAATTCAGATGCTACAATAATGTAAGAAACGTTTTATTGCCAACAACAAGCATTTGAATTGCATTGTTTGTAATTTAAAAACAAATCTGCTATAGGACCTTTAATAACATTACACTTCCAAAACATAATCTGACTCAATTGCTGTCTTTTATGCAACAAACTCCGATATTACAGACCTAAATAGTTTGTGTAGGCCCCGTTGTGGTGACAAAAATAAACCAAGCAACGTGGAGGCTTTGGAAAAGTCTGGATGCGTTTGGTGCACAGGTTTGAATCAAGAGGGCTACGAGGATTAAAAGCGAAAGGCGACGGCTGTTAGATGAGGAGGTAAAAATCCCAGATGCAAGATGTGGATGTTGTTCGTCATCACATGCGACAAGATACAGCTTTTGTCGTCGTGACATGCCTTTCAGTCATGTGACTTTTGTTGTTATGGCGGCCATTTTGAATACCGAAGTAGAATTAGGCAGTACTACAACATGTAACAATATCTCTACTCAGAATGAAAATGAAAGACAAATGATTGACAGTGACTTTTTATGTACTCGTAATCATCGTTCAAGAAGATAACAGTTAAAACACGGCCCCAAGAGAAGAAACCAGGGAGTCAGTGTTTAAGCTGCTCAAGACGTTAGCATGCTACCGGTTAGCATTTAGCTCAGACCTCTCCAAGAGAAAGCCCTGAACCGCACTCCAAACTTCTAGCCTTGGATACAACATGTGAAAGAGGTCAGACCTGAGCTGTTACTGTAGTATTTCCTCAGTGTTAATAGATCGACAGTTGATTGATGACAGTTGCTAACCGGTAGCATGCTAACATCTTGAGCAGCTTAAACACTGACTCAGACTGAGACTCTATTGACATGACAAACTGTAAAAATCACAGAGAAAGGTTTTCTGTTTCCTCTTTGTCTTTCATTTTCATCCTGAGTAGAGATATTGTTACATGTTGTAGTACTACTTCAGTGTTCAAAATGGCCGCCGGAACTAAGACAAATGAATGAAGGATCGTCAACATTCAAAGTTACAATACGTCCAACAATTCCGGAAATAAAGTCTTTGCTTATTCTGTTCGATTGCCTTTAAAAAAATACCATTAATTTCATTTTACTTGTACTTCCTTTCCTGTACGAATAGGGCGATAGAGAACGTGGGCGCAGTGATTTGCTCAAGGGCACAATGACTCGCACCAGGAAGCAAACCGCCGACCCCTGGGCTTGTTGAGGAAAAAACTGGGGGGAAACTGTTGGAGATCATCAGCTGCAGAGAGAGAGAGAGAGTTCAGCTTCGACGGCCGTAGTAACGACGACGGGAGGTATAGACACAGACTCATTTGACACGCGCCTCATCCCGGGCCGGAGAGGAAGGCGAGGGGGGAGACACAGAGAGAGGCAGAGAGGAGGGGATATTAATCTGATAGGGGAGTGTATGGCTGCGGGCAGAGAGGCGAATTATCAGCGCTACAGTAATGGATGAATACTGAGCAGCGGGGAGAGAGGCGCGATCCCAAATCAAGAGATACGTGAAGTGTTTCCAGAAAGAGACGCCCCGCGGAATATCAATGTTCGGAGGAAAATGCATTCGCTGAGGAAGACTTTCATGGGATTTCTGTTTTTTTTTTCCTCAAAACTAATATAGAGTTTTAGAGGTGGCGGCGGCTGAAGGAGAAGAGCAAGTCATTCAATTGAAGACATGTTGGTGCAATGGCCGCTCTGGACGTGCACGTTTAGCCCGTGAACAAGACAATTCCATGTATTATTTAGCTACGACCGGCACTCGGTTTGTGCATCTGGCTACCAATCTGTGCAGAAAGAGCTCGGGATTGTGTAAAAACATTATGATTCATTGGATTTAACGATGGCTAATGGAGTCGTTCTGTGGCTCTTTACGTTGTTGTTTAAAATGCCAGATTTCTATGGTTAACGTTCAATTCCCGTCATCCACCACATTCATGCACAGGCTCGAGGGGTGGAGTGTCCAGATTGCTGCAGGGATTGGACACTTCACTTTGGGTTTGTGGGGGGAAATCATTCACTCCTAAATTCACAGTGCGGACGATTCCATTCCCAGGTGAAACCAAGTTCACCCGTGTGTTGCTCGGTGAAACTCATTGGGAAATTTGTCCTTTTCATGCGGACAAATCTGCAGCAGCATTGGGACTGCCTGTCAGGAGCAGTGAAACCACAATGAAAGGCAGGCCTGGGCAAACTCTTTGTTGATGCAAGGACCACAAAGAGTTTAAACAAACTAAAAGCCTTTCAGCAAAGAAACAAAATAGCAGCAGTTGTGGTTTAGAGTTTCTCACCTTATTAAGCTAATGCATACTGGCCTTGTTCATGTTTTGTGCGCCGGATTGAAGGTCAAGGTAGACCACGTTTGGCATCACCAACTGTTGAGCTTGGATCTCGGTCTGGACTAAAGCTCCACAATAAATCAAATCACTATTTTAATGATTGCAGTTACTGTTTTGCCCCTCCTGGAATCACCACCTTAACGTGGTGGAGGGGTTTGAGCACCCGGAGGAACCTGGGAGCTCTGTTGTCGGGGGCTTCGTGCCCCTGGTAGGGTCTCCCATGGCAAACAGGTCCTAGGTGACGGGTCAGACAAATAGCGGTTCAGAAGCCCCTTATGAGAGACCAACAGACCTGAGAATCGTGAGGCCTTCCTTCTGTGGACCCACCACCTGTAGGAGGAGCCATAGGGGCTGGGGCAGTGTGATTTGGGCAACTCCAACAGCTGCCCCCACGACCCGGAAATGGAAAAGTGGAAGAAAATGGATGGATGGATGGATGGATGGTTATTGTTTTGCAGTATTCTATAATACAGAATATTGTATCCTTTGAGGATTGCGTTCACAACCTACAACCTTCTAACCGTGTAGCTAAGACCTCTACAAACATTGTCTGAAATGTACCTTGTTTTTAGATGAGTTTAGAGTTTGTATTTCAGTCTTCTCTTCACATGCCTTTAGGTGTGTCTAAATTATGAACTGAATCTGGACTTTGGAACATACTCACATAATCACAATTGCAATTTTGGTTAGTCCTACAGAAAAAAACCTGCAAACGCTACACTGACTGGCCCCACACATCAAGGAATCAGGACAACTGCATTGTCAAAACAGAGCTAAACTTGACCATAACTCATCAGCAAATCGGCTCTTTTTAGCGGAGATAAGGAAAGATTTCTGTTGGCATCTTAAAGGAACAGGCCACCGTTTTTCCATATGGAGACATGTTCTTACCAGAGCTTAGACGAGTTGATACGTACCTTTCTGGTCTTTGTGCCCGTGGAAGAGCTTGGTCGCTTCTAACTTCACCCACGTTTGGAGCTATAGGAATATACTGGGAGAGGCCAAATGCTAGCAACAGCATTGGTGTTTTGCATGACTGAGGGCACACACAAAGACCAGACAGGTACGCATCAACTTGTCTAAGCTCAGGTAAGAACATATCTCAGTATGGAAAAACGGTGGCCTGTTCCTTTAAAAAAAAAAAAAACATACAAAATTTAACCAGTCTATCAGTCTCTTTCAAATGAACGGATCCCAAAGCTTCAGTTATTTCTAAATCCTGCCAAAGCTGTAGTATTGACCAAAAATGCGAGGGACTCTTGTTTCAATTCTGCAGCCATTGCACATTTCAGACTTGCTCCTCGACATGTTTAAGGCATTAAAACAGAATCTTGAATTTCAAACATAAATCTATTCACAATAACATACCCTTTTTCTATCTCGCCCAGCTTTGCACTTATCCAGCCAAGTGCATAAACCTATTTCACGTCTATACCTACAGCTCGAGCCATGTATTGTGTGCCATTATGCGCCCGGAGAGGCTTGGGGGATGCTGGGAGATTGAGTTGTGCGGAGCGATAGTGCTAGGGCTAAGTGCTGTGCTATAACAGGGTATAACCAACGCGAATGGGCAGATCTGTGCTCGCGGCGAGATAAGGGAGCCAAATCAGCACGGGACAGTTACATTAATATTAATAATTCTCACTCGGAGAAAGATAGAGACAAAAGAGGGAGGGAGTGGAATTTAAAATAGACGGTGAAAAAGCGAGCGTGGGGGCGCGCATTATAGGGCCTTTAGCGTGCAGTGTTGACTTTCTTTTGACGTTTTAATGATGCTATCAAGTTATAACCTTATCAAAAACCGAAAGTGTTGTTTCTTTCTAGGCCCCCAAGTTGTGGAACTCACTTCCAGTACTGCTGTTACTGAGCAAAATGTTTCCAAATCCCAGATAAAAACACATATATTCAGACTGCCCTTTAACTCAGAGCCAGTGACTCGACTGCTGTTGTTTTATTGGTGTCGTTTTATTCTGTGGAAAGCATTTTGTGCATCTTTTGGCTTTTGTAAGGTGCTATACAAATGCTGCAACACTGGGGGCCCGATCTTGTGCTTCGTAGTAGCAAACTTTGCCGACTGTGCCGATCCTTGTCACAGTGGGACCCGCTAAAGGCGTCATCTCTTTCTCTCGAGACACGAACATTGTTCAGCTCACGGTGGGGTTAATAAAGTTTATAGCTTGACCTGTGAGAGCCTACAATGCTTAAAGGAATAGGCCACCGTTATTCCATACTGAGATATGTTCTTACCTGAGCTTTAGACGAGTTCATTTGTACCTGTCTGGTCTTCACACGTGCCCTCAGTCAAACACAGCACAGCGTTAGCATTTAGCCTCTCCTCCTCTCTTCTCTAGCTCCAAACGAGGTGAAGATAGAAGCGACCAAGCTCTTCCACGTTTTCCCTATTTAAATATGGTTACGTGAAGTGTTACACGATAAAGTGTAATTACACAAAAAAAGGGGGAACTATATTGTGAGGCGTAATAATCCCAGGAGTACCTCGACATCTGCGCAGTAATATCTTCACTTTACTGCGCGGACGCCGAAGTACTCCTGGTATTACTACGCCTTACAATATAGTTCCCCTTTTCATCCGCTTAGAAAATCCACAGTTTAATTTTGTGTAATTATACTTTGTAGTATAACACTTGATGTAACCATATTTAAATAGGGAAAACGTGGAAGAGCTTGGTCGCTTCTATCTTCAGCTAGTATGGAGCTATAGAAGAGAGGAGGAGAGGCTAAATGCTAATCCTGTGCTGTGTTTACATGACTGAGGGCACGCGTGAAGACCAGACAGGTACAAATTAACTCATCTCAGGTAAGAACATGTCTCAGTATGTAAAAACAGTGGCCTATTCCTTTAATGTAGAAGCTGCAGTTATGCATAAGACCTGAGGTGGCGGTAGTGAGCATAAAATGGCCAACTTGCATCTAGCCCCTTTAAGGAAAAACACAAAGCAGCTCAATGTAAACGAGGAAACGAATGCGAGGCGCCCATCAGTGCTGCTTGTAATAAACCGTGCCTCAGTCAACCTCTTTTTTTTTTTTCTTTTTTTGCGAAGTCATTTTGCCAGGCACAAGATCTGGCTCTGGATCTTTTAACATTCAGAATCTTACTGAAACAATGCCACGGTGAATGCCTTCTGTAAATCAAAGCTAAAAGCGCTCCAATTTAATAAGTGTGCAACTTTATTTTGTGCTGACATTGTTTTTTTGGTCACACAGTGTATTTACTCAAGTAAGATTAATGTTACTTTATAATAATATTACTCATGTCAAGTGGTGACTCGAATAATTATTATTATTATAGTTACTGTTCAAGTGCAAAAACCTATAGGCAAACTATGAAAGTTGCGTAGGGCCCCCGCAGCCGCAAGGGCCCCACATCTCAGTCAAACCACGGTGTTGTTACACTGATTAATCAATGTGTTTTTACGGCCTTTTTGTCTCAAAGATGAGTTGAATCCACACGGTTCTCATACATGCAGTTACTGACAGTAACTCTGGTTCTCTGAATGTGCACAGTGTAAAACGAGTTGGGCGACTCACAGGCTAATTCTCAGAGGATAGACAGAAATAACCGTCAGGTGCAGGTTTCAGTTTTAAATCAACAGTTCCCAAACTGTGGGTCAGGTACCAGAAGTGAGAGAATGTGACCATTTCCATCCATCCATTTTCTTCCGCTTTATCCGGGGCCGGGTCGCGGGGGCAGCAGTCTCAGCAGAGATGCCCAAACTTCCCGGTCCACACACACCTCCTCCAGCTGTTCTGGGGGGACCCCGAGGCGACACCAGGCCAGCTCGGAGACATAGTCCCACCACCGTGTCCTGGGCCTTCCACGAGGCCTTGTCCCACTAGGACATGCCTGGAACACCTCCCGCGGGAGGCGACCAGGAATGTGACCATTTGCCATTTTAAAAAGTTGGGAAATAGACTAGTTGTAGTCCTAAATCTCAGTCTAACAATGGCTTAGTGGTTAGTGGTTCTCACACAGAGGGACGGGGTCTGAATTGAGGTCATTATGTCCCCCTTCTGCCCTACACTACTGCACAGTGAAACTGTTTTTGACCGTAAATGGGTTTGCTCTTTGTCGAATAACCATGGGGTGCGAACTGTAGGGCCCTCACGTGGATTTTTGCTTAGGGCCCCAGAAGGGCCAGCACCGGCTCTGGCAAAAACACTGAGCAAATAAACCCATTTCAAGGCATTTTTTCTAGAATACGTTCTGCACGTGCATGAGTCAACAATTTGTGTTTCACACCCATTTCACGCTGTTTTCTATCTCTTTAAGTCATTTGCATCAGAAACCTACGGAGTCAGCCATTGCGCTGTTAATAATGCATTATTTTAGTCTCAAAGTCAACAAAAGAAAGACATTTTTTTCTTACACCAGGCCAAATCATGTGTCATGGCAAATCTTCCTGCTAAACGCAATGCAATCAATGGGAAAACTTTGAAAACAAATTTGCCAGGCGGATAAATGAGTCAAGCATAAACTGAAAAAAATCATTTGTTGTAATTTTAACAGCTTAAAAAAATCATTCTCAACTCACTTCCAAATATTCTGTGCCACACGAGAGCAGCGGATTGATCAATAATGCAAAACGGTGCGGTTCAGTGACATTAGACCAGACAAGGACACAGTGATTAATTATGAGGACTGGAGGGACAGGGACATGACAAGAACAAGAGAACAACAAAACAAACGCACCTCTCTGCTCCCGTCTGTCTGTCACGTTCAGGAGACAGAAAACAGCTTCACGTCACTCACGGCAGGAATGGCCTCTGCCTCGGACGAGTTCAACAAGCGACCTCTGAATGTTGAAGTTTGCAATTAAATAAATGAATGATCAGGGAGGAGGCTTTGTCACCTTCCATCAGTGACGTGACTGAAAGTGGCACCTCCCTAGTTGACATTATCTGACCGAACAGAAGCATGTACAGACTGAACAAAAGGGGGCCTAAGATCGACCCCTGAGGAACATCTACAGGTCAAAGGAAAATCGATACAAGACGGCATTGTTTATTTCCCTTGCACTGAACTGTCGCAAGGTTTGTTAGTTCACAGACTCGCGCTGATTAGTTTGAGTCTGCATCGCTGGTGGATCGAGCCAAAACAAAATTAAAGGGAGAAGCAGAATTTTAGTCATATGCAAACAGTTAGCAAGACGGCTAATGTGGGAAACCGAGTTCAATAGAGTTTGGGGTGGAATTATATTAATTCACTGTTAACATGTGGATACAAGGAAACATTTTCCATAGACTAACATAAGCTAAAAACAAGTGGAAGAAAAAAGCTGTGCAACAACTGCGTCAGCTGTTGAGTCACTACATGATAAATACTGTACATCTAACAGACTTTTGTGGCCAAGTGTTTTAATGTGAACAATAACTCCATTAGTTTATTATACGGAAAATCCCACGATTCTTTGCCTATGACATTTGGGTCCAATTGCTGATAGAGGTAACTACAATTCTCTTTTATAAACATATGATCACACAAAAATATTACATTTACTCTGGGTTTTCTTTAGTAATGCATTTATCATATTAATTATCATTAAAAATAATAATTATTATTATTATTTTGCCTGGAGAAATTGTGAGATATTTTATAATTAAATGTAGAACAGTTTTTGGCCTTTTATCTGTTGTTATTTCTATAGAAGCTTGGTCATTGTGATGTATTTTTCTTATAGCCGTTAGCATTTAGCCATGCCACATCCCAAATTATGAAAGATGTTTTCAGGTGTTGTCACCCCCTTATAAACATATTTATCACATACAAAGAAAGTCAAGTCAAAATCTGGATGTTTTCCGCAGCAGATTGTCCAAGCAGAAGTGAAAAATCGGCACTTAAGCTAACGTTAGCTTCATGGTTAGCATCGTCTGTTTTTCAAGTATTTATGGGCTGTTAAACCACTTTACTCCTCTCCGTGTCTTTGTATCTTTATTTAGTCGAGAAATATTCATAATTCAGCGTTTATTTAAGTGCTGGGAGAAAGTTTCTTTGTTTTCCCCCTCTGGCTGTTTCGTACATGACCATGTATGGGCGATTCTAGAGACACCGTCGAGGCACATCGAAACACTTTGCAGTCTTTGGTCCGCTGTATTAATTTTTGCTACACAAACTTTGATATCCCCTTGAACCGAGCGGTGGGTCAAAAGTCCCCTTAATTATTCCCATTTGAGTGCACCGTGTTGTTCTTGCCGCTAATTCATCCTTCACCCTCCCTCACACCCGCACGGTCCCACAAGGCACTGCATCCAGAGGCCCATTCTTTAGCGGGGTTATTTTTGGACTCGGCTCACACCTTTTTTTTTCATTTGCACCACGTTTCCAGCGGTGATGAGGAAGTGTCAGCGCGCTATTTCGGGTATAACAGAGCGAGGCAGACAGAAAGACTGAGAGAGAGAGAGAGAGCGTGAGAGGGAGAGGAGCAAAGGCCCGGGTTAGTGCTGAGATCTAAGATGGCGTCTGCATGTTTGGTAGTCAGCGGGAGTCCATTGAGGAGTGATGCTAGTGGGAGCTGACAGCTGGTTAGAGGCTCCTGATTGTCTCACTATCTCAAAGTTAAAGGGGGTACATTATGCAAAATCGACTTTTTTAGAGCTTTCCGCCATGTTACAATGCACTTCCCTTGTCAAAAACATATCTGGAGTTGCGTTTTGGAGCCATTCATGCGTGTCTGAGTAATCCTTTGCTTCCTTCGCCGTGACTATCCTTGTCCCCCGCGGCCTTATGCTTCTTAGTTGGCTTTGAGGATGGGTCATATGTGGAAGGAGACAACATACGGGGGCAATAAAGTCAACCTTTACCTTTCCAAAGTAGTCGCCAGCGGATTCCTCTAAGGGACGACTGGTACTAGACTTGAATGTGTGTGTGTGTATGTGGGAGAAGGGTGTTAACGTGAAAATCTTCTGTGGATGTCAAATTTCACACAATGTCACAATAACAACACACCTTTTCCAATCCTGAAGGCACTGTGCGGATGTAAATGTGGAAAAGAACAGCCACGTTCTACAACAGATTCACAATAATGACTGATAATTCCTCCCTTGTTATAGTGAAACCTGCTTTGTGCAAGTATTTGGTAATTATCTCAAACTCAGCTTTATCACAATCTTGCAGTTTGTTTTGTTTGTTAGAAAATGCAATATTGATCTTAAACAGATGAAACAAAAATATCCAGTAGATTCACTTCCTGATTTTCAAGCGACCTCACGTTAGCCCTTCCCATCCTCCATCCTTATGCTCGCCTTTGCTGTGCAGCTGTTTCAATAACATAAACATTAGAATATTATAATAAAATATATTTCATTGGCGTGTTACTTTGCGATGAAAAGATTAAGCTTGCCAAGAAATCGAGAGAGTGCCCCACCAAAGTGCCACGAGTATCCATTGGAGAAGACACAAAAACTACTCAAAGGTGCGCGATTGGGTCGAAGGTCTGTGTTTGATGAGAGAACAACATTGTAACACGGTAAAAAGCTCTAAAAAGTTCATTTAGCTTTATATACCCCCCCAGGTTAAGGTGCATCAGAGGCTTTTTGCAGAAACTGCACTTGTTACTTTAGTTTTTAAAGACGTTTTAAAATCGCAAAAGTTTCATGTCGATCTTAAATACTGTATGTACTTTGTGTTTACCCTTCTTCATCACAAATATATATTTTTATGTCAGTTCATATTTTCATATTATTATATGTTTTGTTTATAACAGTCACTCAGTACTCACAATACTTAGACTTTTTAAACTTTTACTTGAGCATTTATTTGGGTTTTTATTTGTACTTGAGTAAAATTATTTCAAGGTTACTCTTACTCGTGTGAATATTTTGGCTACTATCCTCTGTGGTATATTATTGTCGCTGAAATGTATCCTCTGCAGGTTTTGTAGTAGATTAGAGTATTATTAAACGGATATTTCAGGATTTTTGACATAGGGCCTAATTTCTTATAGTTATCCAGAGTGTTGTTGATTTCTGGAGATAAATATATATTTTAATTCATGCAGTCCTTATATTTTAAGAGTTTAGTGGTGCTAGGCTAGTTCTAGGCTAGTTCTAGGCTAGTTCTAGGCTAGTTCTAGGCTAGTGTATGTCTATGGTAACTAGTAGCCTGCATTAAAAAACCTCTTCAAAATCATGGGGTCGTCCTCCAAACGTTGCCATATCTGATTTGTAGAAAGCTCCTTTGTCAGTTCAACGTGTAGTAACGCTGGCCACAGGTAAAACTACTGTAGATCCGGTAACCTAGCAGATCACTCCGCCGCTGTGTAGCTACAACCAGGAAGCTGATGCAAAATGGTTATATTTCAAAAACTATTCAGTCAACACAGACATTTATATTATTAGTCTGGTGTTATAAGTGATTTGGTTCAGGTGCACAGTGCTTGGGTCAGACTGTTTTTAAGGCAGGCTACTAGTTACCATAGACATGTGCTAGCCTAGCACCACTAAACTCTGACTGCATGAATAAAAATATATATATGTATCTCCAGAAATCAACAGCACTCTGGATAACTAGGAAATGAGGCCCTATGTCAAAAATCCTGAAACATCCCTTTAAGTAAGTAAGTAAAATGAGCTATACTTGTTTTAGGTCAATGGGTGAACCTCACACAGTCCACGGATCAAACCGCTCAGCCACCGTGCGCACTTGACCCGCCCGGCTCTGCTCCGACTGAACAAGGCGACACCGCTAACCGCCGGATTTAAGCATCGCCATAACTAACACATCAGACAGCAGATAAAGCCGTAATCCGGAGTCATAAAGCGCAGATTTATTTGGGTTTCCTCTGCTCCTCCTCCTGTTGCTGTGGTGAAGGGCAGGTCCATATTTCTCCTCCGCGCAGTGACCAGGGCGTGGGGTAAACAGCATCGCGACCTTGAGTTTGATGAGCCATTAACCTTCCGCAGCGGCTCGCTTTTAACCCTGCAACCCCCCCCCCCTCCCGTCGCCGCCGTCTCGCTACTCTGCAAAACACCGAGCGGTTTGGTGTTTTACGGCTTTTATCTTATTCACTCGATGTAAATCAAAACAAAAACACAAAGATATGTTTAAGGTAAAGTACTGGCAGCTCCAATAACAGTCTGTCAAACAGGGACATTCATGCTTTGCTACAAGAGGGACAATCCCAGTGCTAAAGAGCGATCAATTATACAAGTAATTTTGATGACCAAAGAATAATAACAAGGCAGGTGGATGCAGGACAAAGCAGATAAAAGATTGAAGCGACGTAATCCAGAGGTGGAAAGTAACACAGTACAAATTTGAGGTACTTTTACTTTATTTACAGGGATATTTCAGGATTTTTGACCTTGGGCCTCAATTCTTAGTTATCCAGAGAGTTGTTGATTTCTGGGAAAAAATAAATAAAAAATCTAAATTCATGCAGTCCTTATATTTGAAGAGTTTAGTGGTGCTAGGCTAGTGCTAGGCTAGTGCATGTCTATGGTAACTAGTAGCCTGCATTAATAACAGTCTGACCCGAGCACAGTGCACCTGAGACAAATCACTTATAACACCAGACTACCCACAAAAATGTCTGTGTTGACGGAATATTTAAAAAAAAAAAACATTTTGCATTTAAAAGAACTTATATTTGAGTGGCATCAGCTTCCTGGTTGTAGCTACGCAGAGGTGGAGTGATCTGCTCGGTTACCGGATCTACTGTAGTTTGTTTACCTGCGGCCGCATTACTACACAAGGAATTCACAAAGGAGCTTTCTACAAATCAGGCAACGTTTGGAGGACGACCCCATGATTTTGAAGAGGTTTTTAATGCAGGCTACTAGTTACCATAGACATGCGCTAGCCTAGCACTAGCCTAGCATCACTAAACTCTTCAAATATAAGGACTGCCTGAATTAAAAAATATATATATATATCTCCAGAAATCAACAACACTCTGGATAACTAGGAAATGAGGCCCTACGTCAAAAATCCTGAAATATCCCTTTAAGTACCTTTTATGATTACTACTTTTTACTTTCACGACAGTACATTTAAGAGCTACATTTTTGATTTGGAGTTAAAGGAACAGCCCACCGTTTGTCCATACTGGGATATGTTCTTACCTGAGCTTAGATGAGTTGATGCGTACCTGTCTGGTCTTGGTTGCGTGTTAGCATTTAGCCTCTCCCAGCATATTCCTATAGCTCCACCGCTAACTAGTGGCGAACACAAACAACAACTTTGGTGGAATTGTCAGGAGGAGGTTAAAAAAACGCAGAGGGGCCTCGTGAACTTCTCTGTGTGACGTATACCAGAGCGTGGGCTGCCAGATAAACCAAACACTCCACTCCAGGTCGAAGATAAACCGCCCTGTACCTGATTTACTCATTTACAAACAATGAGAGACCGGCCGCGCTTACCAAACACATTCCTCGCCTCCTCACTGGGATTAGTTTATAAGCTTTCGGGGAGCAATACTGTCTCAGCAATGTAAACGACAGCAACTTGCCTCCGAGTTCACGATCAATATTAACGCTTTGTAACTAGATGCGCAGAACACAAAGGTCTTTTCTTCAACAGATGTCTGCTTTCAGAATATACTGGAAGATAATTATTTGCTTCTATATTTGAGAAATGCACGGGCAAACTGGAGCGTCTCCCATTAAAATCCCCCCACTAAGTCGACTTTTCATGAATCAGGCCCTAAATAAATCCACCTGTGAGAGCAAATGACCGCGCTAAGTGAACATGAGTAACATGCCCGGTCCTCAAGGTGCCATTTGTCGGGCCGATAACGCCGACAAATGGCTTTATTAGCTTTAGACGCTCCCCCTGTCCTCAAAGATCATTGTAAACCCTTCGCTGCGGCTTCTTCTTCCTCTTCCCCCCCCCTTTTTCTCATTCTGGCGTCGCATTCAAATCTTCTCCGGCAGAGTTTCCATGGTTACCCATTCACCACAGCCTCGGCCGGGTCCAGCTGTAGCCCTCCCTCTCCCCAGCCGCCTCCCCCACCACCCCCCTCCTCCTCCTCCTCCCCTCTCATTAGCGCCCTATACATGCAGCGCTTGCCCAACATGCGACGCTTTCTTTTCCGTGCCATTTAATGCCTATAGAGCGCCGGATAAAAGCGGGGAAAATGGCGGATTGTGCGAGAGCGGCGGCGGCGGCCCAGGTGGAGTAGACGGGCTTGTGCGGCGAGCGAGGCCAAAGAGAGAACACGGGGCTTGTAAAAAAAAAAAAAAAAGATTAAACATGCTGCGGTAAAAAGGACTGCCCTGCGCTGATATGACGGACTTTGAAGGCTTCTGAATGTGCTGTGAAGTTGCTCTCTCTTCAAACACGAGCAGACCTGCAAAAACCTCCGGCGAAAAACGAGAGAGCGGAACGCCGGGCCCCACCTGTTGATTCCCCTCTGTCTGTTTGTGAAGTCCAGACTGTAACACGCAAGGTTTTGTGATGTAAAATAGGCAGTTCAGCCGCCATTTTCATCGCCAAAGTAAACATGTGTGGTTTAACTCCTGCTTTTTGTATCTGTACAAAAGCAGGACCGACTGGAACTTTGCTCACAGCCAATCAGATCTCGAAAAGTTTCATGTCGGTCCAATCACAGAGCACATCGACAGGAAACAAATTAACAAATTAATATTCTATTAAATGTATTAGCAAGAATGTACCTGCGTGGATGTTGATGCTTCATTTTCTCTAAGAGGATCTACTGATTTTCGTCCTGTTCCAAACGTACATCGATTGAAACAGCCGTTTTGCTAATGACTACTACGTCCTTAAAGGGATATTGCATGATTTTTGAGATAGGGCCTCATTTCCTAGTTATCCAGAGTGTTGTTGATTTCCAGAGATTTATATATATTTTTTTGTTACTCATGCAGTCCTTACATTTGAAGAGTTTAGTGGTGCTAGGCTAGTGCTAGGCTAGTGCATGTCTATGGTAACTAGTAGCCTGCATTAAAAACAGTCTGGCCCAATCACAGTGCACCTGAGGCAAATCACTTATAACACCAGACTACTGATATAAATGTCTTTATTTTTTTAAATATAGCCATTTTGCATTAAAAAATAACTTATATTTGAGCAGCATCAGCTTCCTGGTTGTAGCTACGCTGCGGCGGAGTGATCTGCTAGGTTACCGGATCTACAGTAGTAGATGCGGCCGACATTACTACACCTGGAATTCACAAAGGAGCTTTCTACAAATCAGATATGGCAACGTTTGGAGGACGACCCAATGATTTTAAAGAAGTTTTTAATGCAGGCTACTAGTTACCATAGACATGCACTAGCCTAGCACTAGCCTAGCATTAACCTAGCACCACTAAGCTAAGACACAAACAACAATTTTCCTTTTGGAGGAGAGGGGCGGGAGCTTGATCATTTACTTTTGATCATTTAATTCTCTCTCCTCATTTTGCAATCTTACAGACAATCACTTTAACTGCTCAATTACCTTTAACTTTTTCCAGATTTGACTGTCAGAAAGGCCAACACGGATTACTACAACCATCGTCAGTACTGACCAAAATACTTTAAAAACAACTCACAGCGTTCTCAGGATGAGCAGAATGAGCCCCATAAACCTGCTCATATTAACAGTATGTAAGATTCTTATTCTTATTATATGGTTTGTTTCAGGAACCTGTGTGATAAACTGTAACTGATGGAGGAGTAATGTTACTAATGCTGCTGATAGTTTTTTGTGTGTTTTAATGTTGTGCACCTGCCCGGGACTGCAGATGGAAATATGCATTAGATCTGGTACAAAGCATCTTTTCTTTATGATGAATGTATATTGTACCTGGTCCTTGTGAAATACACTAATGAAGTACATTAAAACTAAACTAAACTGAGAATCGCCAAGTACTATGGCTAAAATCAGCTTGGAAATTTAGTTCAGTTTTTCCAATGATGTCGCCACTGGGACTGGTTTCAAAGATTAAAACAATGATTTTATTTGCACATAGTTTCTTGACTCACTATAAAATTAAACATTTGAATTCGAGTCTACTCTAGTGCTCTACAATTACACTACAACACTTTATAACAATAGGCTGCTCTTGAAGAGAAGCCCTAAGCTCTAAAATGGTTGTTAGATACTTTGTTTTGTTATTAATCCTTTACCTTTACAGGTTAGTCTCATGAGACTCGATGTCTCATTTGCAAGAGAGACTTTTTCAAACACATTAATCACAAAAATGAGCACAAACAACTGTGTAAATGTTTCTGTGCTGATGTATTTAACTGCACAGTTAATCAGGTTGTCGCACTGCTGTTCTTTATATTATTCAGTTTTGTTTCAGCCCAGGGGTGGAAAAACTTTTTTCACTGAGGGCCACAAACAGAAAAATATACAAACAACTGGGCCACACTCAGAGGTCAGATATATAACTTCACCTCTATTGAATTAATGTTAGCAAATTCAATAAATATAATAAATAATGCATTTTTAATTGAATATCCTTAAAGGGGCTAGATGCAAGTTAGCCATTGTATACTCACTACTGCCACTTCAGGTCATATGTGTAACTGCAGCTTCCATATTAAGCTCGTGCATGACGGCACTTCGGACCTGAAGTGACACCTTTTTGACAGTGCAGGATTTTAGAGGCAGTTGTGGTGAACAGGTCTGAGCTCATTCTACACATTAGAACATTGTTGAAACATGTAGGGGGAGGAAAATACTTAATTTCAACATTTTTAAACTCTGTATAGTCCCTTTAAAGAAGAAAAAACAGCCTTTATCACAGTTTTCTATGAATGAATTCTCATTTATTTTCTATATACATTCAATTAAAGCAACAACAAAAAAAATACATTTTTAGAATTTGCTGTGAGCCAATTAAAAGTGGGCCGTAGTTTAAACACCCCTTTAGCCAATGTTTCTTTTTAGCACCAAAGAGCCGTAGCGTTCATAGACGACCTTCACAATGAACCTGGACTGCTCGTATACAAACAGTAGATAAAGCAGAAACTGTTTATACACTGCAAAAACGAGCATCTTAAATTAGATAAATGACTTCAAAATTGTTTGAATAAAAGTTCTTTATGTTGAATTTGAGTCAGTTTTAAACGGACTATACAGAGTTTAAAAAGCATTTTCCTCCCCCTACATGTTTCAACAATGTCCTAATGTGTAGAATGAGCTCAGACCTATTCACCAAAACTGCCTCTAAAATCCTGCACTGTCACACAAAAAGGTGTTAATTCGGGTCCGAAGTGCCGTCCTGCACAAGCTTAATATAGAAGGTGCAGTTATACATAAGACCAGAGGTGGCAGTAGTGAGTATAAAATGGCTAGCTTGCATCTAGCCCCTTTAACTAATGAATTAATTAATGAATAATATTGCATTTAAACCATACAAAACAACCTGCCATGAGTGAGACTGTTAGAGCTTATCTAATCTAAGACCAAAATGCTAATGCCAGTGGAACAAGCACAAATCCCACTTGAAATCAGACAAATTAACTTTTACATTGATAAATATTTCTTTTTCACTTGAAAGGCGCAATATGCAACTTTTTATGTGTAAAAAAAAGTTGATATTTGTGTGTGTTTGACCCTGTATGAGTGGTCAGGATGGCGCCTTTACTTTCCATCACTGGTCTCTCTAGGACGCTCACCAGAAAACATAGAAAATAAGCATAAAAATCATTATTCTTCTCCATCATCGGCCAAGAGCAAAGATCCCCTGGAGCCGCCATCTTGGTCAGGAGCAAACTGTCCCGCGGATGAGCCTACAGTCACAGCACGAGGAACCTCCCACCTAGAAAAGCCTCCCGGGATGAAAACCGCGAGCGCGCGAACAGAAGAACGTATTGATATTGATCAGAAAACCCGCTCATATCAATCACTTGGCAGGCAGCGCGCCGTAACAGGGCTTTAATTAGGAGCAAATGACGAGTAAATGAGCAGCTGTCACACTTCACGTCAGCCTAATACAAAACATGAGGACTTAGTCGACTCTGAGCCGCAGTGTGGGATTTTTTGGGCATGAGAAAAAAAGAAGAAAAAAAAAACGCTCAATAGGAGAATGAGCGAAAGAGAAAGCACCGAAGTGGGAGAAAGCAGAAAAAAAAAGCTAAATTAAATCGCATTACAAAAACATAAGCATTTCCATTTATCTGCGAGGTATGATGAAATGAGATTTGCGCCGCGCTGCCTAATGAGAATCTCTCCGCTAAAGGTAAGTTAATTCTAAAGTGCTGTATTGTTCATTTTCCCCGCGTGCAACAAGAAATTTCTATTACGCCGAGAACAAAATGCTTGAAACGCATTTCCCCCTCCTCCCTCCTCCTCCACGGCAAGGAATGAAGTCACGTCAATCCGAGCCGCTCACACGGAAGCGCCCTTTCCATTACTCCTGCCTTGACATTTCAGCTATTTGTGATGCAACCGTCATTCTCCCCCCCCCCCGTCTCCATCAAAGGCAGGAGAACTAAGAGCATCCTGAGCCGCTCGGTGTCATTTTCTGTAGCGCGGTCACGCCAGCGTCCGAGGCCCTCGAACACATCACGCTCAGCTGCTTTTCCTCATGTCTTTTAATCAGGCGTGTGGATCTGGTAAAGTTGTGAGAAGCTAACGGAGACAATACATCAGCAACCTCGTCATTTTAAGAAGAAGAGAGACAGGCCACCGTTTTTCCATACTGAGATATGTTCTTGCCTGGGCTTAGACGAGTTGATGCGTACCTGTCTGGTCTTTGTACGTGCCCTCAGTCACGCAAAATGAGCATTTGGCCTCTCCCAATGTATTCCTATGGCTCCAAACGGGGGTGAAGTTGGAAGCTACCACGCTCTTTCAAGGGCATAAAGACCAGACAGGTACGTATCAACTCGTCTAAGCTCAGGGAAGAACATATCACAGTATGGAAGAAGTGTGTGCCCTCAGTCACGCAAAAAAAACAAAGATGTTGTTAGCATTTGGCCTCTCCCAATGTATTCCTATGGCTCCAAGCGGGGGTGAAGTTGGAAGCTACCACGCTCTTTCATGGGCACACACAAAGACCAGACAGGTACGTATCAACTCGTCTAAGCTCAGGCAAGAACATATCTCGGTATGGAAAAATGGTGGCCTGTTCCTTTAAGGTGAGACACTGCAGGTGAATGGGGGAAAAAAATATGTTTAGAGATATCAAATTGAAACTTTTACTGAACATTACTGATATAAATATGAGAAAAAAATGTATTGCAAGTTATCCGTCATTTTATGTTTTCAAATCTTAATAATGGATGGACCCAGATTTGAATGTATTGCTGCTGTATTAGTAATGAAGGTTTGTTCAGAGGAGATTTTGGATCTCGTTTAGTTTTTGAATAAGCTAATCATGAGTGAAAAAATCAGTAAAAATTTGAATTTTGGTTCAAAGCTGAATAAATCAGGAATTAGATCCCTCTGAAAAAACTTCTAAAATATTATGAAGTCCAATACTGGAATTTGTAGGAGCGACTATAGGTGACAGGCTTCAGGTGTCTATGGAGATCCTGAGGGAGAGCCTTGCTAGCTACCAAAAGGCAGTCAGGGAGGCGAAATGCCAATATCTGTCGAACATTGTCTCCTCCAGCTCTAGCAACCCTAGGGTGCTCTTTAACACCATACAGTCTGTAATTAGTCCTTCTGGCAGCGTGCTGAAGAATGTTTCTGAATCGACATGTGAAAGGTTCCAGAAGCATTTTGTGGACAAAGTGGCATCAGTGAGGATGGGCATTGGCTGTAATGCTCACTCTGTTGTTTTTTATACTCCTCCACTGCCCCCTGCTGTTCTCAAAGAGTTCGAGCCTGTAACACTGTCTCTCCTCTCTGAGGTGGTTCAGGGGACGAGACCCACAAACTGTCCTCTAGATATCATTCCATCCAAAGTTCTCAGAGATGTTTTTGACACAGTTGGCCCCTACCTTCTCGCTCTGTTTAATAGCAGCCTCAGCACTGGATCTGTTCCTGCAGCTTTCAAGCATGCTGTGGTTAGGCCACTATTAAAAAAACCTAATCTTGATCCTGCTGCTCTGTCGAATTTTCGACCTGTCTCTCACCTACCATTTTTGTCAAAGGTTTTAGAGAAACTTGTTTTTATTCAAATGCAGACCTTTTTAGAAAATAATTCAATCCTGGAGAAATTTCAATCGGGCTTCAGATCCCGTCACAGTACAGAGTCAGCCCTGCTTAAAGTCCACAATGACATTTTGCTGTGTTTGGATTTGAAGCAGCCAGTGCTTTTAATGATGCTGGACCTGACTGCAGCGTTCGACACCGTGGACCACGCAGTTCTCCTCTCCCGGCTGGCGGAGCATGTTGGTGTTCAGGGCACGGCCCTGCAGTGGTTCAGGTCTTACCTGACTGACCGGAGCTTTGCTGTGATGGTCGACGATTATTCCTCCTCTTCTGCCCCGCTGTCATCTGGGGTGCCTCAGGGTTCCATCCTTGGCCCGGTCCTATTCTCACTGTACATGCTTCCGCTCGGGTCCATCATTTCTAAACATAATTTGTCCTTCCACCTTTATGCTGATGACGTCCAGATCTATTTACCGGTACTCCCCAACACTGCCTCTGCTCTCGAATCACTCCATAGCTGCCTTTTGGACATTAAACTATGGCTTGCTCAGAACTTTCTCCACCTGAACGAAGCCAAATCTGAATTTGTTCTTTTTGGTTCCGGGGATGTCCTTCAATTTCATTCCAGGGTCATGGGTCCAGTTCGCGATGCAGTTCGGAACCTGGGAGTCATCTTTGACCGCGAGCTGAATTTTAAACAACAAATAAATGCTGTTGTCAAAGCCAGTTTTTTCCAGCTGCGCCTTTTGAGCAAAGTTAAACCCTTTCTCTCGCGCCAAGACCTGGAGAAGGCAATGCACGCGTTTATCAGTTCTCGGTTGGACTATTGCAACACTCTCTACTCAGGCCTTCCACAGTCGTCACTCCACCGGTTACAGTTAGTACAGAATGCAGCAGCCCGTCTTCTCACCGGTTCATCCAGACACAGCCACATCACTCCCGTCCTCTCCTCCCTGCACTGGCTCCCGGTCCGTTTTCGGATTGATTTCAAAATTTTAATGTTTGTTTTTAAAGCCCTTCATGGTCTCGCTCCGTTATATCTGACTGAGTTGGTGACCGTACATCGCCCCAGCAGAACTCTCCGGTCTGCCGATCAAATGGTTCTGGACGTGCCCAGGTCCCGGTACAAACAGTGGGGCGATCGTTCTTTCAGGGTTGTAGCGCCAAAACTGTGGAACAGCCTGCCCCTCAGTCTGCGTGTTCTCACTGAGCTGTCCCTCTTTAAGTCTAGATTGAAGACACATCTTTTCAAACTAGCTTTTAAGACTTAGATCGCACTTGTTTTATTGATTGATTTTTTAATATTGTTTTATCTGTCTGTGAAGCACTTTGGTCTTCCTTGTGTTGTTGTAAGGTGCTATACAAATAAACTTTGATTGATTGATTGATTGACTATATAGTGGCTAGTTCAAGGAGCACTTCGGCGTCCGCGCAGTAATATCTTCAGATTTCTTCAGGGGTGAAGGTATTACTGTGTGGACGGCGAAGTGCTCCTCAGGTGTAATTAGGCCTTACAATAGAGTACCCCACAAAGACCAGGCAGGTACGCATCAACTCGTCTAAGCTCAGGTAAGAACATATCTCAGTATGGAAAACTGTGCACTGTTCCTTTAAGGTTATAGGGTTAGAGTTAGGATCTTATGACTTATTACATTATGTACCTCCAAACCATTATTCCATTGTGCATGTAGCCCATACAAGTTATTACACATTAATACAGCAAATTACATTGTACTAAATTTACAGTGTACAAGGGTAGTGTAAAATAAAGTGTCACCCAAAATGTCCTTGTTTGTTAAAGCTGTACTATGTAACTTGTTTACCTTAATAAATCCTTTCCAAGTGTTAATGGGATGATTGGGGGTCTGTCATCTCCCCCTGGTGTCTCTGGCCAGAAAACCACAATTGCAACTTCGCTGCACCGGGTCGGAGTCACCAATACACACTAATGGATTCACGAAGAAGAAGCTAACAGGCTAACGGGCAAAGCTAACTGCGGGCTAGCACCACTTAAACAGTATTTACAGCCAAGCTTGAGTGAAAAAAATTGTCTCCATTGTGTAATTGGATGCACAATATCCCTCTGTCCCTTTATCTTTTCTGTCAGCGTAGTATTTACTCTCACGGACAATTAATGAGTAAAAAACCACAACATGCTACGACACCTGCAGTGGCGCTTATGGCCTCTAGGGGCAAGAGTTATTTATGATGCGTTCCAGTAGCAACTAGTAACTGGTATATTTCCCACCTCCTACTTGGAAAAATGCCTTGGAACGCTGCTCGAACTGGTCATTACGTTAGCATCGTATGAGCTAACTGTTGTAGCATTAGCCATTTTGTTTACATATGAGATTAATCACCTGGGACGCTCTGAGGTCGTAAGGCGTAATTTTCAAGTGGGAAAAAACTGGAACGCACCATTAGTACTGCTTTAAAGGCACACTGCGAAACATTTTGGATTTTGCTGTTGCCATCAATACAAAATGTGCTTCTAATGACCAGTTTGACACAGAAAATGCTAATATTTTTGCAGTGGGTAATCAAACAATGGATCTGGATGAGGACCTAACCTGTTTAGACCTCATGTTTGGCTGCCTTTCGTCGACATCTCCATGGAGACGAGCTGTAGACCCTCCGCTCCCATGCTCAATGTCCTTTCTGAGATACAACTACAAGAGTCACAAACCTTCCAGATTACATTTGAAGTTTTATGTGGATCAAATAGTCCGAACCCTAACTGAGATCCGGCGAAGGTAAAGACGCACATCTCAGGGAAACCGAGCAGAGATTTCCGACCCCAGCGGCCCCGGCGCAGATCAAAAACACGCCTGCCGTTAACCTCGTCTTTAACCCCGTCACGCCCGGGGCCCTCCGTCATCAAAAACCCACACAGGAAAACGCTCAGATCCAGCCAACTTCATTTCACATTCTCGCCCTGATCCTGAAGATATCAAATATGTCAGAGTTAATCCGGCTATTTTCAAAAGACGGGCTGCGGCATGTTAATGTTTCCCACCCAACCGTAAATGTGGATGGCATTAAAATATGAAGAGACTCGTGGGGGAGGTTTAAAAGACATAAAGCGCGGGATTTTGAGCAAAAGTAAAATGGATATTACTCTTTATTTGTTTGTAAGCCTCTATAGATAGTTTTCATTGACATTATCTGGAGGGCAGACACATTGTTAACAATATAGACACATGATTGTAAGCAGATAGGATTTAAAACATCCAATATGGAATAAAATACAAACTATGATCCATAGATACAGACGGCATCTCTGGAGTCGCCCATATATGGTCATGTTTGAAAACAGTTAAGGGGGAAAACAATTTGGAGAAAATTGTAAACTTTCTTTAATTATTCAAAAACTACTTTAACAAACGCTGAATTATGAATATAGTTTTCTACTAAATAAAGATACAAAGACGTGGAGAGGAGCAAAGTGGTTCAACAGCCCATAAATACATCAATAATGGAGAATGATAACATGATGCTTCATGTTAGCATTGGGCTAATGCTAACAGTTATCTAGCGCTAGCTACTGCCGTTTTTTCACTTCTACTGAATCTAACTGATTTTTGGGGGCGACAGTGGCGCAGATGCGGGTTGTCTCGTGATCGGAAGATCGGGGGTTCGAATCCCACCTCCTGAAAGTGCACACTGTCGTTGTGTCTTTGGGCAAGACACTTCACCCACATTGCCCCCAGTGTCTGCGTACATTGGTGTATGAATGGGTGAGTGGATCCTTGCTGAGTGCCTAATGTAGGTGGAAAAGCGCGATATAAGTTGAGACCATTTACAACACCACTACTAACTCGGAAAAGGATCTGCGCTCATTGTGTATTTAGCTCAAGTGTCCTCTGAGCTAAATACTAAATCACATTCAGTTAAATTTCTGCTTTTTGTGATGTCTGATACACATCCAGTGGCCACTAAACATCACCTGATAATATGACAATGATAAAGAAACCACGGAAACGGCCATGTCATTCCTCACGTTGCTTTTACATAGGGCCTGGCTTCTCCATCCATTTGTAGAGCTCTCAGTTCAAACAGGTCCAGGAGCAATAGACTAACAGAAGAACGCATTTGTAGAAGCATTTCTGTCATTTCTATGTTTAGATCTATTTCAAAAAAGAAGTCAAGAGAGGTCATTCCAAACGCTGCCGTGACAAATGTGGCGCCCATCTTCCGATTGTCTTGTTCGCAAAACTTTAATTGAAAGTAATGTAAAAAGGGGGGCAGAATTGTCCATGATTAAAAGTAAAAAAAAAAAAAATGCAGATACAGCAGTAATTTGGGATTTCTATTACGGAGGTTCATCCGTCTTTGTCAGGTCAGACTTTTGCTGAAATATAAAATGAATATCAATCCCTCCAACACTGCACTGCGGCGCGGGTTTATACAGAATTGTGAAGTGTATTTGCAGGTGAGTACGGTATTGATTAACACATTTATTTATCACCAATAAATATGCAGGCTTTAACCTCCTAGCCTCTGCCTTAAAGGTGCATTATGCAACTTTTTATGTTCGGGAAAAACTTGATATTTGGGCGTAATTGACCTTAATGTGACACAATGGCTGCATGGGTGGTTATTATGGGGCTTTACTTTCCACCACAGTGGCCTCTACAACGCTCCAGGGTCAATTGTTTTGTAGGTTTTCGAGTGGGAGGGTCCGTCTGCAGTGAAACGCTACCAAAAACTTTAAAAATAATTGATCCTGAAGCGTTACAGAGGCCACTGTGGTGGAAAGTAAAGGTGAATTAAAGGCCGCTGGGTCACTGAAAGGTCAAATAAGCAGAAATAAAAACTTTTTTTCCCCCATATGAAAAGTTGCATAATCCACCTTTAACCCTCGTGTGGCCCTTCATTTTGCACCCTTTCAAGACCCTAATGACAAAAAATGTACACTCCAAAAAATAGCCTTAAAATAACCATACATTCCTATTTTTCTGCTTCTTTTTACAAAAATCTTCAGTGGCTTTTGGGTCATTCTGATAGGCCGTGGGCTCCAGTGGCTTTCGGGTCAAAATGACCGAAGGCCCCACCCGAGCACATTTTCTCCAGTTCAGCTTTACCCAAATCTAAAAGATTCTCGAATGGAGTTTACAGCCTCCAGGCCAGAGCAATGCCTTATTTGAAAGCTAAGACCTACACAATGGATCGTAACTTTTTTGTTGTGTTGTCGCCACATTTTTTGTGACATTTTTGAGGCATTCTTGTCTGGTATATATACGCAAGTTTTTTGTCACGTTTTTGTTGCTTTTTGAGGCCCTGTCTGTACGAAGTGAAGCTGAGGACCAAACGCAAAGATATTTTATCACTCCGGTGTATCGTCCATACAAGCCCGGCGTTCTGGGGGTCTGTAAACGAACATTTTCCAAACTAGGTCCCAGAGTGGAAAGATTTAAAAACGCCGTTTACGTGGCTCCGTAAAAACAATAACATCACAGCTCCAGAGTGGTGTCTGTGATGATAATCTACTGACCTTATAATGAGTTTTAGTCATGAATCTATGATGGTTTTACTCCTCTCCTCTTTGCTCCACTACAGTCCACAAGCCACAGGTGACAAGTAGAAAAACACGAGTCAGTCTGTGTTTTTGGACTGACTGTAAAAGTCACTGACAGGTTTTTCTGCTTTAGTCCCGTTACGTCTGAAGAATAAACTCTCCTCCTCGTCTCTTCTGTAGATCCTAAAGCCTTGAATCAGCTTCATTTTCACTGTTTACATTCCACATAAGTTTACTACACTACCCTCCACATCTTGTTTTATTATCGGTGTTAGCGTCACAGCGCCTCACACAGGCCTGGAAGATGAATTGCGCCGTTTTCACAGACCTGAGTCGACCCATGTGGACGCACAGTCGCACACATTTACTGAGCTGCTTCAGGCTTGCAAAGAAAAGTTTCTGAAAACATAAGCGTTTTGTCTTTATGTGTTATTGTTGCTTTTAATCATGTTTTTGTCACTTGTTTATTATGTTTTTGTTGCTTTTTAATCACTTTTTTGTTTCATCCTCCTCGTTTTCGTTGCTATTTTTATGATTTGGGTAAAGCTAAACTGGAGAAAATGTGCTCAGTTAAGGCAAGAGGTTAATGAGCAAAAACGTGCTGATGCTGTGAGCCAATCAAACACACGACCGCTTTTACCCACTCTACCAGGGAAGTTTATCGCGTCGGTGTGTGATTTGGAGAGAAAGTAAACAGCCAGTCTTTTTTAGGAGCTTTCCCGCCCTCGCTCTTGTAAACCAATGCAGCAGCTGGCCCTCTGTTTTATGGAGATGAGTGTCTTTGTGGTAATGGCTCCTTAATAAAAGTTAAACCAGGTGTAAAGTCGTCCTCGCCGTCACCTTGATGTTCCACTGCACACAATGTTAATGACGGTTAAACTTGAGACTTTTAACGTGAAGAATCACATCCCCAAAGATGTAAGAAGAGAAAATGCTTTTAGTCGCCCACTTTGTCAGTCAGTCATGTCTGTTGCTCGACAATATTTTCATTATTGTATTTGTTAGAAAGGGATTAAATGTATTCTCTATTAATTAAAGTTACCATCAGTGATATACAATATTCAACGTACTTTCTCTAAAAGTAAACAATGAGAAATGCTTTATGGATGGTGAACTAAGCATCCATATGGGCCTGATTTACACTTGACTTTATTTGTATGTGATAAATAAGTTCATATTCCACCAGAAAATGGCTAAAAAGAGTGGAGAATTGTGTTTCCCTAAAGATTCTGTCTTCCCCTTGGCGAGGCCACGCCCCCTTCTATGAGGCGATGCCGTGCATATGTAATTAACGTCCTTTTGCATCTCGGGTTCAAGAGTCACACAGTTTAATTTCTTTGCATGTGCTTTACGTGTGATGGATTTGACAATAAACCTAATTGAATTGAACCATTACCCTCTCACGTCAAATATATATTTACCAGGTCGTATTTCTCAAGCCTTTCTTCGAGTTTTCCGTGATTGACAAACAAATTAAACAATGTGAAAAAAGCCAGATGTGATGTACGGTGGCAAAACACCGGAAATTGTCAACATTGGACCTTTTCCGAGGGAATTAACAGGAACCAACAGGGAATTAACACTTTGTTGGCAGATATAAACTGGAGAGTAAAAATGGATGTATCTGTCAGAGGAAAATGTCTGAGCACCAGGGTTTGAAGTGGACAGTGTTTTAGGTTGTGGTCGATACAAAGAAGAGCTTTTGGGAAAGGAATAGACTCATTCCATGTTTATATCTTGCATATTATGTTCGCCAAATGCATACGGATTTACAATATTACATTGTTTAAGTCTTTAAATTAAGTCTGTTCAGTTTAACGCAGCTCGGTGTCACAGGCACCGGCCTCGCTCACTCCTTATTGGTCAGCGTTCTTCCTGATCTGAGTTAGAGACGGGGAATTTAACAAAATGACAGTGTAATAAAACAAAATCATGATTTAAAACTTTGCCGATTCTCCCACCACTCATGAGAAAGAGAATTAGGAAGGTTGAGGGTCGTGACAGGACGGTATGGTCCTCACTCTTCTTGTTCGGGTCTGGGATGTGACATCACTCAAACGCATGTGTTATGGTTCAAAAATATAAATCATGGATAGCTACTAGTTAACAAAAAATATGCAAAAACGTCATGTTTATTTAAAGGGATACAGAGTTTAAAACTAAGTATTTTCCTCCCCTACATGTTCCAGCCATGTCCTAATGTGTAGAATGAGCCCAGACCTGTTCACCACAACTGCCTCTAAAATCCTGCACTGTCACTACTAAAAAAAGGGTCCGAAGTGCCGTCATGCACAAGCTTAATATAGAAGCTGCAGTGTCGCTTAAGACCTGAGGTGGCAGTAGTGAGTATAAAATGGACAACTTTAATCTAGTCTCTTAAAGAGTTTTCACAGCATTTTCCCTCAAATTTCCTCAAATTTATAGGGAATTATCTGCCCCTTTGCATCCCTAGACACAGGTGGCATGCTGCATGTTTTGCATACTATGAAGCTAGTGTACACGAGCAGCCTTAAAGGAACAGGCCACCCTTTTTCCGTACTTTGATATGTTCTTACCTGAGTTTAGACGAGTTGATGCGTACCTGTCTGGTATTTGTGTGTGCGCTCAGTCACTAAAACAACCAAAGATGTTGTTAGCATTTAGCCTTTCCCAATGTATTCCTATAGCTCCAAACGGGGGTGTTCCTTTAAGGCGGGTCCTGAATCCACAGTAAGTTTTACTCAAACTCCAGTAGAAGATTCTCCTTGGACTGTATGAGTTAGGACATGTGGAAAATGAAACTAATTTCCTGTCATGTGATGAGCTTATAAATGTGTTGTTTGGTGAATTACTTCTTAAAAAGCCACGGACAAGATGAAATGGTTGGTTAATTCTAATGTGTTTAAATTGGCCTCCTTTGTCAGTAAAGCCTGGAAGAGGCGGCAGACTTGTCTATTTAAATAACTTTTACCATTATACATTGCGCCCACTGTTTGGAAATGGTAAATGGCCTCTTTTTATACAGCTCTTTTCGATCTATTATGCACTCACAGCGCTTTATAACACATGACAGGGCCGGCCAAGACACAGAAACTAACTTAAGTGCATTAAATCGCTCACTTATAAGCCGTGGATTCTCTTCACCCCTCGATGTCGACACTGCGAGCTGAGGACAAGGCTGAATGTTCTGAATGCCCCACTGCCCCGGTCCTTCTGTCTGTTCAGCCTGAGCACCCGCCCGGATCTGACAGTCCCAGACCCTGAAGGCATCGCTGGAGGGAGGGCTGAGTCTCCCGGGGCTGGCCCTGTATTTCCACAAACAAAATCTGCCGCTCCTCACCGCTCCTCGCACTTCAGGCCGCTCTGACTGAGGAGGTCCGGCGCATTTCTTATGACCCACCGCCCCCGGGCTCATTTACCAGGTCAGTACCCGCGCAAAATGGCCCCTAAAGCCGTCCATGTGTGACCCTCGGACGGAGGCAATATCTAAATACGAGATACTTCTAAATTAGATTGGAAATGCAGAACGGGCTGGCAATAGCAATGAGGGGCACTTTCACTTTTCAATTAAAAGAGAAAGGGTTTCAGACTGTAGTGATAAAAACTCATTTAAAACTTTTCCTTCTTATAGATTACATAGATATATGGGGGGAAATGTAAGCTTTCCATCATTGCAAGGGCCGTATTATGCAAAATCACATTTTCAGATCTTTTTCCATATTACACGGTTGTCAAAAACAGATAGATGGTTTTGAGTCATTCATGCACGCCTATGTAAACTTTGAATCTTAAAGGGACTATATGGAGTTTATAAATGTTAAAATTATGTATTTTCCTCCCCCTGCATGTTCCAGCAATGTGTAGAATGAGCCCAGACCTGTTCACCACAACTGCCTCTAAAATCCTGCACTGTCACTCAGAAAGTTCTTTCTTCGGGTAGTCATGAGCTTAATATAGAAGTTGCAGTTACACGTATGACCTGAGGTGGCAGTAGGGAGTATAACATGGCAAACTTGCATCTAGCCCCTTTTAAGGGGCTAGATGCAAGTTAGCCATTTTATGCTTTTTGAGTGACAGTGCAGGACAAGCACTGACCAGAGCTGTTACCAAGAAGCCTGTGATGACCCTGGATGAACTGCAGAGAGCTACAGCTCAGGTGGGGGAAACTGGCCACAGTGCACTGCACAAATCTGGCCTTTATGGAAGAATGTCATTTTTTAAGTAAGGGATAATGTATAGAACGCTGGTCATTATCGGGAAAATAAGCACCGACAGGGCGAACCGGACCCCGACGCGAAGCGAAGGGGTCTTGTTTCGCCCTGAAGACACACAACATAAACTTCGTACACTTTTATGAAGGTCGAAAGGTTTATTTAATGCCTTTCGCGACAAATAGTTCCCAAAAGTTTGCGTGTTGCTAGGCAACGTTTTGCTAGGCTAGAGGCAGCAATGCTAGGAGCTAGCCTAGCTACTTAGTTGAAGGCGCAGTTGGAGGAATGGTGGTGAATCTCTTGGTAAGTTGAAAATCAGACTCACGCTAACTTCACGAGCGATTCCCCCAACTTCTCTCTCAGTGACGGGGACAGAGAGAGTGTCCGCTACTACGTACGCGCGGAGTGATATGAAAGCACGAACTCCGTTGCCATTGGCAGCGGTCATTATTTTTCTCAGAGGTCCTTTATCAGAAAATAATGACCGGTAGAACGTTGGGAAATCACATTCAAATCAACGGAGCTTCTACTTACGTTGTGAAGAGCCGTATAATAAAAGAAAAGGAGCCACATGGTGTCTTCTGGCAAACTGTAAACAGGATTTCTTATGTTTTTAATTTTTTTAAATAGCTTGTTCTAGCCCAGAGGTGGGCAATTACTTTTCATAAGGGGCCGCATGAGAAGCCTGAATTTAGTCGGAGGGCCGCACCAACAATAACTCAAACTTTTATCAGGATATAAGTATAATATATCAGGAGTGTATCGCCGGGGTCCATAAAAAAAAGCTCCAAAATAAAAAATGATTTTGATTGGGAAAATACATTGAGCCACAGCTGCCCAGGGGCAGACTGTCCATATCCCACTTGACTACAGTGTCTTGTTTGTATCCTGATTTCTTATTATTTCAGTGCCCTCTGCTGGACACCTGTGGAATTCTTTTCCTTTTATTCTTATTTAATCTGCCCCCTAGTGGCTGTCGTGAGCATTCTGGTAATAAAAAAAAAAAATCATAACTCTGCACAGGAATGGGCTAGAGACTTAGTTTTTTTTTTTCTGACATACTTATGAATTTATGCCCTACAAGTGGGCCGGACTGAATCATCCCGTATTTCTCCCAGGTCTGTTCCAGCCTCTGCCAGGGGTGTTATTTTGTGCAATATCATTTATTGTGGTATCGTCAGGCTATCGTTATTGTGCGCCGTGTATCATATCGAATCGTGAGGTGCCCTGAGGTTACCGCCCCTAAAAAGAATATTGAAATACTTATCACTTTCCTTTTTAGGATCTGATATAATGATCCCCTGGTTTGGAAACGCTGTCGAATTCCCCCCCAACACATCTGTCCAGTCGCACTAACATCTCTGTTTCCTTATGTGAACCGTGAATCTCTCTCTGCCGCCTGTGATTGTAACAGCGGGACAGGGCCGACCGCAGAACAATCTCCCGCGCAGCCCCGCTCTTTCCCACACTCGCCGCCGCTTCATCTCGTCCCGGGACGGCCTCGAAATGAGCCGCTCTATCGCCGCCATCTCCAGAATCAGGGAGTTTAGACGACGATAAACCAACGCTAATGTGATTATGTCTGCAGTCTACAGCGCTGAGCCACAGACGGCTTAGCGCTGAGAAGACCGGCATGAGGGGGAAACAGGGAGAGAGTCAACGGTTTTCATGCCTGGATTTAGGCCTCGCTTAAACTTAAAGAAATAACAGAGCGAGAAAAGGTCCGTTTGGAGAAGATAGAATAATGATAAGAATCTATCTATCTACACTGCAAAAACTCATATCTACATAAGTTCAAAGCACTTGAATTAACAACAATTCACCATAGTGATTCTGACTTTAGTTCACTATGTTTAGATTTCCACTGTTGTGGGATTTTTGTGGAGAATATGAAAACTATATAGGCCGAAACTCACAACTGTAGCCGAAAGTAAAGCACCTTTTTTCTACAAATATAAGTTGTGCACATAATATATGACCTAATGGGGTGTTTTGCTGGGAAATGTGAAAATATTGACAGTATTTTCCACATCTTAGAGTCCTTTTCATGTATTTGGTCTCTGACTTATAATAAATGTTTCTTCAAAATTCTCTTGGGGGCCAAAGGTTTTATGCTGGAGGGACGACTTTGGCCCCCGGGCCTGACGTTGCCTACCCCTGCCTTATGGTATAAGAAATGAGAAAAACAATGTTTCCCTTGTCATTTGGTAAAATTGTGCAATTATACCATTTTTCCATTAGAGTATATGGGGAGTTCTGTTCGTCGCCATGAAACATATGAAACAGGGTTTCATTGACTTTTTTGATTGGGACGAACAAATGGAATTTTATGCCAAATTTCATAAATTTCCACCAAACTACGTTATTTACTCCCCATATAAATGTTCTTTTCACAATTATCGCTATTTCTGATTGGTTATTGAATGAAGTTTTCAAAAATGTATAGTTTTTGTACTGTCCACAAATATACTCCTTGCCAAGTACACAAATCTGCCAATGGAATGGGTATTTATGTATTTAAAATAAGAGGTGAAACACATCTATTTCAAGTAAAATCAGTTTTATCATCTAATTTTAAGAGCTCCATTGGCAGATAATTTTACTTATCTACTCAAATCATGGGAAAACATATCTATTTCATGTAATTTTTAACCAATTTTAGACTACTTTTTGCAGTGTATCTATCCTCACTACAAAAAGGAAATATCAAACATTGGCTTAAATGACTTGATTGAAGAAATGTATCTTGTTTTGAGCGGTGTTCACTGATTTACATGTTTTAAAGTTTACATTACTTGTTTGATGACATTTCAGGCTCGTCAGGGGATCTCAATTGAAACAACAAAGTCAATCTGACAATGGGATGAGACCAATTTTCTTACCCCAGTGACAAACAAATAAAATAATCTAGGTCAAATGCCCAACTACATTTTAGCTAGTCAAATTTGTACGCTCAAATTGAGGCATTTAAACTAATCGAGTTAATTACTTTTTGCAGTGCATCTACCTGCCCACCTGCACTGGGGAAAAAACAAATCTCATCTCAGACAAAAATGACTTAAAAGTGCTTGAATTATTGGAATCTGTGCTCATTTTGAGGAGGTTAGGGCTGTATTATTTGACTTATTGATCAATCTTCTTTCAAGACAGTCCAAACCTGCTCAAAATCAGCATTAAATGTCATTATTCAAGCACTTTTCAAGCCAAGATTAAGACAAGTTCAAGATGTCACAGATGCCCCGATTTCCATTTGTTCCTGTCCAGCTATTTCCACAAAGTACTGTATTATTTAGCGCTATAGCAAAACTGTCCCTTGTGGATCGATAAAGTTTGTCTGAGTCTGACAAACTCTCTTAAGTCGAGGCATGTGAAGCCGTTTATTGTCTGCATAAGATGGTCACTTTTTTTTGCAGTGAGAGGAGAGGAAGAGAGAGGAAGAGGGAGAGAGAAGCTTCCTGTTCTATACAAACCGCTCCGATCCGAACATTGAAAACCCCATTCACACAGACCTCCTGCGGCCCCCGCTCCCCGCCCCCTCGCTCACCCCCCCGCCCCCCGCCCGCCCCCCGCCCGCCCCGCGCGTCATTCTGAAGAAAACTCTCAGCGACAGTCATTCTCAAACTTCCTCACCCAAAGTCACAAGTGCATGCTCCACGGAGACCAGCTGCAGAGGAGTCACAAAAAAAAAACGTGTCTTTTCAGGGCTGCAGTTAACAAGGCCATAACTATTATCCGTTTTTCTACATATTTGCATTGGTGTTTCATTTTTAAAACCAAAAATATGACCTGAAAACACCTGGTCTGGACAAACACTGATATAGCTACACTGCAAAAAAAAATACGTTAAAAGTAAGTAAGTAAGTAAGTAAGTAAAAAAAAAAAGGCAAAAACACTTAATCTGCCAGATTCTTATTGCTTAAAGGGACTATAAAGAGTTAAAAAATGTTAAAATTATGTATTTTCCTCCCCCTACATGTTCCAACAATGTCCTAAGAATGAGCCCAGACTTATTCACCACAATAGCCTCTAAAATCCTGAACTGTCACTCCAAAAAGTTGTTAATTCGGGTTAATATAGAAGGTGCAGTTACACGTATGACCTGAGGTGGCAGTAGTGAGTATAAAATGGCCACCTTGCATCTAGCCCCTTTAGCTTCTCAAATGGAGTGCAAATATACTGATTTCTTGGTTACATCTTGCAGTGATGTTGTTTGGATTTTAGGCTTTGTACTGGAGGCAAACTGAGCTCTGAAAAGAACAAATATGGGGGACCCCGAAGTCAAGAAGAGAACAAGCAAACTCCACTCAGAGAGGCGCCACTTGACCTGGGAAACTGAATCCAGGACCTCCTCGCCATTCAGTGCTTGAACTCAGTAGATTTTTTTCCTGATCTGACCCAGTTTACTTTGCTCGTTTGAAACATTTCAGATAGTTCTAAGTTAATCTCGCTTAACCTCTTATCTCCCGCCTGAACCGAGAGGATCTTCTTCCTCACGTCATCAGATTTGTTTTCCATCATTTTTTTTGTTGGGTATTCAACTCATTTTTGTAACTCATCTTTTTGTCACATTTTTGTCATTTTTTTGGTCTAATTTTTGACAATTTTTTAATCACATTTTTGTCACATTTTTTTTTGTCATTTTTTTGTAACTTTTTTGTCATTTTTTTGTCATTTCTTTTGTCATTTTTGTGAATTTTTTGTGAAATTTTTGCCACTTTTTCATCCATTTTTCGTCACTTTTTTGTCAAACTTTTCTCACTTTTTTGTCACGTTTCCATCATTGTTTTCGTCTCAGTTTTGTCACTATTTTCACACCTTTTTTCCCAGAAGCTTTTGGATTGGGGTAAAGCCAAACTGGAGAAAATGTGCTCGGTTCAGGTGGGAGTTAAGGGGTTAAAATAAGAAAGTAAAACTGCCAATGCGATAAGTTTCATACCCCATTGCAATTTTCTTTTTATACCTGAAATAAAGAGGAAATGGATCGAAACGAGTCAGAAACATCTCAGAATAAATAATCTGGGTCAAATACTAAATCTTAACTAGTCAAAACAACTCAACATTTTGATTATGATGCACAAATTAAGGCATTTAAACAAATCTAGTCAGTTACTTTTTGCAGTGTAGATGGATGCGTTTCTTGCCACACGCCGCTGTTTCCCTCTCCATTCAGAGAACTTGTTTTACTGCTCAGACATTATCATTGAAACACTTTTTTATGATATTTATGTCATTTAAGTTTTTTTTTTTTGCTGCAGTGCTCTCTCCCCCTCTCCCTCGCTGAGAGCTGCTGTGTCCTCGCTGCTGAATGAAGACTTGACGTCACTGACCCACACATTCACAAACTCTGACTAATCTCAAATCATCGTCCTCGGGCCCCATTCAGACTCGAATCCATCTGCTGCATCACTTAAAAAAAACACACACACACACACACACACGGTTCTCTGCAAAGTGCCTTGCTAAGAGATACATTTTTTGTGGGAGGAATGGGGGATTGAACCATTGACGGGGAACTGTGTAAGAAAAAAATGATAGAAATTATGGAAAGAGAGTTGAGTTGACAGTTTCCCCACCTCTGGACTATAACATTAACACATTGAGTTTTGTTTTTTTTAATTATTATTACCAAACTAGACATCCTAATCCACCATGTGTGTGATTTTGATAGGTCTGTGATGAACAGAAGTGAAATAATTGACGATCCAAAACTTGTGAAGAGTCACATCTGGACATTTTATTTATATTATTGCGTTTCTTCGCTCGTTTGACAAAGCAGAGCGGCTTCCCATGCACAAATCCAAACAGCTGAGATTTCAAAATCGATCCAAGGACGGCTGAGAAACATCTGGGTTAAGTGTTCTATCCGAGAACCAGGCTGTGTAAAAGAAGCCTAAGCGTTATTTCAACCTGGGAGACTGATTTCAGCATCACCTCCAGCCAATGATCGCTTCCGAGAGGGCCACACCTCCACCTCAGCCCATCAGCGTAAGAGCCGCACCTCCGTAGCAGCCGATCATCGCCCTCTGTCCCGCTTTTAACCCCCAGAAATCATGGTTCGTTCGCTTCCCTGCTGCGCTGCGACCTACCTCCGCCCCATGTCCGCCTCTTCCGTCCACGGCTTCTACCTGCTGCATCTTCTCGGGTCTCCTATACCACCACCACGGCACGGTGGCACAGCGGTTAGCGCTCGTGCTTCACAGCTAGAAGGTCTGGGTTCGACTTGGAGTTTGCATGTTCTCCCCGTGTCTGTGTAGGTTTCCTCCGGGTACTCCGGTTTCCCCTACCACTAAAAACATGTATAATAGGTGAATCCTCCAGCCAGGTGTTTCTGACCACCAGCCTGGCTGCACACAGCTCCTACAGGTCGCCCCAGCGGCATTGAGGATGGGTCAGATGCAGAGAATGAATTTCCCTACGGGGATTAATAAAGTATACCTTAACCTTAACCTTAACCAGTGTCCAGGCTCCGGGGAGACATCCCTAACTACAAGCAGTTCATCCATCTTGACTTTCATACATCGATGTCTACCGCTGGGGTCTGATCACCAAAACTAATATACATGTTAATAAATCTTCCTAATTGCTGCTTTTGTCTGTTTGAGTCTATCCAGGGTGAAATGCACACGTGAAGAAAAAAAAAAGCAATCGATCTGCAGCAACACGCAGATCGAGTCAACAATGTTGCCATTCGCAATTGACTTAAAGCTAATATTTTTAGGCATTTGCCTCTTCCCATAACGTTAGTGTCCGTCCGGAGAGGAGAGAGGAGTTATTCAGAAAAGAGATGGTTTCATAAAACACACATTATCTCCATTTCTAGAAAAACTAGCCTCTGTTTAGCTTAGATTTCTCAGGAACTGAGGCACGTACAATTAAACTGTTTCCACTTACGGAGAACTTAGAGTCTCACCTTTCAAACGAGCCACAGCATGTGTCCATAGCTATAACATAGAATACACTGTGATGCCACAAATATCATGAAAAATCTCTGGATTGTTGGCACTTGTTGGCACAGCTAAATCCCAAAAACAGCGCAGCCTCAATGTGTTAAATTTGATAAGGCTTGATTTAACAAATGATAGACAGTCATAATATCCAGCGTATATCAGGCGTATGGCACGTTTCTGTGTTTAAAACAGTCGTAAAAATCCCACCTCATAGTTTCACCCTCATACTCTCTTGATAAAAAGCCACACGGTCCAACAACAACAACAAAAATCCTTTAAAAAAAGCTGAATGAAACACAGCTCACCCTGTTGTTATAAATGCAGATCAATGCACCTCTCGGATTCCAATCTCTTTCTCTCCTCCATCGTTTATCCTCATGATTGCAAAGTCTAATATTCCCGCGTTACTCCCGGGGCGGGAAACCATCTCCGCCGGCGTCGGTCTTAACGGCAGGTTTTATAAATGCTCATGTTTTTGAACAGGTAAATCAATGGCGGACGCTCAATAACGTTTCTCTGTGGGGTTTAAAGGACAGACGTATGAAGAAAAGTGCAAATCCGAGCATTGTTCGCGATATCGATCCGATCTGTGATGCCTCCACCGCCGAGTCCCACCGGGGCACGTCTCTGCTGTAACATATTTGTACGTATTGAGTAGATTTTGAAGGCTATGGTTTTTAATAGGTTCAGCGGCGATGCAAGACAAACTAAAGAGAGTGACGCAGTTTACACTTAACCCAACGTTGTGCTTGTCGTGGAGTAAGACGGCTTTAGTGGGAAAACGTCTTTGTGAGCTTTGCTTCTCATGGTAAAATGTATTCAATTGTGAACACAGGCGAGTTGTTGTGACAGTGAAGCTCTGATTCTCTGACTGAAAGCTGTGAAACAACCTTAAAAAGTTATTCTTAAACTATTAGGTTAGGTTACTTTATTTGTACCAATAGGCAAATGTGTCTATTCTGAGAAAACTAGTCGAACAATCACATTAGAGAGTAAAAATAAACTTCACAAATATGTAAATGCTCCACATAGATACAGACGGCATCTCTGGATTCGCCCATATATGGTCATGATTGAAAACAGTTAAGGGGGAAAACAATTTTGAAAAAAATCTAACCTTTCTTTAATTATTCAAAAACTACTTTAACAAATGCTGAATTATGAATATAGTTTTCTACTAAATAAAGATATAAAGACATGGAGAGGAGCAAAGTGGTTCAACAGCCCATAAATACATAAATAACGGAGAATACTAACATGATGCTACATGTTAACATTGGGCTAATGCTAACCGTTTCTCATGGGACTTGAGCTAAATCCCGAATATTTACATCACTAGTTGTCTGTTCATTCATATGCACTGTCCCATTCAAATAAATTAATAAATGAAATAAATAAATGAACTGCTGCTGCCGTTTTTCACTGAACAATCTGCTGTGAGAAAATATCCACATGGGCCCGATTTACACTTGACTTTATTTATGTGATAAATAAGTTCATATCCCATCAGAAAATTGTTTTTCTCTTAAGCAGACATTCCCAAAGTCCAGGACATCGCGATCCCCTAATTGATCAGAAAATCTCTCGGGGGGGCCCCCCTAAATCATAATATTATATAATAATTTCTTATTATTCACAGCTAAAAGGACATGAAAAGCAATAACAGAATACTGGTTTAAACTGGTGCATTTGTCCAAATAAATGTATTTTGTATTTTTGTATACAAGCTTTGGGGGCCCCCTTGTAGTGCTTCTAAAACCCCCCCGGAGGTCCCCGGACCCGACTTTGGGAACCACTGTTCTAAATTCTATTTTCCCCCTCAGCGACACCACGCCCCCTTCTATGACGAGATGCCGTCTGTATCTATACTGACAGGATGTGCCTTGCTAAAGATATCATCACATTTTAAGGGTGAGTTTGGACCACAACTAACCAGTAGTCAAAGTTTTTACTGCTACTACTGGTCAGATATTACTCTGGTAAAAGTTAAAGTTGCTCAGTCACATTTGTACTTGAAGCCACACCGTGCGCAAGTACAAGCATTTATTTGATTGCGGATATTGATAATCTGTAAGCTGAACTGTATTACAAATGTAGTACATTGTGAATAATTGGCCAGGTGGACAAGCAATTTGATGTACGGAAGTATTATGAAATAATTATATTTTTTCTGAAGTCCCTCCCTTTGCTCCCTTTGACCAATCAGACGAGGGGCTTCAAGGAAAAAGGTTTTAACATAATGGAGTTGAAACGGGAGAAAGTTGTCTGTATCTATGGGACCGTTGTATTTAGCATATAGAGTTCAGGAATGTGATGTCATATCGCTAAGCATTATGGGATTAGCAGCAATTGTAAACTTATGGAGATTTTAAAAGTTAAAATACTGGAGTTATTGTTCACATTAAAACACTTGGACACCACAGTGATTTAGATGTATTTACAGCAGTAACTCAGCAGTAGTTGTTCCACAGCTTTTTTCTCCACTTTTTATACTGTTTTTAGCTAATGTTAGTCTATGGATATGTAGGCTAACAGCTGCAAAGATGGCGGATCTCCATGGCAACAGTGGAATTTCCCGAACTCTGTTGAGCACACACAAGTAAAATCAAGTCAAAATCAGATCCATATGAATGTCCGGTCTCATTCTGGTATAAAAAAAAGCAGATTGTACGCGGTAGACGAGAAAGAACGAAGCTTGAATTTAGCGGCACTCGTGTAGCATGAAGCTAACGTTAGCATTATCTGCTATTTATGTGTTTTTGGGCCGTTCAACCATTTTCCTCTCTATGTCACTGTATCTTTATTTGGTAGAAAACATAACACAGCAAGTAGATGTGGAGTAATAGGTGAAAGAGTTGTTCTTTTCTCCCTTTTGGTCACAGCCCGGTGCGATCCTGCCGGCGTTGTTTAAGCGTGCAGGACATCGCTATAGTAACGTACTCTATATTGACATTGCGTATCAGCAGACATGTTGCGTGATGCACTGGAGCAGCTTGCGTTGGGGAGTGAAGAGGGAGGTGTCAGGCCTAAATATGAACGTATGAATATGAGCAGTGAGTAAACGCTGTAGACAGCTTACACTGAGTCAGTACAAGTGAGAATGTCAGGCGGTATATGGGAGCCTTTAGATCGTGCGTTTGTAAATAAATATAAGCTCCGGCGTGGGGAGGAAACCGAGAGGAAAGGAGTTTGGAGAAATGGAGTTGGTAACACCTTTTGGCTCGTTTTCCCTCTTTGTATCATAGTTTTAGCGTCATAGTAAAAATAACAGACCAAAATCACGCATAAAGACTCACTTCAACTTCATTTTATGACAACTTTAGGCTTTGTCCTGAAATCACTCAAAGTTTGCAGCCTCTGTCTCAGTCTATAGCCACACTAACACTGAAAATAGAACAAGATGTAGAGGCGCATGTGCAGTAAACTTATGTGGAATGTAAACAGTGAAAATGAAACTGATTCAAGGATTTAGGATCTACAGAAGAGACGAGGAGGCGAGTTTATTCTTCAGACGTAACGGGACTAAAGCAGAAAAACCTGTCAGTGACTTTTACTGTCAGTCCAAAAACACAGACTGACTCGGCCGTGTTTTTCTACTTGTCACCTGTGGCTTGTGGACTGCAGTGGAGCAAAGAGAAGCGAGGTAAAACCATCATAGATCCATGAGTAAAACTCATAAGGTCAGTAGATTATGGATATCAGACACCACTCTGGGGCTGTGATGTCATCGCTTTAGTAAAAGTTGCAGAGACGTCGCAACAACAGAGCCACGTAAATGGCGTTTTGAGATCTTTCCACTCTGGGACCTAGTTTGGAAAATGTTTATTTACAGACCCCCAAAACGCCGGGCTCGTATGGACGATACACAGGATTGATAAAATATCTTAGCGGTTAGTCCTCAGGTTGACTTCGTATGGACAGGGCCTCAGTTCACAAAAACATGACAGTGAATCTCTCCCCCTTGTTTGCTCCTTCGCTCCTTTCAGTTGCTTATAAATAATTAACAAATGATTCCAAATGTTTTATAAAAGATGAAGGAAGTGTTTACCAGTGCTTTGCAAATGCGCGCTGTGTAGCCTAACAAGTGAAATAAACTAATGTACTGAGCTCATACATTTAGAAGACTGTTTCTGTCACTGCCTCTCCACCCGTCATCTTTGTATGAATGTTACTCCTTTGCATCGTCCGAGATAAGTCATAGAGTAAAGCAGTTTCCTTTCTCCTTTAATCCGTTCGCTCTGAAACAGCCTCCTCTGTCTAAACTTTGCACAAAAAGGATCAAAACTTCCCCTCAGAGTTTCCATGTTGTTTTGTCGAACATTGCCGTGACAACGGGGCTGTGCTTCTTTGACAGCATTATATTACTATAGCTTCAGGGCGGACATAAATATATTGGTAAAAAGATGTTTTAAAGCAGTACTAGGTAACGTGTTTTCCTTAATAAATCCTTTTCGTAGTCCCTCTGGGGGTAACACAAGTGTTAATGGGATGATCGGAGGGTCTCTCATCTCCCCCGGTGTCTCTGGGCCAGAAAACCAGAATTGCAACTTGACTGCCACCGGACCAGAGCAACCAACACACACTAATAGAATCACGAAGAAGAAGCTAACAGGCTAACGGGCAAAGCTATCTATGGGCTAGCGCCACTTAAACAGTATTTACAGCTAAATTTTAGTGAAAAAAAATATCTCCATTGTGTAATTGGATGTACAATATCCCTCTTTCCCTTTGTCTTTTCTGTCAGCGTAGTATTTACAATTAATGAGTAAAAAAATCGCAACTTGCTACGAGACCTGCAGTTGCGCTTATGGCCTCTAGGGGCAAGAGTTACTGAGGAGACCTATCCATATGTCATCTATAGTGTACATAAATTACTGTCTAAATGATTCTAGGCGTGATAGATTAAGATCATATAGAAAATATTCCTCAGACCAGAAGCTATTCATGAATTATGGAACATCATATCAGTTTGGCGTCACTGCTGCATCATCCTCCGCCCAGACACTTTCAGGCCAGGCCTATGGAATATGTAATTTGATGATTCGGGCAGAGGCTTCACACGCCGTCACAAACCTTTACGACTTATTACCACGTGTTATGATTAAGATCGCGAATGTGATATCTATAATTCGAAGTAAATATAACTAAAAGCCCTCCCATTCTTGTAGACCTGGGCAATTTTGGCAAAAAATAATCATGATTACTTTGCCCATATGGACCGATCTCGATTTTTGTTTGATTTTTTTGTTTAAAAGAAAAAAACAATAAATGTGGTCTTTCCTAGACTAGCATGTAAACAGATGCTGCGGCCGAACTGAAAACTGCTGCTAGCTCAGCAGCAAAAACAAACTCCACACTTCTAGCCTCACAGTACAACATCCCCCTCACAACAACATACAAACATCTGCAAAGGAGACGCAAAACATTGGAACGTTTGAAGAATGTCAGAAGCAGAAAACGAGCGCATGTTTGTGGGCGGAGCCTCAAAAGGCCACAACGTCACGGGGTGAAGCGATACAACTTAATGTGTAAATAAAGAAATGAGTAAAAACCAATTCACTGTTAGAAGGCCAGCTAATCCACTGCTGCAGCCTCAAAACAAATCCACATGGTCCAAATAGCAATAGTTTTCCTCTTGGAAGGTAAACTTTTCATCCCCATGCGCACGTCCTGGTCCTCTGAGACTCCTCGTTTGTTTCTCTTTTGAACTTTAGATGAGTTAGTGCAACTTTGTACCAGGTCCTCTCCTCTTTGTGCCGCAGGTATCATCCGTGCTTCCTGTTTGTTTGGGCCGAGTGTTTCCCTGGGATTGATCTGACAGGCGCTGCACCCATATTTTTTTCCAGAATGCGACAGAACTGGCCAATTCTCCTCGATTAAAACGCACCACGCGATTATCATGATCGACCCAGCCCTATATTCTTGTTTCCTCCTCCTCACAAAGTTGCTCTTCCTGGTCTTATGTGGAGGCTGCGTTGTCCTCCAGCTCAAGGTATATCGCACTTAAGCCAGTGTCAATCAATGAAATAAAGTTTCCGAATAACTGAAGAGTTAATTTGCACAAACACATAAGTGCTATTGGAAGCCCTCTCCATCGGCGCGGCGTGGGGTGTCCATCAAATTTGAGCAGAAAGCGTGAGAGAAAACAGTGATTCCCGCTCCACAAATGCCATCACGCTGAATTACGGATCACCACAGATCATCACGACAGGACGAGCTCCAAAAACATGCCCCACGACTAAACCAGCGTAACGGTGCATCGATGAGGTAAAGTCAAAGCCGTAACTAACCTCCGACTTTCATGACTCGAATACATTTATTGCGGCTTGAAATCAACCCCCAATTTAAACCGAAACCCATTTCCCATCGCAATAATCTCAGCTTCTTCACAGCCGCGCGCCCGTTAGCTCACTGCTTGAACTCATGTACTCTCTTGTACGTCGCCTGCCTGTAACATTCATATATTTATAAAGCTGCTGCGCTGGTGCTGCTGCTGCTCAATGTCGCTGGGTCAAATGGGCTTAAGACTGAACGACCTTCCCCTCGTCGTCCTGGCTCCTCCCGGCTTCGTCTTTGTTTACGCTTTGAGGCTCTCGGCGTGATCTCCTGACCCTGACGCCTCCAAAACGCCGTCTTAATGTGTCTCAATAGAGTCTTAAATCTGTGCAGGATGAGCTTTTTTAATTGGTTATATGTTATTATGGCGTTAAACATTAATTCTAATCATCGTGTGCAGTGAAGCGTGGTATGGACCGGAACAGTTCTTCCCAACCTTTATGAATTTTTACTTACTTTACGGTTAATATGTCGGTAATGGCTGGACCAATTCACATGGAACACAAAGTCACAAAGTTCTTCCCCCTTAGCACATTCTTCTGTCAAAGAAATGAGCAGGGAACACATTTAGACATTTTCTATTTTGAAATTTCTTTCCAAACGGTGGTGGAACAGGCTGCTGAACTGAAGTTATGACATGATATTTTCCAATGTTGTGAAGGCATCCTGTTATTTCCCCTCCCTCAACAAGAAAGGCCGAGCAGAGGATGTTCTTCCTGAGGCAGCTGAGGAAACTAAAGCTGTCGATCAAGATGCTGGTGCAGTTTGTACACGACCATCATGGAGTCCATCCTCTCCTCCTTCATCACCATGTGGTACCCCAGCGCTACAGACCGGGACAAGCATCGACTGGAGACCCGGAGGCGTGTGGGTCGGATCACAGCTGACCCTTCTCACCCTGGACATGGACTATTCACCCCTCTCCCCTCAGGCAGGAGGCTACGGTCCACTCAGACCCATACCTCCCGCCACAAGAACAGTTTTTTTCCCCTCCGCCGTCAGACTCATGAACGAAAACAAGACCCATTAACTATATCAGACTCTTGAACGAATAACCTGTTCCAGCTCTATTGCACTATGTGGTCTATCCACACCATAGACTGTAAGTATAATGGACGTCTGCTCCTCACTCCTCCCCGTTTACCACAATGACCACGCTCGAGGGGGAAATCATGGCAGGTTTACAGACTCCTCCTCCCCAGCCCTGACGAGGCATGTTCCTAAAAATGGCATAAGGGCGGGATCTTCACTGCAGACTCGGCCCTTGCGTGACGTGAAGTTTGCGTTGCTTCAATGCTAACAGTCCGACCCTCATTAGTACGAGATTTCGATTTCTTACAAAAAACACCCTGGTCCCATTAATTGTAACAAACCCAGCGTTATCACAGGAGGAACATCTAGCTCTAGATAGTTAAAAAAAAATTGGGACCAGGCTTTAAAGTTGTTTTCAATGTGTCTAAAGTCCAATGCTTTCCAATGGGAGACTAGCGGCTATATGGAGGTACTACAGCAATGGCGAAGCAATGGCGGAGCAAGGGCGGCCCCTAGTGTCCTTGTCAAAAAGCAGAGCAGCCAGCGGCCATTGGTCCACACGCATAATGTGTTTTATATGTATTGGTGGAGCAGAGTTCTCTACTCCGCCTACTGATGAAAAAAATTCAAAAACACATTGCTACAGGCAGCTTTAATGTTTTATATTTGCATCAAAGAAAAGTCCTGTTCACCCACAATGTCACTAAAACCTATTCTGATCCTGATTTAAACATTTATGCTCCTGGATGTGTTGAAAATGTGCATTGTAAATCCAATCTGCTTTTGTGCCATATTTTCACGTCCACCAGCAAAAAGACAAAACAAAACTTTCAAATGTTACATCAAACAGAGGAATGAATGGGAAACTTTTAACCTCTTTACCGAGTGCATTTTCCCCAGTGCGGCTTTACCCAAATCTAAAACCTTCTCGACTGCCGCTCACAAGCTAAGACCTACGAAAACAGATTTTTCTTTTGTCACATTCTTCTAGCTTTTCCAACTTGTTTTTGTCACTTTGTTAGAGGTGGATGATAGTGATAGTGGAGTAATGCCTTTATTCTCCCAGAAATTTTGATTCAATTTCAGCCAAATCCCACTTTAATACTTTTCAATGACATTCAAAGCCGTTATTTGACCACAGTATTGTCAGAAATGGCCTAACACTGCTCTGCGCTCAGCTATCCCGGCTCCTCTGACTCGCTCACATCACCCGGCTCCACATATGTCCAGATCTCCGGCTGGGCACCTCCTCTGTTCCACGCTGGGATAAAAGTCTCTTCAAATGTTCAGATCTTCAAGCTCATCTTCAAATTCAACCCAATTAATAAACCGTCTGTAGCCGGGAGTTTCCATGTGGGGCGCCATATTGTGAACCTTTTAATCTGAGTTTAACCAAAAGGATTTGTCACTAAACGTTTCTCAAAGTGCCCACAGAACGCCTTTCTGGACCGGGACGCTTAATGCTGTGCCAGGAACTGAAATGCGGCTGTTTATTTCTCCGCAGTTGAGCATCTGACCGTCTCCTCGTGTCTTTGAAGCTGCAAAGTACGTACTCGCATTTATTTAAGGCGAGGCGCTGCAGGTGGATCGGAGGGAAATAAATGTAGAGATATCATTTTGAAACTGTGGATTACTGACATAAATATGATGGAAAAAACTAAAGACGTTGACGATGCTTTTACATAATGAGAAGCACTTTGCAAGAACTGTCTGTGAAAAATTCTCATAGGTTTTCACTACTGATGGACATAATTCCACATAATGGGCTGTTTCTCAATTGCCAGGATCCGTCCTCCGCTTGTCCACATCGTTGACGTCCTGGGCTCTTCCAAAACGGAGCTGAGTGTCTCTTACCGCTGCATTTGAGCTCAGTTGGAACAGCCTTGGAACAGACTGAAACAGCTGGTCAGGAGGGCCATCATGGACAACACCGCACGGGACTGTAGAGGAGCTGAGCAGCTCTTTCAGTGGCAGAAGGACAAAGGGCCTTTGGTAGCGCCGCTGCTCCAATGCTAACAGTCCAGCCCTCATTAGTACAAGATTTCGAAATGTTTTCTTACGAAAACCAGCCTGGGCTCTTTAATTGTAACTAACCCAGCGTTATCACAGGAGGAATATCTAGCTCTAGGGTTGGGACCAGGCTTTAAAGTTGTTTTTAACGTGTCCAATGCATTCCAATGGGGGACTAGCGGCCATATGGAGGTACTACAGCAGAGCAGCCAGCGGCCATTGGTCCACACTAATAATGTTTTTTATATGTAAACACGTACCTTTGGTGATGTCTACAACCTTTGCAATAAAAGTTGGAAAACTGGTAGCTGATGTGCTATAACGCTCTGTGATTGATAAACACCAATACACCACAACAGTGTTTCCATAACTTTGTGAAAGGAGTGAAACAGCGCCCCCAATCTGACGCTAGTGGCCAAAACGTGCACTGCATCCATATTTCCCATTGAGAATGAATGGGAGAGTTAGTATTAATCATACCAGCGCAAAAGTAGTCACTCTCTGGCGGGCCACCAAAATTGTTACAGTGGGCCAATTTTGGCCCGCTGGCCCCACTTTGGGCACCCCTGACTAAAAGGCATGATGCATTTTTTTTTCCTCATAGTGGAAACTATTTTGTTTTGTCCTCTTTCAGTATATTGTAAACTGAGACATTTGTAAAAACACTTTCCATTAGTGTTTGTATAATTTCATGAACTCTCACAGCTGTGACAATGACCCTGAAAAGTGACCCTGGAAGTTGTGAAATTGGGACATTAAAAATATGTTGGGAAAATAAAGTTGGGAATGGCTTTGGACCACAACAAACATATTAATTTAGTGGCATCTACTTTCATTGTTTGTAATAAAACTCAGAGAGGGCCTTTTAAGCTCATGAATAAAAATTGGCGTGAACATCTTTTGCTTTTACTGGAGTAATATCTGACCAATCTGTTCTTTCACTAAAGCACGGGACGTCCACTCTCAGAGCATCGGGACGGTCTTTTTTGTACAAACCTTAACAGTACAGTTTATTCAGTTAGCAAACGTATCCAATCACCGCCCACCTCCGTGCAGGCGAATTAATCAGAAATCCTCCTGTACGCGGAGATAAAGGCCCTGAGCGAACGGGGCAGGCTCGCGCGGGGCAGCTGAGGAAAAACATCTCGGAGCCATTTGCAGAAGCGTCTGCAAAGCGAGCGCTTTTCAGACGGAGCCCATGTCGCTGCGGGCTGTTTGTAAAGCCGGCTCCTGACTTCAGCGCCTCGACTCTGCGCTCCGGCCCCCCCCCCGCGTGCACTCGGCTGAATCCTGTGAGCGAAATACCAGTCCTCCAGTAAAACTATGGATCCGGCTCGGTGAAGTTATACGGCAATCGAGCGTAATGTGAGGTGAGAGTCGGCGACACAGGAGCATTTCTTCAGAAGCTCGACTTTTCCCAACAACTTTTCAGATTGAGATTAGATTTGTATCTAATGTGGATTTACTCACGTCCAGGAGCAACAACATTCGAGAGAAGACTGATATAGGAGCTGCCAAACTAATACAATCCCCAGTAGAGGTTTAAAACTGCGGGTTTGCACATTTTACACATAAAAAACATCCAAATGGAGACTGGTTACTTTGTTGCTTGCCTGAAAAACGGCAGCCATTTTGTATCTTGCAACCTTAATCGTGGTATACGTGAGATAAGGGACGGCTGGTATAGAGAAAGAAGAAAGAATAAGTTGCATTTGTCATTTATAATAGTTAATTTTATATCATAACTAATTGCCTAATGTCATTCCTGTATGCATCTTGTATGTATTGTTTATGTGAGTCTTGTCTATGTATATGTCTTTTCATACTATGGACCTAGAGTCTGAATAAAGAAGGCTGATTTCTGTGTATAATCATTGTACTTTTATACATCTGATCACGATTTTTACCACAAGAACAATAAAAGGGCTAGTTCTGATTAGTCCTGAGAACGCGCATCAATATAACAGAGATCAATAGATGGCAGTGCCGCAGGTCCCGCCTCCAGCACATACACACACATATACTTGGACCCTGGACCCAATCACAGAGCATTACACCACGCCGAAGACTCCTCATTGGCTACTTTCACTTAAAGGAACAGGCCACCGTTTTTCCATACTGGGATATGTTCTTACCTGAGCTTAGACGAGTTGATGCGTACCTGTCTGGTCTTTATGTGTGCCCTCAGTCACGCAAAACGACCAAAGATGTTAGCATTTGACCTCTGTGTATTCCTATAGCTCCAAACGGGGGTGAAGTTTGAAGGCAAGAACATATCTCAATATGGAAAAACGGTGGCCTGTTCCTTTAAGTTGCACACGCTCTCTGTAAACAAAAGCGCGAAACTAGCAAGCACCGGTGGATTACTCAGATATTCTTTGTTTTTTTTGGACGACTTCTCGCCACGGGACTTCCCGCTTGCGACACATGTAGTCGGGAAGCCGCCGTGTGTTTATGGAGTTTCAAACAGACGAGTCCATGTTTACACCACGGTTCACATCTGTCCGGGTTCAGAGCTGCTGTTAAACATAAACAACTCCTTCATGCTGTCATATCATTTACCGAGGGTCAATGCACTGTTAGGAAATCTGCTGTTTAAATGATGTTTAGGAGCTGCCTTTGCCTTGTTGTTGGTCTGATGCTCTGGGAACAAGAGTTGTCTGTAATGCTTGTTCCGTGGGTATTTGCTGATATGTAGTAACATGCTTCTTTTTAGTCTGACAAGTGGTGGTAAATGTGTTTAGTATATCTGATTGTAAAAAAAACAACAACAAAAAACACCTAGAGTCGCCAGCCGCCACTGCGTGAGATTATACTGTAGGCAACAAGTTTATCTTTGTCTGTAACTTTTAAGTAAACATCGACCAATATACCGGGCCAATATTTGGGCATTTTACAATATCAGCTATCAGACGATATAAAGTGATAGTTTGGAAGTCTAAATGTACTATACATTTTATAAAATGTGCAAAATTGATCACCTGGCCTTGCTTTTTGATGTAGTAATACTATATATATATACATATATATATATGTTATTTTTTGTAAAGTCCCTCCTTCCCGGATCTCAGCAACTAATCAGAGTCTTGTATCCTCCTGTGTTGACCAATGAAGACGAGCTTTTCCTGTGAACCAGCCTGTCAGGACCAATCAGGAGAGGTGGGGGAGGAGCTTGATAGTTTACATTTGAAAATTATGTTCCTGTTCTCCTCGTTTTACAAACAAAGAAGGGCTTTCTGGTTAAAGAGGGGAAGAATTTGTTTACTTTCAAATTTCACTCCATTTTTCCTCACTTTGCAAACTCACAGACTATCACTTTAATGATGCTAAAACGCCGATATCTCCAGAACCAAAGTGATAGAGGCTTCCTGATAGAGACATTTTGGATTGGAAAGAACTCAGTCCGAGCTTTAAAATAAGCCCTGCCACAACTTCCTTTCAGTTTATGTTTCAGATTTTTGCTCATAATATTAGGACCATAACGTTTTTAGTTTGGGAATCTTCTGTTTTTGTCTTTAAAGGTGCATTATGCAACTTTTTATGCGAAAAAAAAAAAAAAAAAAGTTGATATTTGTGTGTATTTGACCTTGTAGTGACCCAGCGGCTGTATGAGTGGTCAGCATGGCGCCTTTACTTTCAATCATGGTTGTCTCTACATCACTCAATTGTTTTGTAGGTTTTCTGACGAGAGGGTCCGTCAGCAGAGAAAAACCTTCCAAACTTTTGATCCTGGAGCGTCTTGGAGTTCACCGTGATGGGAAATAAAGGCGTCATGCTGACCACTCATACAGCTGCTGGGTCATTTCAAGGTCAAACATGAACAAATATAAACTTTCTTTTCCACATAAAAAGTTGCATAATGCACCTTTAAATGAAAAGTCCTGAATAAATTAGCCCTATGCCTCAAATAAAGCGCCCCCTGCTGTCACACTTCAATACTGACACTTCACACACAGCAATATAGACATTTGGAAACTGTTGTGTGACTGTTGTGTGGAGTTTTTGAAAAGGACCTTGATATTTTTCGGTCCTTTTTCATACAATTTTGCACAAATTTAACTCAGCCAATACTAGAAAACGGCACACGAGCAGAGACCAGGAGTGAAAGGTTTTCGCACCGAATATCACTTGGTAAAGGCAGTCACAGCCGCTTTTCATCAATTGTGGCATGAAGTTTTATTTGCATTTCAAAGGCGAAAATCAATCCTGCTGTGAACATTAGTGATTTTAATCAAAACGCATACCCCTGAGCAAATTAGGTCTAAGACAATGCGAGTGTTCTGGCTGGCTTCTTAAAAAATCAATATAAAAATGAGCCAGTCTTTTTTTTCTTCTTTTTTTTTAAAGAGAGGGTATCATGCTTTTTGCAGGTATTTGGAAATAATCTCAAACACATCTTTATCGCTGTCTACACTTTGTTGGTTGGAAAATGCAACATTGATCCTAAACAGCTAAAGCAAGATATCCAGGATAGTTCAAGTGAGGTAAGGTAAGATATACTTTATTAATCTCCGTAGGGAAATTCATTCTCTGCATTTGACCCATCCTCAATGCCACTGGGGCGACCTGTAGGAGGATTCACCTATTGTACATGTTTTTAGTGGTAGGGGAAACTGGAGTACCCGGAGGAAGCCTACGCAGACACGAGAGAACATGAAAACTCCACACAGAAAGGCCCCGTCCCTGGTGGGAATCGAACCCGGACCTTCTCGGTGTGAAGCACGAGCGCTAACCGCTGTACTACCGTGCCGCCTGTGAGCTCGCCCACCCCTTGCCACGTGCTCCCCTTTGCTGCACAGCTGTTTCAATAAAGAGACAGAGAACAGGGAGGCCTTGTGTTGAGTGTTTTTACTCCACGATGAAAGGATTAAGCTTAGCAAGAGCTGCGCTGTCGCCGTGCAGCTAAGAACAGCCACTGGTGAAGAAGTTAGAGTCGCCAAAATATTTACTCAACTACTTTATAATGGGGGTAATGTCTGAAGATCCCGGTTATCAGCAGTTTGGCTTTTCCCATTAATATGAAACTGTGGATATTTGGTTAATGAAATGTGCAGTCACTAATCACATGCTGTACATTTAAGTGTTTTATGTTGGACAAGTGTTCAAAATGAACATCATTATTTCAAAAAATTAACCACAATTAATTGCATTTCACAAGTGCGATTAAAAAAAATGTATCGATTGACAGCTCTAATATACATATACTTTTTTTTACTCAATAATATCTTACCCCCACCTTAACTGAGTGCATTTTCTCCAGTTTGTCTTTACCCAAATCTGAAAGCTTCTCAGCCAATAGGCCAATCTAGCACCTCATTTGAAAGCTAAGACCAACAAAACTGATTTTTTTATCACTGCATTTTTGTCACATTTTTGTAGTGTTTTGTCTCTTTTTTGTCTTGTTTTCGTAGTTTTTTGTTGCTCATTTGTGGCTTTTTTGTTCTTTTTTTCATCATTTTGTAGTCGTGGTTTTTTCGCTTTTTTATTGCTTTCTAATGCGTCAACATTCTCGTTTTTGTCGCTATTTTGACGCTTTTAGATTTGGGTAATGCCAAACTGTAGCAAATGTGCTCGGTTCAGGTGGAGGTTAAGAGGTTGCTATTACTCAAGTAAAAGCAAAAAGTACTGAATGATATAACTACTCTAATAAGTACTTGTATTTGAATATGAAGATTGCTCAAAGATGCGCGAGCGGCTACAAACACAACTCCAGGTATGTTGTTTGATGAGAGAAAATAAAACCGGGGGTCAGTTTGCGGCGCTGGGCGTCCCGCGCTGGGCGTCCCGCGCTGGTCGTCCCGTGCTGGTCTCGAGTGGCTCCTGACTGACAGAGGGACTAATCCAGAGGCAGATAAACAGTGGCGCTGACAAACAGGATAAGACCGGCCCCAAAGAGCTCCGACACGCAAGACCGAGTGATGGACGTCTCCGCGGGAACCGGTGATGGACGTCTCCGCGGGAACCGGTGATGGACGTCGCCAGGGAAACGGGTCGCGGAGATGGAGGAGGGGAGACTGCGTCCAGGGAATAAGCCGCGCCACTGAGCAATAACGAAACTCTAGTAGGACGTTCCAAATGTGGCGGCCATCTTGCCATCGTCTTATTAGCCAAAATGAAAGTAGTGCAAAAAAGATATACTGATATGAAGGGGGTTGGCATGGCTGATAGCCGATATATAGGCCGATATTTTAAGCAGTTTCATTTGATGTTGTTGTTTTAAATCTCTCAAATAGCTTAAAGTTAAACATTTATTATTATAGTAAAGGTTTCGATCAAAGAGTTTCTCTTTTTCTAAAAATTGCTATGACCTATGTGACCACGCTGGTGTAGGTGAAATATTTCTAACCACGCTGGTTTTTGTTAATCAACCCGAAATTTGGAAGCATTTTCAGTGCATTGACTGGCTCCAGAGCCTGTCAATCAAGCTCTGGAGCTCCGTGGAGGCCCCGCCCGCCCCGCAAGTGCAGGGCTGCCCGCTATTTTGCCCTTTTAAGGAACCGGCCTACATAGGAGGAGACATAGCGGCCACTTAGGTTCACACAGGACTCGGGAACCTTTTTCAATGAATGGGGCTGAATGGGACCCACTCACCTTTATTATATTACATCGATGGTCGGACCCTAGTCAGTACACTGCGCGGGTATATCCAACATTGATTAATATAGGTATTTTATATAGTAAATAGCAAAAATTCCCACTTTATTTAAAGATTTCTTTCCATTAGTACGGTAGAGCATGGAAATTAGTTCAGGAACACATATAAAAGTGATATAATCAAAGTCAATGAGAAGAAGAGTTTTTAGTAGTGTGTTTGTAGAATAGACAATCCGTAGAAATAAAAAGGAGAAGCGGCGTTCGGTTAGCCTGCTCAATGTATTTTCCTTAAAGCCGTTAGCATTAGCCACCAAGCATAGCAAATTATGAATGATCAAGATGTTTTCAGCTGTTGTCAACCCATCCACTGTATTTAGGTGAGGTCAAAGCCAAGCTAGAAATCATTAGTAAATGTACAGCCTTTTAAGATTTTACTTTAGATACAAATTGGCATATAAAAGTCTGAGCTCTATGCTAAATCATAGTCAGCTATGTTTCTGCTTTCTCTGGGGTCAGATACACATCCAACAGCCACTTAAAATCTCGTAAGATGTTAATGAAATAGGAACCACAGAATATAGATTATATAAAGGCCATTAAACTGACATGTCACACTCCACCAAACATTAGTATTGCGCCTGGCTTCCTTATTCATTTGTTTGGGTACAGAGCGCTCAATTTAATCAGTCCTGGAGCCGTTGGCTGATAAATGTATATGTTTGTAGGAACAGGCTCAGGTAGCTATAGGCATTTCTCTGATTTCTATGAGACAATCACAACATGGCCGCCAGAGCAGGACTTTTGTTCCAGTGGATTACCATGGCAACTCGAGCAAAAATCTCTGTTTTGATAATCACTTTAACTGCATTTTAGCCTCGTTCGATGACGCTTTATTTCCTTGAAGTGATGAAACATGATGAAAACACAAAGTAACTACTTCAAGAAAACGCACTGTATTGAAACGGTTTGGGAATTTGTCACAGGGATCTTCACAAGACTCATCAATGTCAAATAATACGCACATCAATTCCCATTTGAATAGAGACATGCAGGTATGGGATACGTTTACAGGCCCATATCATGAAAATTTCATATCGTGGGACTTGAAAACGTTCAATTTAATTCAGTTTTGTTTTATTTCCGTGTGTATCGGTGGGCCAATATATGCTCGCTGTCTCTGTGCAACGTCAAATTACGAACATTGTTTCCTCGTAGATGGATTGCCTCGTGTCTGTGCCCCACTTGTTCCCGTTCCTGTGCCCCAGATCTGTTCGCACCTCCCTGTCAGCCATCACACACCTCTGTCACTTCAGCTGCACATCACCCGCTCCCCTCCTTGTCTCCTACAACCTCGCGTCCTACATCCTCCACTCACTTCCCTTCCTCTCCTTCCTCGTGTCGCGCCTCTGTAATGAAGCGCTGCTTGTCTCCTCGTCAGCAGACAGCCTGGAGATTTTTTTTTTTTTCTTATAAAGCTACGGTATTCCTTTAAAAAGTCAATCAGACAAGCCAATCTTTGAAGAACTATGACAAAAAAACTGTGGACATAATAAAAATGATATGACACATCTTTGAAACAACCATTACTTCGACCGAGTGGTAAGAGTTCCAGTAAAAAGAAAACCGGCCCCAAGACTCACCCTTGTGTCACACCACAGGAAGAATTGTTCACGTCTTCACGACTTTTGCTCTTCTGCAGATGATATTGAGGAAGTTAAAGTTATTTGGTTGAAAATACATCCATCCATAGATGCAAGTAGTCATTTTTATGCTCACTACTGCCACCTCAGGTCTTACGCGTACCTGCAGTTTCTATATTAAGCTCGTGCAACATTAACAACTTTTTGAGTGACAGGTTTACAGGTCATTCTACACTTTGGGGGCATTGCTGGAACATGTAGGGGGAGGAAAATACTTCTTGTTTTTTAATTTTTAAACTCCGTCTAGTCCCTTTAAAGTAACTGCAGTAGTTGGTGAAATAGTAGTTATTTTCCCTGTTTGTTATCTCTCTCTGGGAGCTTCGAATGTGACCATTTCCTCCACAGATTAAGGATCTATATTGCTTGAGTCTTTGTAAAAGGTTCATACTGTCTTCTTCGATTAAACTGTGACTGTTTGTTCTTTTAGTGAGACAGAAATGTTTGTTTACCTGCTTTACTAGTTTCGATTACCTGGGATGCCGTCCTGGAGAAGTAGGCGCTCCCATGTACGCTGCCTACGACACGTCACCTCCACCACCAGGTGACGCTTCTGAGGAAGATAGCAGGAAGTGATCGAAACTAGTAAACAAACATTTCTGTCTTGCCAAAAGAACAAACAGTCATAGCTATTCCTTGAGTGTTGAATTTGAAAGACATGAGGCTCTTTCGAACGGTCTTTGGAAGCTTAAACCCAATTCACACGGGATTATAATACAGGGACCTCAGGTAAGAAGTAAAAATGACTGACGTCCTCGGAGTTTCTATGCCCGTACGGATCTGCCATGTCGGTAATTTGGAAGGTAAGAATTCCCTTGATTTTTACTTTCAGGGTAATCCTTCAGGTCATTTGAGATCTACAAACATCTTCTTCTGAGACACTGAACAGTGAAGAGGCACCAAGAGCCCCCACACCTGCAGCACGGAGGAGGCGTCACAAGAGGAGCTATAGGAAACAACAAAAGGGACCAACGAGGAGATGGTGATAGACTGTGGAGGGAGCTGTGCAGGAGGAAGAGGAAGGACGAGGTGGAGCGGACCAGTGCAGGACACCACGCTCTGAGACGGGGACAAGCCCAGGAGGCGGTGCACCGTTTCAGATGATCAGAGGAGACAGAGGGCAGCTACAGTTTCTCCATCCTCCAAGGTCATGCGGGTGGAATGGCTGAAGGACAACGAGATCATCGACCCGGCCGAGGACAGGAACTTCTACATCACCGTGGACCACAACCTGACCATCAAGCAGGCGTGTCTGTCCGACACGGCCAACTACACCTGTGTGGCCAAGAACATCATGGCCAAGTGCAAGAGCTCCACCGCCGTGGTCATCGTCTACGGATTTCCCATCAACCAGTGCTCCTCCTGTGACCAAAACAGTGAAGATGGCGGCCGCGACACAACGATCTTTCACCAAAGAAAAAAAAAGAGTGGTGCGCACTGAATGGGTGCTGCTGCCGGATGCTCTCTCATCGAATGCAATTTCTCCATCTGTGAGATCAAAAAAGGTCCATCTTATCTTATCTTATTTGAGTTGGAAATGTTTTTAATAAGCGTAATGGAGTCGATCAATGAGGACACATCGATTCAAAGCATGTTATTAACAGTATATTTATGTCTGCATTTAAGCTATAGTAATAATATCATGCGTCAACAAATGGTGTTTGTTTATCCACTTGAAAACTACCGGAAGCACGCCCCGCTGTCATGGCAACGTCAGACAGACCAACGTGGCGGCTCTGATGGAAAGTTTGGATGCATTTGGTGCAAAGTTTAGACGGAGGAGGCTGCATCAGAGCGAATTAATGAAAAGAGACGGGAATCTGCTTTAATGAGACATGGCAGATTCGCACGGGCTCAGAAACTCCGAAGACGTCAGTCATTTTTTGCTTTTTACCTGAGATCCCCAGATCATTCCAATCCCGTGCGAATAGGGCTTTACTGCAGAAATATTACTTTGACTTTGGATTATTTTTGTTGACAAAACTAACTGGAAACACGCTTTCAGTTACAAATATTTATCTTGATTGGGGCCTTTTTGCATTCATTTGAATTTGTTTGACTTGTTTGACAATATTTTCAAGATGGATTTCTGAATTTCAAACACATTTATTCCGTGTCTGAACTAAACTCATCTCACATGTACGGCTTTAATCAGGGCTCGTCGAACAGGTTTCTACGTTTCCCTCCACACCTCCTCTGCGTCTCTCTCTCTCACTCTCGCTCCTCGTCTCCCACGCCGCCGATGCCAAATGGAAGCTCTGTCGTCGTTGCCGAGGCTCGGGGTTGCCATAGTAACCCGCCATAGTAACCGGCGCAGCTTCAGCATCAGCATCAGTGGCCGCGTCTCTCCATCTCCTCCATCAGCGCCATCCGCAGACCCATCATCGCGGCATCGGGGGGGAGAAGGCCGTCCGCAGGCCCAGAGAAGAAGCTCTTAACGCGGACAACGCCCCCAGTGAAGACCCCTGCAGACCCCCCGCCACCTCCACGGGAACCAGACTGTTGAATGACTGGGCTTTTATGGAAAAATCAGACCTGTAGCTAATGTATCCTAAGTTAAACAAGTTATATGAGTATTCTTACACTTAATGATAAGAGTTAATGTTATCTATAGCTTATGTATGTGCTATTTCCTACACTGCTTCTTACTGATCTGCTGAGATTTAGATGTCACGTTGCACATCACGGGGTCTGTAAAATGGTGAGCTCACTCTCGTCTCCACTGTGCGATGGTTCAAAGAGACAAACGCTTATGATCAAAGTTTTGTGGCAAGTGCTGCATGCCAGTGGTTTTTTTTTTTCCACGGAAAGGTGCAAGGAAAGTCCTGTAAAATGCGGAATCGGACCCGCTCATGGCTGGCCTCTGTTGCTTGTGACTCTGGCGGCAGTGCGCTGTTGACGAGACGCTGATAGAGATCCTGTTTGCAGCGAGAGGAGGCTCACGCTGCGATTAGCCTTCCAAAATATCAGACACTGCCTGATGTCGGTCGTAGCTCATCTTTGGTTGCACGACGGTTCTATTTTAAATCGTTGTCCCCGTCTCACTGTACGACCGACGACTGAAGATCTTGTGCTACGACCTAAGATTGCGTGATCGTGTGATCGTTCATCACGGATGGGCAAAACCGCGCAGTGTGCACCCGGCCTTGCACTTTGTTGGCTGGAAACATAGACATATTATTAATAGACCGTCATTCCTTTCATTTCATTCATTCATTTCATTTCATTTATTAATTTATTTGAATGGGATAGTGCTCCTCCCTGTTTACTATGACCATGTTTGAGGGGGAAATCATGGCGAACTCCTCCTTCCCAGCTTTGACGAAGATTGTTCCTAAAAAGGGCGTAAGGGCGGGATCTTCACCGTAGACTCGGCCCTTACGTGACGTGGAGTTCGCGCAGCTCCAATGCTAACAGTCCGGCCCTCATTAGTACGACATTTCTAAAAAAAATTGTCTAAATTTTTTTTGTTACTAACCCAGCGTTATCACAGGAGGAATATCTAGCCGTAGAAAGTTTAAGAAAATTAGAAACCAGGCTTTAAAGTTGTTTTAAACCTGTATAAAGTGCAATGCTTTCCAATGGGAGCCTAGCGGCTACATGGAGGTACAACAGCAATGGCGGCCCCTGGTGTCGTCATCACAAAGCAGAGCAGTCAGTGGCCATTGGTTAGAAAGCAGTGGTGTGCCGTTAGGGCCAGCAGGGCATTCTCTGTTTGCCCTGGACAAATGTAAAATGTCTTAATAGTATATCTCATTTGTAATTTATTTATATAATGTACTGTTGAGTTGCTTATATTGGTATTGTTGAGGTGTAACTGTAATTTCCCACCCAAAAAGTGCCTTCAACACCTCTGGTGAGCTGCTCCGCCTCAGGGCCTTCTCCACAGATTGAGACACCCCCCTGTTGTCAGGCCGCACTCATGATTGATGCTCAGCGTGACTGACAGAATTATCAGCCAATCAAAATTTGACGAACATTGGCAGTGCATCCCCAGGCCCTGCTGCGTCTCAGTCGCTTCCCTTCGTTTTCCTCACCTCGGAAAACCGCTAATGTAACTGCGCATGGGCAAGACTTTCCAAAACATCAGAACAAGTGCAGCGCAACTCACCCAGATAAACGAGACCAACGAGAAAAATGCAATATTGATTTAAAACATAATATCCAGTGGTTTCACTTCCTGGTTTCCCCGCGATCTCACCATAAGCCCCTCCCACCCTCTCCTCTTTCTCCACTTGGATGCGCAGAGAGGGGAAAAAGGTGGAAAAAATAATCTGTGTGGCTGTAGTGAAGCGATGGCGGATAGTTTTTACTCTGGATTCCGCATAGAAAGAGATCGAGAGGTGAGGAGAGGAGAGCACTTCCTGGTTATATAGGACCTGGTGAAGATTCAAAGATTACTCAAAGATGTGTGAGTGGGTCGAAACAGGCTCCAGGTCCAATTTCCATTGAGAGAACAGCATTGTAACAAGGTATATTAAAAAGCTTTATGACTATTTAAGGAGCAAAAAGGTATTATTTACTCTGCCAGTTCATTCTACGTTTCATTTGTAGACCAAGCGGGACTAAAGTAGACAATAGGGAGCCTTAGTCTCCTTTACAAATGGGAAACATTGTTATCTATCCCTTTGTAAACCTGTTAAAATGTTGCCAATGACGACTTGGCAACACGGCCGTCGAGCGTGATTCTTTTTCGCTCCTTTTTTAGCGGTCTGTAAAGCACATTTGAGCAAACTTGTCAACTTTATTTCACTCTTAAAAATAAAAACTTGGCGTGTAAAACCAGAAGGGGCATCGAGCGGCTGCAGAAATCCACCAAAGGACTTGAGGAGTGGAATAAAATTTGACAGAAGCTGAAAAAGTTGCATTTCTAGGTTAGATAGCAGCATGGGGCCGCCCGGTACTGTCTTACACTGTGTGCTGTGAGCAACGCAGCCCTGCCTCGACTGCACTCGAGACTTAGCTCTGGCATTTTACCAATAAAATACTGTATGCTAATAAACAGACGGAACAAAACAAAAAGGCAGATACGGGGCTCATGAAGTGGAGCGTGGAGGCGACAAGGTGAGCCTAACTATAGGATTGTAAAGGTTAAGAGTTGAACTTTTTTTTGTGCCTCATGAAAAACAGACATTAGAAAATCCACTCAGCATAAAAACCTGACCTGATACAGAAAAAATGATGTAATTTTCCGATTCTACGTTGCAAAAATGTTCTAAATCAGTAAAAGAATTATAGACACGTCTCAAAAAGTATTTTTGTGTCACCCATCATTCATCGTTGAAGAGATTTTTCGAATATCATCGACTGCACTGGGTTTTCTAATAAACTGGTGAGTAGTTGAGTTTATGACCGTCCTGATCAAAGAAATCACAGAAATGTCTTTAGTGTCTGAGCCTGTTCGAACCAATGTGCACATTTGTTTGCCAACATATGCCTTACACTTTATTATTGCACTTTACAAGCCTGTATTACCAAGTTTCCCAAGTGCTACACTGTCATTCATTCACTCCATACTTGGTGGTGGTAAGCAACTAATGTAGCCACAGCTGCCCTGGGGTAGAGGGACAGAAGCGAGGCAACCAGTCTGTGCCATCGGCCCCTCCAACCACCACCCGCTCACTCACTCCCAGGCTTCCTGGTGTTACCAAACGGTTTCCCATCCAAGTACCAGCCGGGCCCTTCCCTGCTCAGCTTCCAAGGTCTGACGGGAACTGGGCAGAGCAAAGGCCTTTTTATGGCATGTATATCAGTTCTGTGGTTTCTTTAACATCAACATCTTAAAAGATGATGTTTAGTCAGAGGCGATTGTGCTTTTTCAGTTGCAGGCCCAACATTGTAGAAAGCACTGCCCCTGCACCTTAGACAGAGCTGTTTTTAAGTCAGCTCTTTAAACTTATCTGTTTATTGTAGCTTTTAATTGAGTTAAAGGAACAGGCTACCTTTTTTCCATACCGAGATACGTTCTTACCTGAGCTTAGACGAGTTGAAGTGTACCTGTCTGGTCGTTGTGTGTGCCCTCAGTCACGCAAAAAGACCAAAGATATTGTTAGCATTTGGCCTCTCCCAATGTATTCCTATGGCTCCAAACGGGGGTGAAGTTGGAAGCGACCACGCTCTTCCACGAGCACAAAGACCAGGTACGTTTCAACTCGTCTAAGCTCAGGTAAGAAGTGGTTCAAAAGCCCATAAATGCATAAAGAAAACGGAGAATGCTAACATGATGCTACATGTTAGCATCGTGCTAATGCTAACGCTAGCTAGCGCTTGACTATGACTGCTGTTTTTTCACTTATACGGAACAATCTGCTGTGAGAAAATATCCATATGGACCCGATTTAGACTTGACTTTATTTGTCTGTGGTAAATAAGTTCATATTCCACCAGAAAATGGCTAAGAAGAGTGAAAAATTGGCGGCGCTCTCGGTCACAGCGGCTCAGGACAAACCCAACACCTGAACACCATTCCCATGTACAATAAAGCACTTACTGGTTTGTGTCGAAAGTAGGCTTTGACCTATATGTGCTTGATGGGTTGACAATAGTTGAAAACATGTGAACCATAATTTGCATAGCTAGTAGGTGGCTAATGCTAACAGCTATAGGAAAAATACACTGAGCAGGCAAACAGACACTACCTGTTAACTGTCCGCACACGTTAGGCTCAAACACCGCTCCTCCTTTTTATTTCTCTGGTCCTGACCCCTCCTCCTCCGAGACCAGAATCTTATAGGCCTATTACTTTCTTTCTGACCACAAGAGCGAGAAGAAGCTTCTGAAGATCAAAGCATCAATTCCACAAACCTCGCCCAGGTAATTGGGACCGCGGATGGAAATTAGCTCTGAGCTAAATCCGGCACATTTACAGCACTAGTTGCTCCTCATGAATATGCATTGTCCCATTCAAATAAATTAAATGAAATAAATCTCTACAGCCCACTGTGCAGAGTTGTTTGAGGGAAACCAAAGCACCCGGAGAAAATCCACCCAGGAATAAGACGAACAAAGAATGGTAATGCTCTCAGTTTATAGAACATTTTAAACCTATGACACTTATTACGCATTTACCGAGCGTTTCCCCATGTTCAAAAGTAAAATAATTTCGATTGTGTTTATGGTGCCGTAACCCGGTAAAAAAGGTTTGACATAGAAATGCGTCCCCTCCAACAAAGCCACTGATGAACCCAAATGGCTCAGTTTATGCCCAATTAACACCTCGCTGGGAGGAGAACTCGAACCGGGACGTCCTTCCACCGCGAAACACCGGCGGAGTAAAACTGCAGCGGGGCAGGATGTATAAATAAAGGCAGCGGGAGTCCTGAGTCGACAGTATGCACATGTGTGTGGAGTCCAGGGACACGCGGAGCACACATGCGCTCGGTCACGCCGCGCTCCCAGACTAATGCGGCGCTACAACGTTTGATTTATCAGCCTTTGTTCGCGGGGCTCGCTGGTACGAGGGCTTTTCGCTGGATTCAGCTCTGCGAGTCCCTTTCAGAGCCACATCCACGGTACACATAAAGTACACATAAAACCTGTATAGCTCTACAAACATGTTCTTGCAGTAGCTTAACCTCTTATCCCCCGCTTTAAGGCAAGGCAAGGCAAGTTTATTTGTATGGCACATTTCATTCAGCTCAATGTGCCTCACAGCAATACCAGACAAATGAATTACATTAAAAAAATACATTAAAAAATTACATTAAAAATTACATCAAAAATATGTATATCTATATGTTAAAATTAGCTAAAACACAATCAATTGCCATAGGCAGCAGTAAAAAGGTGTCCTTTCAGCCTGGACTTAAACATTGTCAGAGTTGAGGCCTGTCTCACGTCCTCTCTAAGGCTGTTCCAGATTTTTGCTGCTTGAAACTGAAACGCAGCCTCACCGTGTTTATTTTTGACTCTGGGAACCACCAGGAGACCCCTCCCTGAAGTTCTCAGGGCCCGAGATGGTTCATACGGCTCTAACATGTCAGAGATGTACTTTGGTGCTAAACCATGAAAAGACTTGTAACAAGCGGAGCTGTTTTAAATTCTATTCTCTGAGTGACAGGAAGCCAGTGCAGAGACCGGAGCACTGGACTAATATGGTCGTATTTCCTGGTTCTGGTCAGGACTCGAGCAGCAGCATTTTGGATAAACTGCAGTTGTTTTAACCGAGCGCATTTTCTCCCGTTCAGCTTTACCCAAATGTAAAAGCTTGTGTATTGCCTCATTTGAAAGCTAAGATCTACAAAAGTGATCGTTACTGGTTTTTTTACGCGTTTTTGTCGCGTTTTCTTAGTTTTTCTTTATCGTGTTTTGGTCACTTTTTCATCAAATTTTTGTCACTTTCTGATTAGATTTTTTGTTGCTTTTTCATCACTCTTGAGTCGTGTGTTTTGTCGGTTCTTTATAGTGCTATTAATAGCACTACAAACTGTTGCTTTTCCGGCATGTTTTTTTTCTTTTTTTTGGTAAACCATCTGGACAGCTCCTCGCAGCCGATCATTTCACAATTTTACCCACATCGGTCCAATCACGCACCGAGAGGCGGGACTTCATTCCCCCGGAAGCCGTCACCACACTCTACCATAACAACAGAGATGGCATGTGAGGCGAGTGATACGATGTTTTCTTCTGCTCTTTCGTCTGTTTTAAATCATTACAAAAAAAAAAAAATCCCTGAAACCGGAGCAAGAAACAGCGTTCCAAGTGTTCCTCATAAATTACGTTTTTGGAAAGGCTTCCTGCCGCTTGTTACTGCGACGTATTGGTTGATGCCGTCTGTCAATCACGCCCACCGGGAAATCGTTGAGACCATGCTGCTCCCAGACTACATGTCATAGAAATATCTATGAAAAAGCATGTAGTTTGGCAGGACAGGAAAGTTTAGCATCCTGCTGCTAGCATTAGCATCCTGTTGCTAGCCAAAATACAGTTACAATTGCAGAGGCTAAAACTAACTCAGCGATTGAATCCTCCAGGTTCTGAGCTTCAAAATGACATGCTTGTCCATATTGACTGAGTCAAACTTGCAGCAAACAAATTTTCATTGCAATGTTTCTCTGTTCCCCTAAAACCTAGAGCAGGGGGAGGCACGTTTGTGTCATGGAGGGCCAATTTTCTTCATTTCCAAAACGCCAAGGGCCGAAACTCACAATTGTAACCCAAAGTAAAATAAAATATAATTAATAATTATAATAAATATTGACAGTATTTTCCACATCATAGAGTCCTTTTCATGTATTTGGTCTCCGATTTATGAATAAATGTTTCTTCAAAATTGTCTTGGGAGCCAAAGGTTTTATGCTGGAGGGCCGAATTTGGCCTCCGGGCCTGACGTTGCCTACCTCTGGCCTAGAGAGTTGTGGGAGGACTCGTTTTAAAGGACTCTTTCTAATGCAAAATATGGGACGTCGTTATCAGTTTTGGTCTCGGAGATATCGGCTTTTATCGGTGCTAGATCGGCTAATAGCTGATATTGTAAAACCGGCCTGATATATCGGCCGGCAGATATATTGGTTGACCTCTACGCACGACAACCCAAACATGAAGCTGCGTGCCCGACGTTTGACAGACGGGTAGATACAGTGTCTGTATTGGAGCTGATGTCGGTGTAGATGTCGTGTTTCTGCAGTGTTTCTCCTCAATTGTCTTGCCCAAGGACACAAGTCAGACTGCGATTGCAACACAAACGCCCCCTTCTCTATAAAGGACATTCTCTTCCCATTAGTTGACAGGAAAATCGCCGCAGAGACCGAAGCACGTGCAAATCAAGCCCGCAAACATTTGCATCCAAACACGCCACGGCCATAACTCTTCCGGTCGGTCAGTTTTTACGGCGCGCCTCCTCGACTCTTTCTCGTCACAGCGGCGGCATCAATATTGAAATCCAGCTGCCCGGGGCGCGAGTCAGGCGGGGACAGTGCGGTTAGCCCCGGCTTCTGCACCACTGACCCGAAACAAACCTCCGAAGGGGACCCATGGGTGCGAGGCTGGTCACTCGAGCCTGTAGTGAAGGCCATCATTACACCGTCGCATTCACTAATTGACTGAAGGCGTCTTGCAGCTGCTACGGTGGTGGAGGAAGTACTCAGTGTACTGTAGTAAAAGTACAGATACAAGAGCAACACAAGTACCAAAGTAAAAGCAAAAGTGTCCGATTCCAATGTTGCGTTAAAGTATCCACTTGCAAAGGTCCTTTAGAAGTAAGAAGTAAAATTGTTTGACTTTTTTAAGTATTGGCGACACATAAACAAGCAGCAACCTCCCTCTCTCTTGATACAGCAGCGTTTTTGTCTTTTTTTTTTTTTTGAGAACTGCATTTGTGTTTCCCGGATACTTTCCTACGTCTTTGCCGTGTTTTGTGGAGTTTGACAGATATTTTTTACTGCAAAGAGTCCATAATGGTCCTGAAGAAAGCAGCTTGTTAAACGTAAACAAACAGCTAGCTTATGAGCTAAAGACATCCGAGACCAACTTATTTCTTCTTCTGAAACACTGAAACACTGGCACCAAGAGTCCCTCACACCTGCAGCACAGTGGAGGCATCACAAGAGGAGCTACAGGAAAGAAAAAAGAGGACAAACGAGGAGGTATCCGGGCCAGACTCACAGCTAAGCCACACAAGCTTTCTGTTGCTCTGGCTAATGGATGTTTACGTACTTACTTACTTAGACAAGGACAAAACCGGGGCGAAACTACTTCTAAACCAGGACTAACCTGGGTGAAATCCGGACTAAACCAGGACTAAATCAGGACTAAACCAGGGCGAAATCAGGACTAAACCAGGACTAAATCAGGACTAAACCAGGACAAAACCAGGGCAAAACCAGGACTAAACCAGAGCGAAATCAGGACTAAACCAGGGCGAAATCAGGACTGAACCAGGGCCAAACTATAGGGCTAAACCAGGACTAAACCAGGACTAAACCAGGGCTAAACCAGGACTAAACCAGGGCGAAACTATAGGGCTAAACCAGGACTAAACCAGGGCTAAACCAGGACTAAATCAGGGCAAAACCAGGACTAAACCAGGGCTAAACCAGGACTAAATCAGGGCAAAACCAGGACTAAACCAGGGCAAAACCAGGACTAAACCAGGGCGAAACCAGGACTAAACCAGGGCGAAACTATAGGGCAAAACCAGGACTAAACCAGGGCAAAACCAGGACTAAACCAGGGCGAAACCAGGACTAAACCAGGGCAAAACTATAGGGCTAAACCAGGACTAAACCAGGGCAAAACCAGGACTAAACCAGGGCAAAACCAGGACTAAACCAGGGCGAAACCAGGACTAAACCAGGGCAAAACTATAGGGCTAAAATGGGTCTAAAGCAGGACTAAACAAGGGCAAAACTAGGGCTTTTTATTTTTTCATTTTCTTAATTTATTTGAACAGGGACAATGCACATTAATCAACATCTCTGTAAATGTGCCAGTTTTAGCGCTAAAGCTAGTTTTCAACCGTTGTCCCTGAGCAAGATGTAAACTTTTACTTTAACTTGTAAAATGTAGTACTCAAGTAAAGTAAAAGTACCTAAAATTTGTACTTTTTACTTTGTTTCTTTCCACCGCTGCTGCTAAAATCAAATCGTAGCGTCAAATGTCAGGAATCATGCGGAGCGCCCCCCCCCCTCACGTCAGTGGTCCGGCGTTAGGCTCTGGATGGCTGCGCGGTGCATTCAAGGACCGGGGTGAATCTGTCCGTCAGCGCTCACTCACGCGTTATCCATGGGCCACCGCTTCATGAGTCAACGTTATCAATTGACATGAGGGAAATTGTCATGCCATATGAGCCACTCGGTCCACATTAGAGTCATGGGACGGGTCTGTGTCAGGGCGTTTTGATAGTTTTTGACTGATTTTTGGTCTAAATGTAAATCTCAGCCCTGTAAAGACGGATGAGTTGGGAAAATAGAGAAAAGAGAAAGAGAGGAGAGTGAGAGATGCGAGAGAAGAAAGAGAGAGAGGAGAGAGAGAGAGAGAAGAGAGAGAGAGAAAAGAGAGAGAGAAGAGAAAGAGAGGAGAGAGAGAAGAGAGAGCGAAGAGAGAGAGAGGAGAGAATAGAGAGAGAGGAGAGAGAGAGAAGAGAGCAAGAGAGAAAAGAGAGAGAGGAGAGAGAGAGAGAGAAGAGAGGAGAGAGAGAGAGAGAAGAAAGAGAAAAAAGAGAGAGAAGAGAAAGAGAGGAGAGAGAGAGAAGAGAGCAAGAGAGAAAAGAGAGAGAGGAGAGAGAGAGAGAAGAGAGGAGAGAGAGAGAGAAGAGAGAGAAAAGAGAGAGAGAAGAGAAAGAGAGAAGAGAGCAAGAGAGAAAAGAGAGAGAGGAGAGAGAGAGAAGGAAGAGAGAGAGAAGAGAGAGTGGGAGAGAGAGAAGGAAGAGAGAGAGAGAAGAGAGAGAGAGAAGAGAGAGTGGGAGAAAGAAGAGAGCGAGAGAGAGAAAAGAAAGAGAGAGAGGAGGAAGAGAGAGAGAGAATAGAGAGAGACGAGAGATACAGAGAGAAAGAGAAAGAGAGAGAGAAGAGAGCGAGAGAGAGAAAAGAGAGAGAGAGAGAGAGAAGGAAGGAAGGAAGGAGAGAAGAGAGAGACGAGAGATACAGAGAGCAAGAGAAAGAGAGAGAGAAAGAGCGAGAGAGAGGATTGCCCACAATTAGGGGGAGACTGAGGCAGGTTACATACTGTAGCTTGCATTTGTGTGTTTATTTTGGTGAACAAAGTCTTATTTTAAATGAAATACACGAGTGTGGCTGAATGAACATTGTGTTTAAACTGTTTGTAGTATTTCTATATCAGTTGACCGGTTCTTCTCGTCTTGTACTGTGTGTCGACCTGTATATGGCAAATAAATCTAATCCAAAAACTACTCAAATAAAGCAACCATAAAAAAACGTATACAATTTATTTATTAATCTCTATGAAAGCTTCAAAGTAATATTCCCCTGTAGCGTCAGACATGCACGTAATCGTAATACTTCATCGCTCCACATCACGATCTTCTAACAAACATCATCGCTCTGTTTACTCTTATGTGCGCGGCAAACTCAACATATATCGCTAAAATCCATTTCCCCCAAACTTGGGACCCGTTGTCCTCGTCTCCCTGAAGCACCGCAGTAATTCCCTCGCCCCTGCCCGGCCGCGGCTCTGACTCCGAGCAGCCGTAGTAAACAAACGCGCGGCGGAATAGTTGTTTATCTATTAGCGGTGGCCGTTAAATTGACTCGGGGGCCGGACCCTCCTCACCTCTCGCATTAAGTCGCACGGGCGGCTTCAGACCGGCCGCCCGTGACAGATAAGCGGAGGGGAAATGAAACGGATGAATATGGAGAGATACGAATGATCTCGGCGGAATAGGCGTCATAAATAATGCATGGACATAAAGCCTCGCCAAAAGAGCGTTAAAACACCCCTATGGACGGGTTTCAATGCAAATAGCTGCTGGAATTTAAAGTCGTGGATCCTGTGTTCTGATGTGGGAGAAATGCTGATGATGTTTGGCTCTGATGTGGAAGAGGAAAAAACAGCAGAGTTTCCTCCATGTGTGAGACAGAAAGAGAAAGCCCGGGATCATGCTCATACATGGACCACAGGAAGACCAGGACTGAACCAGGACTAAACCAGGGCGAAACCAGGGCGAAACCAGGGCGAAACCAGGACTAAACCGGGGCGAAACTCGGGCGAAATTAGGGCAAAACCAGGACTAAACTAGGACTAAACCGGGGCGAAACTAGGACTAAACCGGGGCGAAACTAGGGCGATACTAGGTTGAAACCAGGGCGAAACTAGGGCGAAACTAGGACTAAACCAGGGCAAAACTAGGGCGAAACTAGGGCGATACTAGGACTAAACCGGGGCGAAACTCGGGCGAAACTAGGGTGAAACTAGGGCGATACTAGGGTGAAACCAGGGCGAAACTAGGGCGAAACTAGGGCAAAACCAGGGCAAAACTAGGGCGAAACCAGGGCGAAACTAGGGCTAAACCAGGACTAAACCAGGGCTAAACCAGGGCAAAACCAGGGCAAAACCAGGACTAAACCAGGGCAAAACTAGGGCGAAACCAGGGCGAAACTAGGGCTAAACCAGGACTAAACCAGGGCTAAACCAGGGCTAAACCAGGACTAAACCAGGGCTAAACCAGGGCAAAACCAGGGCGAAACCAGAACTAAACCAGGGCAAAACCAGGACTAAACCAGGGCAAAACCAAGGTTAAAGCAGGATGAAACCATGGCAAAACCAGGCCGAAATCAGGACTAAACCTGGGCTAAATCAGAACTAAACCAGGGCAAAAAACCCCGTTGATGTCAGCCAGGTTTTGTCCTTGTCTGGAACTGTCAAAATTCTAGTGGTCATCAACCTGGCACTTTATAAATGCATCGTTTCAAGGAGAAGTTGCAATCCAGATCTTCAAATCCTGATTCATTTAATAGTTTTTGTGGACAGTGAATTCTTCTAAATACTTATTCTACACATGTTACTCCACGCCTGAAAACTCCCCACACTAAACCCCATGAGTATTTTTGCACCATGTTGTCCTATAAGCGCTCACCTCCATATTGCACTTTGATAGACCCCCCGCGCACTCAGACACCCATGAAGAAGACTCAATGGGAGGAAAAATGGCGGCGGTCCATTCTGCCGCCGCCTCTCAGCGCAGCCCGGCTCACTGTGGGGGATGTATTCCTCCGGGGGCAGAGCTCACTATTCCTAATTATGTCAATGCAATGGGTTTGAACATTCATTTGGTGCCGTTAGCCGCGGTCATTTTCTCGATAATTAAAGTTGGGGCGGTTACGGAGATCCCTGAAGGCTGACACCGAGGGCACGGGCGCGAGCTCGGACCGATCGCGGTTAATAACGTCCACCGCCCCGTCACGGTCAGCGGAGCGCACGCGAGCGGCGGGCGGGTCAATGGCTGCGAGGCGGAGCGGGGTGAGTGAGATGCAAAGACTCCCGCTTCAAGATAGAATTGGGGTTGCAAGATAAACCGTATTAACATTTGTATTGTCCCGATTAGGAAAGGTTGAAACGATTTGGGGACTATCATATCAAAGTGGATTTCTCCATTATGAGATCAATAAAGTCCTATCTTATCTTGAAGAATGGCTTTTTTGGAAAATATGCAACTTTACAATATTGAGTTTATCTACAATTTCAAGAAATGTTGAAAAAATACACAATAGGGGGGAAAATAGGGGGAAAATACGGGAGAGATTGGGAAAATCTGGAAAAAATGGGGGGAAAGAAACAATTAAGATAAATCGTGGGGTAAAAGGAGGGAAAAATAGGATCATGAAGGCTATTTCAAGTATACATTTGGTGCAACACCTTTAGCTGGCACTCGCTCTTTAGCACCTGTCTTGATAAATAAGCTCCATAACATAAACTAATCAATACATCTGCAGGAATAATCCCAAGAGCTCCAGCCACTTAGGCCCTGTCCAAACGAAGTGAAGCTGAGGAGTAAACCAAAGATATTTTATCACTCCAGTGTATCGTCCATACGAGCCCAGTGTTTTGGGGGTCTGTAAACAAACATTTTCCAAACAGGTCCCAGAGTGGAAAGATCTCAAAACGCCGTTTACGTGGCTCCGTTGTTGCGACGTCTCCGCAACTTTTACTAAAGCGATGACATCACAGCTCCAGAGTGGTGTCTGTGATCCTTAATCTACTGACCTGATAATGAGTTTTACTCATGGATCTATGATGGTTTTACTCTGCTCCTCTTTGCTCCACTGCCGTCCACAAGCCACAGGAGACAAGTGGAAAAACACGAGTCAGTCTGTGTTTTTGGACTGACAGTAAAAGTCACTGACAGGTTTTTCTGCTTTAGTCCCGTTACGTCTGAAGAATAAACTTGCCTTGTCTCTTCTGTAGATCCTAAATCTTTGGATCAGTTTCATTTTCACTGTTTACATTCCACAAAAGTTTACAGCACATGCGCCTCTACATCTTGTTCTATTATCTGCGTTAGCGTTACAGCGCCTCACACAGGCCTGGAAGATGAATTGCACTGTTTTCACAGACCTGAGTCGACCCATGTGGACGCACACATCTACTAAGCTTCGTGCTTACAAAGAAAGTTTCTGAAAACATAAGCGTTTCGTCTTTGTGTGGATATAGCCTTAAAGCCACACTGTGTAGGATTTTCACTTATAAATAAAATTGAAATACTAGAATTTATTTTATGATAGATCATTTCATCATTGGAAAAATACCTCATAAATGTACAAACATTTGCTGTGAGTGGCTCAGCTCTCCTAAGACATGACTGTAACTTCACCGGGAGTGGGTACGTCTCCAGCTCGTCTCCATGGAGATGTGACCAAAGTCAGTAGAATTTGAGATTAAAATAGGTTAGGTCCTTATCCGAATCCATTCTTTGATTATTCACTGTAGTAATAGCATTTTTCTGTGTTGAGCTGGCCATTGAGCATGTTGTGCACTGATAACAAAGTCAAAATGTTACACAGTGTCCCTTTAAATATCAAGAAAATGTAGCTCTCAAGTCTAAGGGTTGTCTCTAAAAACATTTTCTACTCTTAAATAATAGCACACAAACATTTGGTGAAAAATGCCGCTGTTTCTACAACACTTTCTCTCAGCTCCTACAACTACGACTACAACTACAGCTACTACTTTGTCACCAGCTGCCTCCAGAACATACTGCTATAGTTCTGTCATGCTTGTCTTACGATATGGACACTAACAACCAAGGAAAGACTTGAACCAGTGACTCGACTGTACAACTCAATGCACAAAATCCACTGCACTGCTCTGTCACTGTCGAGAGACTTGACTTTTTATGTTCTGAGCCGTGGGATTAAGCTCTACTTTCATCTGATGAGCAGTTACCCATCAGCCTCGCTGTCTATCCAGTCCCAAAACCCAACTACAGATGAGCTCCTACACATGCCACACTTTAGAAACCTTTAAAGCCACAACTCCCTTTTATCACGACTACTTCTATACAAACTATTTTATATGAATATGAAGCTTTAGTCACTTATACATTTACTATTGGCTGGGTATTGCCAACAACTTCATGATAAGATACAGAATTCATGATACAGAATTCACGATATGTTACATATCGCGATTCAAGTGTGTCGCGATAGAGTGCCCATATTACAAGATGTATTCTGTATTAGAAGAAAAAAGGATCTTATAGGTGCACAAAATGTAGGTTTTTCTTGTGCTGAATAAGCTCAGAGTAGTTGAGTGCAAGTTGTGATAAGTTCTGAATAAAGACTAAACTCTAAAATAAAACTAAAAATAAAGAGTAGGGCTCAACTTGCACATTCTTATCAAATTAATTTTGGGGGGAAATATCGCAATTAATTATAAAATTATACATTTAATTCTTTGTTCATTGAAATATATTGTATCGCAATACATATCGTATCAGGCTCTCAGTATCGTGATACATATTGGATCGCGGAAAAAGTGTGTGGCCTCAGCCCTCCTGGTTAGATAAACGATAACGATATATTGCCTTTATGACAAATTGATGATATGATATTTTTATGATATGATATATTGCTGATATGATATAATGCCAATGTGATATATTGTCGATATGATATATTGCTGATATGATGTATTGGTTATATTAACATTGACGATATGATACATTGGTGATATGATATATTGCTGATATGATATATTGCTGATATGATATATTTATGATATGATATATTGCTGATATGATATATTTATGATATGATATATTGCTGATATGATATATTTATGATATGATATATTTATGATATGATATATTGCTGATATGATATATTGCTGATACGATATATTGCTGATATGATATATTGAAGATTTGATATATTGCTGATATGATATATTGATGATACGATATATTGCTAATATGATATATTGCTGATATGATATATTGCTGATATGATATATTGCTGATTTGATATATTGCTGATACGATATATTGCTGATATGATATATTGCTGATATGATATATTGCTGATATGATATATTGCTGATATGATATATTGCCGATATGATATATTGCTGATTTGATATATAGTGCACAGTCCTAACATTTCCTCATAAGTGAGAAGAGTAACCAATTGTTTTACTCCACTGCTCTCCTTGAAAATACAAAGCCTGACCAAAGAAAAGGTCACACGCTCTAACATTCGGTTGTTCCGCCTTTAGCTTTGATTACAGCAGGCATTCGCTGTGGCATCGTTTCAAAAAGCTTCTGCAAAGTCAAAAGATCCAGTGTTGCATTTTTCACCAGCATCCTGTCCTGATGACGGGAGAGTGTGGCCACTGCACAGAGCCTTAAGTTTGAATTGAAGTTATAAAACATTCCCAAAGGAGTCCAAAAGTTTGTGAAAAAGCCTGAATAACACCGGTGTTACTGGACCTGCAATGACCCCTTTTATTTTCCAAATCATAAGAAGTCATGCTCAGGCCTTTATGTACGCGGCTGATACGGGGAACGCGAAGGCAAACACTGTCTCCTGCCTCGCCTCTGTTTGAACTACCGCGCTGCAGGAGCACTATAGATTCATCAAAGAACAAAGCGCCTTCTGAACCTTCTCCCCGTGAGCTGTCTCCACTCTCAACTCTGCAGAAAACATCGGCTCTAAAGACTGTACCGGGCCGACATACTGCAACACGCTGCAATATGTGCCCCGCAAAGGTGAAGGTGCGGCTCGTAGTAAATGCATCTGATCCAAAGAGAAACAAAACCTTACAGTCGAGAGAGACGGTGATGGGAAATGCGGCTGCCAACAGGTGAGGGAGCATTATCATTTGTGAGAAGACTGGAAGTGAGATTCCCATGCGTTTCGGAACATGAGAGACAACGCGGTGATCAAAGTTGAGATTTTTTAGCTAGTTTTCTCCCTTCTCGCTTAATGTCAGAGTGAAAATAGACCAAACTCACCCTGTACAATGCCCTTTTTCATTACGTTTCCTATCGTTGCCATACCTTTGTGGCTTTGGTTGAATAGTTATTGTCTACTTACATGCATTTGTTTATGGACTGACTGTCATGGACTTTGAAGTGATCAGAAAATAGTGAATTATTCAAAAGGGTCCCCCGCAATCTGTCAAATTTAAGGAGTTGTTTCATACTCTGTCTCCTGTCCAAATCAGTACGAACCCGTGTCAGCCTTAAAGTGACAGTCTGTAAGTTGGCAAAGTGAGGAGTTTTAGGGTGAAATGGGAAATGTAAACTCCTCCCCTCTAGGACCAGAAAGCCCTTCTTAGTTTGCAAAATGAGGAGAGCAGGAACAGAATTTTGAAAGTAAACAATCAAGCTCCACCCCTCCCCTCCTGATTGGACCTGACAGGCTGGTTCACAGGAAAATCTCATCTCATTGGTCAACGCGGGAGGATGCTAGACTGTGATTAGCTGCAGAAATCTGGGAAGGAGAGGCTTTACACTAAATAATTATTTGTACTTACTTTACATCAAAATGCAAAACCATGTGGTGGATTTGGCACATTTTAAAAAATGTGCAAAAAAAATTTAGACTTCCAGACTATCACTTTAAGTTATAATGTGGACAATACTTTTTTCTCCTTAAAGGGGCTAGATGCAAGTTTGCCATTTTATGCTCACTACTTTCACCTCAGGTCTAATGCGCAACTGCAGGTTCTATATTAAGCTTGTGCATGACGGCACTTCGGAGATAGGATTTTAGAGGCAGTTGTGGTGTCTGAGCTCATTCTACACATTAGGACGTTGCTGGAACATGTAGGGGAGCAAAATACTTAATTTTAACATTTTTGAACTCTGTATGGTCCCTTTAAATCTTTGTCCCTGTCTCCTGTACGATCGACTACCTGCGATATTGAGCTACAACCTAAGATTTTCCCCTTGACGAGTGATCACTCTTCACAAACGGCCACGATTGCACATTGCACACCTGGCTAGATGCAAGTTGGTCATTTTGTACTCACTACTGCCACCGCAAGTTTTATGCGTAACTGCAGTCTCTATATTAAGCTCGTGCAACACGGCTTTTCGGACCCGAAGTAATAACTTTTTGAGGTCTGGACTCATTCTACACATTAGGACATGGCTGGGACATGCATGTAGGGGGAGGAAAAATACATAATTTAAACCTTTTTAAACTCCGTATAGTCCCTTTAATGGTGACAGACGACCGAGATAACTGTATAGTAATCCCAATATGATCATCTCCTCTCTGGGAGATGGCAGCTGTAAAAGTCTATCGGAAACATACTTGTGCTGACGTAACAAAACTTGACCAAACTTTCTGCCAAAACCGGCTTTTTTTCTTTCTTGTGAATGAACTTTGTTTTGTCCTGCTTTAGTATATTGTAATCTCAGGCAATTGTGGGAAAACATTGTGCTTCTAATTGTGAAGCATTTGCTTAAAGGCAATTGAAACACAAGCATTTCTTTTATGACAGATATTTTCATAATTGAAAAATACCTCATAAATGTGCAAACAAACATGAGCTTTTGCTGTGAGCGGCTCAACTCTACTAAGACATGAAACTTTACCAGGATTGGGTAGCTCGTCTCCATGGAGATGTTAAGTAAAGTCAGCAGAATTCAAGATTTAAACAGGTTAGGGTCTCATGCAAATCCATTCTTTGACTATCCACTGCAGCAATTGCATTTTTTGTGTCAAACTGGCATATTTTGTACTGATGGCAAAAAGTAGTCCAAAATTTTACGCAGTGTACCTTTAAATTTGATGAACTTCCAGGCAGGTTTTCAAGCATTTCTGTGAAAGTGTCCCTGAAACGAGACCCTGCCAGTTGTGAAATGTGCCGAGAAATGTGTTCCTGTGAAGAACTGGGATGCTGCAAATACGTTCCGAAAGTTATGGACCACAACTACCATTTTAATCATTGTTCGTAATAAAACAAATCAAGTATAGGGCGTTTAATCTTCGGCTTTTTAACTTGACACACTTATCCTCATCCTCCATCTCTCCCTTCCCCCCCTCGTCGGAGCCTCTCCCTCTGAAACCTGCAGCGCTCAGCAGGCCCCGTGTCCATCCGTCACTGCCGCCCGGGAGAATGAAGAGATCTGCCCCCACCTGCCCCGATTAGAGGCGATCGGGGTCATCCATAACGCGTGTCCCGCTGCTCGCCGTAAACACCGCTACGCCGCCATCGCCACTGCTCTCAGCGGCGGCAAATTTAGGCCATCTCCTCCCGACTCCGGCGCGTCCCATAATGTGGAGGCAGCTGAATTAATGCGCCTCGCCGTCCTCCGGTACAGTGCAGAGGTGACACTCTCAAACCAGATTGAGAGGCTTAATACCAGAGATGGGCGCGGGGGTGACATTGGGGGAAACTTTGAGCGCGAGCGGCGACGGTTTTATAATGCACTGTAACCCGAGCATGTGTTTCGAACGAGGGCGGAGCAGCGTTTTGACAGGACGGAAAGATTTGGGAGGAAAATTTGCCTTTTTCTCCCATGTCGGAATTACAATTAGACGTGCAATTTGTGTTTTCAAATCATTTTCATACCTGTCAGAGTCCCTTTTTGTATTGTCAATTGTTACTGTTACATTTTTTAACATTTAACTTGACTTTTTACAGCTTGCAACGTTGTTTTCTCATCAAAAACATACCTGGGGTTGTGTTTGGAGCCATGAGCGCATCTTTGAGTGATCTTTGAGTGTTTGTTTGAGCTGTATTAGATCAATGTTGCCTTTTCTAAGCAACAAAATGTAAAGATAAAGATGTGTTTGAGCTTGCCATTGGAAACGTATGTCTCCATTATTCAAGATGCCTCTTATAGATTCTGCTTTACGCTGCAGCCTCTTCATACTATAAACCTGCAGGCCAGAGCTTCTGCAGATCCACGCACCACTTTCACTTCACAACAATGCGCACATACTGATACATGTGCTTCTGCGAGCGTCGTCCGGCAGCATTCAGAAACAAAAAGCGCTGAGGAGCTGAAAGAAATATCAGTCGATCCTCATTCATAAAAAGAGAGGAAGGGAGAGCTGAGTAAGAAAATCACAAACAAAGTGTTAATGTGCGCCGTGGCTCCTCCTCTGCACGTCAGAGTCAACACTGGCAAATAAGTATTTCAGCTTTAAATCCCCAAGAAGCCTGCACATATTATATATAGCCTGTGTTTTTATTAATTGGAATTGATAAGAGAACTGCATTGATTAAGTTAAAGCCACTCTAAGCGATCCCGTTTTGTCAGCCCGGCACCGATGCATCACCAATAAGCGCCTCTAGATGCGCCACCTTTTGCGCCACACTCGCAAACTGTAGAAGAAGACCAGCGCTGCACCTCCTCGCACCTCCATCACCCGTTTATTATAATAGACCCATGCCCTCACCACACAGCACACCCCCAACACAAACATATGAACAAGAGATGCAAATGTTCGAAGCAGAAGACGAAGCTACAGTTAGCGGCTAACAGTTTAGCATTATGGCAGAAGTTTACAAAAAGATTGTGAACTGACAAACATCTGACCGACCTGCTCTGATGCAGCTGAAATCCTCGTGAAATGTCCGTTTGTTTATTAATCCAATATCCACAGGAGCTGTCAGGTCTTTTTCCTCCTTGTTTTTCCTCACAAAGCAAAGCAGCACCAGAGGAGAGGCTGAGGCGTTCAAGTACTGCGCTGTAAACTTAGTTCTAAATGGAATTATTATGTTCTGAATGTCAAAAAAAGTGACAGACTTTCATGAAATAAATGTAAATCTCAAAATATTTACTTGAACTTGAATTAATGGGATTTCCGTAGCTCATTGAATGCAATCAGAGCAGCGTGTGGTCTAAGCAGTGCCGAGGGGAGTGAGGGGCATGGGCGACGGGGGAAAGCCAGGTGAGGGGAGGGGGTGGTGGTGGAGCAGAGCAGAGTTCACTACTCCACCTACTGATGAAAACATTTCAAAAAGACATCGCTTAAAGGGGCTAGATGCAAGTTTGCCATTTTGTACTCACTACTGCCACTTCAGGTCTTATGCGTAACTGCAGCTTCTATATTAAGCTCATGACGGCACTTCGGACCCGAATTAACACCTTTTTGAGTGACAGTGCAGGATTTTAGAGGCGGTTGTGGTGAACATGTCTGAGCTCATTCTACACATTAGGACATGGCTGGAACATGTAGGGGGAAGAAAATACATTATTTTAACATTTTTAAACTCTATATTGTCCCTTTAAGGCAGCTTTTAATGACGTTTTACTTTATTAATCCCGTAGGAAAATTCGTTCTCTGCATTTGACCCGTCCTCAATACCGCTCGGGGCGAACTTTAGCAGCAGCCAGCGTGGGCCGGTGCTCGGGGACCCAATCTCCAGATGTGGTCAGAAACACCTGGCTGGAGGATTAACCTATTGTACATGTTTTTCAGGGTAGGGAAAACCAGAGTACCCGGAGGAAACCTACACAGTCACGGGGAGAAAATGCAAACTCCACACGTTCTAGCTCCCTAATCATGCCTGCAAAAAGCATAATACCCCCTCTTTAAACTCGACAGGCAATTTTTGGATTATTGTAAAATCGTTGCAGTTTTTTAGACGATAAATATAATTCATTTGATGCTTTCATGACCAAAACTGTAAAATAGTGATCAATTGCTGCACAGCCCATTGAGTTCTTATGGGGCGGCTGTTCCAACCTCAGCATCGTGGCTCCAACTATTGCTGAATATCTCTCTCCGTTCTCCCTTTATGATTTGTGTAATGAATAGTGACTCCAGTTTTGTATGGTTGCTTAAGTGCACGGCTCAGATTGACTTAAATTATTCTTTTTGGTAAAAATGTATCATATTACTGCAGACCCGCACACCCCCGTACCCGCAGACTCTTCCAACAGCCTTAAATAAACCGCTCTGCCGTCCGTAATCACGACAGAGCCCGGCCGAGGCTGTACTCCGGTGCCCCAGCGCAGCGCCGTCTTTTGGACCGTTAATTTCTATTGTCCATGTTTATGATGCTTGTACAGGCTCCCACGGCGTATGTTGTTTGGCTGCGCGGAGGAGACCACTGCAGTCCTCACTCATGCGCTGTCCGTCCCACTCAAATGTGCCAACACAGGATCATCAAACCGGCTGAAACCTAAGCCAGTGTTTTTGTACCACAACCAAAGAGGCCGTCTGTAAGGTGTCAGCCATGTTGAATATTTTTTTTTTTTTAAGGTTAGGGTTTGATTTGTTCCCTGATGTTTTTTGTTTTCGTCGACCTGATTCTGCTTTGGTTTGTTATATTTTAGCCTTGATTCTGCTTGAGTCTTGATTTTCCTGTGTTTTTTTTGTTTGAGAAAGGCTGCTGTACTGTATAGTGCTATAGGCTTAATTTACAGAATTACATTTCCAGATAACCAGATCCTTGTGTCCTTGTTATTTGCATCTTGGTCTTGAAGAATACATTGCTATTATTACCACAGTTATGGACAACTTGCAGTTAGATTTTTAAATGATTTTTTTTGTTGCCAGGTCACCCTTGCTGTATGGTTCTCTGCAGGAGGACCGTATTTTGCCCCTGAGCCAGACGTTGCCTATCCCTGGTCTACAACCAAAACACACGGTGGCAATAATATATAAAAGCTCTGTTTAAAAGGACTATACAGAGTTTAAAAATGTTAAAATTAAGTATTTTCCTCCCCCTACATGTGCCAGCCATGTCCTAATGTGTAGAATGAGCCCAGACCTGTTCACCACAACTGCCTCTAAAATTCTGCACTGTCACTGAAAAAGGTGTCACTTCAGGTCTGAAGTGCCGTCATGCACGAGCTTAACATAGAAGCTGCAGTTACGAGGAAGACCTGAGGTGGCAGTAGTGAGTTAAAATGGCTAACTTGCATCCAGTCCCTTTAAGTCAAAGTCAAAGCCAAGTACGAGTAATTTTATTGAAAACTCACAATAAAATGTGAACATAAACACTGTATAACAAAGCTCCCTAAGGTGCACATTTAAAATGTAAAAAAAAATCTGAAATAAAAATAGTGTCTTACAGTCTTACAGTGCAAATTTGAACTATATCGATATATGCAATATGGTCTAATTCCATATCTCATTGAAAAATATATCTATAAAGAGACTAGATGCAAGTTGGTCACATTTTATGCTCACTACTGCCACCTCAGGTCTTCCGTGTAACTGCAGCTTCTATATTAAGCCCGTGCATGACGGCACTTCAGACCCGAAGTAACAACTTTTTGAGTGACAGGTCTACAGGTCTGGGCTCATTCTGCACATTAGGACATGACTGGAACATGTAGGGGGAGGAAAATACTTAATTTCAACATTTTTAAACTCTGTGTAGTCCCTTTAAATATCGATATATAGCCCAGGCCTCGTTAAAACCTAACCACGCCATAAATCGGAACTGAAAGTTATTCCTACAGCTGCCAGCAGGAGGAGCCACAGTCGAAGTCTTCACCAGCTCTTGCGCCTGTATTTCATTGCTACTATTTAATTCTTACAGAGACATAATTACAAATTATAAATTAAAAAAACTGTTTTTGATATGACCACTTTAAATTTATTGGAACAAACAAATTCGATAACAAATCTAATTGCAATCTCATTACTAAGAAAGATCGTAATTAGGTTTCATATTTTGAAGATTACGTTTTGCTTAAGATCAAAAAAAAAAAAAAAAAGGAAAGTGAATGTATGTCTCTAAAAACTAACCTTCCTGTACTAACAACCCTCTTTATGACACACACCTGGGGCTCCCGCATGTCCCGCCTCAGCCTGCACCTCCAGGACTCTGCTGTTTTTGGCCATTACCGATGCAGCGTGCCGTGTCCTCGAATCCGTTTTGCCGCCACCAAATTCCCCAGACGGAGCCGCGCCGGGTTCACGGTCTCCCAGCCATAAAATCACATCAGAGTTGTTGAATAAATCACTTACTTGTTTGCCCCCCCCCCCCCCTCGTTCTCTCCCTTGTTCAGCGACTGCACACTCACAAATAGATGCCTTGGCTAACCTGCCCCACTTTAAACATTTGGACTGAGCCAGCTCTACAGTACGAACCCGGGTTAAGGTAAAGCCCCGCTAAAGCAGGACGAAATTCAGCAGAAAAAGATGAAAATAAGCCCGACTATCCTTACGTAAGCTGGACTAACATTGGGACAACGGTCTCAGGCAGTGGTGGGGAAAGTAAGAGTACAGAAAAATAACTTTGCAGCTTCAAAAACACAAAATTAATGCGCCCAAACTCACTACTCGTACGGCGACTTAATAAGAACAGAGCTTCTTCCTTATTTTAAATCTATAGCATTGAAATAAGCGCCACCTACTGTTCTGGAGTGTGCATTGTAGAAATGTAGCCTAGTAGAAAGTATATATTTCTTTCAAATGTAGTAGAGCAAAAGTAAGAATTTCAGAACAAAACTTCATTACTGAACACCTCTGTGTACAGTTGGCATAAAAAGCAGTTTTAAGCAGTACTAAGTAACTCTTGCCCCTAGAGGCCATAAGCGCAGCGATTTTTTTAACTTATTAATTGTCCGTGAGAGTAAATACTTCGCTGACAGAAAAGGTGAAGGGAGAGAGGGATATTGTACATCCAATTACACAATGGAAATTTTTTTTTTTCACTCAAACTTGGCTGTAAATACTGTAAATACTAGCCCGCAGTTAGCTTTGCCCGTTAGCCTCTTCGTCGTTATTCTATTAGTGTGTATTGGTTGCTCCGGTCCGGTGGCGGTCAAGTTGCAATTGTGGTTTTCTTTCCTAGTCGTCCCAGTAACACTTGTATTACCCCCAGAGGGACTATGGAAAGGATTCATTAAGGTAAACAAGTTACTTAGTACTGCTTTAATTTCATCGACTGAAATATTTTAGCATAATTTTAGTGAAAGTGATATTCTTGCTGGCTAAAGTTAGACTTAAACTAAATTAAAAGCTGTTTATGAGACTAAGACTGCGACTAAAATGTCCAGAGATTTTCCGTCGACTAAAAATGTCTAAATGGAAATGAAAGAGAGACCAAAATCATCAGAACTTCCAAAGACAGTTTGAAAACGCCTCATATCATTTTCATTTAACCAGGAAAGTCCCACTGAGACTAAGAATCTCTTTTTAAGGGGAATCCTGGCCCCAGAGGTGAACCTATTGTACATGTTTTTAGTGGTAGTGGAAACCAAAGTACCTGAAGGAAACCTACACGGACACGGGGAGAACATACAAACTCCACACAGAAAGGCCCCGTCTTAGTGGGAATCGAACCCGGGACCTTCTAGCTGTGACGCACGATGCATTCTCTGCCAAAGGAACAGGTCTGTGCTTTATCCATGTGGAGAACATAAAGCATAAATATATCAAATGTTGTAAATGCAAAGTTGACGAAATTTGCATGCAATTTTAGTCGACTAAAACTAGACTAAAATTGAAGAGAATTAGACCAAAAATGACAAGACATTTTCGTCAAAAGACTAAGCCTAAAACTAAATTAAGATGTGTTATTAATGTGGATGTGCCTGACAAGTGTTTTTCTTCTTTGTTAGATCAATAAATCTTATCTCTTATTTTAAGAACTGCCATTAACCTGAGGTTTGTTTCTGTTAAGGGTACAGGCAAAACTATTTTTTTTCAGTTTTCAGGTTTTGGGCCAAATTGGTCTCTAAACAAATCATCTTTCACCTGGAAACAAAAAATATACCTAATCTTCACAATAACAGGTTTAAATATTGCCCCATAGGTTTATATGGGAAAACGTAATTTCAAGGGCCTTTTCTCATTGTGGCGACACAGCTCCACGTTAGTAGCTCCTAAAGACTTCAAGTTTTCCAGCCTTAGACTCAACAATATTTTGAAGAGTTTTTTTTTTTTTTAAATCTAATTCCTAGCTTGATTTATTAAGTTTTGAAGGTGAAAAATACCACGAAAATTAAATTTTTACACATTTTTCCACTAAAAAACATCTTATTTGAAAACTAAATACGATATCCACAATACCCTCTGAAAAAGTCCTGGTAACTCATTTATCATAAAATAAAACAAAAAATTGAGCTCAATCCATTATTCCGATTTTGTCGCCGAAAAGATGGGAAATTTGGGGCACTTTTAGGCATAAAACACCTTGTTTTTATATGAAAACATAAAATGATAGAAAACTTGCAATAGATATTTTTTCTCACATGTACGCCCGTAATCTAAAGCAAAAGTTTCAAATTGATATCTGTGAATTAAAAAAATGTTCCCTATTCACCAGTGTCTCACCAAAATCAACATTCAGTTTCAAATTACTGACATGACCACAAACATTTACTGCAGAGAGGCATTTCAGAACATGTTTAGAGGTCGACGCTTCAAGGTTAGCCTGTTTTATACCTCAGAATCCTTAGAAACAGGGTCTGCAAGAGATATCGTCCAGCCTAAGTAATTGCAGTCTTTGGAAATTGCTAGTTGCAGCCATTTCAATTGCGATTGCGGTGATTTGAGCAGCCCTACTTTCCTTTTCTCCTGCCGCCTCAGGAGCGTGGTCCCAGGCGCAGCGCTGTGGATGACCCTCCGGACGAGTGGAAGTGGCTTTGATGGACGGGTCAAACGCTGAAAAAAAATTTCCCTGTAGAACAGACCCGTTAACCTGAAAACCACGGTCAAAAGCATCTGAATGTTTATCTCAACAGCTCGCTCTAACCAGAAGATGAAGCTGCAACTTACACTTTTTAATCACTTTATCTGTTGGTTTTTAATGAATCAGTTTATATTCGGAGAGCAAGACGTTTTTAAGTCAGAGATTTTGAACAATTAATTTGAACCGTGGTATGACGCTCAATCAGTACCTGTGCTTTATTCATTTATGTATTTTTATTTAACAATAGTATTGAGATGGTTATTGCAGCTAAATGGCCTCTTTGCACCTTTACTTCAGCTCTGTGTGGATTTTCTCATGTGTTTAGAGCAACATATCCAGTAGCTACAGCATTTTGATTGTTTTACTGCAGCTCATTTTCGCTCAATATGGACATGCTGTATGTCTGTAATTTAGATTCTCTGAGTAGTTTTTAATCGCTGGTTTAGTTTTTCAGCTGAATAAGCCCCTGGGCATAAAACAACGTGAGAATCGCCAGAACTGTTAGCGGCTAGTTAGCAACACTAGCCTGTATTCTAAACACTGCAGATGGAGTCTGCAGGAACTATTATGTTAAATTGACATATAGTAGCACTGCAGACTCCATCTAAACACTGCAGATGGAGTCTGCAGTGTTTACAACATACACGCTGCAGCACTAACAACATTTAGCTCTGGTTAAATGCAGCACAGACTCTGATTTAGGGAGTGTCGTCTGTAATAAAGTCAGCTCTATGTGGATTATTGTATTTCCACTAAAGAATTCTCCAGTTTGTTGCTATTTTCTCTCCTCAGTAGAGAGGTGAGAAATCGGGACGTCATAAATGAGCATGAGAACAAGCATGTGGTATCGGCCCAATAGGTGTTTCCCTATTTTATACATTTATACAATGATTTATACAATGATAAGAGCCTTGAAACAGGCGTCAAGGCTGGTGATGAGTTTCCCTGCTGCTCCCTCTGGTGGCAACAGTGGGAAAAACAATCTTTCAGTGACAACAAACAGCAGCTTTACGGCAGTATCTGTGATAAACACACTTGAAGCACAGATCCAGTGCTGGTAAATGTGACGGGTTTTGCCACATGATATAACCCAGGAAGAGCAGATCGAAGCACTCCTCAAAAGAAGAAACAACTAAAGTGAAAACAATTTCCAGAGGATCAGGCAAAACTGCATGAGTGAAGTGAAATACTACTATATGTCAATTTAACATAATGGTTCCTTTAAACAACCCAGATGACGGTTTAAGAAATCACAGAATAACCATAACAACACAAACGTCTGCTCACTATACGACCTAAATCCAGACCGGGACTCGGACTGGACTTGGACCAGGTCTTAGGTAACACATTATGCAGTGGAGAGAGCGGTGAGCTAACCCGTCCTGGCATTTTGGCTGCGGTTTTTAAAACAGGAGTAATTCTTGATATTTTAGTGTTGCCGCAGGCAGGGGGACCGTGCCTTTAAAAGTGATCTCAGGAGACAAGCGGCTCGAGATCCTGACCCCCGCCCGTCTGAGGGAGGCTTAGGGATTACTACAAGAGACATAAGTTACTGTCTCAGGGTTTCACGCCTTTTACTTAAATGTTGCATCTATCTATGTTCTTGTTCTGTCCAGCAAAGTTACAGGTCATGTCTGAAAAGAGGCAAGCATCAAGGAAAACATGTTGAGGAAAGCCATTTTGGGGTATTATGCACATTCGCCTTTTTTTTTTAGACCTTTTTTCCCTGTTACAATGTTATTCTCTCATTAAAAACAGACCTTAAGCTGTGTTTCGACCCACTCACGCACCTTTGAGTAAGCTTTGAATCTTCTCCAGAGGCTATTGTTAGCGCTGCGGCGGCAACTTCTCCAAAAAATCTCCTCCAGGAAATACTTTTCTCACCTCTCGGTCTGTTGCTTAGCTCAATCCTTTCATCGCCAAGTAAAATCACTCGCCATTAGGGCTGGGTACCGTTCGTTTTTTTTTTGTCGATACCACTACTTTAACGATACCTGCTTATCGCTACCGGTGTCTTAACGGTACTTTTTCCGATACCTATGTTATTTTACTTGAGCTAAAATAATGTGTATAAAAAGTATCGTTCAGGAGAAAGTCCAAAAACGGCCCAAGAGAACGAAAACAGGCCGCAGCAGCGTCACCTGTAACTTCATTTTTTTGAGCAGAATTCCCACTTAAAGGTGCATTAAGCAACTTTTCATGCAAGAAAAAATATATATTTTGTGTATTTGACCTTGTAGTGAACCAGCGGTTGTACGAGTGGTTTGCATGACGCCTTTACTTTTGATCACAGTGGTCTCTACAATACTGCAGGATCAATTGTTTTGTAGGTTTTTCTAGTGAGAGGGTCCGTCAGCAGAGAAAACAATTCCAAACAATCGATCCTGGAGCGTCCGCGAGACCACTGTGATAGAAAGTAAAGGCGTCATGCAAACCACTCATACACCCGCTGGGTCACTACAAGGTCAAATACGCACAAATATCAACTTTTTTTTTTCGTATAAAAAGTTGCATAATGCCCCTTTAAGCAGCGATAGAAAGAGAGAGAGGACGTTATTACCTCCTGAGCTGCAGGGACAGACCAGATCCACATCAGGACACCGTTTTACTTCAGATAAACTTTTCTAAACACACTGCGCTGTTCGACAAAGTGAAAACACTCCACGCGTAAAAGATCTGTTGCATAGTGAGAGCGCTCACTCTGTCACTAAAAATGTACCATAACTGTTCCAAAAATGGCTAATGCAGAGTGAGCGCTCACTTTATCCACAAACAATCTTTGATCCCAAATGCTCCGGTGATGCCATTTGGTGCAGCTGGAGTTTAGTAACAACAGCAGTAACTTCAGGCTCTGCGGGGCTAAAGGTAAAGGTCCTTTTGTCTAAGAGCTCTAGTTTCTTATTTAGTTTTATTTAACCTTTTCCTGGCTCAGGCCGCAGCTTCTGCCATCTCAAATAATGGCTAAAGTGTTAGTAAGTTATAGCTTTGCTTCGCTTTAAGAAAACATCTGCATTTGTGCTGAAGCTACTCATGAGTTCAGGCTTTTTTAAATTGTAAATGGTAATTAGTCTCAACTTATGTAGCGCTTTTCCACCTACATTAGGCACTCAAAGCGCTTTACAGCAAGGATCCAGTCACCCATTCATGCTCTCATTCACACACCAATGTACGCAGACACTGGGGGGCAATGTGGGTGAAGTGTCTTGCCCAAGGACACAACGACAGTGTGCACTTCCAGGAGGTGGGATTCTAAACCCCGACCTTCCGATCATGAGACGACACGCTCTACCAGCTGCGCCACTGTCGCCCCAAAGCTTTGCCTCGCTTTAATAAAACATCTGCATTTGTGCTGAAGCTACTCATGAGTTCAGCTTTTTTAGACTTTATTGCTGGGTTGCAGGTGACATCACAGCAGTCTAAGGGCCTATACTATTATATAGAGGTAAAATTGTTTTGTTTTTGAGGAATTTTTTGGTCTTACACAGGAGGGTCATGGACCCAGTGACCGATATTAATGATAATTGTTTTTAATTCATAAATTTGATTTTAAGCTACGACTTGTGAAAGTGTAATGCTGTTAATAGGAAAAAATGGCTCCTGCCCCCCGTTGGGTCCGATGACATCATCATATTCTAGAACCTGCAACCCAAGAATTGACGTTTGGAGAGAAAAAGTTCAGAAAATGAGCACCGAAAAACCAAAAGGTTTCCGATACCGCCCCCTTCTGGAGCTTTCCGGTCGGTACCCAGCCCTACTCGCCATAGCCACACAAGCTATTTTTCTCTTTATTGAAACAGCCGTGCAGCAAAGGGGAGCGAGAGGAAGGGGAGGGGCTTACGGTGAGATGAAAACCAGGAAGTGGATATTACGTTTCAGCTGTTTTAGATCAATATTTCATTTTCTAACCAACAAAGTGTAATAAAGTGATGTGTATATGTGACGTTTTACCAAATACCTCTTTAAAAAAAAACGACACACACACACAGACACTTCTTCGTCTTTCCTTTCTTGTGGCTGGTTCCTTAAAGCTGCTCTTATGTTTGTGGTGGGAGGATGGACTGCGTCATGCTCCATGCTCAAATCTGTATTACAAACTGACATGACTTTGATCTGACTCCCACTCGCTGTGCATGGCATTTCCAATGTTGCATTCATTACATTCATTCGGTTTGGCGCGCGGGTTTAGAGCGAGCGCCGTCGAGGTTTAGGCGACCTGTACTCATTCCGACCCATTGTTTAGTTTGGCGGAGATATAGCGATTTGTAACGAGGAGTGGGCGACTGCAGTGGACATTCTGCTGCTTTGACTGCAAATGCGGTTGCGAAAACTTTTCACACCGAGTCACGCCTCATGAAATATTTGACCTTCCGAGTAGCAGCCGGCCTGCATCAAGATCAAATCAGCGCTAAAGCAGGTCTGGAAACATCTCAAGTGGATTAAACGATGTCTAAACTCCGCGGCCCTTGAACCATCTCTTCCAGTATCTGCTATCGGGGCGGAGACTGGTGGTTTACTGTTGATAAGAGGCGCCTCTCCTGCACTGCGCTCTAATTTACCTACTGGCACCAAGAAAGACATCGAATCTAAATCTGCCACGGCGATTCATTCACTCGTGTTCTGCATTCACACAGGCGGTGGGTGAAGTGTCTTGCCCATGGACACGACGAGAGCCGGGATTTCAAACTGTCGACCACCCCTGAGCCACTGCCACATTTATTCTTTAATCTATCTCAGTTTTGATTTCACGGTTTTACGATGTACTCACTGTAAAATCCAATTGTATCCATTACTTAAAGCAGCACTAAGTAACTCTTGTCCCTAGAGGCCATAAGCGCAACTGCAGGTGTCGTAGCAAGTTGCGATTTTTTAACTAATTAATTGTCTTGGAGAGTAAATACTACACTGACAGAAAAGGCGAAGGGAGAGAGGGCTATTGTGCATCCAATTATACAATGGAAGTATTTTTTTTTCACTGAAACTTGGCTGTAAATACTGTTAAAAGTGGCTCTAGCCCGCTGTTAGCTTTGCCCGTTAGCATGTTAGCTTCTTCTTCGTGATTCTATTAGTGTGTATTGGTGGCTCAGGTCCGGTGGCAGTAAAGTTGCAAGCACGGTTTTCTGGCCAGAGACACCAGGGGGAGATGAAAGACCCTCCAATCACCCCATAAACACTTGTATTACCCAATGGCCGCTGGCTGCCCTGCTTTTTGACCACAAACGTGGGGGCCGCCATTGCTCCGCCGTTGCTGCAGTACCTCCATATCGCCGCTAGGCCCCCATTGAAAAGCATTGGAGTTTAGACACGTTAAAAACTACTTTAAAGCCTGGTTTCAATTGTTTCAACACTAGACGAGGCTAGATATTCCTCCTGAGATAACGCTGGGTTAATAACACTATATGAAACCAGGCTGGTTTTCGTAATATGAATTTTTGAAATCTCGTACTTAATGAGGCTCGGACTGTTAGCATTGGAGCAGCGCGAGCTACACGTCACGCAAGGGCCGAGTCTACGGTGAAAATCCCGCCCGTATGTCCTTTTTAGGAACATGCTTCGTCAGAGCTGGGGAGGGGGAGCCTGTAAATCCGCCATGAATTGCCCCACGGCCGTGGTCAATCTGGTAAACGGGGAGGAGTGAGCATAAGACGTCCATTTTTTTTTACAGTCTATGGTATTACCCCCACAGGGACTACGAAAAGGATTTATTAAGGTAAACACGTTACTTAGTTCTGCTTTAAGATGACTTTAAGTAACTGCAAGAGATTTACCAGAAATTGTCTCACTTATTAACATTTTCTACATTTATTTTTTCATTGAATGTCTAGTATGAATGTGGTGAGTGTGTGAGTGAGTGGTTGGTGGTCGGAGGGGCCGATGGTGCAGACTGGTAGCCTTGCTTCCGTCAGTCTACCCCAGGGCAGCTGTGGCTACAGCAGTAGTTTACCACCACCGAGTGTGGAGTGAACGAATAATGACGACAGTGTAGCGCTTTGAGAAACTTGGTAATACAGGCCTATAAAGTGCAATACAAGTGTAAGGCATTATTAGTAGTAGTAGTGTCAGTAATAGGGCTGCAACGAATAATTATTTTGTTTATCGGTTAATCTACCGATTATTTTTAGGTTTCTATCAAAAATAAAAAATGTTCATGTAGCCTAATTTTTGCTCTATTTGAGTTCGTGTTTACTAGAAAATAACTATTTCAGTAATTGATTAGTTGTTTCAGCCCTAGTCAGTAATGTATTTAAGTAAAAGTGTCTGTAATACTGACATGGTAGTAAACATTACTTGAAATATCTAGTGCACCAAGTTTACAAACAATTCTAAGTAAGCAGAAAGATTTGGATTTTACAGTGTGTTGTGGATTCTAGCGATAACTGTAATTGAACCCTGGACCTTCTCACTGTGGGGAGGTTTATTTCAGTCAATTCAAGAACCAGAACCAAGGACTAGACTAAAGGTAATGACAAACTAGTGCTAAGTAAGTAAGTAAACAAAAACTAAAACAGGACTAATCAAGACAAAGGACAAAACCAGGACTAAGGACTAAATCGGATCTAGATGAGGATCGAACCAAGACTAAACCACGATTAAACAAAAGGATATGACAAAGTAGGACTAAGGAGTTGGCCAAGACTAAATCAGGACAAAACCAGGACTAAATTACAGGACAAAGGACAAAATCAGGACTAAATTGGTCTAAATGATGATCGAACCAAGCCTAAACCAGGGCTAAACAAAATGCTATGACAAAATAGGACTAAACCAGGATTAAATCTGGTTTGGATGAGGATTATTTAAAAAAAGGACTATTCAATGAGTAAACTAGGACCAGACAAACTAGGACTAATGACTAAACCAAGACTAAATCACGACTAAACAAGACAAAGGACAAAACCAGGACTAAATCTAGTCGGATAAGGATTTAAAAAGGTTACTTCAAAAGGCAAATCATTTAATCTGAATGAAATGATGACTAAAGTATTAAGAACTGAACCCGGACTATACATAGGACTAAACCAAGCCAAAACCAGGGCAAAACCGGGACTAAACTACAGGACAAAATTAATTAAACTACAGGACTAAATCGGATCTAAATGAGGATCGAACCAAGACTAAACCATGATTAAACAAAAGGCTATGACAATATAGGACTAAACCAGGACTAAATCTGGTTTGGATGAGGATTAATTAAAAGAAGGACTATTCAATAAGACCAGTGAAAACCAGGACCAGACAAACTAGGACTAATGACTGAACCAAGACTAAATCAGGACTAAACAGGACTAAATTACAGGACAACGGACAAAATCAGGACTAAATTGGTCTAAATGAAGACTAAACCAGTACAAAACAAAATGTTATGACAAACTAGAACTACACCAGGATTAAATCTGGTCTACTGTAGATGAGGATTAATTAAAAAAGGACAATTCAATGAGTAAACCAGGACCAGACAAACTAGGACTAATGACTAAACCAAGACTAAATCAGGACTGAACAGGACAAAGAACAAAACCAGGCCTAAATCCAGATTGGATGAGGATTTAAAAAGGTAAATTCAGGCAAATCATTTAATCTTGACCAAAATGAAAACAAAACCAACACTGACAACAAGCTGAAACTCTAAACTTTGAGATAAACCAGAGCTAATCCATACCATGCCCCTTGGCTCGGTGCTTTGCCCCCATCTGCCCACCCCTGACGCTGCCCCAGTGCCCCACTTCGCCCTCCAACGGCGTATTAATAATAAAACCCATCCGCCCTATCGCCACAAAACTTATACGGGGCTCCATCATCTCATCCACGGAGACACTCAGAGGGAAAAAACGTCCCGCGCACGACATTAGCATATAAATCCCCTCGTAACCGCCTATTGTGACGCGGATCGCCGTTCATCAGCGGTGTAATCTGCCTCTGCTCCGTGTCGATGCCTAAAGTCAGGCCTTTTTATTTTTTTATTCTGTAGTTCTTTTTGCATAATGTGGGGGCCAAGAACAAGAAGGAGACTCCAGGAACGGCCATATAGAGGTTTGAGGAACCAAGAAGAGGAAACATCAGGACTCTAGGACTAAACCAGGACTAGGAAAGATCCAGGACTATGGATGGAATTCTAAACCATAGGACTACTCTTGGACTAATCTAGACTAGATTAGGGCAAATCTATAGGACTAAGAACTGGGGAGACATTAGGACTATAGGGACTAAACCAGGACTAAACGAGGATCGGACCAGGACGAAATTACGACTAGATTAGGACTGTGAGCAAAACCGGGGACCAAACAATATGACAAAAGATGAAACCGGGATTAAATATGGTCTAGATGAGGATTAAAGCAGGATGAAATTACGATGAAATTAGGACTGAGGACTAAATCGACACTTAACCTGGACTAAATCAGGTCTGAATGAGGACCAAACCAGGATAACTCAGGACAAAATACTAAACCATAGGACTACTCCTACTCGAGACTTAACCAGGACTAAACTGAGTCTAAATTAGGATCGGACCAGGGCGAAATTACGACTAGATTAGGACTGGGAGCAAGACCCGAGACTAAACAATATGACAAAAGACGAAACCAGGACTAAATATGGGCTGCTTTAATATGAACTGCTTTAATATGGATTAAAGCAGGATGAAATTACAATGATATTGGGACTAAGGACTAAATCGGGATTTAAGAGGTTAACCTGGACAAAAGTATTACTAAACAGTAGGACAAGGACCTAAACCAGGACTAAATCAGGTCTGAATGAGAACCAAACCAGGATAACTCAGGACAACATACTAAACCATAGGACTACTCTTAGACTAAACCTAGACTAGATTAGGAGGACAAGACTAGAGGACTAAGAAAAGGACCAGGGCTGTATCGGCGAGACATTAGGACTATAGGAACCAAACCAGGACTAAACTGAGTCTAAATGAGGATCGGACCAGGACAAAATTATGAATAGATTAGGACTGGGAGCAAAACCGGGACCAAACAATATGACAAAAGACGAAACCAGGATAAAATATGGTCTAGATGAGGATTAAAGCAGGATGAAATTACGATGAAATTAGGACTGAGGACTAAATCTGGATTTAACCTGGACAAAAGTATTACTAAACAAGAGGACAAGGAACTAAACCAGGTCTAAATTAGGTCTTAATGAGGACCAGGATAACTCAGGATGGAATAACAACTAAACTATGGGATTAAGGGTGGGGTATATACTAGGACTAAGAAGTAAACCAACCCAAAATCAGGACTAAACAACGGGACAAAGAACTAAATCGTATCAAAATGAGGATCGAACCAAGACTAAACCAGGACTAAATCTGGTCTGGATTAGATAAGAAAGGACTAATCAATGAGTAATGAGTAATCCAGTTCTAAAGGGTATCACAAACTAGGACTAAAGAGCAAACCAATATTACATAAGAACAAAAAAAAAGACTAAATCTGGTCTGGATGAGGATTAAAATAAGGACTATGTGATGAGTAAACCCGGACTAAACTAAAGGCTGCTATAACAAACTAGGACAAAGGAGTAAACCAAGACTAAACTATAGGACAAAGGATTAAATCGTGGCTAAATGAGGATCAAACCAAGACTAAACCCAGACTAAACTAAAGGCTATAACCAGAACTAAATCTGGTCTGTACTAGATAACAAAGGAGTATTTATTGAGTAATCCAGTACTAAAGGGTACCACAAACTAGGACTAGGGAGTAAACCAAGATTAAATAAGGACTAAACTACGGGACAAAGGACTAAATCGTGTCCAAATGAGGATCGAACCAAGACTAAACAAAGGCTATGGCAAACTAGCACCAAACTAGAACTAAATCTGGTCTGGATTAAATAAAGGACTATTCAATGAGTAACCCATGACTAAAGGGTATCACAAAGTAGGACTAAGGAGTAAACTAAGATTAAATAAGGACAAAACAGGACTAAATCCAGTCTGGATGAGGATTAAAATAGGACTATATGATGAGTAAACCTGGACTGAACTAAAGGCTGCTATAACAAACTAGGACTAAGGAGTTAACCAAGACTTGATTGGGACTAAACAGGACTAAACTAAAGGTTGCTATGACAAAGGAGTAGGACTAAAGAGTAGACCAAGACTAAATCAGGACTAAATTAGGACAAAGGGGAAAAAAGAGGACTAAATTCAGTTTGGATGAGGATTAAGAAAGGGCTATTCAATGAGATAACCAGGACTAAAGGTTATCACAAACTAGGACTAAGGAGTAAACTAAGATTAATTGGGGACAAAAGGACAAAACAGGACTAAATCTGGGCTGGATGAGGATTAAAATAGGGCTATATGATGAGTAAACCCGGACTAAACTAAAGGCAGCTATAACAAACTAGGACTAAGGAGTAAACCAAGACTAAATCAGGACTAAACTAGGACAAAGGGGGAAAAAGAGGACTAAATTCAGTTTAGATGAGGATTAAGAAAGGGCTATGCAATGAGTTAACCAGGACTAAAGGTTATCACAAACTAGAACTAAAGAGTAAATCTAAATCAGGACAAAACCAGGGCTAAATCCAGTCTGGATGAGGATTAAAATAAAGACTATATGATGAGTAAACCCGGACTAAACTAAAGGCTGCTATAACAAACTAGGACTAAGGAGTTAACCAAGACTAAACTACAGGACAAAAGACAAAACTGGGGCTGAATCTGTTCTGGATGAGGATTAAAAAATGAACTATTCAATGAGTAAACCAGGACTAAACTAAAGGTTGCTATGACAAAGGAGTAGGACTAAAGAGTAGACCAAGACTAAATCAGGACTAAATTAGGACAAAGGGGAAAAAACAGGACTAAATTCAGTTTGGATGAGGATTAAGAAAGGGATATTCAATGAGTTAACCAGGACTAAAGGTTATCACAAACTAGAACTAAAGAGTAAATCTAAATCAGTACAAAACCAGGGCTAAATCCAGCCTGGATGAGGATTAATAAGGGACTACTCCATAAGTAAACCAAGAAGGCTATGACAAGGGTCTAAACCAAAATCCAAATGAGGACCAAAGCTGCGCTAAAGGACTCGCTTGGACACGGGACTAACCGAGACCAAATCAGGACTAAACGAGGACTTAATCAGCCCCTAACAAGCTACTGCAGCAAGTCAAACCCCACTCTGCGTCCGGCCCTGCTTCAGCTCGGGAGCCGTTCACATTAACACTACAGGGATGACGAGTGATATGGGTGTCTGACCGCGAGTCGTGTCAACAGATGAGCAAGGCATGGATGCGCAGATTTAACCCAAGGAAATCGGCCCAAGACGTGGGAAAAGTTGCGTTCCGCGGCCGTGGTGACGCGACAGATGGAAAGTGCGCGTTTTTTTGTGTTTTTTTTAATGCGCGGAGACGTGTCATTTTGTGGTCGCTTTTTTTTTTTTTTTTTTTTTACCGATGCCTCTTGTCTTTTTTTTTCTCCCCCCTCCTCAAGGTAAACGGCTCTCGGTCAGACCACCCGTGTTCCCAGAGCCATATCCCCTGTAGATTTTTTTTTTTTTTTTTTTTTACCACATATCGAATCGTGAAAACGCACACACTGGACCGGCTGACAGAGGCGCTGCTTGTTCCCCCCCCCCTTTCGCTCGCGCTCACACACGCATCCAAATGAGCCACCGGATCGCGGCCACCACATACGCACGCACGCACACGCACTTTTCTATCTGCATCTGCAAAAAAAAAAGGAGGAGAGGGAAAAAAAAACAGCGGACACCTACCTCCGGTGATCTCTGGCGCGCGGGGATCGTCTCGTCTCGTCGCGTCACGTCACATCACGTCCGCGGTTCGTCCGTCTCTTCGTGGTCCAAAAACAGGGGGGGTTATAGGCGGTCGCCCCGGCTCCGGCTCCGGCTCCAGCAGCAGCAGCAGCAGCAGCAGCAGACGGTAAAAGTCCGAGAGAGCGCGCGCAACAACGTGCTCAGAAATCCCTCCGTATCCCACTGCAGAGCTGCCGCCGACGCTGTCTCCTCTCCTGCCCCTCTCTCTCTCTCTCTCTCTCTCTCTCTCTCTCTCTCTCTCCCTCTCTCGCTGTCTCTTGATTGATTCGACTCTCTCTCTCTCTCTCTCTCTCTCTCTGCGCTGCCTGCTCGCCATGGGAATAGTCTCCAGAAAATCTTCAGGTGGATGATGTACAAGCGAAGCGAGTGATGCAGGGGTTTAGTGATGCACCAGGTTACTCCTATATAGGGCTGTTTTTTTAACTCGCAAACAACCTTCTGACTCGTTTATGTTTTTCCAAGGACTTTTTTTTTTATAAGACGCACGCGCTGCCATTGCGCACAGCCACACTCGGTACAGGGTACACGCGCTGGCATGAGAGTCATTTCGAACAGACTCCTTCACGTTTCGGAACGAACAGTGGCGACAACGTGGAAGTGTGTGATCAGTTATTTATTTTGTACTTTTTTTTAATTTTTTTTTACAATGAAAATTAACTCCGGCTCATGGTGACCACCCGAAATAAAGTGACAGTACATTTTCCGGACTAAGTTATATAAGCAAGTTAAATAATGAGGCGAATATTAATTATGACAAAACAAATACATTTAAAAGTTTATTTTAACCCCTTGACTCCCACCTGACTCTTTACCCCAATCCAAAAGCTTCTGGAAAAAAGGTGTGAAAATAGCAACAAAACTGAGACGAAAACAAGGTGGAAAAAAAGTGAGAAAAAATGGACGAAAAAATGACAAAAATTGACAAAAAATTGACAAAAAAGTGAGAAAAATTTGACAAAAAAGTGAGAAAAATTTGACAAAAAAGTGAGAAAAATTTGACAAAAAAGTGAGAAAAATTTGACAAAAAAATGAGAAAAATTTGACAAAAAAGTGAGAAAAATTTGACAAAAAAATGAGAAAAATTTGACAAAAAAGTGAGAAAAAATTGACAAAAGTGAGAAAAATTTGACAAAAAGTGAGAAAAATTTGACAAAAAAATGAGAAAAAATGGACGAAAAAGTGATAAGAATTTGACACAAAAAAATGCGAATAATTTGACGAAAAAGTGACGAAAAAAGTCACGAAATTCTGACAAAAAAAAGTGATGAAAAAAAAATCTGATGATGTGAGGAATTTAGTTTTGTAGGTCTTAGCTTTCAAATGACGTGTTACACTGGCCTACAGGATTTGGGTAAAGCTGAACTGGAGAAAATGCTCTCGGTTCAGGCGGGAGTTAAGAGGTTAAGCTAAAGTTTTACGTAATAATAATAATAATGCATTGGTTTTATATAGCGCTTTTCTGGACACTCAAAGACGCTTTACATTGCACTATGCTTTCACTCCATACTCGGTGGTGGTAAGCTAATGTTGTAGCCACAGCTGCCCTGGGGTAGACTGACGGAAGCGAGGCAACCAGTCTGCGCCATCGGCCCCTCCGACCACCACCAACCACTTACTCACTACATTCGCTAGGCTTCCTGGTGTTACCAAACGGTCACCAGGCCCTTCCCTGCTCAGCTTCCAAGGTCTGACGGGATTGGGCAGAGCAAAGGCTGAAGTCGGATCTCGGACCCCTTTTGGGAATCCTGACTCATGAAGCCTATGCGTAAATTCAGCCTGAGAGACCAATTTCAGCATCACATACCTCCAGTCAATGGGTCACACCTGGTAAGTCTCCGCATTAACTTGATTTCTACAACGTAACATACGCAAGCAAGCAGGAAGTGGAGCAAACCAATCAGCGAAGGGCAGTCAGTGGCGCTATTAGCGGTGTTGCGTTAATATTCAAACAGATTCATGAATTACAAAACTCACCTACTGTCCATGTGTTTTGGATTAGAAACAACACGTGACCGCAAATAAACGAATCTGATTGCAGTGAGCGCCCTGCCCGACTGATATCCCCCGTGTACAAAAAATACACAGCCTATCAGGGCAGAGTATGGCCGTGCAATTAATCGAAATCACAATCTCTACTTTGGTCGATCTCAATAATCGTCATGTGACTTGATAATCGACAGGTTTACAGCCATTTCTTTGGCACAGACAGTGTCTAGTTTGGGAGTTTGGACAATGGATGATTTGTGTGCGTTAAATGAGACTTGATGAAAGCATTTGTTTTTGAATAAAAGATGTATCTAAGTTTATGAATCAGCAAGATGTATTTCATTTGTTATGAAGAATAAAATAGAACAAAAAAATCGAGGTCGATCAATATGGGGAAAATAATCGTGATTATTTGTTTTCCAAAATCGCCCAGCCTGAGCGCAGAGCCACACTTTCATCAGCCAATCATTGCCCTCGGTTCGGCTTTGAAGTCTCCAGTGTTCTGCTCCGCTTCCCAGCTGTGCTGTGACCCGCCTCTACCCCTTCACCGCCTTTTCTATCTGCAGCTTCTACCTGCTGCAGCCTTGGCCGGTCTCCCATTCCACCACCAGTGTCCAGGCTCCGGGGGGGACGTCCCTAATGCTAACCTACCCATCCACACTAACTTTAATGCATATATCGATGTCTACTGCCAGGCTCCATGGATCCATCCATCCATTTTCTTCCACTTGTTCGTTGCCAGGTCGTGGAAGCAGCTGTTGGAGTTGCCCAAATCACATTGCACCAGCCCCTTATGGCTCCTCCTGCAGGTGGTGGGTCCACAGAAGGACGGCCTCATGGTTCTAACCGGGCTTGTTGGTCTCTCATAAGGGGCTTCTGAACCGCTCTCTGTCTGACCCGTCACCTAGGACCTGTTTGCCATGGGAGACCCTACCAGGTGCTCAAACCCCTCCACAAAGTTAAGGTGGCGGTTCCAGGAGGGGCACTGCCGGGGTCTGATCGCCAAAAATAGATATATGTCAATAAATCTTTCTAATCACTGCTTTTGTCTGTTTGTTCTATCCAGGTTGAAATTTCAGGTTGATACAGTTATGGAAGTTCTACCTCATCATGTGTCACTTTCTGCGCCCAAGGATCAATAATAAACATCACAAAACATGTCAAAGCTATAGCAAAATATGAACACAACTGTTTCAGTTATGTTCTTAGGAAAACGTTGTCTAATGTGTCATGTGCACATTAAACGTCTAATGTTGCGATCTAGAGTCCGGACACATTCCCAATGGCGCATGACCTCTCCAAATGTTTACATATAACACCACACATGTCACCCAAAACACATTTTTTGCATAATTTTTTATTTTTGCCTTGGACAATTCACCCACGAGGCCCTATAATCTCTATATAATACGATGATGCAAGTGTTTACAACTTGTTACAGGGAACATTTGCTGCTTGGCCCGTTCCCTTGGCAACTCCGAGGCACACTCCGTCCTTCCTAAGCCCCACCTGTACGTGCGTCTGCCTGCTGCCTGCCTCGCTCTCTGCGGTAGCCATCTCGGATAAGCTGCCATTGTTACAAGGCTGAGTGCGGCGCTATACGGGGGCACATGTAAGAGGGGAAGGGGGGGCCGTATGTAACACGCAGGAGCCAGGATAAAATGGATGGGGTTGGGGAGAGGGCCAGCGTGACACGTCGATCCGTCGGCGTTATGTCATGTATAGGCCTTACAGTGATGCACAAAATGGCAACAGGTTGATGCTCAGATGTGCCAAGACTGAGCTTTGGCAACGTGAAGATGAATATAAAAGTTTCATATAGAAATGGCACTCTGGCAATGGAGAAATCCATGTTGAGGACCTTTGCTACTCAAAGGATAGAATACTCTTGTTCTGAATTCCTCTTTGTTTTGGCAGCGGTCCTAATATTTCACCACGTTAGGCCCATGAATACAGTAGCTTCAGTTAATCCTGGGCCAAGAGATGATTTTGAAAAATCTGTGCCTATTCCCAGATTATGTATAGGCTTTGTATAACCTAAGCCTGGCTAGCCGGACTGTACGCTTTACAAATAGTCTGGGACCGGGTGTGATTTCTTCAAGATCCCGAAAAGCCAAGAAAAGCCAGACATGACGTAGGTGACATGCTGTGTGATTTGTGAAGTTATGAGTGGGTTGTATGATGGCATTGGCCAGTAGAGCGGAGAGAAATGGGAACGATCTGCATCGCTTTTTGTTTCAAAAAGAAGTCGTCTGCAAGTCGGTTCAGATTTTTAATCATCTGAGATTTTCCTACAGGTCAACACAGATGTGCATCAGCTGTGTCAATGTAGGCTACGATTGGAACAGGACAAAAATACTTTCAATGCAAAAACAAGAAGGAAATAATAAAGCCGTCAAAAAACAGAGAGGACAGTGAAGATGATTTGTCGTCGCCTTTCACCCTCTGAATTGATCACACGTAACCTGGAAAGAGCCAAATAGATATTACAGTGCCAATAACATTAGCACTGATATCAATCTGGGATCGCTCGGCTTGACTCGTTCGAGGAGAGGATGTGCTTTTGGAGCAGCATTTGCTGCTGATTAGATCAAAAACACATCTTTGAAAAGTGTTATGTGTGTTTGAGAGTATGTAGCAGCATATGTCATGTTTTTTCGTCGCATTGTAATGTATCTATTAGGCACAAACCCCTTTTGGTTTGTCCCGACAGTGAAGGCTGGAGCGGGTCAAGCTGGATTCTCATGTGTTTGTGAATAAACCACAAATACCACAAGAATTCAGGGAAGGAAAAGCTTTATCTTCATTTAACAAAATGTTTTACTGGTTAATTCTGTCATCCTGTTGTGACAACAAGGTCTATGATTGGATCAATAAAAACTTTTGGAGATTTGATTGGCTGTGAGCCGAGTTCCAGACGGTCCTGCTTTAACAGAAACATAAAGCCGGAATGGCTGACCAGGCTATTTCTGCTTTATTTTCTACTTACATCAAAATCCATTTCTATCGTGCAAGTCACAGAACGATGTATGAACTTCAGTGCATGAATTGTATGAATAATTGCTATGTTATGTAAGTATGAACCCTCAACCTTTGAAATGTTCTATGTTTTACAGATGTATTTGGCATTATACACCTCGCTCAGGGACAACGGTTGAAAACTAGCTTTGCAGTTAATGCTGATGTACAGAAATGTTCATTAATGTGAACTGTCCCTGTCAAACAAACTCCATCCATCCATCCATTTTCTTCCACTTGTCCTTTGCCGGGTCGTGGGGTCAGTTGTTGGAGCTGCCCAAATCACATTGCACCAGCCCCTTATGGCTCCTCCTGCAGGTGGTGGGTCCACGGGAGGACGGCCTCGCGATTAACCGGGCCTGTCGGTCTCTCATAAGGGGCTTCTGAACCGCTCTTTGTCTGACCCGTCACCACAAACAAACTAATAAATAAAGTAAAATAAAATAAATAGTAATTATTCTATTATTTTTTTCCTAGTTATTATTTGCAGATTTATTGAAAACAAATTATTGAAGGGGCTCTTTGTTGAGTGGAGAATTGAAACTTGAGAGGAAAGAAAGTTCCAAGGCCCTCTTCTTTCATCAAACTTCTCTACTCACTAAAAATCCTTTAGTTTTGTTCTGTATCCGCTACAAGGCTTGTAACATAACAATAATGGCTTTCAGAAGATGTAAATGGAGAATTTGGATGCAGGAAGAGTGCCCAGTACACTTTTTGTTGTTAGTTGCATTCTTTGCTTTTAAATGTGTTTGTAAGATTACTGAGCTCCTGTGACGAGGTTATTTCCCTTTTAAGCCAATGAAATTTATCTACTTCTAACAAAGCAAAGACCCCAAACACATAGAAATACTGGCAATTTCTTCCTTGTTAGGTTTATCTGTTTTTTACATCGTGGTAGAGGTGATGTAAGAGTCTCTAACACAAGGCGAGAACAATATGTGAGAACCTGATTCAGTCTATATTACATGTTTAAACCATCTGAAGCAAAGTTGTTTTCTTCACATAATTTGATTCGTACCTGTTTTGCTACAGCGTATTTTCAGCTTTACTGTAAAATATTTCCTTGGATCAATAAGGCTGTGCAAGGCAATGGAGAAAATAAGCCAATAAAACACTGAGTCGCACAGACACCTTTAGATTCTTTAGATCAGACCTGGTCCTGGGTTTAAGCTTTGTTCAATACTGAGTTTACAACACTTTAGTTTATGCCACAATAGAACAGCCTATAACTGCTCTCTTTGCATCTTGTGTGTTTAGGGGGACTCAACCAGGGTAAAGGGAAAGTGCAAGCCTTCATTTTCTGCTATGACAAATAACAAACAGATGATGCCGAGATGAATGCAGGATGAGAACTGCTGAGAAAGGCTCCAGGGATGGGTCATGGACATGAGAATTGCAGAAACAACACTTCAGATTCCATTGCTTAAAGAGACAAGATGCAAGTTAGCCATTTCATACTCACTACTGCCACCTCAGGTCATCCGTGTAACTGCACCTTCTATATTAGAGGATCTATATCATGCTATTTTAGCCATTCCAAAGTTAAGTATAGGCATTTATATGATATATTGTACCTCTACCACTATGGAGCACTCATTTTTGTGATAAATATAAGTGTTTTCTGGAGGTATTTTTCGAACCCGGAAGACACAACGCTTCGATTCAGTTAACTCCGCCCCCTCTCTCCGCACATACAACTTTACCGTAATATAAATAAACAGCAATAAGTGAAGATACTTCCCAATGCAGTTATAAGGAGTTGACATCTGCAACACATAAATGGCTAACACACAAGCTAATATGCTAACACACAAGCTAACCCGCGTTTGGATTGACTCACCCTCTGGTCCATCGTTGTTTACATTATGGAACTCGCTTTGGTTATAAAAGTTAATCCACTTTGATTCAGGTGAAGGTTCACCAAACATCCATCAGAGACAGTCACAGAAAAACACTATTTTGGTGATAATCAGATAATCACTGAATCCCGGAGAAAAAAAACACTACTGAGGAGTGGCCTCTTTAGGAAGGTTGAACCATAGACTGTGTATATAGTCCTGTCCTCGTAGCCAAACGCGCTTCTTTTTCTCCGTGACATTATCGTTAAGTAAGAATAAAGAACAGGTGTGTCCAGAGTAGGTAACGAGCTCCATCTTCACAGCTGCAGCGCAAACATGACTGATCTGTTCAGACGCGATGTGTTTGTTTTGGCCACAGCTGACCTGGAAGCACCTCGGGCACATCCTTTTTATTTATTTTTTACTTTTTTTGTGTCCTTTATTTTTTCTCTTTGTTTCTCTCTTACGACAGAAATAATGAAAAAGCTGTTTTACAAATTAAAATCAGGCTGTAAGACATTGCTTTACAGACGTCGAGCACTTCCGTTCCGCTGTTACGACACAACTGAACACTCAGTCATTCACGAGGAGAGGGAGGAGCAGCTGCTCAGAGAGCAGGATTCAGGAGGATTACTGAGAGCTGCGTGAATGAAGCCACAAACCACTCTGGGGGTGTTTTTGATAAGGAAATAGCATAACAACATGGCTAAAAGCTCCAAAAAGTCGATTTTGCATGATATAGGACCTTTAAGCTCGTGCATGACGGCACTTCGGACCTGAAGCAGGGGCGGCCGGGGACTGGAAAACGGCCCTGGACTCTGACGAGCCTGTCCTAAATTAGAGTTCATGTGACACTTCCACAAAAACACGTTTTAACCTCTTACCCCCCGCTTCAACCAAGTGCATTTTCTTCAGTTCGGCTTTAACCAAATCTAAAAGCTTCTCGACTGGAGAGCAACAGTGTAACGCCTCATTTGAAAGCTAAGGCCTACAAAAGTGATTGCAACTTTTTCTCACTGCGTCTTTGTTGCATTTTTGCATTGTTTTTTTGTAGCTTTTTGTTGTGTTTTGTCACGTTTTTTAGTCAATTTCTTGTGACTGTTTTGTTGCTTTTTCATTGCTTTGTTTTCGTTACTTTTTTGTCACATTTTCGTTGCATTTTTGTTGTGTTTTCGCCACGTTTTTGGTCCCTTTCTTGTTTCTTTTCCAGCACATTTTTGTTCCGTTTTCATCCTCGTTTTCGGCACTATTTTCATGCTTTTCTTTGAAGCTAAGGCTAAGGTAAGAGGTTAAGGAGAACATTTAGAGGTCAGACTGGTGGCCCTAGAGCCTGTGGCCCTTCTGTGCTCTTCCAGAATGGACATATGGCCAGTCCGCCTCTGACTTTTTGAGTGACAGTGCAGGATTTTAGAGGCAGTTGTGGTGAACAGGTCTGGGCTCATTCTACACATTAGGACATGGCTGGAACATGTAGGGGGAGGAAAATACTTACACTACAAAAAGTAAATATCAAGCATTGGCTTAAATGACTGGAATTGAGGACATGTATCTTGTTTTGAGTGGTTTTCACTCATTTAGACACTTTTCCTGATCGGACCAAGTTTACTTTGCTTGTTTTGAGGACATTTCAGACCAGTTCTAGGGTAAATCTCGCTTGAAATAAGAAAGTAAAATTGCCAATGAGATTAAGACCAATTTTCTTACCCCATTGGCAAAGAAAATTACCTGAAATAAGGACGAAATGTATGTATGTATGAGTCAGAAACATCTCAGAACAAGTGAAATAATCTAGGACAAATGCCCAACAACTTCTTAACTAGTCAAAACAACTCAAATTAAGATGTTTATACTGATCTAGTTAATTACTTTTTGCAGTGTAGTTTGAACATTTTTAAACTCCGTATAGTCCCATTAAGTAAAACATTTTGAAAAGTGCAAATGGTAGAGGTATGTTAAAAGTCTGGCTCTTTTGTTTAAATCAACTAGCACCAATATTAACTGTAACTATATGTATAGGCTCTCGGTACATTTTCACTTTCTTAAGGGCTTTTTTTATCCTCAACAAGCACCTGATTGTTTTATACCTGGACCTACTCGTGCATTCACCCGTATCCTGCTTTGCAACATAATAAAACAGTTAAAAGCTAAACTGACGTAGATTTTTCCTGATAAATCCCCTGCAGAGATCGGCTCAAATCCTACCATGAACGTCACGTCGCTGATACATAATCAATCTGACCTTCCTTGTTTAAACCCATGTCCATTTTATCCCCAGTCTGCTTTGCCCTGTGCCTGTCATTTCATCCTTCCTTCCCCCCGATGCTTCGCTAACGTCCACAGCGCCGCAGCCATAGCAACAGTTGCCCGGCGCATCTCTACAGCGGAGCCTCGCACGCGCCGCTCGTTCCCCATGTATTTCTCCTCCGTTCCCCCCCCCCGTTATCGTCATCAGCGGCCATCAACACATCTGCTGCTGGGCGGTGGGTGGTCGGTCCGTCGCCGTCTCTCTCCCAGATGGGGAGGGGGGGGGGGGGGGGGGGGGTAGGGGGACGGGGGGAGAGGGGCGCAGGGGTTGGGGCGGTGATTAACGCTGGATTGATAAGGGTCTATATCCGGACAATCTCTCGGTCTCTCTGGACGCACGTGGACTGGCACGCACCCCGCGTTTACACGTGTCCGACGCCGAGGATTCAGAGAGGAGCGAGTATCAGGCCATCTCTGTAGGAGCAACTTATGTCTGTTTTTAGCAACGCTGCATTTAAGTGGGTAATAAACAGGAAGTCCTTTAAGGTTGAAGGCTCCTTTAAGATCGCCTATCGTTGAAGGTTTGAACTAGAATAGAATAAGCTTTTCATTGAAACAAGTACAGCATATAAAACATAGATACAGAAGGCAATGCGTTATACAAGGGGGCGTGGCCTCGTCAAGGGGGATGAAAACCTCTCATTTTATGCCGGACTATAAACATATCTCTCACTTACCAACAAACTCAAGGCAAAATTGGGTCTATGTGGATATTAGTTCACAGCAAATTGTTCATTAGAAGTGAAAAACGGAACTCGTTGCTAATGTTAGCATACGTAGCATGAAGCTAACGTAGCTTTCTGGTTAGCATTGTTCCTCTGTTAAGTATTTATGGGCTGTTGAACCACTCTCCATGTCACATATATTCATACTTATTTATTAAAGTAATGGTGGAGAAAGAGCAAACAAAAAAATCTCTTCTGAAACTCGACGGAGAGTTACTGAACCTACTTCTTTTTCAGACTAATTAGCCAAAAATGCGGTACCTACTGCTAAAAAAGTTATATTTACTAAAGTCACTACTTCTTGGGCTGGCGTAGCTGCTGCACCGTTAGCATTTATCGCTGCTAACCCGGATGTAGCGATTTTGGTAAATATTACTTTTATAGCAGTAGTTACAGCGTTTTTGGCTAATGGGCCTGATAAATAAGTATGTTCAGTAACTCTCTGTCGAGTTTGAGAAATATTGATTGTGGTGTTGAGTTTTTTTTGTAGTTTCTGGCACATCTGCCGGTCTATGCGGAGCCCGAAGTAGAGCTGTGACGTCATCACAAAACATATGTTTGTTGAGTGATGATGTCATCTAGGGTTGGGCGATGTCCCCTTAATTGGCCGTTGACGATGTTTACAGTGAACCATCGTGATGGACGATGATATCGTCCATTTCTCATTATAAGCATTTTTTTTAAAGACATTTGCATAGCCTATATATATGCTGCATATTACTATGTATGCTAGGAAAATGTGAGATTGCAGGATAAATGGATCTAAACTAAACATGATTTGAACAGAGTCACGGACACGACTTTTGCAAAAGAAATGTGTTGTGCGCAAAGTCTGAGAGGAGAACGACTCATTCAGCACGTCAACTCCAAGGCTCTTATCACATTAATACAAATGTAAATCGGAGCTTATTATTTGCATTTGCTCAATTTTAACGTAATGTTTAAGAAACAGTGGGTGAACGGGACAATATTTTGAAGTTTGCGTCGTAGCTACATTTTTGAAGCCGCTCCACGCGCCGCCCGGTCCGTGAGCTCTAACCTCTTAACTCCTGCTTCACCGCGCCTTTCTCTCTCCTCTCTCTTTCTTCTCTCGGTCCTTCGTGAGAATAGTCCACGAGCTCAGCTAGCTCCGATGTGAGAGCCATCTCATTTTAAAACGGTTTAAGTTTCAATACGCAGCAAAGCAAAACAAAACCACGCGCTGTGAAACTCTGAGCTGCAGAGAGAGAGAGAGAGAGAGAGCCCCGCGCGTCATAAACAGAGCAGCTGCGTCTTTACGTTAATAATTACGGCTAACACATCGTGGCTTCTGGCTTCTGGCAGGCTACTGACGCTAGCGCGTTACATCAGTGATTTAATTTACAGTGCAATCCCTGCAAAGTTTGTAGGTTTGCAAGGCCTACAGAAGACCAGTGCGTGTTTTTGACGGGAGGGGGCGTGGCATCACGATGGTGGCGCTCCATCGTGATGTTGCTCATCCATCGCCGATGGACGATGACATCGTCCATCGGCACAACCCTAATGTCATCGCTCTAATTTCAAGTCCAACGGAGGTTTAGCCCTATTCACTATAATGGGATTTAGCTGATTTTAACCTGCTGTAGAGCCGACTACAAGGCTTTGTGTAAACATCTGATCACACAGAGATATTACTTTTATGCCACATTCTCTATAGAAAGCAAAAAAGCCACAAAAAACATTTAAAAAGTGCCACAAACATGACAAAAACGTGACAAATAAGACACCAAAAAAACGCCACTATTTCAAATGAGGCGTTACTCTGGCCTAAAGTCTGTGCGCTCCAGTCGAGAAGCTTTTACATTTGGATAAAGCTGAACTGTGCTCGGTTAAGGTGGGGTGAAAAAGGTTTACTAGAAATTTAAAGCCATGTCATTTTGTAAAAAATAAAAATAGTAAATGGTCACATTTATATAGCACCTTTCTACCAGCTTTAGGCACTCAAAGCGCTTTACATGAAGGAACCAGTCATCCATCCACGCTCGCATTCATACACCAATGTGCACAGACACTGAGGCATGGTGGGTAAAGTGTCTTGCCCAAGGACACAACGACAGTGTGCACCTGCGGGATGCGAACCACCGATCCTCCAATCACAAGACAACCCGCGCTAGTCAGGTCTCTCTAAATAAACCTAAAAATCAGGTATTTTTTCATTATAGAGTTCGGGAAATTCCACAGTTACCATGGAGATCCGCCATCTTTGCAGCTGTTAGCATATATGACCAACATAAGCTAAAAACAGTATAAAAAGTGAAGAAAATAGCCGTGGAACAACTCTGTTAGCTGCCGAGTTACTGCTGGTAAATACATCTAACTCACTGTTGTGTCCAAGTGGTTTAATGTGAACAATAACTCCAGTGTTTTAACTTTTAAAATCTCCATTAGTTTACAATTGCTGCTCATCCCATAATGCCTAGCGATATGACATCACATTCCCGAACTCTATATACCATTATGTACCTATATGCTACAGTTGAATGATGTTTTGGGCCTCATTGTGGCAGAGTGTAGCTCTTCAACAGCGAGGAGAAAGGACCCACTGAGCGTCTGAGCAGTAATGATCTTCTGAAGTGCTCTCCGCTGAGCCCCTGTGCGGCTGCTGCTCCTCACACATGTGACCTGTAGGAGGATTCTCAGGAAGTGCAGTCTGTGCTGGGCCTTTGTCAGCAACTCAGGGGCGTTCACTCAAGCTCAGGGTGGGAAACAGATGCACAAAAGAGTTCTAGTCAATAGTCTTGTTTATTGGGCTTTGAGCAAAGTCAAAGAACAAAGTCAAATCTGAGTTTTTCTGGAATAACGAGTTGCCGACAAGTAAACCCTCAACCGCTTAACCCCTGACCTTCTTGACTGGAGCTTACAGCCAATAGGCCATGGTCATCTAAGCTCTTCCCTTGTTTTTGTTGTCACATTTTTGTTGTTTTCTTTGCTTAACTACAGTTACATTACAAACTTAAATGTGGCCAAAACACAACAAAAATGACAATAGAACAACAAAACTGTGACAAAAAATGTGGCTAAAACAAAACAAAAGCAATGAAAATGTGGCAAAATTCCAACAAACAAACTAGAGGTTGACCGATGTATCGGGCCGATACTTGGGCATTTTACAATATCGGCTATTGGCCAATCAAGCGCCGATAAAAGCCGATATCTCCAGAAATGAAAGTGATAGAGACTTCCTGTTTTTTTGCATTTGAAAGAGCAAAGTCAGTTCTTTAAAGTGAGTCCTCCCAAAACTTCCTAGGCCTCAGGAGAGCAGAGAAACATCGCAATGAATATTGGCTATAACCTAAATATGGACATGCTGCACGTCATTTTGAAGCACAGAACCTGGAGAATTAAACCGCTGTGTTAGTTTTAACCTCCATAATTGTATTTTTGATGGCTGCGCAAAAAGCCGGGCTAGCAACAGAATGCTAACGGCAGCTAATCAAAGCTGGGACAGAAACTATGATTGAATCACCAAAATTGGCCTCTGCTGGCAGGCCCACCTTAATGTACCCATAGGCCCCGGGGTTTAACAGAATTGTAGGCCCAAACCCCTCCTCTGCGCAAACCCTAACCCTAATGCTCACCTATAACCCTAAATTCCACAAACACCCTAACCCTCCTACTCCTACATCCATCCCTCTGGGCCAGGTAGGGCGGACCCACTCCAGGAACACACAAAGGAGCGCAGCACAATCATCGCATACGATACGGTCAGTCATGCCGCAAAGTGAAGTGATTGACAGGAAATTCAACGAATCACTTTTTCTTTTTTTGCTTAATTCTGATCGGCCCTTGACTATGGTAGGCCATAGACTGTACTGTATATATAATGGACAGCTTCTGCTCACTCCTCCCCGTTTACCATAATGACCACGCTCGAGGGGGAAATCATGGCGGATTTACAGACTCCTCCTCCCCAGCTCTGACGAAGCATGTTCCTAAAAAGGGCATACGGGCGGGATCTTCACTGTAGACTCGGCCCTAGCCTGGTTTCTTTAATTGTGTAACCCAGCATTATCACAGGAGGAATATCTAGCCTAGTCTAGTGTTTAAAAAATAAAAACCAGGCGTTAAAGTTGTTTTTCACGTGTCTAAAGTCCAATGCTTTTCAATGGGAGACTAGCGGCGATATGGAGGTACTACAGCAATGGCGGCCTCTAGTGTCGTGGGAATAAAGCAGAGCAGCCAGCGGGCATTGTGGTGTGCCCCTGGGCTCCAGCCCCTGCTAGCCCATTGGTTAAGGTGCCGGTCTGCTGGAGTGGCCAGGTATTTATGTTTTTACAGGATTATAGACCAGACATTTGGAAAAATCGGCCAAAAATAATGGTGAAAAATATTGGCATAGACCAGTAAAAATCCCCAAAATCTGCATCGTCCTGAGAAAAAAACAATATTGGTCGACCTCTACAACAAACATAACAAGGAAGAAGCTTAGATCAGTTTTGTAGGTCTTTCAAATTACGCCTTTCAGCTGTAAACTCACCAGCCAAGAAGCTTTTAGATTTGGGTAAAGCTGAACAGGAGAAAATGTGCTCCATTAAAGTGCTGGTTAAGAGGTTTTTAATATAAACCTATGGCTTTATACATTGTTTAAGCACTCCATATGAAAACACTGAATAAAACTTTAACCACATTTATGTCAGAAATCTACAGCCAAAGTTTCCAATGACTTTCCCCCATTCACCTGTCTCTCCTTTAAGACATAAACACTTTAATTGTCCTTGTTAATCCCCAGATTCTAAACACCAGTCGCATCCTAGTGCGCGCCCTCCTCATCCCTCCAACAACTGCTGTCTGTTTTCTTTTCTTTCTTTTTTTTTTTTTTTTTGCATTGCATCCCTCTCTCTCCCCTCTCGCTCTCCTCCTCCATTAAATTTCCAGTCACACAGCAGTGCAGTGGATATCCCTCCCCTCCGCTCCTCTCTCCCGCTCCCTGCCTCATAGCTCCTTGCTCTGTTCCCTTCAAAACACACCTCAATAGTCTGTTGTCATCTTCCTGTACACATCTCTGCCCTTGCGTAACCTTTTAAAACCACATTACCTCGCCTGAATTTCTGTCATTCTCCAACCCAAACCCCCCCTTCCACCCCCCCGCCCTCCTCGACTCGCTCGCTTCCCGGGTACCGCAGTGTCTGGCCCCCCTCCCAGTTGGACGCCTGCTGTCGTGGTGGTCAGTTGGCATGAACAGCGAGCGAGCGCGTGGAGATGGCGTCCGCTCTCCGGGGAATTGAGCGATCGAGTGGGGGGGGGTCGGCTCTGCCTGGACGTCTGGGGGGAGCGTGCTGTTGATGTCGTCCTGTGTGACCCCATAAACAGAGTTGGAACGAGTTCAGAGCTTTTGGATTTGATAAGAGAGAGTTGGAGAGTTTGATAAGAGAGAGCTGGAGACGGGTTTGTTTTCTTGTTTTCATTCCCGCGTGTGTGAGTGTTAAAAGGTGAAAAAGCTTTATTATTCTGACTATTAAAAAGGACATGAGACAGGCAACCGTCTCTTACCAAGTTCCAAAACAAATTCAAACAAACCAAAAACAATGATCTGTATTTAGTAAAGAAATAAACATGCTTTGGGGAGGGGTGTATTTGATCAATGAGAAAACATTATCTATGTCAAAACCAGTGTTTCACTTGGGAACAGGGAACGCCTTCCCCCAAATTTTCAGTTTTTCAGGTTAAAGGATCCAGGAACTATTCAGGAGGATCCGACAAGATTTGATCTGATATAATGGTGTTTAATGTTCCCCAAATCCATCACATCAGACCAAAAGTGTTTCCAAAACTACTAATTTATAAATGAAGCACTGGTTAAAACGATGTGAGTGCTTTATTTGTCAACACATTTTCTTGACCCAAATAGCATTCTATAGTTTTCGGTTGTTGTTTTTTTCATTAAATCAAATGAGGACATTTGCAATCATGAAACGTGCTCACAACAGTTATGTTGTAGGAGCCTGTACTTCAGAAGCAAATTTACTAATTTTCACTGATCGTTTGAAAGCTTGAAATGTCTTGTTTCCAACACAAAAGGCCGCATGTTTCCATCACTTTCTGTTCTAAAGTTATGTCCGAAAATCAGTGATGTTGTAGGTGGTGGGAGCATGGGTTTAAAAAAAAGTGCAATTCGGGTGCCCCTCCAGCAGATGGTGCCATTGGCGGCCGCCTGGGTCGCCTATGCCCTGCACAACTGAACGCGCCACCATTGTGGGACAACCTGACCAGAAACTGGAGTACCTGGAGGAAACCCGGCTATAGCTGCCTTCAATGCTCCTCTGAAACAGTGCAGCGCCTCCTGTGTTTGTCAGTGTTTCAGAGCGTGGTGTCCTGCACTGGTCAGCTCCACCTCCTCCTCCTCCTTCCTCTTCCTCCTGCGCAGCTCCCTCCACTCCACAGCTGTCTTTCACCATCTTCTGGGCAGTGCGTAGAAGACGAATATAATCTTATTAGGCCCGAGCGGCCTGCCGTCGCAAGGGCCTATTGTAATCGCAATCGCAGCGCAGTGCGCGCAGCGCACTGAACCTAAGTGCGCGGAGCGCACGAAATACAGCGCGAAGCGCTGTCCCCATGTCAACCGTAAACTCACCGTGTAAAACAGTGACAGCCCACACCAAAGGTGTGGGCCCTTTATACTTATTATTGCATTAAAATGAATGGGGGTATATAGTGTGAATGGGGGTATATAGTGGATGACGAGCGCGAAGCGCTCGTCATCCACCCAGGACCCCCACGGATGCGTGCGGATCGTTGAAAGCTTTCCAAAAATGTATAATATGATATCGTCGCAAAAGCGACGATATTGTTTTTGTAAAAAATATTATTATTTTTCTTTCTTTCTTTCTTCTTCTGCTCTTTGATCAGGAATTTGACCCCCTGAACATAATCGAAAACTCACCAAACTTTGCCCAAAATTCAGGTTTGGTGAAAAATTAATTTAAATGTGTGTTTTATTTTGGGGAAATAAAAAATGGCGCGACAGCGCCACCTACAAAAATCAAAATACATTACGCCAATGGGGGAGGGGCCAATGTCAACTTTGTCGTAGAGCGACGAGATTCGGTACAGACATTCGTCATGTGACGACAAACAAAAAATATTATTGTGGCCACGCCCCCTGACAAACCGGAAGTCCGCCATTTTGACAGGAAGGCCGGAGAATGCTGAGTCAGCGTTTTCGCTGACGTCGCATTTTAACGAACTCCTCCTAGGGCGTTTCACCAAATGAGCTCAAAATCTCTCCAGCTCATCTACAGATGTGGGGCATCAAAAGTTATTCAAATTATTTGCCTATGTTTTACGGTTTGTTTGCGGCGAAGCCGCAATCTTTACGAAGAATTTTGCTATTCATCAAAAACTACAAATTGCTCCCATTGCTCCCAAACAAACTCTGATTAAAAATCGGAAATATACATTTTATTGACCTTTCACCCCTGGACACAACAAATGTGAAAAAGTGACATTGGGCGCGATAGCGCCCCCTCCAGGTGCAGAAGAAAAAATGCATTATGGGAAAAAAATGTGTTTCTCGGAAATGGATAAAATTCGGTACAAAAATAGTTGATGGCGTCCCGATCCAAAAAGCCAATGAGACCCATATCGTATTTTGTACGGTGTTGCCATGGGGACGCCTGGGGCCCCCCATGTTATCCAATGGGGCTGACACATAAATCTCACATTATACAACATTACAGCGCGTTAGCGCCCCCTGTCAGGAGCTTGTGGACAGTGGTTGTGGAAGTGCGGCCCGTTAGGGCCGTCTGACGCTAATTGTGAAATTAAAAAGATTACGGGCGCGCTAGCGCCCTCTGCAGGCTGGAGCCATTATTCACATGGAGAGGCTAAAAATGTTGTTTTGATGTTTACTGACAACGATTAATGGCACATCAAGGCAATAAAATGCAGTGTGGCAACGCTGACGCCCTTGGTAGGGTTGTGGCAACAGAGGCGCTAAAGGAGGCACGGCCCGCGAGGGCCGTTCGATGCCGCTTGCGGCTTTAATCTTCGTCTTATTCTCCAGTGTACGAACACTAGCCAGAACAATAAGACTTTTAGCTGTGAGTCTTGCCCGGCTACCTCCTCGTTGGCCCCTTTTTTGTTTCCTGTAGCGTCTCTTGCGACGCCTCACTGTGCTGCAGCTGTGGGGGGCTCTTGGTGCCTCTTCAATGTTTCAGAAGAAGAAATTTGTTGGGCTTTAGCACATAAGCTAATTCAGCCCTTTCCAAACATTTCAATCTGTGTCCTGCACCGTGAAGGGTTAGAGTTTGCCTTTTTGAAATCCCACATCAGAGATCACTAGGACTCAGGGACCAATCTCCGGATCCTGAGGAGTACCTAGCTTGAGGCTGAAGGGGAAAAGGCCCCACCAAGTCCCGGGAATCGGACCTGTACCTTCTAGGCCTGGATGGAAACCACTCTGGAGCTCCACAGATAGTGCCTGGTTTGCCCTCATGTTTCTGAAGAGCCTCCTCGTCCTCTCTGTGGGAGGAAGACTCTCATATCGGTTGTTGGCAGTGCACAAGCCTAAAGCAGCAGAGCGTTCAGGCCTGTCTGCCCGGTCTCAGCGGTCGGCGAGTGAAGAGGGGTTCAGATGGAGAGAGAGAGAGATGAGAAGAAATAGGTCAAATGATAATCGCGTCCAGCATCATGAATACATCTGAATGTATTATGTACTGTAAAGTTTACTCCCTTTTTAACTTTGATATTTGTCTGTGCTTTTTCTGAAGCTCTTTAAAGAAACAGAATCAAACAGCAGTGGGTCTGTCGCTAAACTAAAGGCTTGATATGTTACAGACCGTCTATAATCTATCATTTGTGCTTTTCAGCAGGACATTTCACCTCTTATCTTAGCTTTGGCGTTAGTAGGTACAACTCATTTTGGGCATTTCCGGCTTTTGGACGCCTTAAAGGTTTATCTCACCAGGTTGGAGACTAGTTGGAGACACGAGTTGCCGCTGGTCACAGAGATGTCTCTGAAACCTCCCCTAAGGCACGTCTCCAGGTAGTCTTTGTTAAAACAAACATGTTCGATTTCAGCTGAGACCACATGGAGACTTAAAAAGGGCTCCATGTGGTCTCCACATGGTCTCTGAAAGGTCTCCGAGAGGTCTGCGCATGGTCTCTGAAAGGTATCTGAGAGGTCTAAGCCTGGTCTCTGAAAGGTCTCAGAGAGGTTTATGCATGCTCTCTGAAAGGTATCTGAGAGGTCTAAGCCTGGTCTCTGAAAGGTCTCAGAGAGGTTTATGCATGCTCTCTGAAAGGTCTCTGAGAGGTCTACACATGGTCTCTGAAAGGTCTCCATGAGGTCTAAGCATCGTCTCTGAAAGGTCTCCGAGAGGTCTATGCATGGTCTTTGAAAAGTATCTGAGAGGTCTACACATGGTCTCTGAAAGGTCTCTGCATGGTCTCTGAAATGTCTCCCAGAGGTCTATGCATGATCTCTGAAAGGTCTCCGAGAGGTCTATGCATGGTCTCTGAAAGGTGTCCGAGAGGGTTATGCATGGTCTCTGAAAGGTGTCCGAGAGGTCTACGCATGGTCTCTGAAAGGTGTCCGAGAGGTCTATGCATGGTCTCTGAAAGGTCTCCGAGAGGTCTACGCATGATCTCTGAAAGGTGTCCGAGAGGTCTATGCATGGTCTCTGAAAGGTGTCCGAGAGGTCTACGCATGGTCTCTGAAAGGTGTCCGAGAGGTCTATGCATGGTCTCTGAAAGGTCTCCGAGAGGTCTATGCATGATCTCTGAAAGGTGTCCGAGAGGTCTATGCATGGTCTCTGAAAGGTGTCCGAGAGGTCTACGCATGGTCTCTGAAATGTCTCCCAGAGGTCTACGCATGGTCTCTGAAAGGTCTCCGAGAGGTCTACGCATGGTCTCTGAAAGGTGTCCGAGAGGTCTACGCATGGTCTCTGAAAGGTCTCCGAGAGGTCTATGCATGGTCTCTGAAAGGTGTCCGAGAGGTCTACGCATGGTCTCTGAAAGGTGTCCGAGAGGTCTATGCATGGTCTCTGAAAGGTGTCCGAGAGGTCTATGCATGGTCTCTGAAAGGTCCTCATGAGGTCTATGCATGGTCTCTGAAAGGTGTCCGAGAGGTCTATGCATGGTCTCTGAAAGGTCCTCATGAGGTCTATGCATGGTCTCTGAAAGGTGTCCGAGAAGTCTATGCATGGTCTCTGAAAGGTCCTCATGAGGTCTACGCATGGTCTCTGAAAGGTGTCCGAGAGGTCTATGCATGGTCTCTGAAAGGTCTCCGAGAGGTCGACACGTGATCTCTGAAAGGTCTCCGAGAGGTCTACGCAGCAGTTGTGTCGCGAATACCATTTGTTGTCCTCAACCTGTGAGACGTTTCTGTGACGTCCCTGTAATGTCTCCGAGACCTGTCAGATACTAAGGAGATCCTTTAGCCCTTAGGCTGCAGTACCTCTGGACCCCACTTTGGGAACCACTGATATAGTGGCTAATCTGATGGAGGAAACAACTACCGCAATACTGGAATACATAATACTGAATGGAACGACAATACACTCTGAACAGCGATGAGCACAATGTGGACAAACACTGTTCTGGAGTGTCGAGACAAAAACTAGAGGAATCAAAAGACAGAAAGCTAAGCTAACAAGGCTAATGTTACGGTAACAGCAGCTCGTGCAATCGGCAAAGTCACCTCTTACTACCGTGGTATTATGTTGTGAAATGTTAAATCACTTTGGCTTGAGGTGGACAGTCCCAGAACGCCCAAGATCAGCCCTGGTTTGACTCGCCATCGCCAAACGCAGAAAAATGATTGGACTTTTACAAACATGTACTTACAGACAGATCCCAGGCGACTCATTTGAGAATTGTTATCAATTACTGTATAATATCTTTATCTCATGTTTAAATTCATGTTTTGCGGCGCTGCCCTCGAAGGCTCCTGCTCCTGTCAGCTGCTTATGAAGTTGTCAGAGGGTGAGTTGTGGTTTTACCCTGAGTTTTAACACCTCCCTCTCTCTCTCTCTCTCTCTCGTTATGAGGCTGTGGGTCCATGGAGGCTCGGGGCAGTTTAATCATTGAGCGCTCTGACACGGGACATAAGTCAGGACGCGACTCAATACCAGCCCCGCGAAAACATAAAAACATGAGACAGAGAGAGAACACGAGAGTGTGATATATTTAGTATTTTCTTGGTGTAATTATTGTGGGGCACGTCTGGTCGTCATACGTCACATTCTCCTGTGGTCAGTGAACTTAATGGAATAGATGCTTTGTTGTACTTCACATGACAGAAGTCACCCAAAGCTCTTCACACAGTGTGGGGGTTTCATTCACTCCACATAGTGTTGATAAGCTGTCTATGTAGCTCCAGTTTCCCCTTGGGGTAGACCACACGTATGCACTGACCATCATTCATTCACACATCATTCATCCTGGACTCTTGTACATGTTGGGGAACCGGGTTTCCCCGAGGAAACGCTGCGGCACGACAATGCCAGGATTAATTGGGCTCACCTTGTCAAAGAGTGGCTCAGGGAGCATGAGGAATCGTTTTCAGATGGATTGGTCCAGATCTGAACCCCATTAAGGATCTGTGGGTGTGCTGGAAAAGGCTGTGCACAGTGGTCCTACTCTCCCATTATCAATACAACACATTAGTAGGAAATCTCTTTGGAGATTGCAGAAGCTTATTGGAACAATGCCACAGTGAATGTGTGCTGTGATCAAAGCTTCTGCTTCTTCTGTCGTCTGTCCTCAGACGGTCAGCTCTGTTGATTCCAGGGTGTTGTTGCCAAGGTCCAGGAGACCTTGGGTGATATTTGGTGGGTGTCTCAAAGCCCCTCCTACCAACCATCTGCCTGTTCTTGTGGTATTGCACCACCAGATATCAGACGAGAAGCAGCCAAAAGGCAGAGCGAGTCACACCTCCTCCACAGGACTGTCGCTGACACCCAAAGTCTACTCGCCTTAAATCTCGCCGCCGCTTTACTGGCCACGCCCACAGACCGCTCCACACACCATCTGGGCTGCCCAAGTCCATCTGGGTCAAATGGAGGGACCAGTGGAAATCTGTGGAAACATCAAGGCTGCATGGCTGTGTGAATGTGGATCTATAACAAACTGTGGCCGCCCAAAACCCCGGTGATCGAAGCTGGAGGTGATCTTAAATTTGACAAAACTCTTGCTTTACTTTTGCCGACTGATCCGCCACTCCAAAGTCATTGTAGGAGAACATGATCTTCCTTGTGATTCCCATTTCAGAGTGTCACGTTTCTGTTACAGAGGTACATTAAAATCTGGTCCTCGGCTGCGATCACACGACTCTCTCTCCTCCATATTCCATTCTCTCTGTCAAACTGGAGATTTCATGTATAATTACTGGAATAATTATAGCTGGTTTCGGCAGGCAGCTCTGAGCCGGTCTGTGAGTATTTTAGGACACACAGAGCTGCTCCCGTCACTCACTGCGGATTCGGTCCCGCCGTTGTCTTTTGTCTCGGTGTGAATTGTAATGTGGGGAGGCAGTAAAACCTGATGAAGATACTTTTAACACGGCGGGAAATGACCGGGGAGTTACATGTTTGGAAATATGTTTGGAAAATGAATTAATTTGTATTTTATTTTACTTTTACCCATCTTTTACGTTTCATTTGGGGCCAGTTGTGGTCAAAGTACTTCATTTCAAAACTCAGCACAGATACTTCCGGTCAAATACTACCCAAATACATAAAAGTAGTTTTTAGTCATGTTCTTGCCAAGTCTGACTAAACTTTTACTCAAATGAGAAAAAGTAAAAGAGTCATTCATTATACCTAACATCAACTTCTGTCTGTAAAATTGTTTTATACATGAGTTTTAGAAACTAGAAGGTCTTGGCTTTCAAATGAGGTATCACACTGGCATGACAGGCTGTAAACTCTACTGTCAATACGGATTTAGATTTGGATATGAATAATTGCTAACTCTGAATCGATAACTCTACAATGACAGGTTCATAAACTTACAGGGGACCTTGAGAAGTTGGTTTGATCAAAATAAATTAGTTCTCAATGTTAAAGGGAATAACAATAATAGTGCGTCGGTTTTGTGTAGTGCTTTTCTGGACACTCAAAGATGCTTTACATTACTACTGTAGCCACAGCTGCCCTGGGGTAAACTGAGGCAACCAATCTGCTCCATCGGCCCCTCCGACCACCACCAACCACTCACTCACTCACTCCATTCACCCAGGTCTCCCATCCAAGCACCGACCAGGCCCTTCCGGCTTAGCCTCCAAGACCTGACCGGATCGGGCAGCACAAAGGCAGTATGGCCACGACAGACTCAGAAAAAACAATATTGTGATGGTGGTGCAGATGGTTGAGCGGGTCGTCTCGTGATCGGAAGGTTGGGGGTTCAAATCCCAGCTCCTGAAGGTGCATACAGTTGTTCTGTGCAAGACACTTCACCCTCCTCGCCTCCAGTGTCTGTGTACACTGGTGTATGAATGAGAGTGTGAATGGGTGACTGGTTCCCTTCCTGTAAAGCACTTTGGGCCGAATTAAGGTAGAAAAGTGCCAGAAGTTGAGACCATTGACCATTATTCAATAACAAGAGAAAAACTGTTGATGCATCAATAAAAATACACGGGATGGTCATCATTGATGTGGACCTCAAAAAGAAGTCACAGATAAATTAAAGGAAAAATGGCTCAATGTATTGTTGTTTTCTTGTTTACTCTGAATCAATGTTCTTTACTCACTTTATACAACACAATGATCATATGATACTTAACTTACGGTGTGGAAACTTAGAGCTCGACCAGTAAAACTTTTACACAGTTCACTGTTCCTTTTACAAAAAAGGCTCTGAAAACAATATATGATATTAGACATAGAGATCCACCAAACCCACTAAAACTCTATGATCTCTGATTATAATATTCATCAGGCTTTGTATGAAGCCAATAGAAAATATTGCCAATGGGCGTCCAAGAAAGGTTATAGAAAAGAGAAAGCCTCTATAATCTGAAAGCAACACACGTCTTTTCATTTTCATCACATTTTTGTCACTTTTTGTAGCGTTTTTGTCACATTTTCGTCACATATTTGTCAATTTTTTGTCACTTTTTCATCGCTTTTTTGTCACACTTCTGTTTTTCTTTGGTTGCTTTTGTCTCATTTTTGTCGCTAGCTTTTTCAAGAAGCTTTTATATTGGGTTAAAGCCAAAAATGGAGAAAATGTGCTCGGTTCAGGTTCATTTATTAAAGAGACTAGATGCAAGTTGGCCATTTTATACTCACTACTGCCACCTCAGGTCATACGTGTAACTGCACCTTCTATATTAAGCTCGTGCATGACGGCACTTCGGACCCGAAGTAACAACTTTTTTGTTGTGGTGAATAAGTCTGGGTTCATTCTACACATTAGGACATGGCTGGAACATGTAGGTGAAGGAAAATACTTAAATTTAATATTTTTAAACTCTGTATAGTCCCTTTAAGGCCAAATAAGGTGCAGTTAATATCAAGTGTTACCAAGTATTTTCTGCAGCAAATACTTCAGTACTTCCGCTCAACTTTTACTTTAATTGGATAAATCGCGACAAAACATGAGAACACGAGGCTAAATCACTAAAAACCTTTTGTGGGAAACTGAATAATATATGTCTTTCAACCTAAATTTGTCAGTGGAGCGTCACCGGAGCTTGAGAACCTGCTCCAGTCCCTTGAACATGGGTCTTTGTGGCGCAGTGCAGTTCTGTACAAGGGTGGCCTACTTTCACCGAAGATGAGGATTTTCCCCTTCTTTATTTGGGCTCGTCTCTCGCCTGGATTCGAGCGCGGGAGGGAGGGAGGGAGGGGGAGGCGCGGGGGAAGGTTTAGGCGGGTTTGGGGGGGTTTCCCTGGGGCCTGGAGAAATGTATGAGATTTTAAAACAGGCTAGAGGCGTGCGAAGGTCGGCCAGGATTTATGCAAAGTCATTTTAGTGTTTAAAATCCGCAGGAACTTGAGGCGAGACACTGCGGGTTAGTAGGTAAAGTAAAGGTCTAGATATCGCAATGTTTGGATAAAGATTTCAGCCCTTTCTTTATGTGGAAACACTGTCAAATTGCATATATTTTGAGGGACAAACAATTGTTTATGTCTGACTTTTTCAGAGGGAGAAAAATGTTTTTGTTGCTTTTTCAAAATTGTGTTATTGTTGCATGTTTTTGTCACTCTTTCGCCACTTTTTTGCTTTTCAATTTGAAGGCTCAGTTTCTCAAGAAAAAGGGGCACAAAAAATGTCGACTTTAAGCTTTTGTAACATAAAAATTTACTCACGGTGGCAAAAGTAATTTCATTTTCAGGTAAGAGTATACTTCATCACAATATTAATCAAGTAGAAGTAATGAATGATATGAATACTCATAGATACAGACGGCATCTCTGGAATTGCCCATATATGGTCATGTTTGAAAACATTTAAGGGGAAAACAATTTGGAATAAAATGTAAACTTTCTTTAATTATTCAAAAACGACTTTAACAAACGCTGAATTATGAATATAGTTTTCTACTAAATAAAGATACAAAGACATGGTGTAGTACATAATGGCTAAACCAGTATGTTATAAATTGAGCTGTGCATATTTTAAGCAGCTAAATATGTTATCATAATATGTTATGGAAAAAGGGAAAAGGTTTATGTAAAATTGGGTCGGTTTGGATTTAACAACATAAAAGTTGTATAGTTGAATACATTTAATCAGGCCTTTGTGTGTTAGAATTAACCAGGCTTTTGTGTGGTGAAAAGTGTGGAAACTTTGACTGAGCGGTCCGAGAGGTCAGCTCCCTGTTTAAACAATGTTCCATTCAGTGTTTGGCCGTGGGCCATGTATGTGATATGTATGAAACACATTGTAATACATACTTAGTGAACATGGGGTCACGTAAAAATGGACCATAATCAAAAATTGAATGGAAGAGGGCAAGCAATAACGCGGGGGGCCTCCTCTCGCAGACATTAAACTGTACGAGCAACAATCGAACCTGGAGGAGGGGATAACGTAAACGTATATAAGGGGATGTTTTTCGTTGATCCAGAGGCTTTTTGGCACCTCGAGATAAGGTTGTACTGGCTGCGTGTTTGTATTGCTTTGTAATCTTTTATTAAAATCCACAAAACGCAGTACCTGTCCTCGAGTCTTCTAATTTTAGGTCGAGTCCACTTCTGACTTAGTATCTTTAGGAATATTGACCTTGTATGCCATCCTCCCACACGAGGGCGCATAGTTAAGGCCAATATTCAGTAAAAGTTCTGTTTTCTTCAAACCTGAGAGGGCCACGACTGGGAACAGAGTAAGTATTTTTGCTGCATGGTATATCCCGTGGGTGTAGGGAATAACCTTAACTTGTACTGCGGAGAAACTGTGTTTTTATCTGAGTCGTAAGTTCGAATTTCACATTTATAGAGGCGGAACGCAACTACAGTTGAAAATACGCTAGATGAACGAGAATAGCAAAGTCTGTATAAGTTATACGGAGGCCCGTGTTTGGGTAGATTGTTGATTGATGAAAGCTTGAAGGAAGTCAAGGTGACTGTATTATAAATTAAAGAAGACTTTGAACTCTCTCAATAGATACGGGAAGTATAAGCAGAGGGTGCGTGTCGGGCTTCTGTCGTCAGCGGGAGGAGAGACGCCCCTCCCTGACGTCAGGCCGCCTTTAAGAGCCTGAAGTTGTGATTTACTTAATGCAATAGTACTTGTGTTAGTGTGGGTAATCTCAATTATAGAACAATGGGGACGAGCAAAGTGGTTCAACAGCCCATAAATAACAGAGAATACTAACATGGTGCTTCATGTTAGCATCGTGCTAATGCTAACGCTAGCTACGAAAGTCGTTTTTCCGCTTATACTGAACAATCTGCAGTGAATAAACATCCATATGGACCTGATTTAGACTTGACTTTATTTGCATGTGAAAGATATATTTATATTTTGCCAGAAAATGGCTAAAAAGAGCGAAAAATAGTGTTTCCCAAAAGATTCTATTTTCCCCGTCGGTGAGGCCACGCCCTCTTCTATGACGAGATGCCGTCTGTATCTATAAGTACAGTTTTTTCAAAAGGTCACTCAAGTACTTGTAGTTAAGTAAATGTGACCGAGCACCACCTCTGTTTATGGACCCTTTAATAGTTTGTAAACATTCTTGGGCTTAGCTGGAGGCGGGATCTAGATTCCTAACTATTTACATTGTAGCTGTTGTCATAGTAACAGTAAACAAATGTCTAACTGTTGTTGGAAATATCAGATAAACCTTGGCTATATCCGAATGTCCACACTCTTCCCTATATAGTGCACTATATAGTGGTCACGCCATATTGTAGGGGGGTCCGAATGTCCAGAGAGAAGAAAGTAGTCCACTCGAAATTTCCCACAATGCATCTCCAAAAGTAGTGAGCATCGATGGTCACTACTCAATATAGACCACAATGCATTGAGAGAGTCGTAGAAGAGCCCGACAGCGACAGGTCTTTGAACTAAACAACACGACTGAATGAAATCAGCTGTTTCAGTCGTGTGTTGTGTATTTCTCATGAATAAACGACCAAAATATAAACGGTCACGGTGAAAAGATGCTAACGTTAGCTGCTAACCTTTAGCTTGAGCTGTTAAATGACGGACAGCTTCCTCTCGAATAATCCGAGCCATTCATGTAAAAGCCATGTGAAATAAAGCGTATCTGACTCGTATTTATCTATAAATATTCCGCTGTCTCATGAGTTTGGTTGGTCTTTATCGCAGAAATACATCATTCCCGGAGTTTAGCGAACCTTTAGCAGATGTAGTTCAGCACGTCTTTTGAGCTAACGCTGGGGTGATATTTTTTTTTGTTCCTTTTTTTGTGATGATAGTAATGCCTGTAAAAGTGTCAAAACAGTCGTTCTGTTTCATAAAATAAACGTTTGTAACAACAAATAAATTCAGATTAAAAAAAAATATCTGTACGCGGAGAAAGTAGTGGCTTGTGTCCGAATCGCCAACAGAATCAGTGACTATATAGTCGACTATATAGTGCGGGCCTATGTAGTGAATGAGGGGTTAGGGAATAGTGTGGACATTTGGATACAGCCGTTATTTTATTGTCTCAAATGTCTTTCCTCTTGTTCTTGCTCATTAAGCCACAACAGAACCACATTTTTTGTTGTAGTTTTACACTTACAATCGCTCGTTTTAGTTTAATCTCATTTCTCTTGATCACTTCCTGCCTCCAGCTGATGTCACTGATGATGTAAGCAGCGAAAGGATCTATAGAATACACTTGGTTTTGCTTTCCCTCACTCCATGCTCTTTAGCAGCGAGTTACAGGTGAAATAAGGTATTAAGTGCAGTACCTTTGAGTGGAAGCTTCGCCTTCCTTTGATGTTATCCCTGCTCTGAGGTGACGGGGCGGCTCACTCCTCTGCCCCGGCTCCTCGTAAGGTCAGTCGCTATCAAACTTCTGCCCATCCTCTCTTTCTCTCTTTGAAAGCTGCGGCTCCTAGAATCAAAGGCAGACAGTGTCCGTCCTCCAGAGGCCCGAGTCTGTCCCTGCGCTGTGACCCCCTCTGCTGGACACTCTCGGGACCGGGGACGACTAGAAGCAGTGCAGTCATGTTTCCCCCGAGCTCGTGAGGGGATTAAGTTTGGCCTTTTCATTCAACTATAATAATTGTGCTGTGGGCAATAGGTAGCGTTCACGTGACATCACAACATTCTAAAGAGCCTATAGTTTAACATTGAGGTGGAGGTCAACTGACGGTAACTATGGTAATTGTGGTAACTGACAAAATGCATATTTTTATGTCTTTGTTTTTTGGCTCATATCTAAGTCATTACTGGAGGAATCCACATGAAACAAAAACTGTCACAAAGTTCATCGTCTCCTCTGTCAGCTCATATGAGCTAATGTACAATTATTATCTCTAAAAAATGTCAAAAAGTGGTGACAATATGCGAAAACATGACCATGATGTTGTCCAATAGAAAGGACTTTCAGACAAAAAAATAATATCACAGGTTTGTGAATCCAATCATGATCAAGTAGTGATGAGGAAAAACATTTGTCAATTTTCGTTTTGGAGATTTCTTCCAAAAACTGCATTTCTCCCATAGAGTTGCATTGGCCCTGCCCTCCATCTGACATTATGACATCATCACATTCTAAATCGTGAACGCTACCTATTAGTCACCTGTGGTTTTAAGATATTAGTGCAGTGATTCTAAAATGTTACACCAAATAAATGACTTGACCTTGGGGGGAAAATACCTAAATAGTGAGGGCAAGCTGGACAATAGCATCTTTTTGTGGACCAAACTTATCAAATGCAATGGCCTGTATTAGATGTGTAATAAAAATACATAAATGACTGAGCTCCTGATCCACTTTTGCACCTGTTGCTGGTTTTACACATAAGCAAACACCTAGAAAATGGCCCACATAATGTTTTCGAGTGATGAGCTAAACAATATGAAGTAGACCGGGAGCCAGACCACCTCCTCAGGCACATTTTTGCTACCTTTTCCAAACTAGTATCTTTCAATACAGTATATCCTGGGTCATTACCAGTGGGGACCCCCCATTGCAACTCGGCCCCGTTCGGCTGTGGGACCCCAAAAACCACTTTAACGGGACAGGCTTCAAATGGAACTTTGTGATTCTCTCCAAAGCAGTGCTGTGGTCACATACAGAGTCACAGATTAATGAAATTTAGAACACAGAAAGCTGACATGATGAGGAACAAAGGAATATGACAGTTTTGGGCTTTAGCTTTTTCTTTTTCCATATATTCAACTATATATCTACAAAAATGAAAAATAAATGTCATATAGATAAGAAAAGCACTTCACAAATGAGTGCATTATTGTCTTTTGTGTTTATTTTTACCTTTTCAAATGTAAATAGAAAACTGCCCCAACTCATTAGCTTCACATTAAGCCCAAGATGAGCTCAGGACCTCAAACGGATCAGCAGCTATAACAGAAAATGTGTTCCATGTTCCCTCTCAGAGCTGTGGATCCTCATGCATTTGTCCATATAGGCCTGTGAGAACATTCCATGGTGAAGTTACAGATTTTAGGACAACAGTTCAACTTCACCTTTTTGGATTTGCTTTAAACTTGGCAAAGTCGATGTTGATATACTAAATATTCTGTGAATAAAATTTGAGCTGCATATCTTTTTTAATTTATGAGTTTTAGGGGTTTTCAAAGGGGGGTAGGGTAAAATCAGGCCTTGATGCAACAACAAGTTTCACCAACTTTGGGGACTTTGGACATTTGTGACAGACTGTTGGGAATTTTATTACTTATTAAATTAATATACATTATGCATTATTATATCAAAACATTACGATGACAATATATACCGAATATGTTGCCATTGTCATCACTAAGTATGATATATGACGGTTCAAACATATGTAACATTAACTTAACAACAACTAAGAACAGTTTAGGACCGGTTCATCAGCCTAATCCCACTTTACTTAAACTACTGAAGCAACATGTATTGCTTTGTGGTTTACCATCTCTTCTATGCATTTTCATTGCACCTGCTGTGTTACTAGTCCACACGTGGGTATTAACGTATTGAGGAGAGACACAACTTTTTTTCATACAGTCATCAATTTTAGGTTCTTTGTTTATGTTTTCTCACTCCACATCTTAGTTTTATTGTCACAGTAAATATTGGACCAAATTCACACATTAAAATGACCATTTGTGAATATTCACCTTTGGATTTTTTCCTAAAATGATTAGAAATGTGTGTAACGCATTCTCCACTCACAAAAACCTGACCTGCCTGATGCTGTTATATTAGAGTAGATTGAACTTTAATGTCTACATCAGTTTAGATTTGTCTTTGGTTTACCATCAAGTGCTATAGGTTGATACCATGTACAATATAACTGAAGCACAATTCAACTTATAAAGCCTTCGTAAGGTTTTGAAGGATTTGTCTGAAGGGTTTTTCAATCTAATTTCTAGCCTGATTTATAGAACCTTGAATCCCTTGTGTTTTGGGGATTCAAATAATTAATTACACAGACCAACGTTTCAGGAATTATCCATTTCACTTCTTCATTGGGCCAAAGAATTTCAGTACCACTATATTGTAAAATGGTTGGTTATTCATTATTCTGAAAAACAGAGTATTCTTATCTCTATTCTAGACAATTGAGTTTTTAAATTCAATCTAAACCAAGTCTGAGTCTATCTACACCTATTGTGGTTAAGCTTCGGTTTAGACCGAGTTTATGTGTGTTTAGACTGGATTTTAGATCACATCTAAACCCAGTCTAACCTTAAAAGAACAGGTTTAAGCTCTGAATAGGTAAACACAGACTCAGACTGTGTTAACTCAAGCTCCAATAGACTGATTCAGGCAGGGTTGCCAGGTCCTTGGGCAGGTTTGACTCCTGAGACCTGGCAACCCTAGACTCAGGTCAGCTTTAGACTGGGTAAAGCGGACGGGAATCTTATTTTATATAGTGTGTTTCATGACACAAGTCCCCGAAAGTTCTTCTCAAAAGGAATGGGGATTTTCATTCATGTCATACCAGCTGCAATGCAGCCAGTTTCTCCTGGGGCAGACTGACAGAAGCGTGGCTGCTTACATCTAGACCACCAACTCACACTCACTTAGATGTGATGTTTAGATGGGCTTTGATTGGATTTAAAGTGGATTGGACAAGCTCAAATTGAAATGATTGAAATATTACCAAATACCAATGCCACCAACACTTGGGTCTCGAGTACTCTGCAGTGATAAGCTACTGTTGTAGCCGCAGGTGCCCTGGGAGCTGTGGCTATGGAAGCAAGGCTGCCAGTATATGCTTCGACCAATCCGACCAGCACCTCTCACTCACACACTACATTCATATATAGACAATGTGGGCTAAGTTTCTTGCCCAAGGACACAATGGCAGTCTGCACCTGCGGGAGCTTGGATTCTCCGCTTTACAATCTGAGCCACTGTCGAGGGTAGAAATGGGATTAATTTTTAGAAACAGTCCACAGTTACTGAGGTTTTATCAAATATGAATGATATCACATGCATTTTTGTTATATCATTAAACCATACCAACCTTTTATCAGCCGAGGGCGATTTCAAGAGCATTAAGTTGTTTGAGAGTTACCAGTTAAAAACGAATCCTAAAGACTTAGATGTTCTGTGTACTTGTAGGATATTGACCCCATATTATAGCAAAATAGTTTTGTTTTAACCTCATATTGAGTCACATGAACAGAAACAACTGTATTTGTATTTGATTCAAGAAAAATATGTTTTTTACATCTTAAAAAAAGTACTTTCGTAGGTGACCCCTGCGTTAAACCATTGTGTATCTTATTTAGAGATGACACTGGCAACATATTCGGTATTGATTGTCAAAGATATTTTGAAAAGTAGAAATAACTAATAAAATTCCCAACAGTCTGTCACAAATGTCCAAAGTCCCCAAAGTTGGTGAAACTTGTTGTTGCATCAAGGCCTGATTTTACCCTACCCCCCTTTGAAAACCCCTAAAACTCAGAAATTAAAAAAGATATGCAGCTCAAATTTTATTCACAGAATATTTAGTATATCAACATCAACTGTGCCAAGTTTAAAGCAAATCCAAAAAGGTGAAGTTGAACTGTTGTCCTAAAAGCTGTAACATCACCATGGAATGTTCTCACAGGCCTATATGGACAAATGCATGAGGATCCACAGCTCTGAGAGAGAACATGGAACACATTTTCTGTTATAGCTGCTGATCCGTCTGAGGTCCTGAGCTCATCTTGGGCTTAATGTGAAGCTAATGAGTTGGGGCAGTTTTCTATTTACATTTGAAAAGGTAAAAATAAACAAAAAGACAATAATGCACTCATTTGTGAAGCGCTTTTCTTATCTATATGACATTTATTTTTCATTTTTGTAGATATATAGTTGAATATATGGAAAAAGAAAAAGCTAAAGCCCAACACACTCATATTCCTTTGTTCCTCATCATGTCAGCTTTCTTTGTTCTAAATTTCATTAATCTGTGACTCTGTATGTGACCACAGCACTGCTTTGGAGAGAATCACAAAGTTCCGTCTGAAGCCTGTCCCGTTAAAGTGGTTTTTGGGGTCCCACAGCCGAACGGGGCCGAGTTGCAATGGGGGGTCCCCACTGGTAATGACCCAGGATATGCTCTATTGAAAGATACTAGTTTGGAAAAGGTAGCAAAAATGTGCCTGAAGAGCGGGTCTGGCTCCCGGTCTAAAGCAATATGAATTTAGAATACTCATTTTGGCTAACTATATGCACAGTGACCCCATGTTATTTCCGTCTGGACAGTAACATGAAGCTTAGATGAGTTTTGCAGCTCTTAGCTTTCAAATGAGGCGCAACACTGGCCGAGAAGCGTTTAGACTTGGGTGAAACTGGAGTAAAAGTGCTCGGTAAAGGTGGGGGTTAATTGGGTTTGAAACGGCCTGAAGTGGCTCCTCTGATGTTGAAAGTCGCAGCCCCTTCGACAAGGCCAAGATCAAATCAGGACTAAACTGGGTCTAAAGGTCTAAAACCTTTATTAAATTATGTTTAAAATGGATGTGACAGGTTTGAATGTGTTTGAAAATATGACTTATTTAGAAGGATAACATCAGCTGGATAATTATCATTTCAGTTTCTTTTTTGTTTTGTTTTTTATGAAGAATTGTTGGGCAGAAAAAATATTTTTAATTGATTTTTTTAAACTGATGACAGGAAGTGATAAAGGTAAAGTTCCAGACTCATTTCCCATTGACTTAACATGGTCGGCATAGCAACAGTTTCAAATTATTGTTTACCTACATCTATGTCACTTCCTGTCAGTGTCCAATAAGAAAACTGGGTATAATTGTTAGCAAAACTTTAATTATAATTTTGCTAACTATGTTTTAGCAAAAATTGTGTCTCGTGTGTCATGTGCACTTTAAAGGGAGTTTTCAAGATTTTTGACATAGGGCCTCATTTCCTAGTTATTCAGAGTGTTGTTGATTTCTGGAGAGTTTAGTGGTGCTAGGCTAGTGCATGTCTATGGTAACTAGTAGCCTGCATTAAAAACCTCTTCAAAATCATGGGGTCGTCCTCCAAACGTTGCCATGTCTGATATGTAAAAAGCTCCTTTGTGAATTCCACGTGTAGAAATGGCGGCCGCAGATAAACAAACTACTGTAGATCCGGTAACTGAGCAGATCACTCCGCCGCTGCGTAGCTACAACCAGGAAGCTGATGCTGCTCAAATATCCAACATCTCTCCTACAAAACCTACAAATCCATACGACACAAGTGGTCGTTTGTCTTATCTCTGAATTACGACCGTATTAGACGTCTACTGAAACAGCGCCCCCAAGCTCCCATTGAGGGTATGTACATTACATTTAACCCAATTCAGAAACGAAAACAAATCACAAACTTGCAAAATTAGCCCCAATTGCAATATATATGTTCGGGCAAACAGCAGTCCCAGATCTTCAGCCCTGCCACACCTGTGGAGGAACTGAATGTCAAGCTGTGCCAAAGGCTCTCCAAGCGCGCACTGCGCCTTTACGCATCACACCTCCCCAACCGCAGCAGCGTCACAGTTCACCACTCTCATGTTATATTATATTATATGAGTAAGCTATAGGTTATCACCATTTTACTCACAACAACAGCGACACCAAAGCATTACTTACCATTGATGTCTTCGTGAGTCCTTCTTCTCCTCCATAAGCGTCACTGCCAACTCTATATCTCTCCTGTCACTTCCATCTCTGTCCTCAAACGTCCTCGTGTCTCAGACTCCGTGTCTCCCGTACGTCCGGTTGTTCGGTGACCGCCGCGAGCCTCGGATCCGCGCCGGGTTCCAGAGCGTCTGATGCGGGTAAACACCTCTCGTCATCCCGACAAAGTCGGGCCTCGGCTCCGCTGCTGTTCTCCACAAAGTCCTGCAGTGTCTCTGTTGGAGTTCCTCTGGAGCACGTGCTGCCAAATGTCCTGGTGAAACTGATGTCGTTCATTTCTCCACAGTTTCATCATTTAAGGATAAAAATATAAAACCTCACAGCTGTGTTTAGCTCGCGGGTTTTTTAACTAGATTTGACGGACACTCGCTCCGTCCAATGAAAACACGTGAATCAGTTTGGGCAGGTGAGCCTGCGCTCTGATTGGCTGAAGGGTCAGCTACGTCATAACGTCATATCCAGTAGTATGTCTTAATAATTATCATCATTATATTGTAAACAATCTGAAATAAACTGCAGTAGAGCATTTCTTCTGATGCCTGTGATTTATATGGACTAAAGCAGGATTTTTGTAGAAAAAATAAATAAAATATAGCGAAAGGTGTATATGGCATAGAGTTTAATGATGGAAAGAAAAAAGAAGGAAAAAAGAAAAATGTTTATGTATTTGATTCTTTTTATTTATTTGTAAATGCTTTATTATCTACTATTTATTTATTTATTTATTTATGTATTTACCGCAGCAATAATGATTATTCCTGGGATCCATTTATTTGTATTTTTACTGTTACTCGAGATGAGTAGTGATGTTATTTTGAAGTATCTGTACTCTTGAGTGTATAGTTCTCTTTGAGTAAATCTGCAAGCGGAAAACTGAATTTAAAAAAAAATGAAAAAGAATCAAAGCGCAATTAATCTAAACCTGTATCAAGTTTCTTGTGTCTTATCATAAGAATTATGATTTTTTTTTCTGGGGTATTATTTACACATATCAGAATTTTCACCATTGTTTTTTATGTTTTGTCTCTGCTTTATCAACATTAAACCTTAATCACGCAAACATTTACTCAGGGGCTAAGTGGTATTTTCAACAATAATAAAACAAATAAATAAAAACATAGCTACTTCTCATAGTGTTCATGAAACGTGAACCCTCACGTCTCATCTGGACCGTGAGGGTTCGCACATACATGTGAGGGTCGGTTTATCATGTAAATGTGATGTTAATGGAGCTCAGTCAATGTAACATAAAAGTTAGTGTGGACATTTGACCGTTAAAATAGACCCTCTCAGTGTTGTAGACCGGCTTACAAAGGAACCTGAAGAACTGGACACAACTGGACTGTCCAGAACTCCATGAAGCACATCTGTCCCTGCAGCTGTTCATTAGATGTTACATCATAGGATCAATGATGTTGATGTTCCTCTGCACAAAACAGATCAGACATAATGCAACCTCCTCATATGTTACTATTTGATAAAGTCATGTTTACATTTCAATATTTTATTAAAACACACTTGACAGTAGCCGATATAATTTACATGATGGGCGGCTCATATGGCTGAGTGGTTAGTGCTCTGGCCTCACAGCAAGAGGGTCCTGGGTTCAATTCCCTTTCAGTGTGGAATTCACCTGCACCCCAACATAAGATAAGATAAACGTTATTCGCCTCAGAGGGGATTAGTCTTGGGTGACAGAGCCGCTCATCTACACACACAGTTCATACAATCAGACAAAACATTCACACTGAGCACAAAGTGCCACATCTGCAGTGTCTCTATTACATTTGTTTCAAACATAAAACATGTGCATTAGGTAAATCCTCCAGCAGGTGATTCTGACCATCAGCCTGGCTCCACATCTGGAGATGGTCCCCAGATGCTACACGCTCCTGCCCACTGCTTCTGACGGGTCGCCCCAGTCGCAGAGACACATTTTGTAATGACACATAAATTATCTTAACCTTTTATCTGCACTCATGTGTTTAGTCCATTATGTCATGCATAGAAACACATATGGGCAGAATGATTACTATGACCAAGACACTTATTTTGAATAGAAAAATAATAACATGTGTAATATTGTCCATATAAATCGCAGGCGTCAGAAGAAATGCTCTACAGCAGTTTATTTCAGATTGTTTATAATATAATGATGAAAATTATTAACAAATACTCCTGGATATGACGTAGCAGACCTTCAGCCAATCAAATACAGTGTCACTGCAGAAGTATTCCACATGTTCTTCCACAGCTTAATATTTAAAATAATGTGTTTAATAGACGAAGTAAAGCAGAGAGGTGATGCACAGAGCTCCTATAGCCATCCTTACCCCTCTCCCCTCCACGGGCTGCGTTGCATTATGGGATGCCCGGCGTCGCCGAGGGTGAAGGTCACACGGGACAGCGCCGGAGTCTTGTTTCACTTTGATTCCCGCCAGATCCGCGGCGTGTTTGTTTAGCGCCTGTGTACATTAGCGCTAATTGGTTTGCTCGGTAATGACGTGGGGGAGGCAATCAGGCCGCCGTTGATGGGAGCATTAATTAGTCTCCAGTGAGCGCCGATAACGAGACCCTGATTCATAGAGAGTGTTAGCATGATGTAGCGCCGGGTCCGTTACACTGTAGGTCACGCCACATACGAACCGGGGATTGCCACGGGATTCAGGTACGAAACTCCCAGAGAGATGTGTTTCAAGATTTTCCGTTTTTAGAAAGCGATGATAAAGGTCTGTCCCTGTGTCGGATGGGAACAGAAGTGAGCGTTCCTGGATTGTCGTAGATAGAGGTTCCAAATCCATCATGCTTTTTAATGCTCAACTATCTTCTTAATGCCACAAAGTCTGCGTATATTTCATTTCTTAAAGGGTGAGCATTGAGCAAAATCGACTTTTTAGAGCTTTTTACCATGTTACAATGTTGTTCTCTCATCAAAAACATACCTGAAGTTGTGTTTTGACCCATTTGCGCATCTTTGAGTAATCTTTGAATCTTCTCCAGTGGCTTAGCTCCGCATTGACAGCTCCCAAATTGCCTCTCCTTTGGACCGACGTATCGAGGAACAGCTTCCCTCAACACCATCTCTTCACAAAGCTTCAATCTTTCATTGTGAAGAAAAAATGCCCGTCCTGGTGAATCACTGCAGCCACACGAGCCACAGAGACTGTTATTTTATACCTTGTTATTGGAAGAGCTGCGCAGTGAAGGGGAGCAAGAGGATGGGGGTGGGAGGAGCTTAAGGTGAGATTGTGTGAAAATAAGGAAGTGAAATTACAGTTTTGTTTCAGCTCAATATTGCCTTTACAAACTAACAAAGTCTCAGATTGTGACAAAGATCTGTTTGAGATTGTGGCAGGTTCAAAACTCTGGAACTCGTTGGCTATACGTTTGCTAAGTGGTGACGTCACAGCTCTACTTCCTGGTCCGCAGTTGTGCGAGAAACTACAAAAAAACTCTCTTTAATACCACAATCAATATTTCTGAAACTCAACAGAGAGTTACTGAACATACTTATTTATCAGGCCCATTAGCCAGAAATGCTGAACCTACTGCTATAAAAGTAATATTTACCAAAATTGATACATCCAGGTTAGCGGAGAAAAATGCTAACGGCGCAGCAGCTACGCTAACCCCGAAGTAGTGACTTTAGTTAATATCCCTTTTTTAGCACTATAGGTGCGGAATTTTGGGATAATGAGTCTGAGAAATAAGTAGGTTCAGTAACTCTCTGTTGAGTTTCAGAAATATTGATGCTTGTTTTGAAGAGTTTTTATATTTTTTTCTCGCATATTTGCCAGTCTTCTAGTACCCGGAAGCGGAAGTCGTGACGTCATGGGTTAGGTTTAGCAAACGTCTAAATAAATGCATGGAACTTAACCTTTTATGTCACTTCCTGTCAGCAACTTAAACAATCTAATAAAAAACACTTTTCTGTCCAACATTTCTTCATTAAAATTGACTCTGTGCATAACTTCAAATCAAAACAAACCCTGTTTTGATCCAACACGCCAAAATAAAAGCACACAGCTCGTCATATTGATTAGTTCAGCAGGTAGTTGCAACATTACAAGAATATAATTAAATACATGCATTTTAAGTGTTTTGTCTGTTAATAGTGAGGCAGAAAGAAAGGTGAACTAATGAACTGCTGAATGAATAAGATGGTGCTTTTATTTTGGCGTGTTGGATCAAAACAGGAAGTCACTTCGTGGGCGGCGTTGTTATGGTTTGAAGTTATGCACAGAGTCAGTTGATGCTTCACTGAAACAAAATGATAATTATGACTATATGCCCTTTAAGTCCAGGCTGAAAAAAGCTTATTTACTGCAGCCTGTGGAAATTGATTGTATTTTAACACATTTTATAAGTTGTATTAATTGATTTCCTTTATTGTGTTTTTTTCTGCCTTGCCTGCCAATAACAAGTAAATGAATGAATAAATTTGAAATGCTTGTGAAATAGGTCTACAAATATTACAATTACGCTGGACTTCACTGTATGGACACTGATTTATATTGTACTTTTGCTCCTCAGACGATGTGTCCTTTTGCTCGGCATCATGGGAAATCCACCGAAGCCAGTCCTGTCCATACGAAAAACCCTGTCCGGTCGACGAGGGAGAAGTTTCCAAATATTTAAAGGTCAGTGGAACAGGTAATAGTCTCCTTTTATACGGTTATAAGGTTTTGGAAAATGGAACCATGTCACAAACCACACAGTAATCTGTTTGGACAAATGTTTATTAAAACCAGAGGTCGTTAAGCATAAACTATTGGACTGCCACTGGACGACCCGTAGGGGGCGGTGGCAGCGGCAGTGCTGATGTAGGGTTAGCTGATTCACCTATTGTACATGTTTTTAGTGGTAGGGGAAACCGGAGTACCCGGAGGAAACCAACGCAGACACAAGGAGAACATGCAAACTCCACACAGAAAGACCCCGTCCTGGTGGGAATCGAACCCGGGACCGTGTAGCTTTGAAGCACGAGCAGCAAAGAGTAAAAATTAATAAAAAAGAAAGTCACGTGACTGAGAATAGACGCAGCTTTCACTCATTTAAAGATCACTTTTGGGGCCCCAATGCTGAGGGCTGGGACAAGATATTATTGTTAGTGGTGGAACTCGATAAACATTTTTTAATCGAGTTAATAATAGGTCTGTAATTAATTCATCGCTATTAATCTCATGTTAATTGAAAACCAAAAACAATGATTTTTTGCGCCTAAATTATTCAACAACTAGATAAAACATGAGAATAACAAATGTATTTATTGTTGTTAATCTGTATAGTTAATCAAGTAACTGAGGCAAAGTGCATTTATAGCTGTTTAGCTTTCAGGTGTTTTAGGAACTCTGGTCACTCATGTAACTTGTAGAGTTCATTAAACTGTAATAATAATGCCACATTTATATAAAAGTAAGAAATAAATAAAGCAAAAGGGCCATAAAACAGCGCCTTTACGTGCTTAACAATTACTGTAAACAGAAATCAAAGTGTCATTTCTAATCCTGACAAGGGTTAGGGTTATTGTGGCTGGAGCGTTTGTTTGAGGCTAACGCTAACATTAGCATCGAGGACATCTGTGTTTGTCCAACATGTTTTACATTGAGATGGTATATTAGACTTGAGTAACTACAGTGGAAGGAACTCTTTTTTGCACAACGTGTACACAGCAGTATAGCTGTCTATCGTCCCATCAGGAGGTTTTTAAAAATAAAACTGACCCGAAATACGATAAATTGCATAATATAAAATTGCATATATATATATATATATATATATATATATATATATGATATGTATATTATATTATATATACATTTTGGCCAAAACTAATTTTTGGTGGCACTCAGGCTTCTTGTTAATTCTATTATTAAACTTTATTGTGAGACAGTGTTCGCATTGAAGTCCCAGGACTAAATAAAGGTGTGGGGCACGGTTTAAATCTCTCTTAAATACACACTGACCGATCTGACCAATCTTTTGCCTCTACCTCGTATACTCTCCGATAAAAAGTTTGGACACCCATTCTATCCTAATAAGTCAACATTCTTAAATGTAAAATACTGGAATTATTGTTCACATAGAAGCATTTGGACACAGTGTGTTCGCTGTATTCACTTTTATACTTTTTATATTCATTCGCGAGTTCTCCCAAACATGGCGGGTTTCTATGGTAACGTTCACTTCAGAACATTCCATCACAAACTCTAGAGGCAAACTGATCTCCATGGCAACAAAAAAAGAAAAAAGATTCTGACCTCTGATTGGCCGGTTGCAGTGACATCATCAGTTCTGTTGTGACATCACACATTCCGTGTTTCACCTTTGGGAGTGTGAGCCGCTCAGACCGACAGCTCATTTGGGTCAGTCGCTTGTTCTGACGAGCCACAGACGTCATTTCTTCTCACATATTTACACATTTCATACATTTTTATCCATTTTTTCCTTAACAATCTTTCACAGATATCGGCTGCGATGAACTACAGCGTGTTTCTACTCTTTTACTTCACGTACTTTCTTCATATCAGGCCGTGTCTTATGTTGAAGGCTGAAAAGTTCCCCTGGCAAAGTGACGCCGTTTTCTGGATCCCAAGAATGTTTGTGACTGACTCCTCTCTCAGCTCGGGGAGAGACTTCTGCTCACATTAGGACTTGTTTTGACAAAGACCTGTGATGAAAATGGAGGATGGATTGTGTTCCTCAGTTCACTAAGACCATCTACCCTCGACTCAGACCTCAGTGCACTGGGCTGAAGCCAGAGACCTCGGGGAGAGACGCTGGGACTCCCAGGGCTCTGCGAACAAACCTCGCCCCAAACAGTCTCTACACTGAGGTGCAGGACACAGGCCTCCTCCAAGATCTCCATCTGCCCCTCCCACAAGCTCACAGCACGGGTGAGGTGTTGCAGCGCAGAGCTGTGACGACTGCCCTGGCTCCCTGTCATAGTGAGGGCTGTGCACCAATCCTTCAGATACTCAAGGGGCTCAGAGCGCTGAGTGGACCTGCATCCCTCCACCACGGCCTGAGAAACACTCCCAGTCAAGACGCTTTGGAGAGACATCGATAGGAAGTCGCTGCATCGCTTTCGTGCCCTTCAGGCTCCACCTACAAGCCAGACAGCTGTACCGCCAGAGGATATGCCTTCATCGCTCAGGTCATCCTTCCGAGTACCTGCACAGGTGGGCGTTCAGGACCATGGACGGTGGTCAGGCCGTGGTGGAGGGATGCAGGTCCACTCAGCGCTCTGAGCCCCTTGAGTATCTGAAGGATCGGTGAACAGCCCTCACTATGACAGGGAGCCAGGGCAGTCGTCACAGCTCTGCGCTGCAACACCTCACCCGTGCTGTGAGCTTGTGGGAGGGGCAGATGGAGATCTTGGAGGAGGCCTGTGTCCTGCACCTCAGTGTAGAGACTGTTTGGGGCGAGGTTTGTTCGCAGAGCCCTGGGAGTCCCAGCGTCTCTCCCCGAGGTCTCTGGCTTCAGCCCAGTGCACTGAGGTCTGAGTCGAGGGTAGATGGTCTTAGTGAACTGAGGAACACAATCCATCCTCCATCTTCATCACGGGTCTTTGTCAAAGCAAGTCCTAATGTGAGCAGAAATCTGTCTCAGAGCTGAGAGAAAGGAGTCAGCATCACTTCATCTTGGGGTCTCAGAAGGTTTCACTGAACCACTGTGGGAGAGCCTCTTCAGAAAGACGTGGCCGCCTCTCTTTTTATCTGTTCTTTTCTGTACTTTATATCTTTATTTGATTCATGTAACTACTGACCTTTGTATTTGTATTTAACCTTTATCGTCTTACACAGAGGCTGTAAGATCCCTTAAAGTGAGGCCATTTTCTGGATCCCTTCCTGTCTCCAACCTTCACACAGATCTCTCGTATATACCTAAAGTATATCCATGTTAGATCAACATGTGTGGAGTTAGTTGTGATCTTGGGATCTCAGACGGCTTCACTGAACCACTGTGGGAGAGCCTCTAGTGTGAGATGAAGCATTTTCATCATCAAGACTCACGAGTCACGACCCACTTTTATGTGGATTATTCTGTTTCTATGCATGTTTTTATGCAACATCATTATTACATCGTTCTTTGTATCATCATCTTCTTCATCATCGCCGTCTTCATCATCATCGTCATCATCATCATCATTATTACTGATATTATTATTATTTTCATTATTACATTGTTCTTTGTGTATCATCGTCATTGACATCATCGTCGTCTTCATCATCTTTATCATCTTCATCATCTTCATCATTGTTATTATCACTATTGTTATTGTTTGTCATCATAATAATAATCATTATTGTTATTGTTGGACGGCACGGTGGCACAGCGGTTAGCACTCGTGCTTCACAGCAACAAGGTTCCGGGTTCGATTCCCTCCTGAACGGGGCCTTTCTGTGCGGAGTTTGCATGTTCTCCCCGTGTCTGTGTAGGTTTCCTCCGGGTACTCCGGTTTCCCCTACCACTAAAAACATGCACAATAGGTTCCCTCAGTGGGACTCTCCTGGTTAAATAATAAAAGATAAATTATTATGTTAAATATGTAATTTTGTGTCACCCCGGGAGCTGCCACCTTATCGTGGTGGGTTGTTTGTGAGCCCGAGTGATCCTAGAGCTTTGTTGTCTGGGGCATTTTGCCCCTGGTAGGGTCTCCCATGGCAAACAGGTCTTAGGTGACGGGCCAGACTAAGAGCAGTTCAGAAAAGTCTTATGTATAACAATGAATCAGTTACCGTGACGTTGTCCTGTTGGGTCCAGGAACAGCATTTGAGGAAGTGACGTGGTTTTTTGGTCCTTACAGGGACAAAAACACGACAGCAAATCACCCCTGTATTCGCTGCTCTACTTTGGCTTCCTGTACATTATAAGTTTAAGTTTTTACTTATTGTTTTTAAATGTCTCCCTGGCACTGCTCCTCTGTATATGAGCTTATTTATCCTGCTAAAGCAAAGGGGACAGGGCTTTCTCTGTTGAAGCTCCAAAACTGTGGAATATGTGACATGTGATATGACATATGTTCATAATATATTCATTTTGGGATAATGAGTCTGAGAAATAAGTAGGTTCAGTAACTCTCTGTTGAGATTCAGAAATATTGATGGTTTTTGATGGAGTTTTTGATGTTTTTTTCTCGCATATTTGCTGGTCAGCTAGTTCCCGGAAGCAGAAGTTGTGACGTCACACTTAAGAAACGTATAGGGTCAAAAACCTGCCTTTGTTCAAAGCAAAACTTAATGGTGCCTTCCAGGTACGTATCAACTCGTCTAAACTCGGGTAAGAACATATCTCAGTATGGAAAACTGAGCCATTGTGGTTATAGACTGTTTGCTCTGTGATACTAATGTTGCTAACGTCCCTCTCTTATTGATTTGTATCGTAGATATAACCACACTGTTCAGGTTTATAAAACAACTAAGTTAGGGCCATGTTATGTTGGATTTACCAGCATCGCAGCTGATTCTTACTTCTTTTACTTTTGTCATAAAAATTCCCGACTTCACAACTGTAACACTGAAACTCGGAAAAAACAACGTTCCAAGCTTTTCGAGTTCTGAACTCCCTGGAAAACTGGAACGCAGCATAAGAGTCAAGGACCTTTGACCAGGGGCGTAGCACCAAATTCTGGGCCCTGGGCACAAACTATCTTGATGGACCCCCACTCATATTTTATGTTCTTTAACCACATAACAGTGACAATTTGACAGTGCAGTTCATTTAATTTCTATTATAACATAATTATATACAGCCTAACCAGGTGAAAAAATAGGTCGACCTAAAAAAAATGCTTCATAAACAAACACATGGATACTTAGTTCATGGTTTGTTTGTTTTTTTGTTTTTTTGTTTGTTTGTTTGCTATATTTAGGGCCCTGAAAATTCATCCGTATTTATTGTTTGTGCAAAATTCTGTCTAGCAACCATTGTATTTCAGCCCCGTTGTGTTTGATTCTTATAGTATCAATTATGAGGAAATTTAGAAAGCACAATACACACAGTACCCTTTAGCTCCCCAGTCCGACGCCCATGCCTTTGACACATAGGGCCCGATCTTGTGTTTCTCAATGCAGACGGTTGACTGGACCTTCAAGCAATCTTCAGCTCCAGACCTGGTGCCGTGAGTGGCTGGACAGACTCCCATGGCGATGTTTTGCACAGGTCCCTCCCCAAGCTTATCCTCCTCCAGACAGCACCAAACCGGAATATTCTCCAGCAACTCCCTCAGGCGACGGGAGAAAACGCTGGTGCACCGTTGTTTGTACGCAAGATTCCAACTTCGTCCAGCACTCAGGTAGAAACACCACTTGATTGATAGATTGGTTGATTATGCCCCAGTGCCTGTAAAACGTACCCTTCTTTAAGATTTGCAAACACTCAATGAAACAAAACCATTTAGCTCTTACGTTTGCACAATTAATCCAATGACTTTTATTGCTTTTTAATGTCCTGTGGAAACCTTGCACTCAGGACATCTCTCCTCTCACCTCACTACAAATACATCTAATGCAAAATCTACTCTTTTAAGCCTATGTCCCTCACTCCTTACTGTTTTTAAGTCTCAATTTCATGTGATATGTCCGGCTCAATGTTCTAAGTGAAACCTAAGTCTTTGTCCAGAGCTTTTACTATTAAAATATTTCCAATCTCAGATCCTTTCTGCACCCAGTCCTTGTACGTACCGACTCTCTCCCCTGGTGTCATTCCTGCCTTCTCCGTCTACAGCTTTATCGCAATCATAAATCCCCCCCCCCCCTCCCTCCCTCCCATAAACGCATCGGGGGCATAAACACACCACCACACGGGGGCCGTAATGGATGAGAGCCTGTTTTATAATGCACTCAATGACAGACAGCACGAATACATCCAACGCAGTCACAATCATCAGCCTCTCCACCTCAGCAAAGGATTTATCACTGATGTCACGGAAAACAAACAGGGCCTATGCTAAGAGAGGTCTATTCTACTCCGTGTGTTTTTAAACTATTCACTATCGTAATGTTTTATGATTTGGGGGGGTTCCGGGTTGATTGAAGCTTGAAGACTCATTTTGCCTTGATTTCTTCTTTCTCTTGAACAACTGGAAGGGAATAAAAAGGAAAACATGAGTTAAAACAGCAGCTATAGGGCCAAAGTCGGAAGGCCAAAGTTGGTACGCTAAACCATGAAAAGACTTGTAACAAGCAGAGCTGTTTTAAATTCTATTCTCTGAGTGACAGGAAGCCAGTGCAGAGACCGGAGCACTGGACTAATATGGTCATATTTCCTGGTTCTTGTCAGGACTCGCGCAGCAGCGTTCTGGATGTTCCGTATCTCTAACAGCTCGTTTAGAGAGGCCAGTGAGCAGCCGTTACAATAGTCTAACCTGCTGGAGACAAATGCATGGACCTCTGATCTTAGCAGTGTTTTTCAGATGGTAAAAAGCTGCTGATGTTATGGCTTTGATGTGGCTGTTTAAGTTCAGGTCTGAGTCCATGATTACTCCTAGATTTCAATCCTGACTTTTTGGTTTTAGAGAGAGAGACTCAAGGTGACTGACAACACTTTGTCTTTGAGAGTCATTTGCATAGTTGTGGTACGACCCGTTGTTGCTGTTTATTAGCTGACCCAATGGAAGCATGAACAAGTTGAATAAGAGGGGTCCCAAGATTGACCCCTGGAGGACTCCACAGGTCATGAGATTCCCACCCAGTTTTCTAACCTGAAGAAAATGTGCTCGGTTCAGGTGGGGGTTCAGAGATGAATAAATCAGGCTTTGGCCTCACCTATATGTGGTCTGGATCGTTCATAATTTGCGATGTTTCGTGGCTATAGGAAAAATACATTGAGGCTCTGAAAAGTCTCCTGGGCTAGACTACTTACTATGTAATGCCTCATCTGAAATCTAAAACCTACAAAAGTGATTGCAACTTTTTTGTTGCATTGTTGATGGGTTTTTTTGTCATGTTTTCGCCTCCTTTTTGTTTTTGTTTAGTTTTTGTGACGTTTTTTTTTTTTCTGCTTTACAATTGTGTTTGTGTTGCTTTTCTGGCATGTTTTTATCGCTCTTTTTTTTTGCCTCTTTGTTGCTTCTTTGTCCTGTTTTTGTAGGTTTTTTTTGTGCTTTCTGTCACTTATTTGTGTTGCTCTTTTTTGTGGCTTTTTCCATCCCTTTTAAGTTGTTTTCTTGTCACTTTTTTCTTGATTATTGTTGCTTTTCCGGCACGCTTTCATTGGTGTTTTGCACTTTTTTTTCAAGCAGTTTTTAGATTTGGGTAAAGCCAAACTAGAGAAAATGTGCTCCATTCCGGTGGGGGTTAAGAGGTTAAAATAGCCCACAACGAACACGAAATACAATAAGACACAACTAACTTCAGGGGGAAAAAATATAGTATTACATTTGAAAAATGGGGGAAAGTGCAAATATATTCACTGATGATAAATATTGAGCCCATGTATTGTTAATGTATTCATTTATTGAACGATAAGATTTAGTAATTATCATTTTCACACAGGGTCAGTGTGCTCTGGCTGCCATGGCAACCGTTATCAACAACATAAACTAGACCATGCAGAGGAGCAGACAAAGGAAGAGCGATAAAGAGTAACTACGGCTAATAAGGGGATACATTCAGATAAGTCAGTTTCAGCATTAAATGGGGCTCTATTGTGCATATTTTGGGTCGCTGGGGGAAACGGGAGCACCCAGGAATCCCACAATAACCGATTTTGACCCAAAATAACGAGCGTAAAATCCGTCTCCATTGTGATCCAGTGGTTATGGCACTACCTCACACAGCCCCACTTTGACATGCAAAGCTTCATTCAAACGGGTCAAGGTCAGCGGAGTCTCGGAGGGCTCCACGTTGGTTCAGATTAAACTTGAGCGGCTCTAAGAGTGAGATCTGAGAATGGGCTCAGACGGAGATGTTCCACAGGAGATTTACTTCACCCTTCAGTCGCACGGAAGGAGATTAAGCCCTGGAGGAACGAGGCTGCGTTCCAGAGTCTCCCAGTGTGTGAGGTTGGCCTGACGCGAGAACTAGTCAAAGATGTTCTACTTTAACTTACGTACTTCGACGCTGGTGTAGAGGTTGTGAACGTAGCTCTTTTCATTTTGTTCCTGGGATTTCTATACAAAGGATGTTTGAATTTGGGCTGAACGTTTTTTCTTGAAACAAATACTGCACTCATTGAAGGAATTAAACTATGAATGAACACATGTAGGAAACAAAAAAGGGTGACATAACTCAAATATTATGTTTTATATTTTAAATTCTTCAATTGCCACACTATATTCTTGGCATGAGAAAATGAGCTTCATAAGGTCCTTGTCCCTGAAATGGTTTAACAGTGAAGTGAAGTGAAAACCAAGTCATTGTGAAGCTCATGGAGGAAATGTCAAAAGTACAAAGCAGTGATCAAAGCAAAAGGCGGCCATTTTGAAGGATCTATTTCAACTTTTTCTCTTTTAAACATAATTCCATACGTGTTCATTCATAAATTAAGGTTAAGGTTAAGGGATGCTTTATTGTCCCTGTAGGGAAAATGGTCCACTGCAGTTAACCCATCCTTTGATGCCACTGGGGCGACCCGAAAGGAGCACCTGGCTGGAGGATTCACCTATTGCTGGGTCTCAGGTGACATCACAGCGTTCTAAAGGCCCATAATACTATATATAGAGGTATAATTATTTTATCCATCCATTTTCTTCCGCTTTATCCAGGGCCGGGTCGAGGGGGCAGCAGTCTCAGCAGAGATGCCCAGACTTCCCGATCCACACACACCTCCTCCAGCTGTTCTGGGGGGACCCCGAGGCGACACCAGGCCAGCTCGGAGACATAGCCCCACCAGGCCTCGTCCCAAATTATTTTGTATTTTGAGGAAATGTTTTGTCTTGTACAGAGAGATCATGGACCCAGTGACTGACATTAATGATCATTTTTGTAATACATACATTTTCTATTTAGATATTGCTTGTGAAAGTGTAATGCAGTTAATAGGAAAAACTGGCTCCTGTCCCACACTGGGTCCTGTGACATCATCACATTCTAGAACCTGAAAACAACCAAATAGGTTGTTTTTGATGTCATAACACCTCTAAAACAAAATTATTTTACCTGGTCCCCACCATCAATGCTTTGATGTCACCTGAAACCCAGCAATTGTACATGTTTTTAGTGGTAGGGGAAGCCGGAGCAAACCTATGCCGACACAGAGAGATTTTAGTCCAGTTTAAGTCGACTAAAATTAAGACAAATTTAATCGACTTTGCATTTATAATATTCATTGCAATAATATTTAATCTTGCTCCTCTGCTTCATGGAGCTGCGCCCACATGAACAAAGCTCAGAGCTGCTCCTTTGGCAGAGAATTTAAATGACATGAGGCACCTTCAGACTGCCAATAGAGGTTTGGATGATTTTAGTCTCTCCTTTTCATTTTTATTTAGTCTCATTTTAGTCGACTAAAATATCTGGACATTTTAGTCACAGTTTTAGTCTCATGAAAAACGTTTAATTTAGTTTTAGTCCAATTGTAGTCAGCAAAAATATCACTTTGACTAAATTTAAGTCTAAAGATTTTAATGGACGAAACAGGTGCGAATCAAAACTGGAACCTTCTTGCTGTGAAGCACAAGCGCTAACGACTGCGCCACCGAGCCTTCAGTGCCTACAATGTAAATAATCTTAAAAGAAAAGAAAAACATAAAAAAGCGTTTCCAAACGTTTGACCAGTACTGTATATAAAAAACATTCTCTTTCTCTATTCTCTTTGGTCTAGATCATGATTTATGTGCACTTGCCATTTAAAGGCAACTAAAACCACCCGTTTCTCCTGAAAGTTCACACTATGATTGATTGAATCCCCGTCACTCACTCAGAGCCTGACAGCAGCGGGAGCAGTGAGTGTGGAAAAGAGTCTGTATTTGAACAGCCGCATTAAGGTGTTCCACCGTCCTCCCTGATCAGGGTTTAGGTTTAGGGTCAGGGGTTATGATTAGGGTTAGGGACGGCAAATGTGATCTCAGTTGTGTTTCACTCACACAGATATTACATATAGTTTTAGAAACTAGAAGGTCTTGGCTTTCAAATGAGATATCACACTGGCATTAGGGCTGTGCAATTAATCGAAATTCGATTACGATTTTGATTATTACACTAGACGATCACAAAAATAGCATAATCGAGAACAAACGATTATTAAGGATGCCCTCCCGCTCGTCCATCCAAAGCGCAAAAACTCCGTCCTGCGCGGTTTGTGTGAGCGCGTCTGATCAGCTGAAATACCAGCGCAGCCTGACAGAACTGTAAATAACATCGTACTAATATTTTTTATACCTAACTCTTGAGACAACGCCACTGTTAAGTGCTCACCTTGTGCTGAAAGGAGAACCGTTGTTCTAGAAGCCTCGACATCCTTTGCTCAGGCACTGGTTTTGTTTAGTAGAAAAGTCTAAAACTCTTCTTCAGGAGCAGATCTCAACGGAGCTCAAAGCAAACTCTTATTATTTCATGCCACTGAGATGATTGTTTCTGTTCCCTTCGCATTTCGCGTGCTAGAGGCTCATGCTTTGGTTTGACATAAAAACATTAGCGCTGTGTGATGATGTCATCAGGCCGCGCGGCTCTGTTGGACAGGTGTGAGGGCTGGCCAGCAGGGGGCAGGTGTCCCTATAGGATTAGTTTAGAAACGTGAGCATATAAAAAAAAAAAAGCTCTTATTGTCCAAAGAAAATGTAGTCCATTGTTGTTTTTTAAAATAATAATAAAAATGAATAAATAAAATAAAGATTTTTTTTTAAGGCCACAAATAATCGTTCAATTATTACTAAAATAATCGTGATTATTATTTTTTCTATAATCGAGCAGCCCTAACTGGCATATAGGCTGTAAGCTCTCCAGTCAATACACTTTGGGACTTGGATATGCAGAATAGGGCTGTGCAATTAATTGAAATTCGATTACGATTTCGATTACTACACTAAACGATTACAAAATTAGCATAATTGCAAAAAAAAAAACCTATTCAAATTTTATTTATTTTTTTATTATTTTTTTTATTATTTTTTCCCCCCCCAATTTTTTTTTTCAATTTACATTTTTTTTTGCAAAGCAGACTTTCTTTTCAGGCCGCTGGGATTATTTTCCCTTCGCATTCCACGTGCCATGGCTCATGCTTTTGCCTGACATAAAAACAAACAGCGCTGTGTGATCAGCAGGTGTGAAGCAGAGACCTGTGTTTAATCAAGGCGTACTTGAAATCATTTGTACTTTTATGACTGCTCAGCATAGTTTTTTGATAAATAAATTAATAAAATAAAGATATAAAAAAAAGAAATAATCGTTTGAATAATCGTGATTTCAATTATGACTAAAATAATCGTGATTATTTTTTCAATAACCGAGCAGCCCTAATGCAGAATTTCTAACCCTAACTCTAAACTTAACCCTAACCCTAAAATGGCTGGTAATAAGCTCAAGTTAAAAGCCACTGAATCACAATATGACAAAATCATAAAAAAGCAGATTGTCAGAGCACGATCATTGCATTAGGCATTTCACAGCACGTTTGAAGAGCTCTAAGCTGCAGAGTAAGCAGTTTTTAGATCAAAGAAACACTTCTGATTGAACACCGACCGGTCGTCTGCTTACATTATTGTCCTATGAAAGATTAGCTGTATCTTAAAGAAATATTTATCTAAGGTTTATTGTAGTTTTCATCTCACAGGTGATGGTAAAAAATGATCAAATTTGGCCGATTATTTCTAAGCTGATGAGTTCAAATCTTTCATTTTTAAAAAGTTTTACCTTTTAAGCTTAAAGACAAAAACAGAACTATCCTCCAGTGAAGTATTTACATCCAACGCAATGTTTTTCACATGTTGCCTCGGACTAACCACGTAATCGTGAACTATTTCTGTATTTGAGAAATACACCTCGAATCCCTCTTTGGAATAACGGACAGAAAGCCCAGTCAGAAGTCACATGTTGCTTCTGCATATCCTCGTTCTTGACTAACTTTGCCGTTCACATGAGATCATCTCTCCCACTTTGTTTACCTCCCTCAGTGACCATTAAAGCCGTACCTCTGACTTCCAGCTTGCACTCCACCTCGTCTTGTCCCAGGGCGTTGATGGCGCGGCAGGAGTATCTCCCTCCGTCGAACAGGCTCGGCTTCCGGATGCGCAGAGTCAGGACGCCCTGGTTGTTCTGCATCAGGAACTTGGGGTCCTCTCCAATGATCATGTTGTTCTTCATCCAGACGATCTTTGGCTGAGGGGACGTCACAAGACAAGCAGTTGGACAGACCGTGCACACTGTGGCTTATTTGGCACATCAGCAGTGCTATTTTACAATTTAAATGTCTCTGTATTGTGACAGTTTGTGACTGAGGGCTGTGTTAGGACTGTTGTGGATTTTGGCTGAAGGAACAGTAGGAATGACATTTTTAGTTGGCAGCAAGCTGGCGAATCAGCGAGGCTTTTCCATCAAAGTGCTGGTGGCGGTCGGTGCCATGCTGAATTGTTTTTCACCAAAATGAGAGCTACCTCAGTGCTAAGTGTTTACACACTGTTGCCATGGCATTGGGAAGTAAATACATTTGTTAAGTGTGACGTCACGACTTCCACTTCCGGGTCCTAATATAGATACAGACGGCATCTCGTCATAGAGGGGGGCGTGGCTTCGCCGAGGGGGAAAATAGAATCTTTAGAGAAACACAATTTTCCACTCTTTTCAGCCATTTTCTGGTGGAATATCAACTTATTTACCACACATAAATAGAGTGAAGTGTAAATTGGGCCCATATGAATATTTTCTCACAGCAGATTGTTCAGTAGAAGTGAAAAAACAGCTGTTGTAGCTTGCACTAGCTAACCGTTAGCATTAGCCCAATGCTAACATGAAGCATCAAGTTAGCATTCTCCGTTATTTATGTATTTATGGGCTGTTGAACCTCTTTGCTCCTCTCCATGTCTTTGTATCTTTATTTAGTAGAAAACTATATTCATATTTCAGCATTTGTTTAAGTAGTTTTTGAATAATTAGAGAAAGTTTTGATTTTTCTCCAAATTGTTTTCCCCCTTAACTGTTTTCAAACATGACCATATATGGGCGATTCCAAAGAGACCGTCTGTATCTATACGGCTAATATGCAAGAAAACATTAAAAACTCTTTAATACAACAATCAATATTTCTGAAACTCAACGTGGAGTGACTGAACCTACTTATTTCTCAGACTCCGCAACTGCTGCGGCGTTAGCATTTATCTCCGCTAAACCGGATGTACCGACTTTAGTAAATATTGCTTTTTTAGCAGTAGGTGCGGCATTTTTGGCTAATGAGTCTGAGAAATAAGTATGTTCAGTCACTCCCCGTTGAGTTTCAGAAATATTGATTGTTGTGTTAGAGAGTTTTTTGTAGTTTCTCACACATCTACGACCCCGGAAGTAGAGCTGTGACGTCACCACTTAACAAACGTATTGTCAAATAATGGCCGCTGTACACTGTGTGAACCATCGCACCACATTGTGACATCTAAAAAAAAATCGTAGCTACAACCAAAGTTTTGCCACAGTGTTTATTCTGTTTATGTCCATGGAAAAGTGCAGGGAAAGTCCTATAAAATGTGGAGTTGGACCCGCTCATGCCTGTTGCTTATGACTCTGGCTGCGTGCGGTGCTGACGGGACATTGACAAAGATCCTCAGCGAGAGGAGGCTCACTCGGCAATTAGCCTTCAAGAATATATAATATATAATATGTTTCCTTGGAAGTAAAAGCCGCGCCCCTGGCCCCTGAAATCACTGGTGTTTGTTTCTTGCTCCAGCTTTTAACTGGTTCTGAATCAGCACCACTTTTTGGAACCAACAGCCAGATTTGTTCAGTGGAAAATGAAAGATCTGGGGTATACCTATTATGCAATAAAATGTAGGAGGAGCCGCCTACAACATCTCAATAAACCACAGAAAGAAAGAAAAGTCTTACCCGAGGATCTCCACGGACGGAGCAGCTGATGGCCGCGGTGTAGCCTGCCACTACAGTCCTGTCCACTAGGGGCGCTGTGAACTTGGGAGAGCGGCTCATGTCCATCTCTTTGTACGGACGGGGATTATAGCCCAAATCTGGAAACAACACAAGTCACAGGGTCATTTATAGTTTTGTGTAAGGACTGTTTTTAACATATTAATTTATCTGATGGATTCCCTAACTCTATTGGTAGAAACATAAGGCTGGAAAAAACTAAAGTGGATCAAATTGCTGTATTCTTTGGTCTAGCTTTCACTGCTTTGGTGCATGAGTGTAGATCGCTTTATATCATCTTTATTCCAAACCATGCACTGTTCCTGGCTGCAGACCTGATGAATACAAAGCCCCAGAGGATGATTAAATGCACAGCTCTAGTACACAGTTATATACGGACATACAGTGAGTTCAAGTTTAGCTGAACTGTCCCAGAAGGATATAATGTTCCCGATAAATCTCACACTTAAACCTGCAACTTCACTTCCTTACGTCATTAAGGAGTGCTAATAAACGTGGTATTTTTGTCACTGCAGCTCCTAAAATAGCAGCTTTATTTTCACAGAGTGCGCCTCATCATAAGAGCAGGGCGGGTGCAATATTGTGAATATATTAAATCTGCCTTTGGGTACCTCAGCATTTACAAATTTGAAATAATGTCTACCCTGATCCCACTACCTGAAGGTCACATATAATAAATGCGTAGTCGTGTGATTGTTTTGGTGCCTGAAGTAATAAAAATATCCTAAAGAGTGGAAATATCAAGGTTATAGTGTAGTATTCAGATTCCAATCTTTATTTTGTTCGATCTCAATAATCATCGTGGGACTTTATAATCGTCAGGCTTACAGGCAATTCTCTGAAAGAAACAGAACCTAGTTTTGGAGTCTGGACGAGACAAAGGAAGACTTTTCTGTGTTAAACTCTTAAAGCAGTACTAAGTAACGTGTTTACCTTAATAAATCCTTTCCGTAGTCCCTGTGGGGGTAATACAAGTGTTTATGGGACCATTGGAGGGTCTTTCATCTCCCCCTGGTGTCTCTGGCCAGAAAACCATGCTTGCAACTTGACTGCCACCGGACCAAGGCCACCAATACACACTAATGGAATCACGCAGAAGAAGCTAACAGGCTAACGGGCAAAGCTAACTGCGGGCTAGCGTCACTTTAAACAGTATTTACAGCCAAGTTTGGGTGAATAAAATTATTTCCATTGTATAATTGGATGTACAATATCCCTCTCTCCCTTTGTCTTTTCTGTCAGCGTAGTATTTACTCTCCAAGACAATTAATAAATTAAAAAAATCGATGAAAAAGTGACAAAAAAATCCACAAAAACACAACAATATAGGGACAAAAAGGCGACGAGAAGGTGACAAAAATAGCTACAAAACATGACAAAAATGTGTTGAAAAATTTGATGAAAACGCAACAAAAAAGTGACAGAAGAGTGATGATGAAAAAGAAAGTAAAAAATAAGTGACACAACAAAAATGCAAAGAATGATCAGTTTAGATCAATGTAGTTTTCAAATGAGGCTTTAATCTGGCTTGTGACCTTTTAGATTTGTGTAAAGCTGCACTGGATACAATGCACTGGGTAAAGGTGGGGGTTAAGAGTTTAAATGACACTGGAGGGAAGCATTTGGATTTTGTTTGAGCTGAGGTTTGTATGAAAATTCATGAATTAGATCAATATGAGAAAAAAAACAAAAAACAATCATGATTTTTTTTTTTGCCATATCGTTGAATCCTGATCCATTTGGTACGATCTAAACTGAGCTTGATCTGGCCAGACTCAATCGGAGCAACCCGGCGACAGAGGTGGGGAGGAAGGATGAAACCGCTCTCATTAACTACAATAGAAACTTAAAGTGATAGTCTGGAAGTCTAAATGTATTACACATTTTATAAAATGTGCTAAATCAACCACCTGGTCTTGCATTTTGATCTAAAGTAAGTAATAATATATACATCATATTGTTTGTGAAGTCCTTCCTTTCCGGATCTCAGCAACTAATCAGAGTCTAGTATCCTCCCGCTTTGACCAATGAGACGAGCTTTTCCTGTGAACTGGCCTGTCAGGTCCAATCAGAAAGGGAGGGGGAGGGGCTTGATCGTTGACTTTTGAAAATTCTGTTTCTGCTCTCCTCATTTTGCAAAGATAAGATAATCCTTTATTGATCTCACGAAGAAATGCTTCGGAGGAATTTGATTGTTTCTTTTCAAATTTCTCTCTCCTCACTTTGCAAACTTACGGACTATCACTTTAACAACAGTCGCAGAGCGATCACTCATGATGTTAGTATCTGCCCATGAAAGTGAGAGAAAAAAATACAAAATCACAGCGTTCGGCTCGTGCTGCTTAAGGATTAAGTTTAGCAAGACATCGAGAAGACAAGAACAACTTTGTAACATGGTAAAAAGCTCTAAAAAGTCGATTTTGCATAATACCCCCCCCCCCTTTTTGCATAATAGCCGCACAATTTGAGCACAGAACACGCCCCGTGATGGATTATGAGCTTGAAAAATGAGGAGGACAGTTTTATGTTAAGAAAATCCAGGATATACAGACTGAAGCGCTTAAAACCACTTGAATGACACAAAATACTATCCCAGGTATGGATTTTGATGAGGAAACAATGTTATAATGTGGTGAAAGCTTTAAAAAGAACAAGTGTATTTTGTTTGATCTGTCTCTGGACAAAACAAGCCTCTCTTGGTCTCCGCCGATTAGAGAAGATGCAGAATCAGCACAAACAGTGGGGCATTTGGCCGGAGGCAGCTGGCACTTTCACTTGTTTTTAAACTGCAAATCAGAGTGAAATAATCATCTGATGAAACAAAACAACACCCATTGTTGTTTTGCTCGAAAGGTGCGAATCACACTTGAGTTTATGGAACAGTTCGGACGCCGTAATGAGGCTGCGGGAGAGTTCATGGGAGTTCGTCTGCTGCTGCGTGTGTTTTGTTTTTGCATTTGAAAAAAAAAAAAACAGTCTCGGCCACAAGATTTCCTTCTGGGCTTTCTTACGGGTCACGTCCTGCTGGTTTAAGCAAAGCACAGCCCTCGTTTTGCGCTGGGGAAGTGAAGTAATTGAATCGTTTTGTTTAGGAGTGAGTGGAGGATGGGCCAGCACATCAGTGGAGCCGGGTAAATGCTGTAACTGACTGAAGCTTTGTGGTGGAAGAGAAGCTGAGTTAAAAGGCAAAGTTCTTCAATTACGAGTCAATTACACTGCTCCTCCCTGTGGCCATAAATGGACAAGATCCAGAGGAGAAGAAGAGTTTGAGTTTATTTCTTTAAAGCTATACTGTGCAACTTTTCAGCAAAGCGTTAAACGTTTTCTTTCCTTTCTCTTTTCAGACCTGACTGACTCGCATTTGTTGCATCATTCTCATCCCCTTCTGGAGCCGCCACCCGAACGTGGTGGAGGGGTTTGAGCGCTCGAATGAACCTGGGAGCTCTGTTGTCGGGGGCTTCGTGCCCCTGGTAGTCTCCTGCCAGGTCTCCCATGACAAACAGGTACTAGGTGACGGGTCAGACAAAGAGCGGTTCAGAAGACAGGCCCGGTTAGAATCTTGAGGCTGTCCTTCCATGGACCCACCACCTGCAGGAGGAGCCATGAGGGCTGGTGCAATGTGATTTGGGCAGCTCCAACAGCGTGGAAGAAAATGGATGGATGGATTTTCACTGTATCCGCGACCTCTGTCCTTGCAGTTTTGCCCCTGATCTCATGATCATAGGCAAAGGTAGGAACGTAGATCGGTAAATGAAGAGCTTCCCACTTCACCACAAAAGTCCGATTCACCTTTTGCCTCTTTTTGCTTTGGATCGGCACTTCCTTTGTCACGAGTCTTCTGGTAGAGCACACAGTCTGCATTAAATCTAGAGCACGGTAGATTGATTTGTGTAAAATGTCCAATGTTCATTTGTACCACCAAGTCAACACTGCAATGTTTCTCTGCGTGGCCTAAAAACGTCTTTGTATCCGTGTAGAACTGATTTTCTCTTGACTCGTGAGGCCGTCCTTCTGTGGACCCACCACCTGCAGGACCTCATTTGACAGACTTCAGGTTCCAGAAGTTAAAACCCAGTGCATTGTTCTCAGAGACTTTGTTTTTCAAAACATTAAAAGTATAGTGAAAACTAACCAACAATAAGATAACTCCTGACCACAAATGAATCAAAGTCTTGCCCAAAACATTTTAAGCTGAAAAGATATACTCTCATTTCGCTGTATTTCAATTATTTGGTGTTTTCTTTCACTGGATATAATGGCGCTATGGTCACTAATTAGCACATAGCTTATAATCCTCAGTCAAGCTCTTTCAACTCTTGAATTTCTTTGGGAAAAAATAATGGAAAACAGGGCGGACACTGTTGGTGCCAATACATTTCTATACTAAGTGTACATATGCAGTATTAAACAAAACTGAAATTATCAAAAATGTCTCCTAAATGTCAAAGCCCATTTGCGTCTGTGGCCAGTTTCACTCTTCAGAATCAATTTGATCAATTATGCACAGGCACCATCCACGGCCGGTCTACAAGGTCCCCTCATCTCTCTTTACTGTGTACTTCCTGTGCTCGCTCCCTGTCCTTTGTTTACCTGCTTTGGAGATGAAGGCCGTGTTCTTGCTGGGCCCCGGGTCCTCGCTCAGCCCGCAGATGTTCTCGCTGTAGACTCTGAACGAATACTCGTTGCCCATGATCAGGTCGGACACAGTGCAGCTGGGCCTTCGATTGTGTTCGTACACCGTGAACCATTCCTGATGAGAGCGGACGAGAGAGAGACGAGACGGTTCAGCCACAAGAACAAGAAAAAGAGGCCAATGAAACCAGAGGAAGCTGCTGTCAGCATCATGTCATTTATACGACAGGAACAGCAACAACGTCTAAACTGAGGCTGACAGATGCTTTGTCTTTATCTTGCGATAACCAAGGTCTTTGGCAATGTAATCATTTTTAATCTCTGTATTAACTGTTTATTTCATTTAATTGCAAACATAGTGTAGCACATATTAATCTCAATCTTTAAGAGTATTTTTGGACGTGCTGGTAGGTCCTGAAAAAGGGTTTGGGTGAAAAAGGGCTAAAGTAGGTCATGAAATAGTACTTGGAGAGCATCAAGTCTCCTGACATTTAGAGAAACTGTATACCTATTATGCTGTAAAAGGTTTAGGTGGGTTGGTTAATCCATCCATCCATTCATCCATTGTCTTCTGCTTTATCTGAGGCCAGGTCGCCAACGTAGCAGTCTGAGCAGAGATTCACAGACTTCCCTTTTCCCACACACACTTCCTCCAGCTGTTCTGGGGGGATCCCGAGGCGTCCCCACTGCCAGCTCAGAGACATAGTCCCTCCAGTGTGCCCTGGGCCTTTCCCAGAACACCTCCCCAGGGAGGGACCAGGAGGCACCCAAAACAGATGCCTGCGCCCCTCAGCTGGCTCCTCTCGATGTGAGGGAGCAGCTGCTCTACTCTGAGCTCCTCCAGGGTGACTCATTTTGAAAATCAGTTTCACTGTATCCCCTCCAGGAACCGCCACCTTAACATGGTGGAGGGGTTTGAGCACCCGAATGATCCTAGGAGCTCTGTTGTCGGGGGCTTCGTGCCCCTGGTAGTGTTTTCCAGGGCAAACTGGTCCTAGGTGACGGGTCAAACAAAGAGCGGTTCAGAAGCCCCTTATGAGAGACCAACAAGCCCGGTTAGAAACGTGAAGCCGTCCTCCCGTGGACCCACCGTCTTTAGGAGGAGCCATAAGGAGCTGGTGCAATGTGATTTGGGCATCACCAACAGCTGCCCCCACGACCCGGCAACGGACAAGTGGAAGAAAATGGATGGATGGATGGATGGATGGATTTTCACTGTATCCGCGATCTCTGTCCTTGCAGTCTTGACCCTGATCTCATGATCATAGGTAAAGGTAGGAACGTAGATCGGTAAATGAAGAGCTTCCCAATTCACCACAAAAATCCGGTTCACCTTTTGCCTCTTTTTGCTTTGGATCGGCACTTCCTTTGTCACAACTCTTCTGGTAGAGCACAAAGTCTGCATTAAATCTAGAGCACAGTAGATTGTTTTGTGTAAAATGTTCATTTGCACCAACAAGTCATCACTGCAATGTTTCACTGCGTGTTCTAAAAACGTCTTTGTATCCGTGTAGAACTGATTTTCTCTTGACTCACCCTGTTCTATGTAAACTAATACGAGAGTAGGGGCGGCACAATTCATGGTGGCACCTAGAATAAGGTGAATACAGTGACTGCATCACTACAGATGCCGCACCATTACGTATGTCGATCTCATGCTCCAAGACCCAGAGATACTCAAACTCCTCTACTTAAGCCGAGGACTCTCCACCGACCACCTTTTTTCCAGTTGGGTTGGTTGAGGTAAACTTTATTGTCCCTCTCTGCTTTTGACCCATCCTTGAACGCTGTCGGGGCAACCAGTCAGGAGTAATAGGTGACCACGGGGGAGCCACAAAGAGCTCGGTCAGGACTACGGACTTGCTGGAGGAATCGCCTATTGTTCATTTAAATTCAAGAAGAAAAGTCATGGAGGATCACTCGACTGGACCTCTTTTGAAAGCTTTGACATGCACCTCCTCACAGAAAGGCATTAGCTTGCTGACCCCCCTGCCTCTGTGCAAACTAATAACCCTGCCCCATTTGAAATTAATTGAAAATCCTGGCCGTATCATTCATGTGTAAAGGGCATATGAAAGAAGCCAGCAGCTAAATGTGACACTGCAGACTTCAATGTTTGCTTTGTATTAACCGTAATCATCCGCGGGCCGTATCCTGTAACCCACACAGTGTTATAAATGCAGAAATGGTGTGCACAGTGAAATTAATGACTTTTGTTCTGAACTTACTGTTGGTTTAAGCTGATTAGTGCATTGGGATCGACCACAGTTTGTCCGCTCCAGGAGTCATGTTTAACCGGGTCACTTTTTCAAAGCCTTTGTTTCCAAATTTCACACTATTTTGCTAATAACCGTGGCATTTTTCACGTTTTTGACCCATTTAAGAGCACGTGTTTTGGAGGTTTTCACGTTTCTGAAGAGTGTCTGGGCCAAAGCAACAACTGTGCGTCCTCTTTATCGAAAACAAGTCAGTTGTAGTTGCAGTTGTACCTTAGTTTTCATATCTGCCTTCTCAATGGTGTAGCCGAGGATTTCACAGTTGCCGTCGTCTTTGGGGGGTTTCCACTCGAGAGCGGCGTTGAATCCCCAAACGTCAGTGACCCGCACCGCTATGGGTGGGCCCGGCTTGTCTGGGAGAGAGAGGGGAGCATAATCAGACAGGCTTGGCATTATGCAAGGGCAACCAAGGACAAAAGGAAAACCTATCTTTAGTTAATACAGCATGAATTATAAACACCAGGAATAAAATGGAGGAGAAAGAATATCTGTGCGCATTAGTAAAACAATATTTTAATTCCTTCATCCATCTTTGTCCGCTTTATCCGAGGCCAGGTTAGCGGGGGCAGCAGTCTGAGCGGGGACTTCCAGACGTCCCTTTCCACACACACACGAACGCACGTCCCCCAGCTCCACCGCGGGACAGGCCCGACTTGCTAATAAATGACCTTCATTGTTTAACTAGATTTCTGCTATTTTTCTATTCTTTCCCTTTCGATGCAAACCCTGTATTTTGTAAAATGCGACACACATTCTTGTACCGCTGGCATCTTTGCTTGAAATAAGGAATAAACATTTGTAATTTATATTCATATACAAACAGAAGCTGGCATAATGTTTAGTATTGTCTCGGTACACACAGATAAACAGAAGTGACCATATTTTATTCTTTGTTGAAAGTGATAATATTCTATCACACTGGCGCTGTGAGATGGATTGTCACGAGATCAATCACATATTCGCAAAATTCCAGCCTGTGCAGCTGATTTATTAGAGTCTGGTGGTTTGAGCAAATACAGGGGGAGTGACCTAGCTGAGGGGGAAGAAAACCTATCATGGAATCACACATTTTTTTTACGCCTTTTAGCCGTTTTCTGGCGGACTGGTGAGGCCTAGGCGTTAATTTAACCTGGGAGATTGATTTCAGCATAACCTCCAGCCAATGATCGCTTCCGAGAGGGCCACACCTCCACCTCAGCCATCAGTGTAAGAGCCGCACCTCCATAGCAGCCAATCATTCCCCTCGGTCCCGCTTTCAAGCCCCAGCAATCATGGTGCTTCCCTGCTGTGCTGCGACCCACCTCCGCCCCATCTCCGCCTCTTCCGTCCACAGCTTCTACCTGCTGCATCTTCACGGGTCTCCTATACCACCACCAGTGTCCAGGCTCCGGGGGAAGACGTCCCTAACTCCAAGCTGTTCATCCACACTGACTTTCATACATCATACATCAATGTCTACCACCGGGGTCTGACCGCCAAAACTAATAAACACGTCAATAAATCTTCCTAATCGCTGCTTTTGTCTGTTTGAGTCTATCCAGGCTGAATTAACACATTCATCATAACACCAATAAAGTCAAGCCAAAATCGGGTCCATATGGATGTTTATCACCGCAAATTGTTCAGTAGATGCAAAAAAAAAAACGGCACATGTTACTAAAGTAAGCACATGTAGCACATGTAGCATGAAGCTATCGTAGATTTCTGGCTAGCATTGTCTGTTTTTTAAATACTTATGGGCTTGTTGATGCACTTTGCTCCTCTACATGTCTCTGTGTCTCTACTTAGTAAGGACAATATGTTAATAATTCAGCATTTGTTAAAGTAATGGAGAGTTAAAGTTTTTCTCTTCTTTGTTTTCCCCCTCTGGCTGCTTCGAACATGACCAAATATGGGCAAAATATGATGCCGTCTATTGCGTGGCTTCATTTTAAACTTTTGCTTTGGTTGGATCAATGCACCAAATGCTCCGCTTAAAGTTCATCCACTTCCTGAATAATTTAAACAACAGTATATGTGCGCTAATGTCATTATAATATCAATCTGGCCTTTTCAGGGTTCGTAACTGATGGCAGTAGAAAGGTCTCTGAGACAAATGATTATATGACAAGTTTGTACAAGTCACTAACTAAAAAAGGTGGTAAAACGTCGAAAGCAGTGAATTAGCGTGGATTTTATAGGACCCTGCCCTACATCAGAAATGGTGGCATCATCAAATCTTATAATGTGAACCTGATTTACAACACTCGGAAACCCTGGGTCATCTGAACCCCAGCAATATGTTTAAGGTGATTATGACAAATTACAAGCTAATCCTGCCCCAACCTACAACATGCAGCTGTGACACATCTTATAGAGGTCGCTCGAGTAATGAGCAGTTTCTATAAGTGACAGTGTCCCTTTAAATCCAGCCTAATCCCAGAGTACAGTTAATCCGGAGGGAGTCCGTCCTGCTCAATGATTCTATACCACTCTCCACGTTCTCCTGATCTACCGAGGCAAGTACTTTCATGGCTGAATCGACTCTTTGGAACGATATGGCTCTCATTGGGGGATTTATATGCAAATATATACAAATATAACTGAAGAGAAGTTAAAGATAAAAACCTTTGCACTAAATTGACTTTGTTAAATGTGGCGCAAAGTGTCATTCACATGTACAGTATTTCAAAGGGTAAATTAGTCCTGCTGTACATTTGGATGATGTTTATTAAAGGGACTACACGGAGTTTAAAACTGTTAAAATGATGTTGCATGTTCCAGCCATGTCCTAATGTGTAGAATGAGCTCAGACCTGTTCACCACAACTGCCTCTAAAATCCTGCACTGTCACTCAGAAAGGTGTCACTTTGGCCCGAAGTGCCGTCATGCACGAGCTTAATATAGAAGGTGCAGTTACACGTATGACCTGAGGTGGCAGTAGTGAGTATAAAATGGCTAACTTGCATCTAGCCCCTTTAAAGCCACACTGCAGAATATTCCAGTTAATAAGTCACAATGCGAACCATTTGGAAAAGGATCAAATTGATTTAAACATATAAGGCCTGATCTTGTGTTTTCTAACTATGTAACTAATGTAGAACAACCTTTTCCTCCAACCAGACCCACCGAGGGCAAGTGAGAGGGTGTTGGGGTTGTGGAGAGTGAACATGTGCGTTTGTTTGGGTCGCGCTGTCGCAATTATGGCCTTGCGAGCGCCGACCTGGCTGTACACTGGACACTTGGGCAGCATGTTTTCAAGTTTTTCATTAGCAGTTAACTAAGGCCCTTAGCGGTTAATACTCAATTAACCATTAGTGTGCGCACTATGGTATTATATGAATGTACTGTATAAATAAACGCATGTGGACAGTTAGCAAGCTGGCTAGTACGGGAAACTCGGTTCGAACAAAATCTCAACTGTGAAAAGAACCATCTTTTCAATTCTACCCAGAACTCGTACACAAGAATCAGCTCAACAACGGAGCAGGCGACACAAGTGATTTTTTTTTGCACTTAAAGAGAATAGACACAAGTTTGCCATTGTATACTCACTACTGCCACCTCAGGTCATACCTGTAACTGCACCTTCTATATTAAACTCGTGCATGACGGCACTTGGACCCAAAGCAACAACGTTTGAGTGACAGTGCAGGATTTTAGAGGCAGTTGTGGTGAATAGGTCTGGGCTCATTCTACATTCTAGGACATGGATGGAACATGTGGGGAGAGGAAAATACTTTTTTCTTTTTAAACTCTGTATAGTCCCTTTAAGTCAAAGCTAAATGCACTAAAAATGATTTGTCAGACAAGCGAAAGATTTCATTCCCAAACACATTTTTCAAAGTGTAAATATCAGCCCTTTTGTGATTTTAGATGCAAGCTGGTCATTTTATGCTCACTACTGCCACCTCAGGTCTTACGCGTAACTGCAGTCTCAATATTAAACTCGTGCATGACAGCAATTTGGGCCCGAAGCAACGACTTTTGGAGTGACAGTGCAGGATTTTTCGAGGCAGTTGTGGTGAATAGGTTTGGCCTCATTCTACACATTAGGACATCGCTGGAGCATTTTCTTAATTAATAATAATATTTTTTAAACTCTGTATAGTCCCTTTAAATAAAAGAACCTTCTATCAATATGGCTCTTTGAAAGGAACGGATCCCAAAGAGTCCCTGTAAAGAGCCGTAAATCCCATAGTTGGCTGGCTAACCTGCGCTTTTGTAGCACTTTGGTCAAGTTAGTTCTTTCAGAGTGCGTTATAAATAAATTTGCCATTGTCATAGCTAAAGGCATTTCTATGATTTCTATGGGATGACATGTTATGGCCTTTTCCAGCGATTAGTTCATAGATAATATGAGTTCTTTAGGGCCAGTTACTTTAACGACTCTTTGAAACGAAAAGATCCCAAAGATTCGGCTCCCCTCAAAGTCACAAATCCCGTCGCTGTAAGTCCGAGGCTCATGGGAAGAGGGATCGGGGAAATCAAAGCTCCAGGCGTCTGAACACCCATCCCAGGAATTACCATCACGTCTGAGAAAGAGCCAGTGACACGGGGGAGATTAGCCTCATCCGCTTTTCCAAATGGGTTATTAAGGAGACGCACCGCACACCGCCGTAATCTCAGGCTTCAAACACCTGGTTCAGGAGGAACACGGTCTGCGCTGACAAAAAGAGGGAGACTTAAAGCTAGACCTGTCCCTGATCCGAAAATATTGAGTTATTCTTTGCTGTAATGACCTTTTGGAGATTTTAAACATGTTATAATGTTCCTTCATAAAAAAAAATAGAGGAGTTGCACTTTAAAGCAAGACTGTTGTTGTATTTGAGTTGTGAAGTTGTCACTGACCCACGACCTGGATGTGAATGTCTGCGCTGTCGGACGTGTTCTCGATCTGAACGTGCAGGGTGTAGACTCCGGAGTGGGCTCGCTCTGCAGTGCGGATGAAGAGGATGGAGTCCAGTTCGCTGTTGCGGATCCCCACGGACCGGTCCTCCAGGGGCATCCCGTCTTTGAACCAGGTCACCACGGGGCGAGGCTTACCCTACAGCCATAGGGGGCAGAGGAGAGAGGCTGTGAAACATGAAATGAGAGGTAAACACACAACAACATGCATCACTCCTTCTCATTTACGTTAGTTACACCAGTCGAGAGAGAATCCATGACGGCAGCTCAGTCTCCTGCCGGGTTGAGTAGCAACCAATGGCCGCTGGCTGCTCTGCTTTTTGACCACAAACGTGGGGGCCGCCATTGCTCCGCCGTTGCTGTAGTACCTCCATATCGCCGCTAGGCACCCATTGAAAAGCATTGGACTTTAGACACGTTAAAAACTACTTTAAAGCCTGGTTTCAATTGTTTCAACACTAGACTAGGCTAGATATTCCTCCTGAGATAACGCTGGGTTAATAACAATATATGAAACCAGGCTGGTTTTCGTAATATGAATTTTTGAAATCTCGTACTTAACGAGGCTCGGACTGTTAGCATTGAAGCAGCGCGAGCTACACGTCACGCAAGGGCCGAGTCTACGGTGAAGATCCCGCCCCCATGTCCTTTTTAGGAACATGCTTCGTCAGAGCTGGGGAGGGGGAGTCTGTAAATCCGCCATGAATTCCCCCACGGCCGTGGTCATTCTGGTAAACGGGGAGGAGTGAGCATAAGACGTCCATTTTTTCTACAGTCTATGGTAGCAACAAGCCTCCACAGTGCTCCATAAGCCAAAAAAAAAAAAAAAAAAACTAGAACAAAAACCATGACACTTCCCTCCGATTAGCCACTTGAGGAAACTCTATTTTTTAGAAACAATAAAAGATTTTAGACCCAGACTTTTAAGTTGTTTTTGACACGTGTAAAGTCCCCATAGGATTGCTACAGTGAGCCTTCTGGAGTCGCCTCTTGCCACTAGGGGGTGGTATTGCGGCAATGTCAGCAGCTCGCCTTGAGGGCTGGAAAGTGCTTTCCTTACCCAATTGTTTCCAATATATGCCAGCTCAAACCAGTGCATGGTGTCGTTGTGTCCATGGGCAAGGCGCTGCACTCACCTTGGTTATGAATTTAGTTTGAGTAAGTTGGTTGTGGCTTGAGAGAAAAAATAAAAACGGCGACACAAAGGTCACATGCAGATATTTGGTTGGACCACCTTTAGCTTTGATTACAGCACTCCTTCACTGTGGCATTGTTTCAATAAGATTCTGCAATGTTGAAAGATTAAGTGTTGCATTTGTTTTGTACAGGCAAGTCAAATTGAATTTTTCATTCGGTGCATCATTTCTTAGGATTTGCAAACATTAAATCAACCCGAGGAAAGAGAATTGGACAAAATGTGCTACTTTGAAATAAAAAAAATGTGGTGAATTTCAGCCAAAAACTGCAAATGAACATATTTTAGGCCCGGGAGCCAAATCCGGCTCTCCAGGAAAGAACCTCTGGCCCCCAAGAGGATTTTGAGAAATACTATTAATAAGCAAATAAGAGATCAAATACCTACCAAAATGCGGGAAATTCTGTCTATATTATCATTTTTTTTTTTATCCTGGCAGGACATCCCAAAACGTCATATATATTGTCAAACATTGGAATTTTTAGAAAGTGGTACTTTACTTTGGGCCACAATGGTTTTTGGCATTGAACAAAATTGGCCCTCCACGACACAAACTTGCCTACCACTGTTTTAGACCATGATTTTAGTATTTTCAATAAACTTATACAGTAAAAACTGTTGAGAGATGTCACAATTTATCAAGAAATTTAGTTTGAATCCAATTCAATTACATTTTAGGCCTTGATTTTGGCACCATTCATTGCATAACTTTTAATGCTTTTTAATGCCCCGCAGAAACCCTGTCTTGTATTGCTAGGTATTGCTATCTCCTGCCCCTCACTGGGTCCAGTGACATCATCACATTTTAGAACCTGCAACCCAGTAATTGCTGAAGGGAGAGTGTGACCACTGCGCAAAACCCTCTCCAGCACATCCTAAAGATTCTCAATGGGATTCAAATCTGGACTCTGTGGTGACCAATCCATCCCCTGCTCCCTGAACTACTCTTTTACAATGTGAGCCCGATGAATCCTGGCTTTGTCATGTTGGAATACGGCCGTGCATCAGGGAAGAAGAAATCCATCGATGGAATAACCTGGTCATTCAGGATGCTGATCTCATTCTTTGGGTTCATAGTGTTGCTGAACCTACAGAAGTTACATCCAGGTAGCAACTTTTTTTCAGGCAGTGTATTAAAATAATGGCCATGATTTGAACCGCCAACCTCTCAGTTATTGGGCTCTACCATCTGACCCAGTGTTGCCCATTGTTGTCACCAAGCTATTTCCATCACATTTCCAAGTTCTTGCTCTGCTGTAGCGCATAGAGCGACCAAGTAATTGTACCATTCCACACAGAAGTCGAGCAGCAGCAGGAGCAGTCTTGATTTTGGGCTTCAACGTTCCCTCTTGGACACTTAAATCCTTTCTCTTTAAAGCTGTAAAAGTTCTTTGACTGCTCCCTTCTCTCTTTCCTCAATCACACAGAGGCACGGTTTCGCCCCTGTCCCATGAGAGCGTCCCAGACCCTCTCCCGCCTCCAGCGCCTCGTCTTCTTCAAAAGACAAGATGGCCGCCGCTCTCTACGGCCTGTCTGCCTTTGTTTAGCTCCCACTTTTACAGCTTGTTTAATGCCATTATTCAGAAGACAGTGTCAGAAGTGCTCAGGCTCTGCGTTCCCTTTGAGGTGCACCAACGCGCACACAAAAGCAACAGTGGCGCTGTTTAAGGGGAGATGTACCTACATCGGGAATCAAAGAAATTGTCTAACCTACACTTAATTATATGTTATTTTGTTAACATAATCAACATAAGTCTACAATCTAATCCACCAGATGATGATTGATTTCTCGCTGTCTTTTTTCCCCTACCTGTTCACTAGGGTCTCGTCTGTTTATGAAATATGATGAACAAGTCATTTGGTTATGGTTTAGTCCTTGTACATTTCCATAGTTTACATTTTTGGTATTGTTATTTTCTTGGTTGAGGATTAAGATTAAAGGGTTAGGGGTATTTTGCTTTTTGCAGGTATTTGATAAGAATCTCAAACACATCTTTATTCTATCTTACACTTTGCTGGTTAGAAAATGCAATATTTATCTTAAACAGCTGAAACAGGATGAGAAGGGTCTGAACGCAGCCACTGGAGGGGTTTGTAATCAGTGGAGCCTCCGCAGGACAATGCAAACTTAAAACCTAATCCTAACTTTAAGGATAGTGGAGTTTATTAAAGGCGTTTTATTGAGATTGAAAAAAGTGGAGGTGACGTCATTTCCTGTGGAGGTTTGAAGCTCTGCTGATCACATGACACTCCATCGGCTGCGTTTACCCTCTTGAGACATCCTGTAGTTGCACTTCCTGATTTTCAAGCAATCTCCTCATAAACCCTTCCCACCCACACCCTCTTCTTACCCCCCTTCGCTGTGTAGCTGTTTCAATGAAGAGAAAAAGGGACTACCTGCTCTGCAGGACTAAACTAATGCTGAGACCAAGTAAAAGCTAATTAATTATACATTTATGAACTATTACTGGAATAATTCTCTTCCTCCTGAGAGAGGAGGTTTGAAGCAGTCAACACTTTCCCTTCAAGGACAAGCCACGGAGCTAAACCAGATGCGGACTGACCTCTCATATTTTTGCATAACACTGACTTTCAGGATTGTAAACAACTGCACACACGTACCCCTCCCTAACCACGCCCCCGTCGTTCTGCGTCTGCCTCAACACGATTCCTCAGCCCCATCCCCCAGTCCATGGCTGGTCGTACTTCCTGTCCCCAAGAAAAAATTCTCCACATGACTTTGTGTGTTTCCCATGTTATATGTGCTTTGCCTTAAAGCAGTACTAAGTAATTCTTGCCCCTAGAAGCCATAAGCGCAACTGCAGGTGTCGTAGCAAGTTAGTAATTGTCTTGGAGAGTAAATACTACGCTGACAGGAAAGGCGAAGGGAGAGAGGGATATTGTACATCCAATTTAACAATGGAAATATTTTTTTTCACTCAAACTTGGCTGTAAATACTGTTTAAAGTGATGCTAACCCGCAGTTAGCTTTTCCATTAGCATGTTAGCTTCTTCTTCGTGATTCTATAAGTGTGTATCGGTGGCTCCGGTCCGGTGGCAGTCAAGGTGCAAGCATGGTTTTCTGGCCAGAGACACCAGGGGGAGATGAAAGACCCTCCAATCATCCCATAAACACTTGTATTACCCCAACAGGGACTACGGAAAGGATGTATTAAGGTAAACACGTTACTTTGTACTGCTTTAACTTAACCTGATTGTAATTTCGCACATCTCCTCTTGTAAGGCACATTGAGTTGCCTTGTGTACGAAATGCATGGTATAAATAAAGCTGTCTTGCTTTGCCTATGGCGAGTGCTTTTACTTCATGATGGGAGGATTAGCAAGAGATCCAGAATCCTACGTGGATTCTCTGGAAGAGCCGTTTGGGAAAAGGAGAAGCCTTAGGAGCTGCTGCCGTGGTGCAACAGATATTATAGATTACTCGTAGATGCTGTAGCGCCTCGAAACACAGCTCCAGGTATGTTTTTGATGAGAGAACAACATTGTCACATATTAACAAACATAATACCCTCCCTTTTAGGAAGACTTACTTGTCTCCAAAAGGAAATTGAACCTTCGCATTTGATACAAACTTTGATGTAACTGAAGGGCAGGGACCCATCAGGGCTTGAGCCACATTTGAAGGATTGCATGTTTTAGGATAAGGAATCCAGGGCACAGGGTAATACACATGGAGAATCTGTAGATGCATTCAATTCTGTTCACTTTGACTTCAAGCTGACTTCATTTATTTTCACTTCCTCCGAAAAGCTCCTAAAAGTGTCAAAAACATGAGACGAGCCGCCGGTGTTATAGGGTTTCTCGCAGCATTAGCCGTCCCTGTGAAAAGGCAATCTCTCTGAAACTACATCTACACACATTAAAACGACGTTCAGATCAACATTTCCAGACCCTGATCTCAGCTCTCACTCGCACAGAAGCGCTGCTAGTTTTAGGGACTTGGGATTAACTCTCCGAGGCGTCTCCCATTGAGTTTGATTCAAAAGTATTTTACACAGTCTTTAATCTGCTCTCAGTGGGGCTCGTTCTCACAAATCCACTTAAATTTCTCTCTTAGGAGACTTCTAAGAGACTGGAAACCCTTTGCCTGCACCCAAAGAGTGTTCTGCAAATAAAATAAGGCTGCAAGTGTGAGATATACTACGAGCGTCGACTAATATTGATACACTTGGAGGCATTTTTTACCTCGCGCAAATCAACAGCTTCGAGGCATGCACCATCTCCCCATCGAGAAGAGCTCCCTTTTCCTTCACAAAATTCACAAACAGTAACTTATTTCAGCAGCCTCATCGTAATTGTTAAATGTTCCAGCTATAAGTTCATAACTTCTACTTTAATAAGCCAGTTGTGGATGATTTAGCTATAAAAAGCTAAGCATGCTCCAGCTGTGATTATGTGGCATAAAACCTAATTAAAATGGTCTCATTATTCATTTTATTGTTAAAGGTTAACTTCTTGATCATCTTTACAGTACAGTGTCTTAGTATAATAAAACATCTGCACACATTCAAACTTTACTGTCAATATATGCGTTTCCAGTGACATCACACTTAGTTCCGGCGGCCATTTTGAATACCAAAGTTACATTATGCAGTATTATAACATGTACCAATATCTCTACTCAGGAAGAAAAGACAACTGATTGACAAAGGCATTTTTATGTACTCGTAATCATTGCTCAAGCTCAAGCTCAAGACGTTAGCATGCTACCGGTTAGCAACTGTCATCAATCAACTGTCAATGGCTTCAACACGATAAACACACGTGTGGCTCACATCTATGAACACTGAGGAAATACTACAGTAACAGCTCAGCTCTGACCTCAGTCACATGTTGTAGCCGAAGCTAGATTTTTTTAGAGTCTGGTTCAGGACTTTCTCTTGGAGGTAAGAGCTGAGCTGTTGAAGCTACATGCTAACCGGTAGAATGCTAACGTCTTAAACACTGACTCACTGGTTTCTTCACATAGTGCGCTCTTAGGGGTCGTGTTTTTACTGTTATCTTCTTGAGCAGTGATTACGAGTAAATAAAAATGCCACTGTCAATCAGTTGTCTTTCATTTTCATCCTGAATAATTTCAGTTTAGTTGGTTACTTTCAGTGTTGAGGTAATGTATTAGTCATTATTAGTCAATGCATTTCAAATAACTCGAGTTACAAGTGCATGTAAATGAATGAACGAAAAAAATGCCAAATTCCTCCCAAATAAAATGCAGCACCAAAATCAAGTTTAAGATCTGCAGTAGCAAAACAAGAGAGAACGGGGGAAAGTGAAGGAAAAAGCAATCGCTGACTGCACTTTTGCTCGTGGCATTATTATGATTTTAACAATAATATGTAATACAAACATACACAATTTTTTGCTGAAACTACTAATATAGAATATATTACCATTTTTAAGTAACTTGCCCGACACTGGTTACTTTGTAATAATATTGGCAAGATCCTCGAGGTAGGGGGTACTCGGAATATAAATGAATGACTCAAGGGGAACAAGAGACAAAAAAGGTTGGGAGCCACTGGTAGGGGGTAATTGGCTCAACGGTACAACAGGATGCGGAACTATTAATGATTTTGTGTCGATAGAGGGCAGACAATATAAGTTATTACTTTTTTCTGCTTCTTTTCATTCATATGTTAAATGCTGCTGTGCTGTCGCATTTGCATTTTAAATTAATGAAATAACAAATCAAATTTAATTAAATTGAATGAAATTAAAATCATGCACAACTCGACAAGTGCGCACGTCATTGACAAAACACCGGGAGTAAGTCCGACTGGTTGATCGGAGATAAAGGTGGCCTGCCCTCTCCAGGACGGTGGAGAATTTCTGCCTCAAGTGGAGGAGTTCAAGCATCTCATCAAGGATCAAGTGTCTACAATATGTTATGGCACAGATTTCAAATAACACATTTCTGCATGTGCGTCCATTGATCTCTCCCGCAGACAGACACACACTCACCTGGAAGGGGATGAGCAGGTTGATCTTCTCGCCCACTCGGGTGATGAGCTTCGAGCGCAGATGACGAGGCACACGGATCTTAGGCGACTCTGACGGAAACGCAAATAGAAAAATACGACCTAAGTGTGGGCGGAGGAGGAATGATACAGTACAGAGAGTATAGACGTGTAGAGTCAGCCATCATGTAAAGATGTAAAGTCTGTAAAGGCAATTCAACATATTGCCCTGCTAATCAATGCGTTAATTGAGGAGTTGTAAAAATATTAAGTCAATGTTTGAGAGAAAAAACAACAAATCTGACTCACAATCTCCTGATAATGGGGAGTAGATTAGTTTTATTTGATTAGTTTTACCGGATTTTTGTGGAGAGTTTCACAACTATACATTTTTGAAAACTTTATGAAATAAGCAATGAGAAAAACAATGTGTCCATGTAAAAAAGAACGGTGCGACAAAGTGCAACAAAAACGTAGTTTGGTGTAAATGTATGGAATTTAGCAGAATATTCCATTTGGTCGTTCCAATCAAAAAAGTAAATGAAACCTTTGTCATATAATTCACGGCGTTATCGTAGCGATGACCAGACCTCCCCATTTACTCTAATGGAAAAATGATTGCACAATTTTACCAAATGACAAGGGAAAATGGAAACCTTGTTTTTTTGCTTATACCAAGGTTTCTAAAAATATATAGTTTTTAAACTCTCGATGAAAATCCCACAACAGTGGAAATCTGAACATAGTGAACCGTACTATTATGTTAATACTGTATCAACTTTATTCCTGGGTTTGTGTTTACTGCTGTGTTTTCCATTGCCTTATTTTAACTAATATTACATTTTCTATTAGTATAGCCTATTGTAGTTGTATTTATTTACTACTACTACTATTACTGCTACTACTACTACTACTTATTTATTGTTGTTGTTTGTTGTATAGGCAATTGTATGTTTATAGTCATTACTACATGCTTTTTGTTTTCATTTATATTATTTTAAACACTGATTCAGTTAATTAGGGATAAGGCTTTTCTTTTAATGCTTTTGTCTTCTAAATTCCTTCTAAATTATTTTCTGTACCACACTTTGGAAACTGTTTCAAGTTTCTAAAATGTGCTGTATAAAATAAGTGGATTTGGATGTCTCTATTAGAAGTGGGCAAGATTTGACGACTCCTGTTTACATTCGGTTGACTTCGCTCCATTATGTTTGTGGGAAGATTTGTTAATGATATTACTTTCTATTTCGACTCACCTTGATCCCCATTGATAACATATTACTACAACCTGGGAGCTGATGTCCGGAGCCGTGGATGACGACGCTGATCCGCTGACCACTGAGTAAATAAAGCGGTGTATTTTCTCACCCACGATCTCTCTGATGGTGACCGGCTGTCCCAGGACGGCGGGAGGGCTGCGTCCGGCCTGGTTCACCGCTACCACCCGAAATAGGATCTTCTCCCCCACAGGAAGCCCCTTCACCCGGTACTGGTTCTTCTCCACCGGGGCCTCGTTAGCCTGCACCCACTGGTCACCTGGGGGCGCCGCGGAGCACGGGGAGGGCAAGGGACAGAGAGGGGGACAGAAATCAGGGGAGGCACTAGGGTGTTGTAGTTAGGAGTTGTATTAGTATAATACATCTGCACATCTTATTGTAGCTTTAAGGCGAGACACTGCAGGTCAATAGGTAAATGAATACATTTAGAGATATCCCTTTAAAACTTTTGTTGTGTATTACAAACATAAATATATAAAAATATATATAACATTTTCTCATGGCAACATTTTCTGTGTCAAAATGACCAAAAAAAGTGCTGTGTTTGTGTTTACCAAATAGTAAATCTGAATAATGGATAAATCAAGGTTTGTGTTGTCAATATATGAGATTCAAAGATCTTATTTTTACACTGAGCAACCAAGATTTACCTGGAAGACATTTTATTTTGCCTCGTTTTGTGAAGGAAGACGAGAAATAGATTTGTTCCCCCTTTATTTTCAACACTGTTTCCATTGTGTGTTTCTCATTGAAGGAATTAAGCAATGAATGAACACATGGGATTATGTGGGAAACAAAAAAAAGGTGGAATAACTCAAAATATGTTATATATTTTAAATTCTTCTTCTTCTAAATTATTCTTGTAATTTTCTCAATGAGCTTCATAAGGTTGTCCCTAGTTTAACAGTCTGAAGTAAAAACCAAAAAAGTGAAAACCAAAAGTGTGCAAAGCAGTATTCTGAAGAGTCCATCTAAACTCTTTTTTTTGCTAAAAACTAGAGGGGACTCGATTAAAACTTTTAATTGAGTTAATTAAGGCCTTTGTAATTAATCAATTGTAATTAATTGCATTTAAAGGGGCTAGATGCAAGTTAGCCATTTTATGCTCACTACTGCCGCCTCAGGTCATAGGTGTAACTGCACCTTCTATATTAAGCTCGAGCATGACGGCACTTTGGACCCGAATTAACATCTTTTTGAGTGACAGTGCAGGATTTTAGAGGCAGTTGTGGTGAACAGGTCTGGTCTCTGTTGAAACATGTAGGGGAGGAAACTACTTAATTTTAACATTTTTAAACTCTGTATGGTCCCTTTAAGCATAATTTATTTAGGGGTCGTATTTATTTTAAGTGCAGATGTGAGGCTTGTGTGATCATTTCAGACACTTGCAATAGCAGTTTGATTTATTTTGAAGAATGATCTTTTTAAATAAGTTTAAGTCGGCTTAACTGCATGAATAAAAAGTTTGACAGTAAAATCGTTTTTGCCCATACGCGGTAGCAACGTCTCGCTGGACAAAGGCAACTGAAAAAGTGTCACAGTAAAGTAAAGTGTGATTAATTTTGATTCATATTTTTAAATCCTATGTAATTAAATAATTGTAATTAATCAAAAAAAGTCCCAGCCTTATGTACAAAATAAATCCACATGCATATAGACAAAATGAGCACTACTACAGGTCCAAGTGTGTTAATTCATATATTAATCCCTTTAGTGAGAATCTACAATGTAAATAAAGAAAAAACAATACATAACAGAACTCTTTCAAACCTTTGACCGGTCCTGTACATTCACATCTGCACAACATTAAAGGGATATTTCAGATTTTTGATATAGGGCCTCATTTCCTAGTTATCCAGAGTTTTGCTGATTTCAGGAGATGGTTTTTTTTTTGTAATTCATGCAGTTCTTATGTTTGAAGAGTTTCGTGGCGCTAGGCTAGTGCTAGGCTAGCGCATTTCTATGGTATCAGCTAGCCTGCATTAAAAACAGTCTGACCTGCTCCACAGTACACCTGACGCAAATCACTTATAACACCAGACTAACCATATAAATGTCTGTGTCGATAGAATGATTTTTGGAATATAACATCACATGAATGATCGCATTTTGAGGGACTATTTTCTAGCAGATCACTCCGCCGCTGCGTAGCTTATACAACCACGAAGCTGATACTGCTCAAATATAAGTTATTTTAAATGCAAAATGGTTAAAATTACTCTATCAACACATATATCGTTTGTCTGGCGTTATAAGTGTTTTGCCTCAGGTGCTCTGTGGAGCGGGTAAGACTGTTTTTAATGCAGGCTAGCTGATATCGTAGAAGTGCACTAGCCTAGCATTAGCCTAGCGCCACGAAACTCTTCAAACAAAAGAACTGCATGAATTACAAAAAAATATGTCCAGAAATCAGCAGCACTATGGACAACTATGAAATGATGTCAAAAATCCTGAAATGTCCCTTTAATCACTGGCAACAAAACAGAAAATCTTGGAAAAAAACAGCTTCAGCACAAGACATGAGCCTGCAGTGTCTCCTCTTAACGAGAAGTATGAAAGCACAGCACAGTACGCACTTCCCTCGATGCAGTACTCGATGATGTATCCTTCGATGCCTCCCGCCCCGATCTTCTCTGGGGGACGCCACTTCAGAGCACAGGTGGAGTCCGTCACGTCATCCACCTGCAGACGCGTGGGCTCACTGGTCGGGGCTGAGCAGGGAGACGAGAATATGCACCGAGCTTCATTCATGACTAAACTGTACATGGTTTAAGATTTTAAAGACATATCTAAACCTATTAAAAGAGAAAGGAGTCGTTATTTCGCCGTGTGGTTTGTTACCGATGGGCATGAAGGGCGCGGAGGAAGCGCTGCCTTCCGAGACGCCGATGCCGTTCACCGCGAACACTCTCATCTCGTACAGGACGCCGTCAATCATTTTCTTGGCCTCGTACGTCGTGGATTCATAGATGTCAAAGTTCAGTTTGGTCCAATGATTGGAGCTCACCTTCTTCTTCTCCAGCAGATAACCTGGAGATGAGATGCGCTGGAAGTGTAAAGAGCAGTTCTGCACGACAATAATAGAACTACAGAATCACATGTTGATGAAAAGAAACATGGCAGCTTGGGAGCAGGAATAAATGAAAAAGAAAGAGTAAAGATTATGCTGAATTCTGCCAAATCAATCAACAATCTTAGTTAAGCAGAAAGTAGGAGTTACAGTAGTTTTGACCACTGCATGGTTTAGCAGTTCATATTTCAGTCTTCTGTAAAAAGCTAATGCTCCACAACTTGTTTAAGGCGAGGCAAGTTTATTTGTAGTACAATTCAAAACTACTGAAAAAGGATGTTCCACTTTATTAAGCAGATCATCATTTTCAAGCAATATGGGAAAGAAAAAGGGTCTGTCTGCTGATGAAAAGAGTGAACTATTTGAATGCCTGGGTCTAGGTATGAAAACCTTCGATATTTCATGAAAGATTAAGCGTAATCATCGTACTGATAAGAGATTTGTGGATGATTCAGAGCACACTCAGGTTTGTGCAGATAAAGGCAGAATATGGACGGTTTCTGCCAGACAAACACATCAGATTAAGAGAACAGATGCTACAAAGCAGCATACAGGTATTTGAAGCTAATGCTCCACAACTTGTTTAAGGCAAGGCAAGTTCATTTGTGGAGCACAATAATACACAAGGCAATTCAAAGTGCTTCACAGTTGCATAAAATTGGAAGAAAACAGATGAAATCAATAGAACCTCAACATAAAAATTAATCAATTACAGTAAAAGGCAAGAGTGCAGATAAAATACTTTCAGGTGTCATATGCAAAGGTAAAAATAACGCTTTGTTTTTTTCAGCCTGGATTTGAACATTGTCAGAGTCGAGGCCTGTCTCACATCCTCATGAAGACTGTTCCAGATTTTAGCTGCATGAAACTGAAACACAGCCTCATCGTGTTAATTATTGACTCTGGGAACCACCAGGAGGCCCCTCCCTGAGGTTCTCAGAGCTGAGATGGTTCATACGGCTGCAACATGTCAGAGATGGACTTCGGTGCTAAACCATGAAAAGACTTATAACAAGCAGAGCTGTTTTAAATTCTATTCTCTGAGTGACAGGAAGCCAGTGCAGAGACCGGAGCACTGGAGTAATATGATCGTATTTCCTGGTTCTTGTCAGGACTCGAGCAGCAGCGTTCTGGATGTTCTGCAGCTCTAACAGTGAGCAGCCGTTACAGTCGTCTAACCTGCTGGAGACAAATACATGGATATGTCTCTCTACTCTTAAAATGTGCATACTGCCCTGAATATTATTCACTCTCTCTCTTCTTTTCAGGATTCTTTGCTCTACAGGCTTTAGTAGACATGGAAACTTAGGTGGAAACGGGGTGAACTAAGAGCCGGAAGAGACATACGGGAAATTGGGTGATACTCTGAGTCATCTGCAATTATAGACTTCTTCATTCTAATGAGAGATAATTTCAATTGTGCAAGATAATATCATTTCAGATAGAGGGGTGTTTTTCTGGTACAGTCATAGTTTACACCTAGTTTAAAATATAATGTTTAGAATTGGTTTAGTTGTGATTTGATCTTGATCCAGGCCTGGTTGTTCATGGAAGGCTAAATAGTCTATATGGTGATATTTGTGAATAATTTGAGAGCCACTTCATTGGACTATCAGCAGCACAATATTGCCCTGAATCTTGATTTTATAAAACATACTTACTGCAAACAGATACTTCTCCAAACCTATGCAGATCAGAGAAGTCCTGATTGGGTCAACGTTACATGGCTAGTTTATTAAACGAAGCCCGTCCTCCTGAAAGTGGAGCCGCAGGTGTGGTTTACCTTTGATAGGAACCCCCCCATCGTACGGCGGGGCGTCCCATGTGACCACAGCGAAGTCCTCTCCCACAGAGGTACAGCGCACGTTCAGCGGAGGCTCGGGCACATCTGCGCCGACGAGAACAAAAAGAACAAGAACAAAATGTACAGAGGAGGGGTGAGGAGGGAAGGGTTTTCACACAAACAGAGATGATGCAAATGCTGAGATAAAGGAGAATATGGGGAGGAGTGTTTCATGATTTGTCTTCAACAGTTTACCATACTATAGTCACCTGGACTGGGTTGTTCTATAAATCATCCTCAGTTCTTACATTTCTCTGGCCTTCACTGCTTTGGTGTATATCTATGAATAACTTTATGCTCACAGGTAGATGATTCATGTGGTTTATTCTACTCAAGTATTTATTCACTATAAATATGAACTTGATTAAAAGCTGAAACAGTTGATTGAGCCAGTGTGGAAATGCAGTATAGTTGTTTTGTGACAGACCCACGACTCTGACGAACAGGTCGGCGTGGTCGTCTCCGGCCGGGTTGGTCACGGTGATGGAGTACGGCCCCTCGTCGCTCTTCAACGCTCCGTCAATCACAAAACTGCACAGTCCCTTCCTCTTCTCCACACGAACACGGCCCTCCGACTCCGAGATCTCCTGGACCACAGACCAGGAAATCCACTCATCATGAGGGGTTGACCATCCATCCATCCATCCATCCATCCATCCATCCATCCATCCATCCATCCATCCAATCAATCAATCAAACTTTTCATACCGAAAGGTTTCACAAAGTGCTTTACAGATTACAACATTTAAAACAATTCGCCTGGCACAACCTCCCATATATATATATATTATATACTAGGATTAAATAAATAGATTAGTCAGTTAAAAGCAAAGCTAAAAAGGTGGATCTTGAGCCTGCTCTTAAAAACATGAACGTTCTCTGCAGCCCTGAGCTCCTCCTCAGGTCGTTCCAGAGGCGAGGGCGTAATATTGGAAAGACGTCTCGCCATAAGTCTTTAGGAACAACTAGGAGACCCCTGCCGGAGGAGCGAAGGGGCCGTGAAGGTTCATAAGGTAAAAGCAGTTCTGAGAGAAGGACCAAGACCATGAAGACATTTAAAAACCATTAAAAGAACTTTAAAAGTTACCTTTGTGTCTTTGTTTATTCTTACCTTTGACTTTTTTGTCTTATTTTAAGTGTTAATTAAGTTAATTTCTCTAATTAAGCTTGTTCCATTGGTAATATTATTTCAAGAACAAAATCTCTTAAAGGAACAGGCCACCATTTTTCCATACTGAAATATGTTCTTACATGAGCTTAGACGAGTTGATACGTACCTGTCTGGTCTTTATGCGTGCCCTCAGTCTCGCAAAATGACCAAAGATGTTGTTAGCATTTGGCCTCTCCCAATGTATTCCTATAGCTCCAAACAGGGGTGAAGTTGGAAGCCACGGGCACAAAGACCAGACAGGTGCGTATCAACTCGTCTAAGCTCAGGTAAGAACATATCTCAGTATGGAAACTTTAACAAAATCAGCATAAATTTTCTTAATTCAAGCACTGTTTATGCAATAAATCTAAGATAAGATGCATTTTGTCCCAGTGCAGCGCCTGCTCTTTCCCACTCCTCAAAACCAGTTCTCGAGAAAACCCCTGACTAGACTCGTCCGGGGTTTTCTCGGGCCAGGAAAACCTCACACTCCGATGTTGTCATTTAAACTAGTGTTTCCCAACCAGGGGTACGGGGACCTGCAGAGGTACGTGAGTGTTTCTAATCTAAGTGATATTTTTTATATTAAAGGGTTTGTCTTTAAGATTCTTTTAGCCTTATTGTTTTGAACCCAACACAAGACTAAATACAAATAAGTTTAGTTAATCATTGAAATGATTGGCGGCACCCTTGGCAATTTTTTTCGCTTAATATTTCAATTTTATTTTGATTTTTATATAGTGTACAATAAGCTTTTAGTGAATTATCTTTTTAGGTAAACAGCTTAAATAATTTCTTGCTATTTGCTCTTAATTCAATTGTCCTTTAGTCAGTGCTTGTGAGATATTTCTCAAACACAAGCCTCCCTTTAGATTCTAAAAAGTGAGTTTATTGACACGACAGGAGTTTCTGTGATCCGTGCATTAGAGCGTATAGGCCGTGGCCAACTCAACGCCAACAGAGAAAACGGCTTAGTCCTCAAGAAAGACTCAAGAGTTAAGCGAGACAAATAAGGTTGTGAACCACATATTTAAACGACCAAGCAAGAAAAATGAAAATACTGGAGGACATGGGGCCAGAGCGGGGCTGTCAAATCCACCGAGATACAGATATCTAAAACAGCATCAGCACATGTCAGCTCTTGTGTAGCTCAAGTCAGTAAAACATCAGGAAACAAGCTCAACACCAGAGGCAGCTGTTGACAAATACAGCAGTCAGCAGCGCTTGTTATACTCCGCTGGATAGTAAGTATATGGTATATGCATGTGAAGCTGAGCCAGCGTTGACTCCTCTTTCCGCTGCTCAGGACAGTGTTGGGGAAGGTGCACTGGTCTGAGGGCCGTCCCATATGGAAAAGTCTCATCAAAAATGCATATACTGTACATTGCATCTGTTTTTACAGAATGATAAATGGATCCATATGGTGTAAAACCAACATATAAAAACTGTACACATGTTATGTATTATGAAACTCATGTCTGTCATATATGTCCAACATGATAGCAAAAAATGTATAGATTTTTTATATGGAATAAGTGGTTCTACAGAGCATATTATCAGTCGGTTAAGTTTCTCTCAGGATTTGTGAGCACATTCATGTAAAAACAGAAGGACTCAGCGCCAATCGATCAATGACAGAAGAGACACAGACACAGTTCATCTAAACTCATGACATATATATTACACAGCGCCATGAACCGCACGAGTCTGAACCAATCTCTATAGGCTACATGCACAGTTTCTCCACGTGACGTCTTCCTGGACAGTCAGCCAGACGCTGGACTTACTGTCGACGATCGTTTACTTTCACAACTAGCAGGTCCCACACAAATAAAGAGAAGCTCAGGCTCTGGTTACAGACAACGAGTTACAGATGCCCAAGCCACCTCAGCTGGCTCCTTTCGACGTGAAAGAGCAGCGACTCTACTCCGAGCTCCTCCCGGGTAACTGAGCTCCTCACCCGACCTCAAAGGGTGCGCCCAGCCACCCTGCGAAGGAAACTCAATATATAACATGTAAACAAGTAAATATTATTTAATCTACGAACAGGATGATTCTTTTTTGCGCAGGCTCGTTCAAAACTTTGCGCTAGTTTTTATTTTTATTTTGTTTTGTCTGTCCTTTACCAAATCTTGAGCAATCGCTTCAGTTCTGTGGGACACTGCTCATTTTTAATGGGAAGAGATATCGAACAGGAAGGACAGCGTCTGGTTTACTGTCCAGGCGGAAATCACGTGGGGTCACTGAGCGTAGAGCCCATTACAACTGAAATGCAACACTTAGCATTGCATAGTATAGTATAGTATTATAATACACAATACAACACAATACCTTTTCACGTAGTCTAGAACCTGCGTCAGCTACATGTGTGGGAAAAGTTACAACACGATGTTAAAACCATATACCACCGCATCATCATGAATAACACTCTTTTAGCATCCAAACTAGAGCTCTAAAAGCAATCGCAATTAAATGTATTTTGCTTTATGAATGGTGAAAATGCCTTTGCTTGTTTGATGCAAAGAACAACACACAGCATCCCAGCTCTTTACTTAAACTTATATAATGCAACTTTTTATGTGAAAGAAAAGTTAATATTAAAGAGTATTTGCCCTTTGAGTGAGCACGGCATCTCTGGGATCACCCAAGTATGGTCATATTTGAAAACAGTTAAGGGGAAAACAATTTGGAGAAAAATCTAAACTTACTAATTATTCAAAAACTACTTTAACAAATGCTAATTTATGAATATAGTTTTCTACTAAATAAAGATACAAAGACATGGAGAGGGGCAAAGTGGTTCAACAGCCCATAAATACATAAATAACGGAGAATGCTAACATAATGCTTCATGTTAGCATTGGGCTAATGCTAACAGTTAGCTAGTGCTAGCTACAACTGCAGTTTTTTCACTTCTACTGAACAATCTACTGTGAGAAAATATCCATATGGGCCCGATTTGCACTTGACTTTGCTTAAGTGTGATAAATATGCTCATATTCCACCAGAAAATGGCTAAAAAGAGTGGAAAATTGTGTTTCTCTAAAGATCCTATTTTCCCCCTCAGCGAAGCCACGCCCCCTTCTATGACGAGATGCCGTCTGTATCTATACAGCTGCTAGGTCACTGAAAGGTCCAATATGCACTATTATCAAACAAGTGATTCTTCCAGCAGCATAGTTTCATATCATGTGTGAGTCTTTGAAAACACTGACAGATTTTAATGATGTTAACACAATCTGACCTGTTCTCCTCTCTTCCAGCAGACAGTGGGCTCCGGTTCTCCGCTGATCTCCACGTCCAGCCGCAGTTTGTTCCCGGCCACGACGGTGATGGCATTTTTGTTCCCTCCCGCGCCCGTGTCCAGGTGGATCTTCGGAGGGTCTTATCAGCGACACGCAGGAAAGAGGGGACGTTAGAGCTGAATGTAAGTCTCCGTAATAAGCTTTAATTAGTGTATGTGTGTGTGATGTGCTGATGGCCTTTGTTTGTCCCTTCCTCGTTTGGCTTTAGAAAATCTTACACACGGGAAATCTGCAAAGACAATGCCCGAGTCTAACAGTGTCTTTACAGTTTGGTGCATTCACTCACTCTGTTGAAGCCACAGCTGGAAGAGAGGAGATCCTTATACAAAATCATACAAACATCCCAAGTCAATTCCTCGAGTCTAATGGGAAAATCCAGCCACGTACTTTAGAGCGAGGTCTTACGTAATTTTTTCCCCCTGCGAACCACTTCAATAAAACGTCAGAGAGCTACTAATGCTTTGAGGGCACTCGCTTAGATGTTTGCTGCTTGCTTGCGGTCATTTACTTATGTTGGTGTAAATGTTAAATACGGTGCGACAAACCCACAGATACAGGACAAAAGTTTGGAAACGCTTGTTTTTTTTTGTTTCAGGACTATTTACATAAATGTATGAATGAACCTCACAGACTGTTGCAAACCAGTTCAGGAGACGACCTGGGAGAATAAAGGAGGGAAAGCGATTTTTTAACTAATTAATCGTCCGTGAGAGTAAACACTACGCTGACAGAAAAGACAATGGGAGAGAGGGATATTGTACATCCAAATTTTTTTTTCACTTAAACATGGCTGTAAATACTGTTAAAGTGGCGCTAGCCCGCAGTTAGCTTTGCCCGTTAGCCTGCTAGCTTCTTCTTCGTGATTCTATTAGTGTGTATTGGTGCCTCCGGTCCGGTGGCAGTCAAGTTGCAATTGTGGTTTTCTGGCCCAGAGACACCAGGGGGAGATGAAAGACCCTCCATCATCCCATTAACACTTGTATTACCCCCAGAGGGACAACGAAAAGGATTTATTAAAGTAAACAAGTTAATTAGTATTGCTTTAACCCCCACCTGAACCGAGCACATTTTCTCCTGTTTGGCTTTACCCAAATCTATAGCGACAAGGATGAAAACGCAACAAAAATGTAACAAAAATGTGACAAAAAATACGACAAAAAAGGTACTTTATTGGTTTATTTGGTAGGGACAGTGCATGTTAAAGGAAAAGGCCCCCGTTTTTCCATACTGAGATATGTTCTTACCTTAGACGAGTTACTGCGTCTGGTTTTGTGTGTGCACTCAGTCACGCAAAACGACCAAAGATGTTGTTAGCATTTGGCCTCTCCCAATGTATTCCTATGGCTCCAAACGGGGTGAAGTTGGAAGCTACCACGCTCTTCCATGGGCACAAAGACCAGACAGGCATGAATCAACTTGTCTAAGCTCAGGTAAGAACATATCACAGTATGGAAAAACGGTGGCCTGTTCCTTTAATGAACACACCACACCGGATTGTAGCCTTGGGCTCATTTCCAATCTGTCGTCCCCCATGTGCACTCTCAAACACACTCTCATTCTTCCCAGCCTATTGTACATGTTTTTAGTAGTACCCGGAGGAAACCTACGCAGACACAGGGAGAATATGCAAACTCCACACAGAAAGGCCCCGTCCCTGGTGGGAATCGAACTTAGACCTTCTAGCTGTGAAGCACGAGCGCTAATCACTGTGCTAACGTGCCGCCATCTTAGCTTTCAAGCAAGGCATTAAACTGTTGCTCTCTGGTCCCGAAGCTTTTAGATTTGGGCAAAGCCGAACTGGAGAAAATGGTTCAGGCAGGAGTAAGAGGTTAAAATATAAAACACCCTTTTGTGTTTCCTACATAATCCCATGAGTTCATTCATAGTTTAAGGCAGGGGTGTCAAACTCATTTTGGGTCGCGGGCCGAAATTCAGCTCCCATGGTGGGTCGCGGGCCACATATAATAGAGAAAATGTTTCCAATAAATGAATAATAATAAGCTGTGATTTGATCAAAGCCCCAACTTGACTGTAGCTTCATCAATGACAACGGCTTACACTTGTTTTGCACTTTACAAGCCTGTGTCACACGTTCCTGAAAGTGCAGTAGTCACTATTCATTCACTTGGTGGCGGTAAACTGTTATTGAAGCCACAGCCGCCCTGGGGCAGACTGTCCATTTACCACATGGCTATATAGTGTGTTGTTCATATCCTGAGCTCTTATTATGTCAGTGCCCTCTGCTGGACACGTGTGGAACTCTTACCTTTTTTTTTATTTAATGCCCCCTAGTGGCTAGAATGAGCATTCTGGTTATTCTTTAAAAAATCATAACTCCGCACAGGAATGGGCTAGAGACTTACTTTTTCTTTTGACATACTCTGGAATTTATGCTCTACAGGGCAGGGGCCGGATTAAATCATCTCGCAGGCCGGATCAGGCCGTATGTTTGACACCCCTGGTTTAAGGCCTTCAATGAGAATCACACAAATATAAATGGTGTTGAAAGTAAAGAAAAGCTGATGCATAAAAAGTATTTCCAAACTTTTGTCTCACTCGCTATTTAGAACCTGTCTTGATAAATGACCCCCAGCGATTGCTCAAAGAGTAGATGCACATGTGACTTTGACATGTATTTACGCTCCTTAATTCATGCACTTTACCTGTATATTATCTATAATGTCCTATATCTATAATCTATTTATAATGGGTTGTTGAAACAATGGTCAAACAATGTTTTTTCTCCTGGAGAAAACCAGGTCGAAGCGTGTTCATCTGTCCATGTTTATAACAAAGGACTTTTAATATGTAAGAGTCAGAGTGCCTCGGATTTACAAAGCCTTTAATCAGATTTGACAAGTCCGACTCCTGTAGACGTTTAGAAAACCTTACGGGGAGCGACTTAATGTGGGGTGGAGACTCCTGCCCTTCGTTGATCCAACTCACTGCCATCAAAGGACAAAGCACAAAAGCAAAGACTCTATTTACCCATTTAAATTCATCCAAGTTTCCCAAGTTTTGTTGTGACTAATGACCTAATTCGGATTAATATTGCATTAGACATGTGGATTGGCAGCTGCTGATTGAGCTGTTGATCCGTTCGTGTTTATCTTCTCAGTGTTTTTCTATTCCACTGTTTCACTCTGCAGTATTTAGCAGGTCCTGGGGGAAATCAGACGATTAATGTTGCACATGTTCAAACAAATGGACGGAGTTAAAGTCGCCTCAGTGAGACGGAATACAGTAAATAAAATATGTCTCTTTTGGAGAGTGGTATTTCTTTATGCGTGGTTTAGATAACTTTTCATGCAAACTTTAACAAAAATGTAACTCTGAGGCCAACCCAAAACAATCAGTCAAATATCATGTGGGATCAGCCCTGTACCGAGTCAGTCCCAGAGTAAAAGATACATTTATGACGTTTATGTAAGTGCGATTTGTGGGAATTTTACAGGCTGTGTAACTAGGTCTTTTTTTGGTCAATCTGCATTTTCTTACAAAAGTGCAAAACTGTGAATCCGTTACGAACTTCCCTTAACCTCTTACCACCCGCCTAAACCGAATGCATGCAGTCCTCTTTCGCTATAGGCCTGTGTAACACCTCATTTGAAAGCTAAGACCCACAAAACTGATCTTTTTTCCTTGCGTTGTTGCTGTGCTGTGTCACCTTTTTGTTTTGTGAGTTTTTGTCACTTGTTGGTTCAGTTTTTGTCACTTTTTGGTTGAGTTTTTGTCACTTTTTTGTTGAGTTTTTGTCACATTTTTGTTGATTTTTTGTCACTTTTTTGTTGAGTTTTTGTCACATTTTTGTTGAGTTTTTGTCACTTTTTTTTATTTTTGTCTCTTTTTTGTTGAGTTTTTGTCACTTGTTGGTTGAATTTTTGTCACTTTTTGGTTGAGTTTTTGTCATTTTTTGGTGGAATTTTTGTCACATTTTTGTTGAATTTTTGTCACTTTTTGGTTGAGTTTTTGTCACATTTTTGTCACATCTTTGTGGAATTTTTGTCACATTTTTATTGCGTTTACATCCTTGTTTTCTTCTCATTTTTTGTGGCTGTTTTGGTGCTTTTTCCCCAAGAAGCTTTTTGATTAGGGTAGGAGAAAATGGAATCCGTTCAGGTGGGAGTTAAGAGGTTAAAGGGGCTAGATGCAAGTTAGCCATTTTATACTCACTACTGCCACCTCAGGTCATACGTGTAACTGCAGCTTCTATATTTAGCTCGTAGATGACGGCACTTCAGACCCGAATTAACAACTTTTTGAGTGACAATGCAGGATTTTAGAGGCAGTTGTGGTGAACAGGTCTGAGCTCATTCTACACATTAGAACATTATTGGAACATGTAGGGGGAGGAAAATATTTAATTTTAACAAGTTTAAACTCAGTATAGTCCCTTTAAGACCAGTTTGAAATGATCACCTCTAGCTTTACACCGTTCAAAAGTTTGGCGTCACCCAGACCATTTTATGTTTTCCATGAAATCTCAAACAGAGAAATTTCCCTTTTTCAAACTCACAAATGCTGATGCTCCAGATCCTGAACTGGCTTAAAGGAAGAACAATTTGAAAGCTTCTCTGATCAGCACAACAGTTTTCAGCTGAGCTCGCATAATTCTTTTAGAAATCACAGAAATGCCTTAAACTATCTGAGCCTGTTCCTACAAATGTGCACATTAAGTAGAATCCTGGACCTGTTCAAATTGGAGCATTCTATCCCCATGAATAGGCAAAACAGGCCCAAGTTGCTTTAGAATTCTAACTTATTCTGTATTAGTTGTTACAGTTTTAAAAATGCAGTATGTTTGTATTACTGTTTCAAAAATGCTGCTGAGTTACACTACTTTGAGCTACTTCTGAGTTGCTTTTGGCAAAATATACACTGAAAATGCCACGAAAAACGTTTCCTTTTCCGACACAACTGCAGATCTTTTACATCAAAGTCCAACTCGATTTGGTGCTGCATTTTATTTGGGAAGAAAGCAGAAACTTGACTGAATTTGAGTTTGCATTAGCATTTAGCTCAGAGGCACTTTTAGACGCTAATTAATTAAAGTAGGTGAGAAAGTGAGATTTAATTTTAGTAAAATCTCAAAAGGTCTGTACATTCAGTAATGATTTCTAACAACAGCTGAAAACATCTGGATCGTTCCTAACATGCGATGATAATGGCTAATGCTAAAGGCTATAGGGAAAATACATTGGGCAGGCTAACGGACACTGAAGAGTCTCCCGGACTAGCCGACTTGCTAGCTGTCCACAGAGGTTATGATGGAACGCCGCTTCTCCTTTTTATTTCTATGGGTTTTTCATCATCAGTGAACCTTTATGCACCTCTGTAAACCTATGAAAGTATTTCAATAAGTTTCCATTGAGAATAGTCTACAATTAACTCATTGATAATATCTTGACTGTATCATAACTTGCAAGTAACACAAGCAGACACAATGGATTTCAGATTAATTCAATGCAGTGCTTTTCTTTCAACAATATGGACAATTTAAGTGACCCCAAACTTTTGACCAGCAAACCTAGCCATGTGGAAATAACAGTGTGTGACTGAGGGAAAGACTGAGTGAGTGAACTGGTGTTTTCAGTGTATGTTATCATATTTTGAACCGTTAAAAGCCCTTGTAGGGACTGGTGTTGTAAATTAGCCTTGGCTACAACATGGCAAATGCTAATTTCCTTCAAAAAGGTGGGAAAATCTGCTGAACATGCACTGGAAAAATCTTGAGGAAGTAATGACATAAATTTACTTAAATTAGGAGATTAAATCTAGAGCTTTAGATTTGGTTCTATTACCGCCAATGGAACTTCCCACTTGTTCCATTCCCGTGTGTTTGTTTATTTGGTGGAGGAAAATGTTTAACCTCTTACCACACGCCTAAACCGAATGCATGCTGCCCTCTTTGGCTATAGGTCTGTGTAACACCTCATTTGAAAGCTAAGACCAACAAAATGTATATTTTTCCTCGTGTTGTTGCTGTGTTGTGTCACCTTTTTTGTCACATTTTTGGTTGAGTTTTTCTCACATATATTATACATTTTTGGTCACTTGTTGGTTGACTTTTTGTCCCATTTTTTTCAAATTTTTGTCACATTTTTGTTGAGTTTTTGTCACATTTTGGTTGAGTTTTTGTCAAATATTTGTTCAGTTTTTTGTCATTTTTTTGTTGCGTTTACATCCTTGTTTTCTTCTCATTTTTTGTGGCTGTTTTGGAGCTTTTTCCCAAGAAGCTTTTTGATTAGGGTAACGCCAAACTGGAGAAAATGGGATCCGTTCAGATGGGAGTTAAGGGGTTAACTGTATAAACTCTTACCTTGTCTGGGCTTGTACTCAATCTTGATTTCTGGCAGGAGCAAAACGACATATAAATAATCACAGTCATTGGATTAGCTTTAAAATGCGATGCGTTTAAGAACTACTGCTTCTCACCCAAGAAGTTGAGCTTCGCCGACAGCGAGATTGCATGTCCATCTGGAACAAAGGTATAATCACCAGCGTCTGCTTGTTTTACGTCATCGATGGTCAGTTTGTGCGTCCTGAGGAAATATTCACAAATGTTACTGTAGAAAATGACTAATTATGCAAAAGACGGGTTTCCCAGGGCAACAGCGAGTGAGAGGGAAATGAATTTTAATGTACTGATAAACGCAGTAGTGGCATTCAAGCGGTTGTGGTTAACACTTTATTGAAATGATTTACCACCCCTGTGTATACTGTGCAATTTTATACGCTTCATCCTACATACTATGAGGGCTTTTCCTCGGTTTAGACCTGACTACACTCATGTTAGTTGCAGGTTATTTGTTTAATCCAGATTTAGTCTTGGCTGAGTTCCAACAATACTAGGAAATGCACTTATCCTTGAACCACTTTTGATTCAATCGATATTGGTCACTGCAGACAAAAACCCAGACGAAGCCATGTCTAAACCAGGACAAAACTATGTTCACCCTATAGGAGAAAACAAACGAGTATAAAAATAATCATAGTTATGCTTCATTTCCACGTATAAGCTTCAAACCAGCACTGTTTGGCCAAAGTGGTGCTCCCACAGATGCAAACACTGGAATACACATAACTGAAGGAACTACAGAACGCTGATCTGAGCCGCGATAAAAACACTGTAGACAAATGCTGCCTTTTCGGTGGAGTTTATGGAATTATTCAACGAAATACAGACTATGAAGGTAATAGGTGCTAATGTTGTGCTAACACCAGCTAAAGTTGTGCTAACACCAGCTAATGTTGTGCTAACACCAGCTAATGTTGTGCGAACACGAGCTAAAGTTGTGCTAACACCAGCTAATGTTGTGCGAACACCAGTTAAAGTTGTGCTAACAGCGGCTAAATGCTATCATTGGCTAAATATTAAACCTGGTATGACCTGCCTGATACTCTGGGTAGGAATTGCTATTGGAAAAAGGGGCATTAGATGAAACAACTCATCGATTAATCGACAACTAATCGATAAATCGACAACTAATCGAATCTTGAAACAGTTCACAACTACTTTAGTAATCGATCAATCGTTTTCGACTCAAATAGAGCAAAAAGAATATGAACTTTTTTTTATTCTTGGTGGAAACCTACTTTGTTTTTAAAGCGAGGGTATACAGGGTTTTGTACTTTGAAAATGTCATAAATACCTGCCTGTGTTTCATCCAATCAGAAAGCAGAAATAGCACAAAATGCCTCCAAAAACATTTAAATTGAATTTTCACACAGATAATCGGTAGATTCATTGATGGTATTGCCCTGGTATTAGAGTCCCAAATCCCATGTCCTGTTTGAGGTTCATGCGGAAGAAGCTCATTGAAATATGATTCAACATGTCAATAATGTAAATGGAAAGTTCTTGATTAAATGTACATGAAGTGCTTGTTGACTAAATCTTGACCAAACCTAAATTACATTTTCATCAAAAGATTGAGAAGATAATTAAAATAGGGAATCGACAGGAGACCAGACTAGCCCCACAATCCTTCCTTTCCTTCAAACCTTCCTTTATCATCCAGGACAAAATAGTGACCTGTTGTCTATATCGCTCATCCACACAGCCATGAAATTGCCCATGTTTCCTGTTTGGAGGTTCAGCGGGGTTATTCGGTGAAAGAGAACGATGGAATGGTGAAAAATGCAGAATATAAGCTTGTCCCGGGCCAGCAGTGAGGTGGCGTAGCCGAGGGAGAGAAATGCGAAATGCTGTTTGCCTGGTATAACCTCTGCTGCTTTTGCCGGTGCTGGCTGCGAGCAACGGAGGGATTAGTGCGAAACGGCTGCCTCCAGGGGACGGTAAATGGGGCTGAAGCCTGTCCCTAAACTGGGTCGAAATGCTGAGAAAAACCCTCTGGCGATAATGGAGGGGGAGCCACAGGGAACACACACACACTTTAGCATCGGTCAAAGAGTATTTCAGCGGTCAGAGTCGAACAGTGATCCATTCCAAGTCAATGTCAGTAAATGATTACGAAAACGCACTGTTGTTCTTTCATCAAAAACATTCCTAGAGCTGTGTTTTCTCCCTTTTCTTTCCAGGTATTGATATCGGCTTTATTTTTCTGAGAAAGTGCCCGCTATTGTTTACTGTGTGTGGCTAATGTTACTGTAAACACCAAGAGCGGCTTAAATACTGGCTTTGAAGGTCTTAAAATGCATATATTAATGAATATATGCATCAAAAGAAATTAAAGGTTAAATAATCTATTTCACGCCTTCATTTAGTCTAAGAGTGGGAGCAGAAATGTGGCAGGATCAAGTCGGTGTATTTATCCAATAAGCTTTAGTTTGAGATGTTATTTACAGGGGTGGTTAGCAACAAAGCACTGAAGTATTGTACTAAATTTGAATATTTGAGGATCTGTACTTTTCCTAAAAACGTTTTTGGTTGAGAACTTATTACTTCAACTCTACCACATTTGAAACATAAATATAATACTTTTCTATGAATGTAAAAAAGTTAATTTGGCCATGTGTTTAGTTCATCTGAAAAGTCTTAAAGGGATATTTCAGAATTTTTGACATAGGGCCTCAATTCCTAGTTATCCAGAGTGTTTTTTTTTTTTGGCAATTCATGCAGTTCTTATTCTTATAGTTCATATTTGAAGAGTTAAGTGGCGCTAGGCTAGTGCATTTCTACGTTATCAGCTAGCCTGCATTAAACACAGTCTGACCCGCTCCACAGTGCACCTGAGGCAAATCACTTAGAACGCCAGACTAACCATATAAATGTCTGTGTCGATAGAATCATTTTGACCATTTTGCATTTAAAAGAAGTTATATTTGAGCAGCATCAGCTTCGTGGTTGTATAAGCTACACAGCGGCGGAGTGATCTGCTAGAAAATAGTCCCTCAAAATGCGATCATTCATGTGATGCAAGGTCAACTATATTCCAAAAATTATCGACACAGACATTTATATGGTTAGTCTGGCGTTATAAGTGATTTGCCTCAGGTGCACTGTGGAGCGGGTCAGACTGTTTTTAATGCAGGCTGGCTGATACCATAGCCTACCGCCACCTAACTTTTCAAATATAAGAACTGCATGAATTACAAAAAAAATATCTCCAGAAATCAACAGCACTCTGGATAACTAGGAAATGAGGCCCTATGTCAAAAATCCTGAAAAATCCCTTTAACATGTACACTCTGTACCAGCAGGGGGCGCTGTGCAGATCTACTGTCAATGTAGTCTCGATCAGGAGCAGGACTCACTCAGGAGCATCTATGACTCCAGAGATCTGAGGAAAGGAACAGATCTCCACAGACTCCTCACACACTCTGCTTCAGGTCCCTCCCTCTGGGGACAAAGAAGGCGATCTCCACTTTCCTCCATCCTCCTGCTGAATGAATAAATGACTGTGTGGACCATGGTCTATCACAGGCCCACTGTATTGTTGATTGTTTTTATCGGGGCTGTACTGGCACTTCTTCTGCAAATGAAGTTCCTAACGGATAAATAAAGAGAATTTGATGAAAGGTTTCTCCCCATCGCGTTGCGGAGGGTAAATACATGGTAAATGGTCACATTCATAAAGCGCCATTCTACCTGCTTTAGGCACTCAAAGCGCAGACACTGGAGGCAAGGCAGGTGAAAAGTCTTGCCCAAGGACACAGTGGCAGTGTACACCTGCGGGAGTCGAACAGCCGACCATCTGGTCACAAAACGACCTGCTCTACTCTCGGTGCCACTGTGCTAAATACCAATGGCCGAGAAAAGCGCTTCTCTTTGGTCCTCAAGGCGGGAAGCTGACATTGCTTTAATGTCCTGGTGGCCAGAGACGACCCCAAAAGACACTTTGTAAAACAGGATTCTAATGAAGACTTCACACCTCCATAGCACTGCTTAAAAGCCTGGCTCTTAAGATTTCCTTTTTTTTAAAGGTCCTATATCATGCAAAATTGACTTTTTGGAGCTTTTAGCCATGTTGTTATGCTATTTCCTTATCAAAAACACCCCCAGAGTGGTTTGCGGCTTCATTCACGCAGCTCCTCCTGAATCCTGCTCTCTGAGCAGCTGCTCCTCCCTCTCCTGGTGAACGGCTGAGTGTTCAGTTGTGTCGTAACAACGGAACGGAAGTGCTCGACGTCTGTAATGTAATGTCTTAATTCTATGCTTACGGCCTGATTTTAATTTGTAAAACAGCTTTTTCATTATTTCTGTCGTAAGAGAGAAACAAAGAGTAAAAAATAGAAAAAAAAAAACAAAAACAAAAAAGTGCCCGAAGTGCTTCCAGGTCAGCTGTGGCCAAAACAAACACATCCCCTGAGCGTCTGAACAGATCAGTCATGTTTGCGCTGCAGCTGTGAAGATGGAGCTCGTTACCTACTCTGGACACCTGTTTTTTATTCTTAACTAACGATAATGTCACGGACGGAGAAAAAGAAGCGCGTTTGGCTACGAGGACGAGGAGTTTATATTCAACCCTTTTCAGGAAGAGGCCACACTCAGCTGTTTTTTTCTCCGGGATTCAGCGACTATCAGCCAAAATATTGTTTTTCTGTGACTGTCTCTGATGGATGTTTGGTGAACCTTCGCCAGAATCAAAGTGGATTAACTTTTATAACCAACGCGAGTCCCATAATGTAAACAGCGATGGACCAGAGCGGTGAGTCAGTCCAAACGCGGGTTAGCTTGTGTGTTAGCATATTAGCATGTGTGTTAGCCATTTATGAAGCTGTGTTGCAGATGTAAACTCCATATAACTGCATCGTGAAGTAACTTCACTTATTGCTGTTTATTTATGTTACGGTAAAGTATGTGCGAAGAGAGGGGGCGGAGTTAACTGAATCGAAGCGTTGTGTCTTCCGGGTTTGAAAAATACCTCCAGAAAACACTTATATTTATCACAAAAATGAGTGCTCCATAATGGTAGAGGTACAATATATCATATAAATGCCTATACTTAACTTTGGAATGGCTAAAATAGCATGATATAGCCCCTTTAATGTTATGACCCATGTGACAACGCTGGGCTGGGCATCATATTACTAAAGATGCTTTTTTTGCAGCAGCAGAATAAAAAAATGTCAAGCCTAAGTTTTTGATTGACACTGTGGAGGCTTGTAGTCGGTCCGCCCACTTCGCAATTAAAAATAATGATAATGTCATACACAACATGGGACCATTACCATGAATGTGGTTGAATGGCTAAGTTATATTATTCATACAGCTTATATTAACAGATTTTTATTGTATGTATTTTCTAAAGCAAATACTTCAGTACTTTCATTTAAGTAAAATTTGACAGAACACCTTTTTAATGGAGTAATATTTGACCAGTATCTGTTCATTTACTCAAGAAACGCTTTCAACAACTGGTTATTCATAAAATGCTTTCAGATAAAAATCACAAATGTTCAAAAACATTGCTGACAGAAAACCATAATTTCTTGCAATAAAAGACAGAAGTGGAAACCATTGACCAAAAGCCCCACCAAAGCTATCACAGTTCAGTTGTTTTCAGAAAGAGTCCACAGAGACGGGCACACAGAGGGTCAAGGGCAGGGCATTTCACAGTCTGGGAGCAACAGACTGAAAGGACAGGTCCCCCAGAGTCTCCTTCAGTTTGTCTCCCTTTTGAAAGTCCTTACACTTTCACTGACTCTTTCAGGGCTCTGAACAAAACATCTCTTGCTAATAATTATGACACAGAAGATGTTTAACTGCTGATAGGCCCAAGAGTTACACAGATATACACAGGTTTAAATATCTTCAAAGAAAATCAATACATTTGCTGCTCTCCACTTCAACATCATACAACGGGCTCTCAACAAAAGTGTGCTAATCGAATGTGAAATAACCAAGTACCTGCCGATGTGTGAGATCTTGATGCGGTCGCTGGCCGTGACCTCCACTCCGTCCTTGAACCACTTGCCGGTAACTTTCTCGTCTGACACTTCGCACTTGAACACGGCCTGCTCCGCGGACTTCACGGTGAGGTCGGCGATGCTCTGGAGGACCTGCAGCTCCGCGTCTGCAGGGGGATGAACCCGCACGTCAGGAAAAAGTGCATTGAGAGGTAAATGAGTAAAAGAAGAAGGAGGTTTGGACTAAGAATAAGATGGTCTAAGATTGTCTTTCTCCCTTGTTCATGCACCTTTCACCCTGTCCTGTCCAATAAAGCTTAAAGGGGCTGCAAGTTAGCCATTTTATACTCACTACTGCCACCTCAGGTCATAGGTGTAACTGCAGCTTCAATATTAAGCTCCTGCATGACGGCACTTCGGACCCGAATTAACACCTTTCTGAGTGTGCAGGATTTTAGAGGCAGTTGTGGTGAACAGGCCTGGGCTCATTCTACACATTAGGACATTGTTGAAACATGTAGGGGGGGAAATACGTAACATTTTTAAACTCCGTATAGTCCCTTTAAGGGCCAAAAACCCTTCACAAAAAATAAAAAAAATAAGATTGCTAAAGGACAGAAAGGAAAGTAAACTTCTTAAAATTGATGCTTAAGAATTGATAAATAAAAAAAATAAAAAACAGTGCATTTGGATTTTATGGAGAGATGGTGCTGCTACAACTCAAAAACTGACCGTCTCGAAGAAGAAGAAGAAGAAGAAGAAGAAGAAGAAGAAGAAGAAGAAGAAGAAGAAGAAGAAGAAGAAGAAGAAGAAGAAGAAGAAGAAGAAGAAGAAGAAGAAGAAGAAGAAGAAGAAGAAGAAGAAGAAGAAGAAGAAGAAGAAGAAGAAGAAGAAGAAGAAGAAGCCTTCTGCCTTCTGGGTTTGTCCCTGTTTCAGAGCGTGGTGTCCCTCACTGGTCAGCTCCTCCCCCTTCCCCCTTCCTCCTGCGCAGCTCCCTCCGCTCCTTCTCATCTTCATCTTTCTCCTCCTTCTCCCCTGACTCTGACGCCATTCTTCACCTGAGAGTCACCTGTGAAACTCCACCTTACAGTTGAGCCACGACTCAGTGAAAATAAAAACACAACAGTCTTTCACCATCTTCATGGAAGATCTTCAGCAGACGAATATAATCTGGTTTACTCTCTGGAGAACGTAGCCAGAACAATAGAAGGGAAAAGAATTATGATAATTCATGCTGATTTTGAGCAGGTCTGAACTGTCACACTTGGAATAAGACCAAAAACAAGTCAAAGGCAAGAAAAATATGCGCGGTAGTCTTCTTTTTAGACAGTCCAAATCAGAAAGTACTTTTTACTCCAAGTTTCCTAATTTCACATGATTAAAACCTCAAAAACTAACATTTTGTTGTGGCAGAGCTGGCATTGTGGTTCCAAGCCTAAATAACGGTTTACACCCCTTATACCTATGTTTCACTGTACTGACCAACATTCTTTGGCCCTCCACGCCATATACACTTCGATATGTGGCCCTCGATGAAAAAAGTTTGGACAACCCTGTGCTAGAGCCATATGAACCATCCCGGGCTCTGATATCCACAGGGAGAGGTCTCCTGGTGGTTCCCAGAGTCAGGGCTAAACATGATGAGCCTGCATTGAGACAGAAAACATGAGACAGGTGCCGAGTATAATGTCGCACTGTCTAGGACCAGGCTCAGAACGATTTATTGGTTGTGTACTGTATATGGTAACGATAGTATTTAAACAAGTGTTAACACAATGAGTGCCAAAAAACGTTTTGTTTTTGCTGTTTTTTTTAAATTACGAAACTAGACTCTCTAATACACCTTATGTGTGCTTTTGGTAGCTCTGTGATGAACAGAACTGAAATAGATGACGGTCAAAAACTTTTGAAAAGTCATATCTGGACATTTCATATGTATTTTTGCGTTTCTTTTCTTTTCTTTATTTAGTCCGAGGGGGCGTGGTGTTGCGTAGCGAAGCTATAGAGCCAACACTTCTCTCTCGCTCTCTGGAGCACGTTTAACAAAGCAGAGCGGCTTCCCATGGAAAGAGTGAAACATTTGAGATTTCAACATTTCTCTGAGTTTTTAAATGGTTAAAATCGGTCCAAGGACGACTGAGAAACATCTGAGAACCAGGATGTTTAAATGCACACGCGATCAAAAAACGACCGATCTGCGGTGTTTCAAAACGACTCAACAATGTTGTTGTTGGAACTAAGACATTTAGGAATGTTCCTCTTCCCATAACGTTAGTGCCTGGAGAGGAGAGCGGAGGCGAGAGGAGTTAATCAGAAAGGAGAGTGTTTCATAAAAGACGCATTATCTAAAAAAATCTGTGTTTTTGATCCAAATTAACCTCTGTTTAGCTTATATTTCTCAGGAACCGAGGCTCGTAGAATTAAACTGTTTTCACCTTTCAAACGAGCCATAGCATGTGTCCATGGCTAACATAGAATACGCTGTGGTGCTACAAATATCATGAAAACTGGTCTGGATTGTTGGCACTCTATAGCTTAAAGGGGCGAGATGCAAGTTTGCCATTTTATACTCACTACTGCCACCTCAGGCCATATGTGTAACTGCACCTTCTAAATCAAGTTCGTGCATGACGGCAATTCGGGCCGAAGTGACACACTTTTGAGTGACAGTGCAGGATTTTAGAGGCAGGTCTGGGCTCATTCTACACATTAGGACATGGCTGGAACATGTAGGGGGAGGAAAATACATAATTTTAAAATTTTTAAACTCCTTATAGTCCCTTTAATCCCCAAAACAGCGCGGCCTCAATGTGTTAATATCATTGCTCTAACAATTGCATCTATTTTTTAGTGTTTTAAATGCTAACTTTAAAATGTGCATGTTAAATGTGTGTTTTGGTGTTGCTGCGGGGCACATTGAGTTGTCTCTTGAAATGTGCATAGCAATATGAATAGCCTTGCCTTGCCCATGTTCTCCTCATGTCTGGAGGGGTTTCCTGCAGGGGCTACGCTTTTCTTGATCAATCCAAAACATGCACAGAAGGCCATGAACCCAGGACCATTGGAGGATGTGTAAAAGTCGATTTTTCTTAAATGCAACATAACATCTGGATTGTGTCACTTTTCCTTCTCATTAAGTTGTATTATTTTGCTGTAAAAACATGATTATTTTAGCTGAATTAATTTGTACTCATTTCTACTAGATCAATTTGCAGATAGCGGGAAAACAACCCAAAGCGTATCCGTGTCATGTTGCATCAGATTTGCGCAGCTCGGCCCATTTCGGCGCATTATGCTAAACGGGTTTCTGTGAACTTGTCGTACAGTAATTGCACCACGCTCGGTCCAGGCGTCTCGTCGCCGCGGTTACACGTGGCTAACACCCCAAAGCGGCGAGCTGGGCGGCGCGACGTGAAATTACCATGACTGAAAAGGCGGTACGGGAGGGGAGTGGAGGGATATTAATGACGACGCGAGTAATGACTAATTGATTGCCATTTTACGCCTGTCACAAACTGAAAGCGTCAACAGCGGAACGAGTGGAAATGTGTTGAGGAGCTAATTGAAAAAAAAAAAACATGTGCAAGGACCAGATGTTGAGAGATTTAGACTGAGTGAAGATTGGCCATCACAGTCTGACCAATAAAGCAGAAACTCGGAAAATTAGAATATCGTTAAAAAGTGCATTTATTTCTGTTATTCAACTTAAACTGTGAAACTAATTTATGATATAAACTCATTACATGCAAAGTGAGATATGTATAGCCTTTATTTGTTATATCATATTAGTTTCACATTTAAAGCAGTACTAAGTAACTTGTTTACCTTAATAAATCCTTTCTGTAGTCCCCTGGGGGTAATACAAATGTTAATGGGATGATTGGAGGGTCATTCATCTCCCCCGGTGTCTCTGACCAGAAAACCACAATTGCAACTTTGCTGCCTACGGGTCGGAGGCCCCAATACACACTAATAGAATCATGAAGAAGAAGCTAACAGGCTAACTGCGGGCTAGCACCACTTAAACAGTATTTACAGCCAAGTTTCAGTGAAAAAAAAAAAAATTCCATTGTGTAATTGGATGTACAATATCCCTCTCTTGCTTCACCTTTTCTGTCAGCGTCTGCCAGCGGAGGTTGTGCGAGGCGTATTGTTTGAAATGTTGTAATCTGTAAAGCACTTTGTGATACCTTTCGGTATGTAAAGCACTTTAAAAATGAAGTTTGATTGATTGATTGATTGATTTACTCTCACGGACGAATAATAAAATACAAAATCGAGTAGTATCTGTCTGCAGCCTGCAAGACAGAGGCGTGTCGTGAAGTGATGTTGCTAGACCGATTTCTGGTACTGATTATGCAAGCTTTAACCTGTCCTTGGCCCTAATCTTAAAATACTTTGATTTCTAATGCCTAATCTTAAGGATCACAGTCTCCAGCCTCATTGTTTGAGGGGACATTTTGAGCATAAACCTCTTGTCCACAGCGGTTATGTCGTGGAGCGTGCATTGCTTTGTGGTGTCGAGTTAGGTGATGTCACTTCACGACACGCCTACGACTTCACGACCACCATCTTTGTTCTTTTTGCATGACTGAGCGCACGCAAAAAGACCAGACAGTTGTGCATCAACTCGTCTAAGCTCAGGAAAGAACATATCTCAGTATGTAAAACCGGTGGCCTGTTCCTTTCAGAAGTTCAAAAAGGGTTTATCTGAAAGCAGAACATTTCTGAATCACCTTCCACCTCCAGCTCGGCCTTGGACTCCCCTCCGGTGGTCTTGGCGTAGTACATCCCGATGTCCTCCTTCGTGGCTTCGTTGATGATCAGAATGTGCCTCTTTCCGTCTTTCTTAAACCTGTATTTAGACCCAGCCGTTTCTCTGTTCAGCTCCTCTCCGTCCTTCATCCTGACAATGCACAAAATCGATTAGGCGGTAAATATGTGCCTCTTGGATTTATTTCACAGCGAGTTAAGAAGGTATTCATGCCCATCTATTAATTGAGATGTCATTATGCGGCGTTACTGATAGTGCTCAAATTGTTTCTTCCATTTTTTTTTACGATTCTGCCCCTGAGCCATTTTGAAGAGGCTGCATCGTTCCAAAGTGTGACAAATCAATGGACTTCACCGCACGTGGACCCTCAATTAAGCGGGTGAGAAAATAGAAGCAGCAGAAGCAGCACAATTAATTTCCTCACATTTTCAAGCTGCGACTGCTGCCTCAACTCTTTTCCAGCTCTTACAAAACCTCAAGCGTGCCCACATGTCATATATCGGGCCGATATTTGAGTATTTTACAAAATCGGCCGATCCTATTCCGATAAAATGGCAATATCTTCGGAACTAAAAGTGATAGAGACTTTGTTTTATTACACTGAAAAGAGCCCTTTTTGTTTTAGAATCTGCTGATCTTTGTCTTTCAAACAAAACTGAAGTACCTACTAAACATGAATAAATCAGCCCCAGACCCCTAATAAAGCGCCCCCTGCTGTCACAGTTCAACACTGACACATTTTACAGTTTGGAAGCATCATACACCGTATTATAGACAAGGCATTTGGAAAAAGTGCCCAAAAATATCAGTGGTGCATATCGGCATCGGCCTTAGAAAAAACGATATCGATTGACCATAGTCTTCTCCAAATTCACCTCATTCAGCCCCGCCCACTTTAATGTTAACGCATTTCCACATTTCTAAGCGCTTTCTGTGACTAGGGATTTCTTTTGTAAAGAGTGTGAGGAAAATAAAAGTGGAATTAACGGGAAAAAAAAGTGAAAAAGTTTAAAACAGGTTTCCTTCATATTTGGCTGATTACAGTTTTTTTATGCAAATTAGAGATACGACAATAAGAAAATAAATGGATTATCCCGGTTTTAAGGTCTAAACACAGTCGGTATCTGTATCTTTGCCCCGATGTTGTGATCGCAACTATTAACGCAACATCAAGCAAACTCCGCGAAATCAGTGCAGAGATGCAACTTTCCCCCAACTATTCCAATAATACGCAATTTCCTTTACAACTTTTCCTTATCTCCGCAGCTTATGCGCAATAAAGTGAATTTCTGATCATTTAAATATATTTTACTTGTTATGTTTTCACATATATGCCCAGCGCCTCAGACTGAAGGACTTTCGCCTCTGCTCCGCCTCCTCTCACTCGCCTGGGCCTTTACAGCCTGAGCCGCTGTGTGATCTTACCATGGATCTCCTACCGCGCTCTGTCCAAGCTGCTTTTCTCTACTACTGGATCTTTATTTGGCGATATAGGCTTTATATGACGGATAAACGCTGCGTGTACGTTTAGACGCTTCTTTCCCTCGTGATCCAGTAGCGTGTGTGTGAGTGTCTGGTGCTTTTACTGCGTGAGCTTTTGGAGTCACAGTTCTGTTGAACCGGAGCCAAAGCTCAATGTCGACATTCGTCCTTTGGTCAGTTCTGGTCCTCGAATTCTTATTCATGGCTCTATCTTATCAGATTTGTGTGGCGCTAACAGGCACTGCTCCAGTGCCTGTTAGCTCCGCCCACTTTCTGTAGCTGAGCGGAGGAGATGACACATGGTGCATCTGTATCTCTTTTTTTTAATTTTTTAGATTATTCAACTATTTAAACAGATATTTTAGTCTGTTCTCATTCCCCAGAGTCTCTTTGGTTAAAACGGATGTAAAATGCAAAAACAGTTTGATTTTTATGTACAAATATATTGTTTAAAGCAGAAAAAACACCACAACTTTTTTTCGCAACTTTTGGAAAAATGGCCCGCGAAATCAGGCATTTTACCACCGCAACATTCACAAAATATGCCCGCGAAATCCTGCACAGACTGTTTGCCGCTTAAAAGACACTGACCACTGGACGGTGGCTCCCTCCTCAGACACCTCCACCTCGAACTCCACCTTCTCCCCGACCACAGTGTGCACATCGTCCAGCAGCTTCGTGATGGTCACCGGGGGCTCTGTGGACAAACAACAAACATTTACACGTACTGTAATTTATACTGAACTATTTTATTTTTTTATTGTCGTGATCAGTTCTTTTTAGTCCTGATTTGATCTTAATCGAAGTCTGGTTGTACATGGAAGATTAAATATAAGAAGACAGCATATTTGGGAACACCCACAAATTGCCACATTCAAGGTGGAAAACAAAGAGGAAAAATAACTACTCTTTCACCTACAACTCCACCACTACTGAATAAATGCTGAATTATGTATGTATTTTCTACCAAATAAAATATACAGCGAAGGGGAGAGGAGATAAGTGGTTCAACAGCCCATAAACACATAAATAACTAGAGAATGCTAACCATAATGCTAACAGCTATATGCTAAGCTATATGCTAGCTTTGAGCACCGGTTTTTCACTTCTACTGGACAATCTACTTAATTTAATGATAAAGGAATGAGACTACACATTCGCAAGGACCTGATTTTGACTCGGCTTTCCTTAGTAATAGATAATATGCATATAGTCCAGCAGAAAACGTGTAAAATGAGTGAAAAATTGATGATGCGTCATCTATAGCAAGCACCTTGGGATTTACAACAGTAATTAACCAATGGAGATTTTAAAAGGTAAAATACTGCAAAATACTGGTAAAATACTTTTTATACTGTTTATAGCTAATGTCTATGGAAAATGTTTGTCACCCACAAACCTGGCGGATCTCCATGGTAACAATGAATTTTCCCGAACCCTATTTTAGAGAGAACCATTGTCTATCCTTTATTGTGGATTAAATCTCTTCACCCCCACCTGAATCGAGCACATTTTCTCCAGTTTGGCTTTACCCAAATCTAAAAACGGCAACAAAAATGCAATGAAAACAAGGATAAAATGCAACAAAAGAGTGACAAAAATGTGACGAAAAAGTGAAAGAAAAATGTGTTAAAAAAAACTCCCCAAAAGAGCAACAAAACAGTGACAGAAAAGCGATGAAAATGCAACAGAAAAGCAACAAAAGAGAAACAGAGAAGTGAGGAAAATGTGACGAAAAAGGAACAGTAAGAAATGTCAAAAATGTGACGACAACTCAGCAACAACACGAGGAAAAAGATCTGTTGAGATCAGTTTGTAGGTCTTAGCTTTCAAATGAGTCGTTACACTAACCTATAGGCTGTAACCTTTTAGATTTGGGTATAGCTAAACTGAAGAAAATGCACTTGGTTAAGGCGAGGGTTAAAGTGATATTTCAGGTTTTTTTGACATAGGGCCTCATTTCCGAGTTATCCAGAGTGTTGTTGATTTCTGGAGGTATATTTTTTTTCTTTATTCATGCAGTTGAAGAGTTTAGTGATACTAGGCTAGTGCTAGGCTAGTGCATGTCTATGGTAACTAGTAGCCTACATTAAAAACCTCTTCAAAATCATGGGGTCGCCCTCCAAACGTTGTCATATCTGATTTGTAGAAAGCTCCTTTGTGAATTCTAAGTGTAGTAATGCGGCCGCAGGTAAACAAACTACTGTAGATCCGGTAACCGAGCAGATCACTCCGCCGCTGTGTAGCTACAACCAGGAAGCTGATGCTGCTCGAATATAAGTTCTTTTAAATGCAAAATGGTTATATTAAAACAATTATTCAGTCGACACAGACATTTATATGGGTAGTCTGGTGTTGTAAGTGATTTGCCTCAGGTGCACTGTGCTTGGGTCAGACTGTTTTTAATGCAGGCTACTAGTTACCATAGACATGCACTAGCCTAGCACCACGAAACTCTTCAAATATAAGGACTGCATGAATAAAAATAAAAAAATCTCCAGAAATCAACAACACTCTGGATAACTAGGAAATTAGACCTTATGTCAAAAATCCTGAAATATCCCTTTAAGAGGGCTACAGCTGTAAATATGTTTCTGTTTTTAAGTTTGTATCTCCGCTCAGTGATCCTATCTTCCATTGTAGCAGAGGTTTTCAAATATTGTTGACTGGACTGGGTTTCTGCAGTTCATTCTACCTGCACCTCACTATTTCTCTTGCCTGTCCTGACCTATAGCAGAGTGTCGGTGCAGTCGAAGGTGGTGAGTTCTCTGGAGTCCCACAGTCACACAGTGTAGCCCTCTGTCTGAGGGTCTGACGCTCCAATGGACTTAGGTTATTTGTCATAGTCAGAGTCTACTCCCTGCGGACGCCGCCGGACTTACATGCACTGCAAAAATGGAATACTACGAGTTCAACTGACTTGAATGGTAAAGTTCTTTGTTTTTTTACACGGATATGTTGGTTTAAAGCCACACTGCGCAACAATTACTAGGTACAGCATAGATACAGAATCGCACATGTTCAAAGAAGCCACAGGGGGAAACAAAGAGTAACAAAAAAAACTAAACTTTCTCCCATTTCTCCACCATTACTTTAACAAATTGCTGAATTATTATCAGCGAGTGAGTGGTTAGTGGTGGTCGGAGCCGATGGCGCAGACTGGCTGCCTCCTTTCCGTCAGTCTAGCCCAGGGCAGCTGTGGCTACAATAGTAGCTTACCACCACCAAGTATATAGTATGAATAGTGCAATGTGAAGCGTCTTTGAGTGTCTAGAAAAAGCACTACATAAAACCAATGCATTATTATTATTATTAATTATAAATATATATTTTACTAAACAAAGATATAGAGACATGGAGGGGAACAAAGTAGTTCTAAAATGCTTAAACAAACGGACAATGCTAACCAGGAAGCTAACGTTAGCTTCATGCTACATATGCTAACGTTACCTACCAATGATGTTGCCTCTGCTGAACAATTTGCTGTGAAAAAAATATCCATATAGACCAGATTTTGGCTTGATTTTATTTGTGTGCCATGAATATGTTTATATGCTGACAGAAAACGACTACAAATAGTGGAAAATTGTGATTCCCATGAAAGGTTTTCTTCCCCCTCGACTAGGCCACGCCCCCTTGTCACAGTCTTTAGCTTTGATTATTGCACACATTCACTGTAGAATTGTTTCAATAAGCTTCTGCCATGTGCAAAAGACCCAGTGTTGCAATAATTTGCCACCAAGATCTTGTATTGATGATGGGAGAGTGTGACCACTGCACAAGGCCTTCTCCGGCACATCCCAAAGATTCTCAATGGGGTTCAGATCTGGACTTTGGTCTGTGAAAAATCTGTGAAAATGATGTCTCACCCACCCCAGATCAGAACAGTCACATCCAGGACTTTTATTTTGGTCAGGCAGAGTAGTTTGTTAATAGATTTTCTTGTTTAGTTTTTTTGGCCAGCTACATCAAGGGAAGGGAGATAAAGTATATATTGTGTAGAACTAAATACTAAACTCAACAAATCTGCGAATAAAAAATGAACCTTATTAATAAATCATCACAACAAAAACAAAACTTCTTCAACAACCTCTTCACATCAAAGCTTCTCAAAGTAAGGCTAACATTCAAACCAGTGTAGTATTTTTTTTACACAGTGTATCGAACAGTTTCTCGGCGAAGGGGGAGGCAGAGTGTCACAACAGCGAGACAGAGACGAGCTCAATGTCTTTGGTGAAACGCATGGCTTCTCTGCGTAAAATTGGACGTGCGCATTTCCTTTTTTTGTCATCCTTATCTTTTAAAAATGTCTCGCCGTGATTGAGGGTAACTTAGGTCAGGGCGGAGAAGTGGTTAGCGCCGCAAAGCATTAACATCCCAGGTTCTGAAGTATTACTTATGTGAAAGTACTGAAGTATTTGCTGTAGAAAATAATCTAGTATTTAGCATAGAAAGTACAAAAATTAAATAAGTGTTTTAACTTTACAGCTTCGAAAACATCGTCTGTGGCGTTTGACATTCTGCACAGCGCCACCTACTGTGTCCATAGAGTGAAAACACACTCTATCTCTACCCCCACCTTAATCGAGCTCATTTTCTCCAGTTCAGCTTTAACCAAGTCCATAAGATTGCAGCCTATAGGCCAGTGTGACGCCTTATTTGAAAGCTAAGACCTACAAAACTGATCAACAGTAAATTGAGCTTTTTCCTCGGGTTGTCTTCACTTTTTTTTTTGATTTTTTTCCATCGCTTTCTCATTGGGTTTTCATCTAATTTTTGTCTCATTTATGTGGCTATTTAGACACATTTTTATGAAGCTTTTAGATTTGGGTAAAGCCAAACTGGAGAAAGGTGGAGGTTAAGAGGTTAAAAGAACAAAACACGCATGGCCAAAATTCTTTACTTTGGAGCTTTTGTAGAAATGCTGTGGAGTAGAAAGTATTATATTTATCTTTCAAATGCAGTGGAATAAAAGGAGAAAATTCTCAACACAAATGCTACCCAAGTAAAGAACAAATCCTTAAAAACTATTTAAATAGAGTCAGTAAATTTTAGGGATGCACCGATATCAGTATCGGGTATCGGGCTGATACCACATGCTTGTACTCATACTCGTACCCATTAATCAGGTCCCGATACCAGTAGCCGATACCACTTGACGTGTGGCCGGCGCTCCAACGGGGCGCAACTCTCCGCTGAGAAAATAGCAACAAACTGGAGAATTCTTTAGTGGAAATACAATATTCCACATAGAGCTGACTTTATTACAGACGATACTCCCTAAATCAGAGTCTGTGCTGGATTTAACCAGAGCCAAATGTTGTTAGCGCTGCAGTGTGGAGTCTGCAGTGTGTACAACATACAGGCTAATGATGCTAATGTTGCTAATGTTGCTAACTCGCGGCTAACAGTTCTGGCGATTCTTTTGCCATTTAATGCCCAGGGGCTTATTCATCTGAAAAACTAACCCAGCGACTAAAAAGATATTGAAAGTGCTTTTATGATGTGAGCTTCTATGTATTATTCTGTGTATATTTAATGAACTTTTGTAAGTATAGCATCAATCTGTCCAGGGACTGCGGGTGGAAATTTGCATTTTTGCTCTAACCTGGCACACGACATCTCTTCTGTCTTAGACTAATGTTGTTTGTGCATTGTCCCTGATCAAATAAAGAAAGAAAATAAAAAGTATAAAGAGATACTGCATATCCATATTGCATGTACAATATGCCTTGTACTCGTATTGGTATTCAGTATCAGCAAGTACTTAAATCAAAGTACTCGTATCGGCTTTAGAAAAAGTGGTATCGGTGCATCCCTAGTAAATTTACTTAATGACCGCAATCTGATTAAGGATATTTTACCTTAATTTGAGTAACACTAACTTGTCAATTGAAATAAAATCTACCAATGAAATTATTATTACAAGATAAGATGCAATAAGCAGTATCTTAAAGTCGTATTACATTGGCAGATCAAGGTAAAATATTCTTACTTCAAGTTCAACTTATTGTTTTATTTGTTTCTGCAGTGTACCTACTTTGCCATATTATTATATTATTTTATTACAAACCAAACATGTGTTTAAGTCTCTCCTTAAAGGTTATTATTCAAGCTTTTAAAATACTTTTGGAAAACTTGGTATTTCACATTTTAACAATTGTATATAAACGGGTATAATTCAGTGCTAAGTTCAACACAGGACGCCATTGTTTCCCGCGCAGATGTCTACTAAGCTTATTTTGTGTTGTGACAGAGAGCTCACAGCAGATTAGTGACAGCTACATGAGGGTTTGAGCGACGATTAAAAATGAGTGAGCGGCAGACGACAGCGCGGCGACGAGATGAAACCAGGGGAGAGAGAACAGAGGAGACGGGAGCTGACAGTCACACAACAGCAAAACAAAACAAAACTGAGAGCTTTAGACGAAACACGGGGGACTCTGACACTGCGCTCGCAAATAATTGGAATTTAGCTCAGAGTTTTCAGTCCTGCCATTGGGAAGGAGAATGCGAAAGAGTGCCGATACATGCCAGGTCCAACTGACTGTAGGGCTGTTTCTTCAACCAAGAAGCCGAACTCTCTCCTTCCGTTCCCTCTGCTGCCCCCTATTGTGTACATATATGTTTGATAAGGCTTTTGAACTAAGAGTTTGAGCGGGTCATCTCGTAAAATGGTAAAATGGTCTCAACTAATTTTCTGGACTATAAATCGCTCCGGAGTATAAGACGCACCAGCCAAAAAATGCGTAATGAAGAAGATAAAAACATTTATAACTGACTGCCATAAATGACTACCAATGACATCTATAGACGTCATTTGAAATCCAAACATTGACTGCCAATGACGTCTATAGACGTCAATTAGGTTTTTCAATGGGAACAGCTGCAACAAAGCCTTGAGCATGTCTGGTGTTAAAATCTTAGTTGTGCTGCCTAATGCTGCCACCTAGTGACTCAATAAAAGAGCTACAAGTTCTTTTATTGAGTCACTAGGTGGCAGCATTGCTCTTTCGTTTTCTCAGCTTTTTGGTCAGAAAAAAAGCTGAGAAACCTCTGGCAAGAAAACCTCTGGCAGTGGGGAGCTCTCTGATTTGAAAATGGCTGGTAGTCAATGAGTTAAGTGTGACGTCACGAATTCCGCTTCCGGGTCCTGGCAAACCGGCAAATATGCGAGAAAAAACTCTTAAAAACAACCATCAATATTTCTGAAACTCAACGGAGAGTTACTGAACCTACTTATTTCTCAGACTCATTAGCCAAAAATGCCGCACCTACTGCTAAAAAGGTATTATTTACTAAAGTCGGTACTTCCGGGGTTAGCGTAACTGCTGCGCCGTTAGCATATTTCTCCGCTAACCCGGATGCACCAATTTTTAGAGGCAGAAAATACATAATTTTAACAATTTTAAATCCCGTCTAGTCCCTTTCAATTGCACCTTTCAACTTCATGAATTATTAAACCACCCAAGTACCACCAGGCCAAGATCAAGAGGAAATCAGAACAAAACTGGATTTACAAATTGTCTAAAATGGATCTAAACTATATCTATATTAAGTATAAACCATGTCTAAACCAGAAAAAACACCAAATTTAAATGTGTTACTAAAGCATAAAAGTCCACAACTGCAGATGACCCTGACCTTAAGACTCCTAAATACCACCCATTGTATACAAAAAAGTAGCCAAATTAGAAATGTATTTACTCACTGACACTCATTTGGCTTTAACCATGGTATAACTAACTAAAGGGGGCGAGTGTTATGGCAGTACCGTTGACGACCAGCTCGGTGAAGCACTTCTCCTCGTCGACCACGCACTCGTACACCGCGTCGTCCGACAGACTGCACTTGTTTATGGTCAGGCTGCGGACATTCCCCACACTCTCCAACACGTACCTGCAAAAACACACGCGGTTCAGCCCTTGTGGAAATCTGCTCTGGACCCGTTTGTGTAAATTCCACCTGCTATTGATCTGACTCATTCTGTACTTTGCAGAAATTACTGTTTGTCCTTTTCCCATTTAACCTATTCGTCATCCAGCTCTCGTCGGGGAAACTAGTGCACTGTCCTTCGAACCACCTCCAGATCTTGAGTCAGGACTGATCGTGGTGCTTTTCTACCACGTTGTTTGTTTGGGGAAACAGCAAAGGAAGGAGGAAACCCATTAATGGATTTACTTACAGTTAAAGTCAATCCATTGGCTGCCCAAAAAATCCAATGTGTGTGTCATTTTCCAAGAGGGTTCCAATGATACAGTAAAAAGGTGAAGTTTCAGACCCCTGATGATGTCATATTTGTTTCCTTTTCTTACTATTACATTTTACTTTGGGTTGCCCTCAGGCTCAGCCCATTATAAGCTCATATTCTTTCTTTTCAACACAGCCTTGCTTGATCCGAGGCCTGAGATGAGCTTTCTTGAGTCAGGGACATAATATATAGGTAAGTTTTAGAAAGATTTTGAAATGTATTCCTGATGTGGTGTAGAGAGGCCCGACCAGGGACAGGAGTGGAAAACGTTTTGCATTTCATCAACTTGTTTTGTACTTTGTGGAATTGTAATGTTAAATATGCACCAAAACACACACTGATACACTTTTTACATTCATACAAGTGTCCTGGCCAAGGACACAACAACAATTTGCACCTGCCTAAAAACCAGCCTAAAAACACAAACGTTGGTTGGGGAGAGATCGCGAATACAAGCGGCCGAAATGAGTTTCCTTCGCAGGGTGGCTGGGCGCACCCTTCGAGATCCGGTGAGGAGCTCAGTTACCCGAGAGGAGCTCGGAGTAGAGTCGCTGCTCCTTCACGTCGAAAGGAGCCAGCTGAGGTGGCTCGGGCATCTGTTCCGGATCCCTCCTGGTCGCCTCCCGCAGGAGGTGCTCCAGGCATGTCCTAGTGGGACAAGGCCTCGTGGAAGACCCAGGACACGGTGGTGGGACTATGTCTCAGAGCTGGCCTGGTGTCGCCTCGGGGTCCCCCCAGAACAGCTGGAGAAGATGTGCGTGGATCGGGAAGTCTGGGCATCTCTGCTAAGACTGCTGCCCCCGCGACCCGGCCCCGGATAAAGCGGAAGAAAATGGATGGATGGATGGATGGATGGTTGGGGAGAGAAATCTGTGTCAGCTTTGTTGATGCTACTGTTAAAATGCACTTCCAGTATAAGCTGAATGTAACTAATGAAGTAACATGCAAGCTAACTTAGTTGATTAAGTAATTAAGTAATCAGTAAAGTAACTAAGTTACTTTTCAAAGGAGTAATCAGTATTTTATGACTTTTTCAAGTTATCTGTGGCAACACTGAAGACAGGTTACATAAAGACAAATTTCCCACTCGTGGGACAATAAAGTTTATCTGATCTATCTTATCTTATTGATGCATACGGCAATGCGTCATACAAGGGGCATGGCCTTGCCGAGGGGGAAGGAAGTATTGATGAAGACAGCAATTTGGGTATTTATGACGTATCTCCCATATTGGCGTTGTAAAAGCTGTTCCATTAATTCCTATGGGCGTCTATGCAGCAAATGCACAAAACTAGTATTTAAACTGGCATGTACGATGTGACCTGTAAATAGAGCTTTTTCTCACCGTATGGTCTGGAATGATGAAGCCTACGATGGCGAGATAAGAATGTCCATTTCATGGCATGCATAAAATTCTTTTTATTTCTTCATAATAAACAAATTATTAGATGATGTTTAGTGGCCGTTAGATGTCTATCTACATAATTTTTTGGAGTATTTTTCTAAAGGTTTTTTTCACTCACATAGGCGAGTGGTTGTGTGAAGCCATTGGTTGTAAAAGTTAAATCATAATGAAAAAAGAAAGTACCAAAAATGACCCCGATCAAAATGGGCCGCTTTACCATTAGATTATATACAGAACCTTCTCCACAACTACCACAAAAGACTCCAAGCTGTCATTGATGCCAAAGGGGGGGGCAATACACAGAATGGAGCAGGGTCATTTTCGTACTTTCTTTTTTTTTAAATCTTCTTATCTCTCCATCCATTAGCAAAAACATCTGTCTAATGTGTCATATGCAACATGGCGTGTGCGGGAGGCGAGGAGGACCATTTTGGGGCGTAGTTTTGCTTAAGGTAATTTGTTTCTGTTTGGGTGATAGCCAGCTATAATGATCATATCATATAGTATCATAGCGAGTGAATTTCTCCTTTGTGAGATCAGCAAAGTCCTGTCTCGAGAACCCCTGATCTCGACAATTGTGTAAGGCGTTTATTTCCTGAGGTGGTGCGCGGAGTGAGTCAGACGTATTTACTGTAGTCGCTCAGAGCTGAGACACTGCATAAAGTGAACCACGCACCACAGTGATGACAATACGAGTCCTCAAGGGCCGCGGCTGACGTCACTCACTCAACAACAATGGAGTCCAATAATCTCAAGGCCATGAAAACAGTGTAGGCTGCAGCGCGGTGACTCTCAGCGCTGCGGAAAATTAAAGTTAAAATGACTAATAGCTCTTATTGCAGTTGGAAAGGGAGTCAGAAGAGAGATTTTGAGATTAGAAGTGGACATGTTATGAATAAATGTGGCTTGAGACATTTTCTAGTGTCAGTAGTCATGTGTTACATTTTGAAATTTGAGGTCTTTGCAAAGAAAAGTCAGGAGGAGTGAGAGACTGGGCTGCTCAGGATTTCGGCTCCTTCCGAAACGAGCAGATTGGTAAGAGGTCTAACGCCAAACCGGATGTGCGTCAGCGTCCGCCATGATAAGAAGCCTCCGAATTGGGCTGTCAGTTTGGAAGGAGTTAGGAAAAGGAGCCTCAGTGCAAACTGTCATAGTCACTTTAGCATAGGGACCTCTGATGCTAACTAACCGGTGATTAGGAGCTATGTGCCATCCCATGAGCCACTGCACCGCCAATCCCCCGACCCCCCTCGCCCCCACCCTCAAGTGATTCATGCACAACCACTGCTGATCGACAGGTGCACATTTAATTAATAAAAATATGGAATAATATTCTGCACAAGCCAAACTTTATAAACGTGGCAAAATACATGCGGCATGCGCTTTTGTTTGCCTGCAGTCTGCCAATAACCTCAAAGAAGAAGAACAGCTGCTGTTGGTGATGTCACTTCCCCTTCCCCTGGGTAAGGACGGTCTAATTGGGCAAATGCTGCTGAAGCAAACGTTCACTAACTGCATAGAGATCGAACAGTTGACCCCATGAAAGGCTAAGGATCAGGAGCTAAGGTTAGGACATAGATTCTATAATTTGATGGTTTCAGTTTCGGTTGGCCGGGAGCTCCCTCTACATGTAATAGTGGGAATGTCACATAATGAAACAGTGAGAACAAGCGCAGAAAAGGTTTGGTGATGGATTATGGAGGTTTCTTTTTCCCCATCTGGCGCAATAAAATTCAGGAAATTTAGAAGAAGTAGTGAAGTTAGAAAGATGGTCAGAAACACCTGGCTGGAGGATTCACCAGTGGTTTTTAGTGGTAGTCAGCAGAGAATCTATCTTTTAAGCTAAATGAACTCTATTCCATGCGAAAAGAGGAAACTTAATGTTCTCACTTGGATGACGGCTTGATCTCCTGTCCGTTCTTCAGCCACCGGACGTTGGCGTTGGGGTCGGCCACCTCCACAGACATGGTGATCTTCTGCCCTTTCTCCTGCGAGTACTCAGACTCCAACTTCCTCAGGAACACTGTAAAGAGTGAGGGACACTGGGAGGTTAGGACACTGCCACGAGGACAAATATATAAAGGAACCTGAGAAGAAGCCAATGTTGTGTTGTAAGGGAGAAAAAGTCTTTAATAAGGCTCAATAAATGTGAAAAAACAGATATTCAGGGGGGAAGGTCTGGCATTGACTGGGCATCGGTTTAGAACTGCAAAGTTGATTGCAATCTAATCTGAATGGTCAAAATTGGTCCAATTTCCAACTAATTCGTCCAATTTCCTTTGAAAAATATAAAATCACGGGTTCATCCCTCGCCTGAACCAAGCGCATTTTGTCCCGTTTCGTTTCAAATCTAAAAACTTCTGGGCTGGAGGGCGATGGTCTAATGCATCATTTGACAGCTCAGACCTACTAAAGTGATCACGTTGTTGCCACATTTTTGACACATTTTCAAGCATTTTTGTTGTGTTTTTGTCTCTTTTTTCATCTCTTTTTTGTCTCTTTTTGTCATGTTTCTGTTGCTTTTTTGTTTCTTTTTTGTTACTTTTTTTGTTTTGATCACATTTTTGTCACTATTTTCTTGCTTTTCTGTTGCTCTTCTGTTGCTTTACTGTTGTGTTTTCATCCTTGTTTTCATCGCTATCTTGACGTACAACCAAACTGGAGAAAACGTGCTTGGTTCAGGTGGGAGTTAAGAGGTTAAAGCAAATTTAGCTCGTGCCACAATTGCTTAACTGCGCAGGGAAGACAATTTGATCACAGACATGATTAGAAAATTGGTGAAGGGACACTTTACCCGAAATAAACAAAACACAGGTGCATCGATGTGGAATATAGTTTAGCAGGAGGAAATCTCCAGTCGGTTTTTGCCTCATGGTCCTATAAATAAATCCCTTTTCATTAGTCACTCTTGCTCCGCTCACCGTCGCTGCTGCCGGCCTCCAGCTTCTTCAGCTCCTTCAGCCTCTTGAGCATGCCCCTGAGGTCCGTGATGCCGTACTGGAACGCGATCTTCTCGTAGTCGCACGCTTTGGCTTTTTTCAAAATGTCCCACACGTCCACCTCTGCCTCCACCACCCGCTTCTTCTTCGCCCTGGGTTTGTTCGGACAATGGCAATTATAGTCCAGATTAAGCGGAAGAGGAGGATAATACGTTCACAATTAAAAACTCAAAGTAGGTAGTTTGTGCTCACCTTTTCTTGAGGAGAACGCTGAAGTCCAACTCACCGGCGTCTTCATCTCCCCCTCCGCTGGAACAGAAAATGACAGAAGATATTTAAAAACGACTACAAAATCCTGTCTATTTAGGCTCCAGAGTGGGGAGGGGCTAATGAGAAATACAGTAAGAAAAAAGGGCTGCTAACACATGCCTGTTTCGGACTTTTCTTCAAACACAGAGGCAAGAACTGTCCAAGGAAGCACTTAAAACTGTAGAGCACAGTCCCAGCTTCTTCGGTTGTTTTGGAACGTTTATAGCAATGTTTTATTTTTATTTTAGATAGCCAGGTACCCTATACGATTGCTGTAGGAATGTTTCTGCTCCTTCTCTATCCGTTTTGAAAGTTCGCACTTGCTCAGTCCGTCAGAGTTGTGCAGTAAAAGCCAATATAAGGTAAGTAAATAATGAATAACATACAGAACACTGGCGGTGTGAGGTTTTAGAAAAAGTTGCGGAATGGCATTTTGAGGTCTTTCCACCCTGGGACCCTAGTTTGGAAGATATTCACTTACACACCCCAAAAACACCGGTTTCGTCAAGCTTGATATGCTGGGTTGATGAAATATTTTTGCGTTTAGTCCTGAACTTGACTTCGTGTGGACAGAGCCTCAAAATCAACCCGGATACTCAAGTGCATGTAAACGTACTTATTATTGACATATTTTTAGTTTTGTTGTGAGTGGCATGTAGATTAAATTGAATAAATCATGTTACTTTAAGGGACTATACGGAGTTTAAAAATGTTAAAACTAAGTATTTTCCTCCAGCCATGTCCTAATGTGTAGAATGAGCTCAGACCTGTTCACCACAACTGCCTCTAAAATCCTGCACTGTCACTCAAAAAGGTGTTAATTCGAGTCCGAAGTGCCGTCATGCACAAGCTTAATATAGAAGGTGCAGTTACACGTATGACCTGAGGTGGCAGTAGTGAGTATAAAATGGTCAACTTGAATCTAGCCCCTTTAACCTCTTAACCCCCGCCTGAACCAAGCACATTTTTTCCAGTTCGGCTTTACCCAAATCTAAAATCTTCTTGAAAACGCAAGAAAAGAGTGACAAAAACAAGGATGAAAACGCAACAATGTGACCCAAAACGCAATGAAAAGGGGACAAAAGAGCGGTAAAAAAGGTGATAAAAACACAACAAATAAGTGACAAAAAAGCATGAAAAGACGAATAAGAATGTGACGAAAACGCAACAAAAGAGAGACAAAAATATGACAAAAAGTGATGAAAAAGTGACCAAAAATGTGACAATAACACAACAAAAAAGTCACAAATAAGTAATGATTGGTAGCAGTTCATACAACCCCATGAACTGCTACCTTAACGTGGTGGGGTTGTTTGAGTGCCCGAATGATCCGAGGAGCTATGTTGTCCGGGGCTTTATGCCCCTGGTAGGGTCTCCCATGGCAAACAGGTCCGAGGTGACGGGTCAGACGAAGAGCAGTTCAGAAGACCCCAATGGACGTACGACATTCAAGGACCGTGACGTCGCCCGGCATGGCGCAGCCGGGGCCCCACCCTGGAGCCAGACCTGGGGTTGGGGCCCGAACGCGAGCGTCTGGTGGCCGGGTCTCTGCCCACGGGGCCCGGCCGGGCCCAGCCCGAAGGGACGACGTGGGCCCGCCCTCCTGTGGACCCACCACCCGCAGAGGGATCCGTAGGGGTCGGGTGCGGAGAGGACTGGGTGGCAGTCAGAGGCAGGTGCCTCGACGACCTGGTCCGCATGCACAGCTTCTGGCGTTCGGGACATGGAACGTCACCTCGCTGGGGGGGAAGGAGCCTGAGCTTGTGCGGGAGGTTGAGAGATACCGACTAGATATAGTCGGGCTCACCTCCACGCACAGCTTGGGTTCCGGATCCCAACTCCTGGAGAGAGGCTGGACTCTCCATTTTTCTGGAGTTGCCCGCGGGGAGAGGCGGCGGGCTGGGGTGGGTTTGCTCATATCCCCCCAGCTCAGCCGCCACGTGTTGGAGTTCACCCCGGTGGACGAGAGGGTCGCGTCCCTACGCCTTCGGGTCGGGGACAGGTCTCTCACCGTTGTTTCGGCCTACGGGCCCAACATCGGTGCAGAGTACCCGGCCTTCTTAGAGTCCCTGGGAGGGGTACTAGATAGTGCTCCGACTGGGGACTCCATTGTTCTGCTGGGGGACTTCAACGCCCATGTGGGTAACGACAGTGAGACCTGGGAGGGGGTGATTGGGAAGAACGGCCTCCCCGATCTGAACCCGAGTGGTGTTCTGTTATTGGACTTCTGTGCTAGTCACAGTTTGTCCATAACGAACACCATGTTCGAGCACAAGGGTGTCCATAAGTGCACGTGGCACCAGGACACCCTAGGCAGGAGGTCGATGATCGACTTTGTAGTTGTGTCGTCTGACCTCCGGCCGTGTGTCTCGGACACTCGGGTGAAGAGAGGGGCTGAGCTGTCAACTGATCACCACCTGGTGGTGAGCTGGATCCGCTGGCAGGGGAGGAAGCCGGTCAGACCTGGCAGGCCCAAGCGTGTTGTGAGGGTCTGCTGGGAACGTCTGGTGGATCCCTCTGTCAGTGGGGTCTTCAACTCCCACCTCCGGAAGAGCTTCTCCCAGATTCCGGGGGAGGCGGGGGACATGGAGTCAGAGTGGACTCTGTTCTCCTCCTCCATTGTCGATGCGGCTGCTCGTAGTTGTGGCCGTAAGGTCTCTGGTGCCTGTCGCGGCGGCAATCCCCGAACCCGGTGGTGGCGCCCGGAAGTAAGGGATGCCGTCAAGCTGAAGAAGGAGTCCTACCTGGCCTTGTTGGCTTGTGGGACTCCTGAGGCAGCTGAGAGGTACCGGCAGGCCAAGCGTGCTGCGGCTCGTGCGGTCGCGGAGGCTAAAACTCGGGTCTGGGAGGAGTTCGGGGAGGCCATGGAGGAAGACTATCGGTCGGCCTCGAAGAGATTCTGGCAAACCATCCGGCGCCTCAGGAGGGGGAAGCAGTGCTTCACCAACACTGTTTACAGTGCGGGTGGGGAGCTGCTGACCTCGACTGGGGATGTCGTCGGGCGGTGGAAGGAGTACTTCGAGGACCTCCTCAATCCCGTCGTCACGTCTTCCAATGAGGAAGCAGAGGCTGGGGACTCGGAGGTGGGCTCGCCCATCACCGGGGCTGAAGTCACCAAGGTGGTGAGAAAGCTCCTTGGTGGCAAGGCTCCGGGGGTGGATGAGATTCGCCCTGAGTACCTTAAGTCTCTGGATGTTGTAGGACTGTCTTGGCTGACACGTCTCTGCAACATCGCGTGGCGGTCGGGGACAGTGCCCCTGGATTGGCAGACCGGGGTGGTGGTCCCTCTCTTTAAAAAGGGGGATCGGAGGGTGTGTTCCAATTACAGAGGAATCACCCTCCTTAGCCTCCCCGGTAAGGTCTATTCCGGGGTGCTGGAGAGGAGGATCCGGCCGATGGTTGAACCTCGGATCCAGGAGGAACAATGCGGTTTTCGTCCTGGTCGTGGCACACTGGACCAACTCTATACCCTTCATCGGGTACTCGAGGGTTCGTGGGAGTTCGCCCAACCAGTCCACATGTGTTTTGTGGATCTGGAGAAAGCGTTCGACCGCGTCCCTCGTGGTGCCCTGTGGGGGGTGCTCCGGGAGTATGGGGTCCGGGGCCCTCTGCTAAGGGCTGTCCGTTCCCTGTATGACCGCAGCAGGAGCTTGGTTCGCATTGCCGGCAGTAAGTCAGACCTGTTCCCGGTGCGTGTTGGTCTCCGCCAGGGCTGCCCTTTGTCACCGGTTCTGTTCATTACTTTTATGGACAGAATTTCTAGGCGCAGCCAGGGGCCGGAGGGTGTCCGGTTTGGGAGCCTCAGAGTCTCATCTCTGCTGTTTGCGGACGATGTTGTTCTGATGGCTTCAACGAACCAGGACCTTCAGCACGCACTGGGGCGGTTTGCAGCCGAGTGTGTAGCGGCCGGGATGAGGATCAGCACCTCCAAATCCGAGGCCATGGTTCTCCACCGGAAAAAGGTGGTTTCCCCTCTTCAGGTCGGTGGGGAGTCCTTGCCTCAAGTGGAGGAGTTCAAGTATCTCGGGGTCTTGTTCACGAGTGAGGGACGGATGGAGCGTGAGATCGATAGACGGATCGGTGCGGCGTCAGCAGTGATGCGGTCGCTGTATCGGTCTGTCGTGGTGAAGAGGGAGCTGAGTCGGAGGGCAAAGCTCTCGATTTACCGATCGATCTACGTTCCCACCCTCACCTATGGTCATGAGATTTGGGTCATGACCGAAAGGACAAGATCGCGAATACAAGCGGCCGAAATGAGTTTCCTTCGCAGGGTGGCTGGGCGCACCCTCCGAGATCGGGTGAGGAGCTCAGTTACCCGGGAGGAGCTTGGAGTAGAGTCGCTGCTCCTTCACGTCGAAAGGAGCCAGCTGAGGTGGCTCGGGCATCTGTTTCGGATGCCTCCTGGTCGCCTCCCGCGGGAGGTGTTCCAGGCATGTCCTAGTGGGACAAGGCCTCGTGGAAGGCCCAGGACACGGTGGTGGGACTATGTCTCCGAGCTGGCCTGGTGTCGCCTCGGGGTCCCCCCAGAACAGCTGGAGGAGGTGTGTGTGGATCGGGAAGTTTGGGCATCTCTGCTGAGACTGCTGCCCCCGCGACCCGGCCCCGGATAAAGCGGAAGAAAATGGATGGATGGATGGATTAAAAAAAGTAAAAAAGTTGATAGCAACATGACAACAATGTGAGGTTTTCTAGCTTTCAAATGACGACAAACTGGACAAAATGCTCTCGATTAAAGAGCCTATAGACCCTTTAATTGTTTGTAAACATTTGGGGCTTAGCTGGAGGCGGGAAGCTAGATTCCTATCTATTTCCATTGGAGCTGTTGTCATGGTAACGATTAACAAATGTTTAACTGTTTTTGGAAATATCAAATAAACCTTATTTTAACGTCTCAAAGGTCCTTCCTCTTGGTCTTGCACCTTAAGCCACAACAAGACCACATTTTTTAGTTGTAGTTTTACACTTATAATCGCTAGTTTTAGTTTAATCATATTTCTCTTAATCACTTCCTGACTCCAGATGATGACACTGATGATGTCGGCAGTTAAAGGGTCTATACCAGGGGTGTCAAACATGCGGCCTGTTCCGGCCCGCGAGGTGATTTAATCCGGCCCCTGCCCTGTAGAGCATAAGAGCATAAATTCCAGAGTATGAATTTCAATGAATTTATGAGTATCAAAAAAAAAAGTAAGTCTCTAGCCCATTCCTGTGCAGAGTTATGATTTTTTTAAGAATAACCAGAATACTCATTCTAGCCTCTAGGGGGCATTAAATTTAAAAAAAAAAGGATAGAGTTCCACACGTGTCCAGCAGAGGGCACTGACATAATAAGAGCTCAGGACATGAACAACACATTATATAGCCATGTGGTAAATGGACAGTCTGCCCCAGGGCGGCTGTGGCTTCAATAACAGCTTACCACCACCAAGTGAATGAATAATGACTACTGCACTTTCAGGAACTTGTGACACAGGCTTGTAAAGTGCAATACAAGTGTAAGCCGTTGTCATTAATGAAGTTGGGGCTTTGATCAAATCACAGCTTATTATTATTCATTTATTGGAAACATTTTCTCTATTATATGTGGCCCGCGACCCGCCGTGGGAGCTGAATTTCGGCCCGCGACCCAAAATGAGTTTGACACCCCTGGTCTATACAGAGTTTAAAAATGTCAAAATTATGTATTTTCCTCCCCCTACATGTTCCAACAATGTCCTAATGTGTAGAACTTCAGGTCTGAAGTGCCGTCATGCACAAGCATAATATAGAGACTGCAGTTACGTGTAAGACCTGAGGTGGCAGTAGTGAGTATAAAATGGCTAACTTGCATCTAGCCCCTTTAAGGTGGAGATTAAGAGGTTAAAAGGAGTAGGTCGCAGTTTGAAGAATTTACTGAGCGATGCCCCTTGTCTTTCAGCACCAATGTGATAAAGTTCTTAACACTCAGAGGACAAACTTTCCAACAATTTTACCCTTAACTATACATTTGCCACTTCGCGTCACTCATTTATCCCAGTTTGTATCTGTCTTGACTGAACCTCGTCTCTGCTGTAACTCGATAATCTCCAAGCCGCTTCTAAATAGGTCCCAATCGGCAACTCATTACAGCTGTACATACACTAACACGCGGTGACAGACTTACAGCTATGATTTCAGCCTGTCATGGCCACTCAACAATGAGAGAGAGAGCGCCCCCCGGTGGGTCGTTTCGGTTCGTGTTTCAGCGTCTTTGTGACTAATGCATTGAGCCCGCGTGCCTTGAACAGACTGTGGACGTATGGGATCGGGTGGCGCGGCTGTTGGCACTCACTTCGTGTGGGATAAACCTCGGACACATAAGAAGCTGATGTTAAAGCTACACCAGACTGACATGCAACTACCGGGTCATGGACTAAAACGGACGTCTGCAACATGTCTGGGTAGAAGCGCCGCGCAATGGATCGTAATCAGATCGAAATGGTGGTTTGAGTGGAAGACTTTTATTATTTAGGCATGCACAAAGTATTATACATAAAACCTAGCCTCGTAATTTTGAGCTTTATCATAGAAGCCGATTATCCCCTTCAGTGTCAAGGGCAGGGGTTCACGAAGGGGTTGGGATCCCATCTGTATCACTATCTTACACTTTGTTGGTTAGAAATTGCGATATTGATCTGAAACTGAAGCAAAATATCCAGTTTCACTCCCTGATTTCCACACAAGTGGGCGGGACAGCGCTACAGCGGCTAATGCTTGTGCTTCACAGCTAGTTTGCATCATAGACTGTATATATAAATGGACAGCTTCTGCTCACTCCTCCCCGTTTACCATAATGACCACGCTCGTGGGGGAAATCATGGCGGATTTACAGACTCCCCCTCCCCAGCTCTGACGAAGCATGTTCCTAAAAAGGGCATAAGGGCGGGATTTTCACTGTAGACTCGCCCCTTGCATGACGTGTAGCTCGCGCAGCTCCGATGCGAACAGTCCAACCCTCATTAAGTACGAGATTTCTGAAATTCTTCTTACGAAAACCAGCGTGTTGTGGCCAAAAAGCAGAGCAGCCAGCGGCCATTGGTTTGCATGTTTTCCCCGTGCCTGCGCAGGTTTCCTCCAGTTTCCCCTCCTACTAAAAAACCCATGTACAATAGCAGGGTTAGGGTTTACTTGAGCTTAGACGAGTTGATGCGTACCTGTTTTGTCTTTGTGCGTGCCCGTGGAAGAGCGTTCCTCGGGCATTGGGAGAGGCCAAATGCTAACAACATCTTTGGTCTGAGTGCATGCACAAAGACCAGACAGTTACACATTAACTTATCTAAGCTCAGGCAAGAACATATCTCAGTATGGAAAAACGGTGGCCTGTTCCTTTAAAGGGGCTAGACGCAAGTTAGCCATTTTAAACTCGCTACTGCCACCTCAGGTCATACGTGAAACTACCGCTTCTATATTAAGCTCGTGCATGACGGCCATTCGCACCCGAAGTAACACCGTTTTTAGTGACAGTGCAGGATTTTAGAGGCAGTTGTGGTGAACAGGTCTGGGCTCATCCCACATATTAGGACATTGTTGGAACATGTAGGGGGAGGAAAATACTTAATTTGAACATTTTTAAACTCCGTATAGTCCCTTTGAGCTTTGCAAGAGATCAAGAGATGAGGAAAGGGATGCTGGCTGCTGAAGAACCAAAGAGCGCTCAAAGGTGTGCACAAAAAAACAGCTACAGGTATGGTCAAAAGCACTAAAAAGGTTGATTTTGCAAGACACTGAAATAAAACCAATGTGTAGCGTGTAGGGCTGCACAATATAGTACAAGGGCTTAGGTTTGGTGTTACTATTGGTGGGGACACTTCTAAAAATCAGTCTTCTGACCTCCCCGTGCTGCCCCTCCCCCTCACTACTGTGCTCAGAGAAAATGAAACAGAAGCCGCTCTCCTCTCCCACTTAACTTGTTCATAAAATCAGTTATGGAAAGAGCATACCAACTATTTTCTGATCTCTTGTTGAGTAAAACATCCAACCTAAATAAACTAGACATGGCGTGTAATGCTGCTCACGTAATAAGGCATCATAAACAGACAGGAGCTCTGCAATATGAAAATATGAATAACTCCTTGAAACAAAAAAGTGATGCCGATCGTTCTCTCCCCAAGCCTAAAGTGCCCACATCTGAGTGAAGTCTTTGTGAAAGATCGCACAATGTGAAGATCTACACATGAAGTTGGTGGGGATAACTTGGCCTTCCTGAAATATTGTCCCCATGGTCCTCACGCAAACTTACGCCCATGATATAGCATTGCCAAATTATCGTTGTGGCATCATTCTGAGACTACCTTCGAGTTTTTTTTTCTTCCAAAACACAGCTTTAAGCAATAACGCACCTAAAAAACACAAAACAAAATGTCCACAAACATTCACAAAAGTTAGGTTTTACTCCAGTTTTGAAGGAATGTGTAAACAAACTAATTGCGCTCTTATTTTTCCATTCAAAGTAAAATACCTCCCGATATTGCCAGTGAATTTCTGTGTTTGTGATCAAGACTGGAAAATTGTATCCCCAGAACGAGAAAAGAGCCAAGAGATTTCGTGTGTATTGTCTAGAGCAGGGGTGCCCAAAGTGGGGCCGCGGGCCACATTTGGCGCTGCATCTGGTTAATAATAACTCTTTCCCATTCATTCTCAATGGTAAATACAGATGCAGTACAGTTTTTGGCCACCAGCGACAAATTGGGGGCGCTGTTTCACACCTTTTGCAAAGTTAAGGAAACGCTGTTCTGGTGTCTTGGTATTTATCAGTCATAGAACGTTGTAGCATCAACTTTCCCATTTTTCCAAATTTTATTGCAAAGGTCGTTGACATATATGACTTATAAAAGAATTTATGCTGAACTGGCACTTTCAAATTGGTCTAATATGGCATTTTCTTTGACTTAAAGAAATTCATGGGGTATTTCATGAATACCCCATGAAATACCCCATGGGGTATTCACTGTACCACTGTAGGTACAGCAGGTACAGGTGGTGTTGTTTGCATTTTGCACTATATTGCTACAATAATTGATTTTGTTCTACTAAAACTAGGCTTTTGTAGCATGTTATTTGCATAGATAGAATTAAATGCAAATGTATACCAAAAAAGAAAATAAAGTAACGAGCATTATTTGCAGTTATATATGTTTCACGCCAACATCGCCGTGTTTAGCCCGCGACTCACAGGAACTTTTTCATTTTGGCCCTCAGAGACACAAAAGTTTGGGCACCCCTGGTCTAGAGTAAAAGGTTCTGATTTCACCAGCAGAGGGAAGGAACTCAGCAAAAGTAAAAGTAACTAGATGTTGCTCCCATCTATTCTCTACCCATCTCTGAAATGTTTTTACGGCCTACTCTTATGCCTATCCTTCAGTCCAAGTCCTGTGCCTGAATCTTCCGTGGTGTAGCATGTGGGTGACCTATTGCCCTCTTCACCGTGGTTACCGCATTCCAGAGATGACCAAAAACCCCCACTTCAAGACCCCAGACCATTTTATGGTTTTCACTTCCTGTCTTGTGAATGGCGGTTCAGGACAAAATTAAGACTGTGACGATCTATCCTTTAACCGTCACAACCAGAGATGAGAACTCTCTATTGACCTTCGAATTGGATTAAAGACTGAATCTCAAACTTCTGATTTGAGTAATAAGCCAATTCTTTAATTCATGGACAGTGAGAATGAACTCAACCGATCTGTTCTAATGATGAATTCTTCCCCAGGTCAACAAAGACGCAATGTACAAACATACTGTTCGAAATGTTGGAATGCATTTAGAAAGTTTGTGAAGTTGTTAATGTGTTTATCACAATAGGAATGTATTTCATGAATTTCTCGCCAAGATAAGGCTTCCTCCCTCCCCACTTGGGCCCTAATAATATCGGGTTACGGACTGAATCATTGGTCCAAGAGTCCCGTGGAGGGCCGGCCTGGTATAAAAGCTGGAGAGAGGCTCCTCTTGCTCTTCTTTTTAAAACGCGCTTCTGAGAGGGTTGGAGAAGGAGAGACGGCAGGATGACATCCCCCGCTGAACTCTGACCTCTCCTTTGTCTCAGATGGACCACAAGAACTTTAAGTTTGAGCCCGTCATTTGACGTGAATTTGTAACTATCAGTTACTTCTTTTAAGAACATTTGCATTTTTCCTACAAGGCAACAACATTTTTGATCGCTGAGCTTTCAGCGAAACCAATTTGAGTCTTGCTTGACGCCCAAGGCCAGAGGAGCTGCAGACAGGGCCGTGTCTGCATCAGCTGAGAATCGCCACCCGAGAGACCACGACCACTGGCCGTCGACACCAGGACTTTGGAACGCCGGACCACAGTTGGCGTGGAAACCATTCTCACGGTCGTAAGCGTATCTCACCGACCTGGCTTAATAAGACTCACATAACTTCTCAGAAAACCTTACTGACTTTCAGATACAATTTTAGAGCATTTTATCTGATTATTCATCCTGTTAGCCTTCTAGGTTATTCTGTTTGCACTTTAATATTTAATGCAGTCTGTTAATTGATTTTGATCATTAAACCTCGAAAAATCTGTAGTTTAGCCTCCTATTCTTACTTTTATTTTGTTCGCCTTTCGAACTGGTGCCCCATTAAATTTTAAGGCTAATCTACAACCTATTAATTAATTAATAAACAAATTAATTGATTAATAAACCCTCATACCCTACAGTGGTGTCTATGTCGCCTCCAGTGCTTCCTCTGAACCCTCACGCCCTGTCACCTGTTTTACGCGGCGTCTTCACAGTCTTCACGTTTATTCCTGTGTGTCTGGATACTAGGGGTGTAACGGTTCACGGGGATGTATTGAACCGCTTCGGTTCGGCCTGTTCGGTTCGGTCCACTTGCGTACCGTTTCGGTGTATTATTTTCATTAAATAATGTAAGTTTATTATTAACGTCATATTAAGTGCCGCGGAACAAAGTTCCTACGCGAGTTTCCGCACGGACGCTATTGAAGCTGCATGAGTAGCTGCGAGAAACTGCAGTCGTTGAAGGCGCTGGCTTTAAGTATTTGATTAAAAGTCTTGAGCCTCGCTACAATATCCCATCACGTCCGCACTTCAGCCAAAAAGTTATACCAGCGCTCAGAGCCGTTTCTTCCTACACGCAAACTACGCAAGGTGCGTAGTGTTGCTTCACTGATTAACCAACGCGTTGTTACGGAGACAGGCTCTTCCAGCGCGCACTCACTCTCCGCCTACTTCGCCACATATAACACCAAAACGGAGCAGTCTGCTGAAGTGAATGAGCAGGAGAGACCGACTGCCTTCCCCCTGTCTCTTCCAAAGCGCGAGTGCTTCTCCGCTCGTGTCCCCGCTCCCCGTAAGACAGAGACAACAGTCAGGAGCAGGTTTCAGTTATTTTTAAATCAGCGGTTCCCAATCTGTGGGTCAGGGACCAGAGGTGAGAGAATGGGACCATTTGCCATTTACTATTTTAAAAAGGGAAATAGACTAGTAGTAGTCCTAAATCCCAGTCTCACAGTGGTTTAGTGGTTAGTGGTCCTCCCACAGGGGGTCGCTTTTATTTATTTTATGCAAGAATTCTATTGTGTATTGGCAGCTTTTCAAAAGAAAAATGTTGTTAGTTCTTATTTATTTGTACCGAAAATTAACCGAACCGAGCCCTCCAAAACCGTGAACCGAACCGAATACAATTTTAGCGTACCGTTACACCCCTACTGGATACTGTAAGCTTCGCATGTGATCTAGACCAGACCGGGAGCGTAGCTTAATTTAGGTGTAAAAGCGTGCTTTCGTTTGCATATCTCAGCCCGGGCAGACAGGTATAGGTGAGATGAAGGCAGCAGCGACGTGTCATTGTGAAGACAGTCTGACAGCGCGGTTATTTACAGAGTGGATAAAAGTCGGCTTGAGAGGGAAGCAACGTGAAATAAAAAGGTTGATTTGAGAAACACAGAGTACAGTGGGGATTATGAAAGACTGGCGCTGTGGCATAGTGGTTAATCGCACAGAAAGACGGTCCCTGGTAGATTTCCCGACTGTAAGGTTTTAAGGTTTTGTCATATTGATCATTAATAATATGACTGTGCTTTATGTCACACGTGTAGAGCCATTGGTAGCACAGCGGTTAGTGCTTCACTGCTAGAGGGTCCCGGGTTCGATTTCCACATGTGGAGTTTGCATGTTCTCCCTGTGTCTGCGGACAACGGATGACACTCTCATTCATACACCAGTGTACGCAGACACTGGAGGTAAAGTGGATGAAGTGTCTTGCCCAAGGACACAAGGACAGTGTGCACCTGTGGGATAAAATAAACAAATAAATAAATAAAAATCAGCAATGAGATGAAGAGATGAAGGGAGAGTATAGTTCAAGGGTCGCTAATAGGCAACTTCAGGCCTGTGAGATGATTCAATTCGGCCCAGGACTTGTAGAGCACAAATTCTTGAGTGTGTAAGGCAACAAAAAAAAAGGAAGTCTCTCCAGCCCATTTCTCTGCGGAGTAATAGTTTGAAAAAAAAATAATAATAATCTTACCAGAATGCTCACTCCAGCCACGCGGTCGCAGCTTACATTTAAAAAAAAAAGGAAAGGATTCCACATGTGTCCAGCAGAGGGCACTAACATAATAAGAGATCAGGATATAAACAACACATTATAGCCACGTGGTAAATGGCCAGTCTGCCCCTGGGCCGCTGTGGCTATATCTTACCACCACACAGTGAATAATGACTAGAGTGTAGCAGAAACCTGTTACACAGGCTTGTAAAGTGCAATACAAGAGTAAGACGTTTTATTAGGCCACAGTCTTGTTAGGCTCATTATTATTAATTTATTGAAAACCTGATCATGTGACCTACTCATCTCAGTTCACTGAAGGGCGGCGAGTTAACTTCTTAACCACCACCTGAACCGAACACATTTTCTCCAATTTGGTGTTATCTAAATCAAAAATGTTCTTGAAAAAAGTGTCAAAATCACAACATAAATGAAAGGGAAATGAGGACGAAAACGCAAGAAAAAAGTGACAAAAAGAGTAATGAAAAAGTGGGAAAATTGCGACTAAAAAACAATATGAAAAAGTGACAAAAACGCTTTTTCATATTGCAACAAAAATACAACAAAAAAGTGGGGAAAAATGGGTCGAAATGGGAATAAAAGACTTGACAAAAAAGCGGTGAAAAAGCGGCAAAAATCCAATTACATCATAGCAACAACACAAGGAAAAAGATCCCTTGAGATCAGTTTTGTAGGTCTAGACTGGTCTATAGACTGTAAGCCTTTAGATAAGGGTAATACTGAACTGGAGAAAATGCACTCGGTTAATGGGGTTAATGGGTTAATGGGAGGTAAGAGGTTAATGTCCCTCGATTAACTGCAGATTTTGGAGATGCTACATCTTGGATCTGATTCACTGGTTTCTTATTGTCTGTTGTAGTTGGTGAATGTTGTTTTTCACAGTTAAGTCAATATTTGCTCTTTAATAAACACCAATAAACATGTTTTACTGGAGTTTTTGTTTATGGACCCCGGCAAAACACCTTAGATATATTTTGGCCCCCAGGGAAAAAAAAAAAACTTGAACATTTTTAACTAAAACGATTAGGAGAAAGGTTTCCCAACAAAATTCTGATAGTCATTAACCCCCCTATTATATTAACGCAATGTTTCATTACTAAACTATTTCAACACGGTTCAATTTAAACAAAAGTAGTGAGCAATTTTTTTTGTTACACCTTCTGTCAAAACTAGATCAATCAATCAATAAAGTAAAACTACACTTTTTTGGATGTTTGAGGACGTTTTGTTGCATTATTGTTTAACGCTGTGTTTCAGACAAAAAATAAGTCCCTGTAATCTCAGGATGATGCGACAACGAAGCGAAAACGAAAACTGACGGAGAGACTCACGATCGTTTGAAGGCCTCCAAGATGTTGTCCTCCTGCTCCTCTTCGACAGCTTTGTGGACAGAGACGGGGACATTAAACGTTACCACAGGTTCGGATCAGGTCTACGTCATAGGCTTAGGTCTTCGTCCGGACTCACCCTGAACCGCGATGTCGAAGTAGCAGCAGTGAGGCTTGTCTTTGGCTTTGGAGGGGATCTCACAGCGGTATCCTCCTGCGTCTCCGTCCACCACTTTGATAATGATCATCTCAAACGTGTAGATCTGACGGGAATTCAAAGTGAGTGAGTTTGGACCTGGTTGTTGTGAGATGCCGGCAGCTCTGTGGTACCTTGGTGTTCCTGTCGTACGTCTCCTTGAACTGCATGTGTTTTCCTGCTTTGCTGCTCAGGTCCAGCCACTTCCCTTTGAACCATTTCAGCGTCGGTTTCCGTGGGAAGCTGTTCGAGTCCACCTTGGCCACAAACGTGATGTCATTCCCTAAGAACATAATCAAACAAAACATTAAAAAAAGACTTGGGCTTCACAGCAAGAAGGTCCCGGGTCCTCGTGTCTGCGTAGGTTTCCTTTAGTTACTCCAGTTTTGAATTACCATTAAAAACATGTACAAACGTGTCCTCCAGCCAGGTGATACTGACCATCAGCCTGGCTCCACATCTGGAGATGGGCACTGCGGTCTCCCACTGCTCATTACGGGTTTGCCCCAGCGGCCTCGATGGATGGCTCAAATGCAGAGGACACATTTTGCTAAGGGGACAATAACCCCATAGAGCAGGGGTGTCCAAACTTTTATCATTGAGGGTCAACACAGTGACAGTTTAAAAATATTTCAGTGTGTTTTAAACTACTCTATTGTTCATGTAGTTTTGATTAGCCTGGTTTACCATCACTGTATATGATCTTCTGTTTATTGCAACTGACCTTTCGCAAAAGCCCCGCCCACTTAGTCACTGTTGCTAAGTCCGTCAAACTTTCTGATGTTGCTGCTAAAGTGGCTCTAATTGAAGCAATAAATGCGCGATAGCCTCCAGATCGAGGCAAAAGGGGTCCCAGTCTGCAGCAGAGGGATATATTCAAGATATTAAACTATCCCACGAGGGATAAAGGACTATTGACACTACAGCAAACAGACAGGTCTCCAGCAAAATCAAAGAAACCTTATGATCTCGTCCTTAAATGCAACAGCACAGCCTTGTGGACCAGTCGTCCTCTTCATGGTCCAGTAAACAACTTCTGAAGTGTTTAGTATGTCTAAAAATAGGAACATTTGGTGCATTTCTCCGGCTAGCTAAACCTACAGGTGCCATAATGACACTCAGCTACAGTCAGTTATCAGGCCTGAGACAAAATACACAGTACTTTTATCATAAAGGGAGACAAAAACACGTGAGACTGAAGGCTTGTAATAGTTGCAGTTAAAGTTACGGCTCCAGTTTGTGTAACGTTATGTGACTGTCAGTAGCTGGATGTTAGCATGCTAAGGTGTTAGCCTCATGGCTAGGCCCCAGTCTTACCTTAAACAGACGTATGCTTGTTTATTTTGGAGACATTTATATGGGCGTAGGCCGTCCACATTGTTTGATCCATTGTAGGCAGTGTTCAGGTTGTGTTTTCGGCTTTGTGAAGTGAAATAACTGGACTCCCCCAGACACACCGATTTACATCTGATTTACATCCTCCACCATTTTGCTTCTTCTTCTTTGTCTGGCGGGTTTTTGGTGGTCAGCAGTAAAAAAAAAGTGCATCTGCTCAGTGCTCATTGCTGGTATGTCCCATTGTTTTGCATTGGAGGCTTGCATGACGGACCTGGCTTCATAGGTTTCATAACGGTTGCTAGGATGTCTGATTGGACAATAACCGCCTTGGGGCGTGGTTTTGCGAAAGGTCAATTGTGTCTCTCTATCAATTGTTTTTAACATGAAATGTTTGTCACATGATCGATTTGGTCACATGATCTACCTATTTAAGGTGATCTGGTGTATTCACGTGCCCTGATGAAAAGTCTTTTGAGTTGAAACGCGTTGGCGAAATAAACTCTCCACTTTGATACGAGTGCCTCGGCCCCATTTTCTTTGTTTTAATACGAATGAGTTGCAAAATATTCATTCTTAGGCACCACGGTCGGCTGTTAACAGCTCCGAAACACTGCGGGGGAGAGCAGCCTAAATGACCAATCAGCGTAGGCCGTCCCTCCCGAGCCGACCATCGAGCAGCAGCCCAAATTAAATGGGCAACTGCGGGATTAAGAACCTTGAAGGTGTTTTCTTTTTTACAATGTCTTTCGGTTCGCTTCATTGTGGAAGTAGCTGACAGTGGATAAGTGGAGAAGTTCTCTGTACCTTTAGTTGCAGTGGTGCTCTCAGGCTTTTCCAGGAAGACGCCGCTTTCATCACTGGGGGGCGACTCTATAGAGAAAGAAAGAAAATGTCAAAAACGTCCATACATATTTAGGCCACAAACTCAAAACGACTCTGACTTCAAGTCCTTCTCATCTCCTATTTATTTGGCTTTATAGTTGAACTGTTAATTCGACGCATCTTTCATGTCCCTTTTACATCACTAACCTCGTGTTTCTGAAGCGAGCTCGCCCTCTATTCCCCGGAGACTCGTGTAGCTACAGTAATTCAAACAGTCTTTCTTTTTCCACCACAAACAATCACACGTGCTTTTGCTTCAGCAGCTGGAGCTTAGTCACCTGGGACCCTCTGTCAGAGTCACTGTACGCACCCCCCGCCAACAGGACGTCCCGGTGGGAGGAAGGAGCCGCTTAGATCACCGCTGAGGCGTTACATTGGGGTCACAATCTCCTGCCTCCCGCGTAAATACCAGGCAATGATGTTAAGTGCGTTTATCTGAGCGGCGAAGGTAAATGCTCCTTTATCTATTTCCGCTGCGCATCGCGAAGGAATGAAAGAAAGTAAGATGTTTGTTTGATGGAACGTGGTAGATCCTAAACACGGGATAAAAGATTGAGTAAGTCGCTTCACAAGAGAGTCTAACAAACATCTCTCATGATGATAAATGTTGCCTGTGTTTGCATTTTTTGTGATGGTACTCAAGATTCTCAAGCTCTCGTTTCACAGTAAAAAAAAAAAAAGGTCCTGGGCTCGATTTCCGGAGAGCATGGGGCCTTTCTGTGTTTCGGTTCGGTTTTGGGTGTAATCCAGTTTTATCCAAGCAAGAGAAGGACCCTGCAGGTGACCATACCCACAGCTACTGCATGTTGAATGTAAAATGTAGAGGATTTTTGACACAGGGCCTCATTTCCTAGTTATCCAGAGTGTTGCTGATTTCTGGAGATATTTTTTTTGTAATTCATGCAGTTCTTATGTTTGAAGAGTTTCGTGGTGCTAGGCTAATGCAAGGCTAGCGCATTTCTATGGTATCAGCTAGCCTGCATTAAAAACAGTGTGACCCGCTCCACAGTGCACCTGAGGCAAATCACTTATAACACCAGACTAACCATATAAATGTCTGTGTTGATGACCTTGCATAACATGAATGATCGCATTTTGTGGGACTACTTTCTTGTAGATCACTCCGCCGCTGCGTAGCTTATACAACCACGAAGCTGATGCTGCTCAAATATAAGGTATTTTAAATGCAAAATGGTTAAAATTACTCTATCGACACAAACATTTATATGGTTAGTCTGGTGTTATAAGTGATTTGCCTCAGGTGCTCTGTGGAGCGGGTCAGACTGTTTTTAATGCAGGCTAGCTGATACCATAGAAATGCACAAGCCTTGCATTAGCCCAGTGCCACAAAACTCTTCAAATATAAGAACTGCATGAATTATAAAAAAAAATATCTCCAGTTATCAGCAACACTCTGAATAACAAGGAAATGAGGCCCTATGTCAAAAATCCTGAAATATCCCTTTAAAGAGACTAGATGCAAGTTGGTCATTTTATGCTCACTACTGCCACCTCAGGTCTTGCGCGTAACTGCAAGTACGCATCAACTCGTTTAAGCTCAGGTAAGAACATATCTCAGTATGGAAAAACTGTGGGCTGTTCCTTTAAGCTCATGCATGACGCCACTTCGGACCCGGGATTTTAGAGGCAGCTGTGGTGAACAGGTCTGGGCTCATTTTACATATTAGGACATGGCTGGAACATGTAGGGCAACGTCAGGCCCGAGGGCCAAATCTGGCCCTTCAGCACAGCACCTCTGGCCCTCAAGATGATTTTGAGAAATGTATTATATATTATAAATCAGAGAGCACTTTTAACAATATTAGAGGTCAATACACCCAATTAGGTCATATAATATGTACACATTGGCATTTGAAGGAAGTGCACTGGAAAAAGAATCATCGTTTTAAGGAAGAAATGACATAAATCTACTTGAATTAAGAGATTAAATCTAAGGTTTCAGCAGATTTGTTCTGGTTTTAGCTGAGATAAAACCTCTACTAGTAGTTATTCTTTTCAGATAATTTTGTGTCATTTCAAGTGAAAAACAATTATTTGTCTGATTTCAAGTGGGTTTTATTCTTGTTCCATTGGTGTTAGCATTTGTATCTTGGATTAGTTCAAACTGAAATTTGAAATTCAACATAGAAGAACTTTTATTCAAGCAATTTCAAGTCATTTATCTCATTTAAGATAGTCATTTGTCCAGTGTTGTGCTTTAACTTTGGGCAAATAATAATCGGTGTCGGCCCTCGGTCTCTCTTGCCTACCCCTGATGTAGGGGGATGAAAATACTTAGTTTTAACATTTTTAACTCCGTAGAGTCCCTTTAAAGTAAATGTTTTATAAATCCGATAAATTGCATATAATTGACCGCCTGGGCCTGCAATTTTTAACATGATGCATGTAATATTAACCTCTTACCCCCGTCTTAACCCAGCACATTTTCTCCAGTTCGGCTTTACCCAAATTCTCTTCCCTTGTAACTTTTAGCTTGGGTTCTGGTGGACATATTTACACACAAACGTTAATATAAGTTCCACTACAAAAACTATGAATGGAACAAAGTAGTTATGAAGCCTGAATACAGCATGATGTAGGACCGTTGAATTATGGAACTTTCTTTCTAGCATTGGGAGGCTTTATTGAGAGTTTTACCACTATTTTGTGCCCCTTAGCCTTGGTATTTTTGTAGCATAACCCTCAGTCTGATGATATAATGAAGTTGTAGTAATGTAGTCACACTTAACATCAGCAGAGGGCAGAAACGTCATGTAAATCTTGTGACGTACAACAGAGTGTGGGCTGGCGTTTTGAGTATGTTTTGATGAGGATAATCTTGTATTGTTTATTGTCATGGGTTAAATAATAGAGCTTAAATTGTTTTTATGTATTTTTTGTTAGGAGGATTCCTATTCAAGCTCCAGGTCAAAGAAGGCCATGCGTTTCCATAAATCCTCTCCTCACCTCTTCCTGTATTTCTCTTTTATGGCCATGTTTTAATTTGATCTTTAATAAAGCGCCCCCCTGAGGACACATCCCGGGTCAGATTTTAGGACTTGTGGATTTATACGGCTGAATTTGATCCCAGAGCTGCGCCCATGGGACTCTTCGGACGACGCAGACGTGTATCCTGTTCCTCTGCATTCGGGACTGAGGCTTAAAATGAAATGAATCTGCTGCTGTCTTTGGCTCAGGTCTGGAGAGACTGGTTTAAGGTCTTCACGGACTATTTTTACATTTTAGACTGGGGGCGAGATTTATGGCTTTACAGGAGTCGAATCTTTGGGATTTGTACATTTCGGAGGGTCAGGATTCATCGGGCTCACGTTGTGAAACATCAGTTCAGACACAGCAGAGTCCCGATCTTAACGCCTTTGAGAATCTTTGGGATGTGCTGGAGAGGGCTTTGCACTGTGGTCACACTCTCCTATCATCAATACAAGATCTTGGTGAAAGATGAATGCAACACTGGATCTTTTGACTTTTCAGAAGCTTGTCTAAACAACGCCACAGCGAATGAGAGCTGTGATCGACGCGCAGCGGCGTGGTGTTACTCCGCGAAGTGCATTATAACCGTCTAATGCACGGCTCCTCGTTGTTTAATCCGCTTATACCATGGTCCCACAAACGCAACATTTATAATAAGTATTTGTTTCATTTACTAAACTCACTAAATATGCCAGACCACCGGGACTATTTTATGTAGGTTATTAGCCGGTCACTGAAGGCTCGTCTCAAAGCGAGCCATTCTCCGCAGCTATTACGAGGATCTCAGTCAGGCGCAACCAAACAACATAAGCACACGCTGCATCGCCAGAATCACAACACAACAGGACTAACCCGGTACTTTTCCGTGGAAGTAAACACCGATGTGCGGCACTCGTGGGCAGGAGTTATTTCACTTTTACGCTGTTTAACCTGAAGCTAGCTAGCTCAACCAGCTCAACTGTTTATGGAAACAGCTGCGGTGGAGTCGCTCACACCCGGGCCCCAAGAACTGAAACTTTTATGATTGACTTTACTAATCCAGACAAATATGTATAAATGCAGGATCATTTTATGTACGTCTGAAAATCATGAATAGTGCCTTAACTGTTTTCAATAGAAATGGAAAGCTCCTATTTTATTAACAGTAGCTAACCTAGCTGCTCACTCTCCTCTACTTCACATTTATCAAACATTTGCTTTTGGCCAAAAACGTTGAAATTAAACAACATCCATCTTATACGGTCCTGTCAGTCACTAATTACGTGTTTATCTGATTCAGCTGTGTCATGCGTTGCTATGGCGATGCCCACAGCGGAGTGATATCCCAGTGATTTAACTACCGGACTACGTGTGCGGTTATACGAAAATAATGCGCGCTTGTTAGCACCCACCAGCCAATCAGAATCGAGTATTCACCCAGACCATGGTATAATATATATTATATTAATATCAGTCACTGGGTCCATAATCTCTCTGTACAAGACCAAAACTTTCCTCAAAGACAAAATAATTTTTCCTCTACATAATAGTATAGGCCTTTAGGGATCCTTTGGCCCTGGGTCTCTATAGCCTGTCCGTCCATGGGAGTGGATCTCTCCTTCTGTGGTTCTCCCCAAGGTTTCTCTTTTCTCCTGCCGGGTTTTTGAGTTTTTCCTTGCCGTACTGGAGAGTCTAAGGACGGGGGACACCAGAGCCGCTCATCGCTACCTCCTATTGGACATTATATTTGCCTGGATTCACCTGAACTTTAAATTGTCATATTTATTGCTCTGTTTTATTGCCTTAATGTTCGGTGCAGCCATGTGAGGCGACTTCTGTTGTGATATTGGGCTATACAAAACCATTAAACTTAAACTTAAACTTCACCTGCAACCCAGCAATAGACGATTTAAAAATACAGTAGAAAACAACAAGAGGGCAGTAGCCACAGCTGCCTTTAGGAGGCAAGGCTACCAGTTTGTGCCATCGGCCCCTCTGACCACCACAATCACTCACTCACTACATTCACTCAGGCTTCCTGGTGTTTCCCAAATGGTTCCATCCAAATACTGACCAGGGCCTTCCTGCTTAGCTTCCTAGGCCTGACAGGATCGGGCAGAACAAAGGTGGCATGACCGTAAAGTAGCATTCACTTCACTGTTGCAGTGGTTTTGTTAAAGTTTTAACATTAGTGATGCCCCTCCACAAGAGGCCGCCATTATCGTCTTCATCTCACAGTTGAACTCGGAGTGTCTACAAGTTGTAATAACCAGTTCGAGCGGTGTTCTAAGGCATTTTTCCAAGTGGCCGATGGAAAATTTACCAGTTGCCTGGAATGCACCATAAGAGTGGAGCTCATTCTGCTTTCTGATTGGATCATTGGAGACACAGACAGATCATATTTATGAAAATTACAATGTACACTCGTTTTTTCTGCGTTTACTAGGAAGTGATTACCCGATTACTAAATTAGTTGACAACTATTTCAATAATCAATTAGTTGTTGATTAATTGATTCGTTGTTTCAGCCCTACTAAGCCTTGACTAAAAACACATTATACAGCAGGACTGATCTCTACCCTTTGACATATGAAAAACATCACCCCATCATTAATAAATGCAGCCATGCAGCGAGAAGAACTGAAGAACATAAAAGGTCCCTAAGCCCGGACAACTCACCCAGCACTCCAAATCACTGCTCTAAAATGTCAGGTGTTGAAGAAGCCATATTCGTAATCTTTCCAAAAACATGCAATGCAATAAAACCAGTGTTTTATGCTGTTCAACGGATAATTATGGTTTGCCATTTTGAACATAATTCCTCAAAAATGGCACATGAATAATAGGATTCTGTCAGACAGAACGCTCTTTATCGAAAGCACAAAGACGAGATGAAGCAGGAGCAGGCTTAGAAATGCAGATTAGTGTTTAAGACAATAACAGAATAGATCACTACCCACAATGCACTGCGAGTCACAATTCTGAAGACATATGAATGAATATATGATAATGTTGTAGCAGTCTGTTTACTCATTCACAGACTCAGCCAGGTCTGTCCAACTGCCTTAATGTCTCCATGTTATTGTCTTAAAAGTCTGTGTCCTTCAGTTCTCTCTTTGGAGAAGAAAACTGACCCCAGATCAGCAAAGATAGGCTTCCGTTTGTGTGTTCCGATTGGTCAACAGTGTCATGTGATCACTGTCGGCACAATAAAGTCAAGTTCTGCGGGTTCGAGTCTCCTGAACTTGCTTGTACTTCTGTCAAATGGAAATAAAAGTCCAGTACATTTCCAGTGGATTTTATGAGAAAAGGAGGTGGTCAGACATCAGCCCCGAGACGGAGAGAAGTATCTGAATTGTCCGACTCCGAACTCAGCAAGCGCCGCTAAACTCTGTGTTGTATGTAGCCGGAAAAAGTTGTTCTTGTGAACTTTTGTTGATATAATGCTGTTATGACTATGCATGTGTAGCTAAGGTATTATTCTGTCTGTATTCCACTTTGTTTCTGGCCACTGCACTCCGTGGTGACTTTAGGGACGGTAAAATCACCCACTCTTCTCCTGTGCGTCCAAAATCGGGTTTAAAATTCAAACATGTTCAATTTCTTGCGACTGAGGTTTTAGTCGTGCCTTTTTATTCGAGTCCAGTCATGGGCAAAAATAATGATAGAAAAATAATGGCTTACACTTGTGCTTTACAAGCCTGTGTTACCAAGCTTCTCAAAGCACTGCACTGTCATTATTCATTCACTCCGTACTCGAGTGTGGTAAGCTACTGTTGTAGCCACTGCTGCAATGGGGTAGACTGACAGAAGCAAGGCTACTAGTCTGTGCCATCGGCCCCTCCGATCATTGTACATGTGGTAAGGCCCTTGGAGTCCTTTATAAATATTCATTTGGCTTGATGTGAAAAAGGTTCCCCACCCCTGCTCTAAAGGCCTTTCCCATCAAGTGGAAGACAGGGAAGATAAGTAAGTAAGTGTTTTATTTGTCATTGTACAAGCGTACAACAAAACAGTGTTCAGGTGTTAGTCCTGAGCCGCTGCGACTGAGCCGCTGCGACTGAGCCGCTGCGACTGAGCCGCTGCGACTGAGCCGCTGCGACTGAGCCGCTGCGACTGAGCCGCTGCGACTGAGCCGCTGCGACTGAGCCGCGCCGCCACTGTGGGCCAACCTGACCAGCATGTTTTTGGAGGTAGAGGAAACCGTAGCACCAGGAGGAAACCTGGCTAACTGTCTTCAGTCTCCTCTGATCCTCTGAAATAGTGAATGACCTCCTGGGTTTGTTCCTGTTTCAGAGCGTGGTGTTCTGCACTGGTCAGCTCCTCCTCTTCCTCCTGCGCAGCTCCCTCCGCTCCACAACAGTGATTCACCATCATCTGTTTAATACTCCAGTGAACGTCCATTACACAGAACAATAGAAGTCACGTGTGGCTTAGCTGTGAGTCTCGCCCGGATGCAGAATCACAGACTAAGGAATTGTCGTGGACAGAGGAAAGTCCAGACATTGCTGCTTTGACGGCTGCCTCTGAGATAAAATAGATGGATGGTTTTTATCAAATATTGCCTTGACATTGCTAAGAAATAGTTGGGAAAACATGGCGTCGCAAGAATTGGTTGCCATTGAGAATGCAAAGTCTTGGTCAGTGACAGGTCCAACTGACTGAACGAACAGGGAGCTGCACTTTCAACTGTAAGTATTTGATATTTCTTTGCATATAACTACTGTCTTATAGCACCAATGTTTGAGAGTAACACCACTTTCCCCATTGTCTGCATGTGCTTTAACCAAGAAGAGACAACAGACATTTTTGTGGTCAATGTTGAGATTCTTAGTTCGTTCTCTCTCTCAGCTTAGACCAGTGCTTCTCAATGATTTTCTGTTACGCCCCCTTTAGGAAGAAGAAAACTCTAAACAGTTAAATGTGGACAGTTAATGTGCATGATTTCCCCTAAATTACCGGGTATCCCCTGTACTTTGAGGTGCGCGGGCTGCAGCTGGCACTGACAGTGGGGGTGATTGTTGGCGATATTCGGTTTTCCCCGAAGGAACTCTGACGCCTTCATTTATTTGGCTTCATGCTGTCTGCTCTGCTGCCGACGTTTTCAGACACAGTAACACACTCGGTCAGTAATCGACAGCAAATGTTTAAAATTGACACCTCTAAAAATAAAATCCCTATTCCTTCAATCTGCAGAATGTCTTTCCCTCTCGCCGTATAACAACCAGAGCAGCATCGCTAACCTCCTTATTGCTCCCGCAGCTTTCCCACAGCGACATCTCCAACACTTTAAATTACAACAACACGTCTTGCACACGCGCCCACGCTCACCCATGACAGTTTGATCTATAATAGAAGATGGCGCGTGTGATCCAGGTACATATGACGCTCTCCGACTACAAAGTGACTCAGACTCTCCGGAGAGCGCTGTTCGACATGAGAAGAGTTAGACTTACAGCATATAACGTCATCCGCCATAAGGAATACCTACATACGCATGATGTAAGAGCTCAAGTTTCTCCCATGAACAAAGAATATGTCTTTAATAATCTTCTGACCAGGATTGTGTTCCTGATTTAGAGGAGGCTGGTCTCCAGACGCTGCTCGTGACGGGACGCCCCAGAGGCATTGAACAATGAGTCAAGCAGAGGACGAATCTTCCTACGGGGACCATAAACTCAACCTTTACCTTAACCTTAATAGGAAATAGAAGCACATTGTAGTAGCAGTTGTAGTAGAAGAGCTATGGCACTTTTATTTTTCACGTCTTTTTTTACTCCAGCTTCTGTTCGAGTATGACAACCACCAGTAACAAAAAAAAAAGGAAAGAAAATGCAAAGTTTGGAACTGACTGTCAAACTATTTGAAACAATGGTTGGTGGTAGAGCGAAACCAAGCACTTTACTTGGATGCAGCTCAAGCTCGTTCAAACTGGTTTTGTGCCTTTAGGAAAAACACTCAACTGCAAGAAGTCATCTAGAAATAAGTAAGATTTTCTTGATTTGAGTGACTAAACACGAGGAGAAGAAACTTCCCCCTCCCTCCTGGAAGCGCCACCTTAAAGGGACTATACAGAGTTTAAAAATGTTAAAATAATGTATTTTCCTCCCCCTACATGTTCCAGCCATGTCCTAATGTGTAGAATGAGCCCAGACCTGTTCACCACAACTCTCTCTAGTCATTAACTGTCACTCAAAAAGGTTTTAATTCGGGTCTGAAGTGCCGTCATGCACAAGCTTAATATAGAAGGTGCAGTTACACAAATGACCTGAGATGGCAGTAGTGAGTATAAAATGGCAAACTTGCATCTAGCCCCTTTAACCTGCTGGAGGGGTTTGAGCGCCCGAATGATTCTGGGGTTTTTGTTGTCGGGGGTCCGTGCCCCTGGTAGGGTCTCCCATGGCAAACAGGTCCTAGGTGACGGGTCAGACAAAGAGCGGTTCAGAAGCCCCTTATGAGAGACCAACAGGCCTGAGAATCGTGAGGTCGTCCTTCTGTGGACCCACCACCTGCAGGAGGAGCCAAAAGGGGCTGGTGCAATGTGCTTTGGGCAGCTCCAACAGCTGCCCCCACGACCCGGCCACGGAAAAGTGGAAGAAAATGGATGTGCGACAGATGTGCCTGTCGCGCATCTGATTGGGCACTGCTGTTGTGCCGCATTTGGAGCAGAGATCAAAGTCATACAAGAGCTATAGGCGACATCAAAACTCGGCACAATGAGAGAACATAACATGCTAATAAGTTTGCAGCGCCTGGGGACCCATCTCCAGATGTGGAGCCAGGCTGATGGTCAGGATCACATAGCTGGAGGATTCACCTATTGTACATGTTTTGGGGAAACTGGAGTACCTGGAGCAAACCTATTTATTCACGAGGGGAAACTCCTTAGGGATTGAATGGGATTGAACCCCGGACCTTTTAGCTGTGAAGCATAAGTGCTAACAGCTGAGCCACCGGTCCCTCTTTTGTTTGTCCTGCACAGCCTCTGTCCCCTTGTCCCACCTATTTAGATGATGTCCCGCATTGCAAACGTTAATTTTGGGTGGGTAAAAAGTTAAGACATTAGATTGAATTTGGTATACCAAATTTAGTTAGTTTGATTGTTGTGATCTCTTGCTGTCACAATCACAGTAGAAATCAAATAAGTAAGTAAGTGTTTTATTTGTCATTGTACAACTGCAACAAATTTGTGTTCAGGTGTTAGTCCTAAGCCGCTGCAACTGAGCCGTGCCGCCACTGTGGGCCAACCTGACCAGCATGTTTTTGGAGGTAGGGGAAACCGTAGCACACAGAGGAAACCTGCCTTCAGTGTTCCTCTGGAGTTATCCCTGTTTAAGAGCGTGGTGTCCTGCACTGGTCAGCCCCTCCTGTGTTTTGGGGGTAATGTGCCCTATTAGTAAACTAGACATTTAAAGCTTTACTTTGTCAAATCTGCCCATCGACATCCCTCCAAATTGCACATCTTGCCCCACTCTTCTACATCTTGAGGTATTCGCTCTATAGTCGTGGCTACAGTTGTCACTTATAAACAAGGAATTGGGAAGAGCTTATGCAAAAATGTAAATGTAACGTAAAGCAAGTGCATAAATGGTCAATGTAGGAGCATTAATCTTTGTTTCGCTTAAAGCAGCAGCCTCTGCAGAGATGCCCAGACTTTCCTGTCCAAGCGCACCTCCTCCAGCTCTTCCAGGGGGATCCAGAGGAGTTCCCTGGCCAACCCGAGTGTCCTTGGTCTTTCCTCTTTCCAGCGGGACATGCCCGATCCGACCCCTTTCTACACATCGGAGGTAGAAATCCCGCTCCATCCGCACATCAGACCAAAGCTTTGTTACAGTTTGTTTTCTAGTGCAGTGGAGCAAACGGCGTTATCTCATTATCCACTGCCACCTCATAAAGAACTGACTTGTATTAAAAAAGAAAGGTAAACAACTGTATTCCCTTCATATTGATCGAGTGTATTCCCAGTGCCCAGAGCTCTTTACCGTGCTCAGCTCTTCTGTGACTGATGATGGCACCGCTAATGGGCCGCCGGGGTGAAGGGCGAATCCGCTAAACGGCTGTGTGCTGTTTTAATTTACAAATGAACCGAGAAGCCGGGGTCACACATACACACACAAAAGGCGCAAAGACATACAGTTTTTTTTTGTTTTTTTTTAACGAGGCAAGGGAACAAGTGAAACATGTCCCTCTCACATTTTGTATTCCATTATCAACATTGCAGTCGGAAATAGCACGGATAATGCAGTACGTGTGAGTGTGAGGTCATGCATGTGCACCCGTCACCACAGAGAGCGACTTCTGTGTCTGTTTAGTCCTTACAAATACAGATATTATTGTATTCACCTACTTTCTTATAATATACCTATTTGTTTGTTTGAGGTCAACATGGACACATTGTAGTAGTAATGTTTTGTATTTTGGCAATAGTTTTTTATCGCAAGGGCTATAGCTTCAGACGGCATATTTGGAATCACCCATATGGTCGTACTTGAAGGAGCTAAAGAAGGGGGAAACTAAACATTCTCCACCATTACTTTAATTTAAATGCTGGATTGTGAATATATCTAACTACTAAATAAAGATACAGAGACATGGAGAGGAGCCAAATGTTTAAACAGCCCATAAATACTTAAAAAACAGACAATGCTAACCAGGAGTCTAACGTTAGCTTCGTGCTACATATGCTAATGCTAGCAACAAGTGCTGTTTTTCGCTTCTACTGAACAATTTGCTGTGAAAAAACATTCATATGGAGCCGATTTTGGCTTGACTTTATTTGTGTGTGATAAATAGGTGTATAGTCCACCATAAAACGGCTAAAAAGAGTGAAAAATTGTGATTCCATGAGGGGTTTTCATCCCCCTTGGCTAAGCCATGTGGCGCCCCCTTTGCCGTCTGTAGCTAATAGCAACTAAAATATGGAATTTTAAGCCAAGCAGTGAACTTTTATTTTTTTTATTCTATATTAGAATATGTGGCCATTCAGGTTTCAGAACTAATTAGGGTGAGGGTGAGTTAGAGTTTTAAAGGAGCGCAAAAAGAGATGCTCGACGTTAAAAGGGAGGGTATGTAGGGATTTTTCTACACAGCCTATTTCATATATATATATATGGCCGTGATCACATGACCTGATATCAGCTGTAGCCTGAGTTTGCTTTGCTCCTGCAATGAACTATAGCTAAACTACGCTGTTTTGTCATTAGCTTCTCTCTGTTATTATTGTAAAACCACGTTGAGTTGTTGAATCCAGACATGGCACCTTTGGATATGACAGAACGACAAGCGAACTTTGGGACATGAGGGACGTCACAGAATGGGCAAGATGGGGCCCAAAAAAGTCTCTCTGATCTAAATACTTGCAATCACAATCTCAACACCTTCAATCATGTCCTAATTAATGCTAGTGCTTTGAGTGCAATGACTCGATTCTGGAGGGCATGGCAAGGCAATCCCAGAGTTGAGTTGTGATTGTACAGGTAATCGCAGGCTACGTACCTTACCTTAAGAGTACACAGTGTTGCAGGCAAACATTTAAATAAGAGATTGCTCCAAAGATATTAAATAAGACTCTAGATAGGACATGGCCATAGTAAAACTATATACTAATAATATCTAGTTTTTATTTTTTCATGACTCTTTGATAATTGTGACTGTTATATCTGCCCATAAAATAAAGTTTTTGCAGTTTTTCAAATTTGATTTCAGTTTTAGGATACATAGACTTAAGCTACATTTGTTCATGGGTTATCCTCTGTCAAACACTTCAAATCATTCACTTCTATTTATATCAAATATTACATTTGTTTCCTACTTTTTAACACAGGACCAATATTTATTGAGCATAGGACAGTGATACAATGAATGATGGAACCCTGGGAGTGAATGGAGAAAACAATGCTAATACGGCTAAACAACACGACTGAAAAAGAAATGACCGCCTGACTGAGATTCCTCGACTTAGAAGTGATGAACCAATCACAAACAATGAGTGCATCTCACATTCTGCCGTTGAATCAATGAAAATGTTGCTCCTGGTTTTGTATTAGTTTCCTCGTCAGCCAGTCACAAGATGGCCGCCACATTTGGCTCATGTCCGATCTAGAGTTTTATTAAAATCTTTTGTATGCACCCTTTTGCACTCCTTTAGCCTATACATGTGTTTCCAATGACATCACGCATAGCTCCGGCAGCCATTTTAAATACCGAAGTAGAATTATGCAACATGTAACAATATCTCTACTCAGGATGAAATTGAAAGACGACTGATTGACAGTGGCATTTTTTATGTACTCGTAATCATCGCTCAAGAAGAAAACGGCCCCAGAGACGCACGTTTATGTGAAATAACCAGCAAATGTGGCAGCTCTGTCTGTCAAGCTACAGCAGGATTTACTAAAGATCTGCTTCCTTATATTAACACATCAAAGAGGAAACAGAAAACCTGTCTCTGTGATTTTTACAGTTTGTCATGTCAATAAAGTCTCGGTTAGCAACTGTCAACGGTCAATGGCTTCAACACGATAAACACATGTGTGGCTCACATCTCTGAACACTGAGGAAATACTACAGTAACAGCTCAGCTCTGACCTCTGTCACATGTTGTATCCAAGGCTAGATGTTTGGAGTGTGGTTCAGGGCTTTCTCTTGGAGAGGTCAGAGCTAAATGCTAACCGGTAGCATGCTAACGTCTTGAGCAGCTTAAACACCACCACGGCCACCACTTGTTTATGGTGGCCGTGTTTTAACTGTTATCTTCTTGAGCAAGGATTACAAGTACATAAAAATGCCTATCAGTTGTCTTTCATTTATATCCTGAGTAGAGATATTGTTACATGTTGTAATACTGCATAATTCTACGTCGGTATTCAAAATGGCCGACTTAACAGCAAAAGTCACAGGACTGAAAGGCATGTATAGTTTCTTTTCTTCATGAAAATTATTCATCAAAATATCTGTATGATATCAACATCCGTATCATATCTGTACGACAAAAAATATCTAAAATGAGTTGAATTCAGAATATGTATAAGTATTATTGTTCTTAATATTCTGGATCCAAGTCATTTTAACTATGAACTATTTGTATGCAGTGTATATTTACCCTCCTCCTCGACAGGCATCTCTAAATGCAGGAAAATATCGTTGATAAAAATGAAATGAACACTACTTGATTGAGGCTTACTTTATGGCGATCAAATTGGGTTTCCTTACCGGGCTTGTCTGAAAAACACAGAAATAAAGTACATTCAATAAACAGCAGCAGTAGTAATAGTAGCCATAAGAACACTGTAGTAATATCGGTAGTAGTTGTTGTAGTATCTCAAGCATTTGGGTCAATTTGCACCAGTTCATTTGCGCTCTGAAAGATTACCGTGGGCAGAATGAATAGATTCAGAGGAGGCTCTTACCAGAAGGGGCTGCGTTCGCCTTATCGTCCTTGGCTTCTGCAATTAAAACACAATCATGGAAATTAATTTGTCCACGCTTCTCATTTGTCTCACATCATCCAAGTGCAAGGATTCACAGTACATGGCGGTCGTGCTATTGATATACAGTATTTCGACCAGGAAAGACTCTCCCCAAACACGCGCCGCATCTTGAGTTTGATCGAAAGGTCAAACTGCAGAGTAATCCAAAAAGAAAAATGTATTTAAACTCCTAACCCCCACGCTGTAACTGAGCACATTTTCTCCATGTCTGACCCAAATCTAAGAGCTTCTTGAAAAGAGTGGCAAGAATGGCGACAAAAACCAGATGTAAATGAGGACAAAAGCGCAGCAATGAAAGCAACGTAACAAAAAAGTGATGAAAAAGTGATGAAAAAGTAATAAAAATGCAACAAAAAGAGACAAAGAAGCAACAAAGACGCTAAATGAATGCAACAAAAATAGGAAAAATCTTAGATCCGTTTTGAAAAGTGATGAAAAAGCAACAAAAAGCGACATGAACACAACAAAAATGCAACAAACACACACAAAAAATCAACAAAACGGTGGACAAAAAAGTGATGAAAAAAGCAAGAAAAAAGTGATGAAAAAATAATAAAAATGCAACAAAAAGAGACAAAAAAAATCAACAAAATAGGGGGGAAAAAAGTGATGAAAAAGCAACAAAAAAGCAAAAATTACAACAAAACAGGGAACAAAAAACTAACAAAAAGACAAAAAAAAATCAACCAAACAGTTGACAAAGAAGCGACATAGACCCTAAATGAATGCAACAAAAATACGACAAAAATACGACAAAAAAGTGACGACAACGTGGCAACAATGCGAGGAAAAATCTTAGCTGTGATGAAAAAGCAACAAAAATAAACACCACAAAAATGCAACAAGAACGCACAAGAAAGCAACAAAAAAGCAACAAAGCAGGCAACAAAAAGAGACAGAAAAAGATGATGAAAAAGCAACAAAAAAGTGATGAAAAAGTAAGAAAAATGCAACAAAAAGAGACAAAAATAAAAAAAAACGGGACAAAAAAGTAATGAAAAAGCAAAAACACACAGAACGCAACAAAGCAGGCAACAAAAAGCAACATAAACTCAACATAATAAAAACAACAAAGCAGGCAACAAAAAGAGACAAACAATCAACAAAAAAGCAAAAATCACAACAAAACAGGGAACAAAAAACAAAATTAAAATAAATTAAAAAATCAACCAAATAGTTGACAAAGAAGCAACAAAGACGCTAAATGAATGCAACAGAAATACAACAAAAAAGTGACGAAAACGTGGCAACAATGCAAGAAAAAATCTTGTTTGTTTGTATACTTTAATGTCCCCGTAGGGAATGTTGTCCTCTGCATTTAACTAAAAAATACGACAAAAAAAGTGACAATCTGTTTTGTAGGGCTTAGCTTTCAAATGAGGCGTTACTCTGGCCAACAGGCTGTGAGCTCCAGCCGAGAAGCTTTTAGATTTGGGTGGAGACAAACTTAAGGCGGAGTTAAAAGGTTAATGTTGTAGCTAAAAACGGGTAAAGTCTGAAAACACCAGTGGCACATTCAGTCTCAACAATCACCAGCTAACGACAAAAAAAAAAAGAAGAAAAAAACATGTCTGACTTCTTTTTTTAAATACAAAACATTCACAAGGCACTTTTAAATCACCCTATTACCAACATAAACACACTTTTGGAACAGGTTTCAATCGGGTTGGCCCAAGGAGATGGGATTTCCACACGGGAATTGTGTCTTATACAAATTATTCGGGGCTTACAAAAACACAGAGGCTCCGGGGGTAAATAAAAAATGGCTTTTTGAGAGATCAGAACGGATAATTGAGCTTGAAAACACAGTCTGAAAGGGTAGGCCCCGAGACAAAGCCAGCCTTGATGGGATAAGGACTTCAAAGTTGCACAGTCGTGAAGATGTGGGTTAGCGACGCGGCTCAGGGCTAGCTAATGAGATGGGAGATTAGCACCGGCTTGTTCTGCTTCCAGACACCGGCCTACACAGAAATGCATTAGGTTTAGGAGGAGTGAAAGAAATGGTTTTAATGATTGTGGAGGTTTGTGTTGGGGATGCACAATTTGGGGAATAGGAATTCATCTCACGAATAATTGCAAATGTAGCGCTGAACGTGGTCAGAAGCTTTAACGTTCGAGAAAAGGGTTTTATTTTTCCATCAAAGATCAAAGAGCCAGCAGAGGCTTTGGAGACAGAGTAAAGTGAGTGATGACCTGCTGAAGTGTTACATTTAAAAGAGAGCAGGCCGTGTCCAGTGACTTATTTTTCTGGGAAACAAGAAACACTTCTTTCAAAACACAAAAACAATGATTTTACTTAAAAACGTATCTTGCTCAGAGAACTTAAACAGCTCTGCTCATGAATAAGTCTCTTCACGGTCAAGCACTGTGAAGTACTTCTCTGAGCCATTATGAACCATCTCAGCTATATGAACCTCAGGGAGTGGTGCTGGGCCCAGAGACAGGACTAAACACAGTGAGGCAGTTTCATGCAGTCTTTCAAACGATGTGAGACAGGCCTCAACTCTGACAATGTTTAAATCCAGACTGAAAACACTTAGAACCACTTAGAACCACAGTGTGTGATTCAAAGATGATAAAAGAATGATCTGATGAAGCTCATGCCGAAACATTACATCATCATCCTGATTAAAAACTGGACATCGGCTACTTGAGTGTGCAATGCTGTTTTTTTGATTTATGAAGATTTTCCTCAACATCTGCACCTCTGAGAGCACTTCTGGTGTGTGTTGGTTCTATTTTTTCAGCTGTGGACTTCCTGCCATCCTGCATAAAAGAAATCTTGCATTAAAGAGATTAGCTAATGTTAGAAAAGCGGCTCCAGCTATATCTTAATGCAGGGGCCTCCAACAGGCGGCCTGAGGACCGGAAGTGGCCCACGGGCCGCCTGTTAGAGATGATAAATCCGGGCCACAAATTCCTGAGTATGTCCAAAAAAAAAAGTCTCTAGCCCATTCCTGTGCGGAGTTCTGAATTTTAAAGAAATAACCAGAATGCTCATATCAGCCACTAGAGCAGCTTTAATTAAAAATAAAATAATTCTACATGTGTCCAGCAGAGGGCACTGACAATAAAAGTTCAGGATATAAACGACACATTATAGCCACAAATACTGACTATAGTGACTAGCACAAACCTGTGACACAGGCTTGTAAAGTGCAAAACAAGTGTAAGACGTTTTTATGAGGCTACAGTCCTGTCATTATATCATTATTCATTCATTTAAAAAAGTTTCCTCAATAGTATTTTCCCAATAAAGCATATTTAACTGGAGCTTTTGTTTATTGACCCTGGCAAAACACTCCTGATATGTTTTGGCCCACAGGGACTTAGAGACCCCGGCCTTAAGGCGGCGTGATGGAACAACACAGGACAGGGAGGGGACACGGCTTTGACTCTGTGATCACTCGAAAGTTGAACCACTGTATACTCAACAACTAAGATGACCTGGCACAATAAGTCGGCAATTGGGCGGCACGGTGGCGCAGCGGTTAGCGCTCACGCCTCACAGCTAGGTCCCATGTTCGATTCCCACCTGGACGGGGCCTTTCTGTGTGGAGTTTGCATGTTCTCCCCGTGTCTGCGTAGGTTTCCTCCGGGTACTCCGGTTTCCCCTACCACTACAAACATGTACAATAGATTCCCCTCTGGGGCCAGGACTCCCCTGAAAAAGAGATTCTTAATCTCAGTGGGACTATCCTGGTTAAATAAAGGTCAATAAAAAAAAAGTCACTATGTGTTGAACAACCTTAAATGAGACATGTACAGCAGTTCTATAGATACTAATATGACCATATTAGTCCAGTGCTCCGGTCTCTGCACTGTCTCCCTGTCACTCAGAGAACAGACTATAAAACAGCTCTGCTTGTTACAAGTCTTTTCATGGATTAGCACCAAAGTGCATCTCTGACATGTTTGAGCCGCAGGAACCATCTCGGGCCCTGAGAACCTCAGGGAGGGGTCTCCTGGTGGTTCCCAGAGTCAGGACTAAACACGGTGAGGCTGCGTTTCAGTTTCATGCAGCTAAAATCTGGAACAGTCTTCACGAGGATGTGAGACAGGCCTCAACTCTGACAATGTTCAAATCCAGGCTGAAAACAGTTCTATTTGCCCGTGCATATGACTGAAAGTATTGTATCTGCACTCTTGCCTTTTACTGTAACTGATTAATTTTATGTTGATGTTTTGTTTTCCTGTATTTATGCAACTGTGAAGCACTTTGAATTCTCTTGTGCATGAATTGTGCTCTACAAATAAACTTGCCTTGCCTATCGGCTCTGTAGTAGAGAAGGTTTAAGGCGTATCACCCTGAAGTGTAGCTGTGGACAAAACAAACCACACGTCCCACCATCCAGGTTAGAAATTGTGTTTTGCCAATGTGCAAAGTCAGTAGGAAAGGATTGAGAAAAAGCTAAATGCAATACCTTGTTATCACGTTATTACACTTTTATGCCATTTCCATCCGAACGCTGTCACGGTGCTGTGAGTAAAGCACCTCCCAGTTCCTTCATGAATTGCCAATGGAAACAGATTAACCCCACATTCAAACCAACGTCGCCTGTTTGAATATGAGTGAATTAGTCTAAGTCCATCATTTTGATTTCAGAGAGCGTGCGTCTAACCCGGTGGGCCCGGCGCGCTGGACCAGTGCAGGAGCAGACTGCGGTTTCATCAGGGTTTCCTCAGCCGCACTGACAGCTCGGATCAGGACATTTATGGAGATTTAGCATCGCCGGCACACGCCACGCTTTGAACAGCGAACATACAGAGAGCTAATTATAAAGACTATTCAAATGAGGGCGAGAAATTATGCCGTTATATGCGATGGGAAGAGGAAGCCTGTAATGAACACGGATTGTCAGCGCCACCTTCTTTTCCGGAACGATGTGAGTCCAGAAGTCGGACAGAGTTGTTTTCATCAGCTTTGGACTTTTGTAAAATGGAAATACAGACGTGAACAGGCAGCAGAAAATCTAATTTGATGCTTTTTAATGCCATGTTAAACCCACACTATATCTTTAATGCCACACACAAAGCATATGCATATTCTATTTCTATGATGCAAGCAAATTGGAAACTTTAAAGGAAAAAATAATTTATAATATATATATTTAGACCTGATTTTTTGGGGTGTTTAAGTAAGAGAAATAGTTATGTTAAAGTCATTTTTTTCCAAGAAGTTTAGATTTCATGCCACTTTGAATCTAATTCAATGTTTTTTAATGACATTTTGACCCAATTCATTTAAAGGTGCATTATGCAAAAAATGTAAATATTTTTGTGCATATTTGATCTTGCAGTGACGCCTTTGCTTTCACAGTGGTCTCTTGGACGCCCCAGGATCAACTATTTTTCACTGCAGACGGAGCCTCTCACCAGAAAACTTACAACACAGTTGGTGCTGGACCGTTCGACAGTAAAGTTGCCATGCTGACCACTCATACAGACGCTGAGTCACAACAAGGTCAAATACGTGCAGATATCTACTTTTTTTCACATGAAAAGTTGCATAATGCACCTTTAATGGCTTTTCATGTCTTTAATGCCCCACGGAAACCCTGTATTTAGATGTTTAAGGTATATTTCAGGATTCATTTCATAGTTACCCAGGGTGTTATTGATTTTTTTTTTTAATTCATGCAGTCCTTATATTTGAAGAGTTTAGTGATGCTAGGCTAGTGCTAGGCTAGTGCATGTCTATGGTAACTAGTAGCCTGCATTAGAAACCTCTTCAAAATCATGGGGTGCTCCCCAAACGTTGCCATATCTGATTTGTAGAAAGCTCCTTTGTGAATTCCACGTGCAGTAATGCCGGCCGCAGGTAAACAAACTACTGTAGATCCGGTAACCGAGCAGATCACTCCGCCGCTGCGTAGCTACAACCAGGAAGCCTTAGATATAAGTTATATTAAATGCAAAATGGCTATATTTCAGAAATTATTCAGCCAACACAGAAATTTATATGGGTAGTCTGGTGTGATTTGCCTCAGGTGCACTGTGCCTGGGTCAGACTGGTTTTAATGCAGGCTACTAGTTACCATAGACATGCACTAGCCTAGCACTAGCCTAGCACCACTAAACTCTTCAAATATAAGGACGGCATGAATTGAGAAAAAAAAAAAAAAATCTCCAGAAATAAACATCACCCTGGATAACTAGGAAATATCGCCTTTAGTTGGAAATGGATGTCATTGCAATTACATTAATACCTCAGCACAAGAAAGGCGGGATATCGTGTTTCTTAAGGGACTGGAGTAGACCACAGTTAGTGAATACAGGTGGAAGCATTAGGAAAGGGAGAGAGTTCAGCTTCCCAACTCCATAGTCTCCTTTGTCGCCCTGAATCGCTGAATCTGTATGATGGGCGCTCATTGGCTCGATTGTAATTGTCATGAGTAAAATGTCCTGTACCTGTAAATGGTCTCAACTTCCATAGCGCTTTTCTACCTTTATCAGGAACCAGTCACCCATTCACACCTTCATTCATACACCACTGTACAGAGAAACTAGTCAAGGAGGGTAAAGTGTCTAGAACAGGGGTGCCCAAAGTGGGGCCCGCGGCCAAATTTGGCCCGCTGGAACAATTAGGTTGGCCCGCCAGAGAGTGACCTACTTTTGCGCCGCATCTGGTATACTAACTCTCTCCCATTCATTCTCGATGGCAAATATAGATGCAGTACACTTTTTGGCCACCAGCGTCAAATTGGGGGCGCTGTTTCACTCCTTTCGCAAAGTTAAGGAAACACTGGTGTTCTGGTGTCTTGGTATTTGTCAGTCATAGAGCGTCGTAGCATCAGCTTCCCAACTTTTTCCAAATTTTATTGCAAAGGTCGTTGACATATATGACTTATAAAAGAATTTATGCTGAACTGGCACTTTGAAATTGGTCTAATATGGCATTTTCTTTGACTTAAAGAAATGAATGAGGTAAAGTCACTGCAGGTAGTGCAGGTACAGGTGGTGTTGTTTCACTACATTGCTATAATCATTGATTTTGTTCTACTAAAACGTGGCTTTTATAGCATACTATTTGCATAGATAGAATTAAATGCAAATGTATACCAAAAAGAAAATAAAGTAACTATTATGATTTGCAGAAAAAGAAAATTGGCCCGCGACCCTTAGGCACTTTTTCATTTTGGCCCTCGGAGACAAAAAGTTTGGGCACCCCTGGTCTAGAATGAACAAGGCCGATTGAATTGAATGATTTTGGGCCACATTATGGAGGAAAATAACATGTCCACCGTAGTAGAACATTTCTCTTTTCCTCTATTGACGTCCACATTGACATCTCCTCGTTTCCCACTCCCGTCTGTTTGGGCCCATTCACGCTGCTCCGAGAGTCGAGTCTCTTTCCCGCTCACTCCCAGGTGTGTAAATCCTCATGCAAACCACAGCGGAAAGGGGGGGGTAAAAAATGCAAATTCTACATCAAAAATCCCACACAGCGCGAATATTTAAGGCAGTTCAAGGAGCATTTTATATGTCGTCGCCGGCTCTGAGCGCCGCGGAGAGGTAGGAGCCCGGAATAATATCGCATTTGAATACCCCGAAATAGGAAAAAAGGGCTTATTGTGATGTAAAATGCACAGACGAGCGCTTATACCCACAAAAGGGGCGACGCTGAGACAAAGGAGCGAGGACAAACCGCGCCTCTCTCAACATGAAATGGGTTTGTTAAAGACGCGTCCCCGAATAGGAATATTAGGAGAATAAGTTAAATAAATTGTACTCACAGCCCCGGCACACATGACTTATTGAATATTAGTGAGACTTCTGCTCATCTCAAGGTCTAGCGAGGAACAGTGGGGGGTGACAGCTGCGACTTTCTAAAGTTTGTTCAAGATTTTGCACTTCGCTTTGCATGCATTTGGTTTTAGTAAAAAGACTAAGGGCAAGTTCAACTATATAGGATAGGATTTTAACTCATTATTTCTTAAACATGACCTATCTGTGTCCCCCAAGGTGTTCTGGTTTACATTTGTGTTTGGTTTCTCAAGCCAGTCAGCAGAAAGAAACCTTTGCCAGATCCTGCAAAGAAAATGAGTCGCAAACTTATAAAAAAGACTTCCTCTAATCAAAGCTGGGACAGAACTTATGATTGGCACAGCAGGAGTTGCCGAGTGTTTGTATTTTAGTTTATGATATGCTAACATACAGCGGGAACCAGATGTTTACATGCACTATATAAAAAATGACACATACGCATTATTTTTCTCACTGTCTCACATGACACCAGAATTAACTTTAAAATGTTTAGGTCTATTGGAATTTTCAAAATTATTTCTATTTTAGATTTTTTTTGTTTTTACTCACAGCAGACACTTTTAACACATTAAGGCTTCGCTGTTTTGGGGATTTAGCTGTTGAGTACCAACAATCCAGAGCATTTTTCATGATATTTGTAGCACCACAGCGTATTCTATGTTATAGCTATGGACAAGACGAGACTCTAAGGTCTCCGTAAATGAAAACAGTTTCATTCTACGTGCCTCGGTTCCTGAGAAATCTAAAGCTAAACAGAGGCAAGTTTTGATCAAAATGTTAAAAAAAAATCTAGAAACGGCGATAACAGGGTTTTATGCAACACTCTCGATAAACTCTTCTTTCCTCCTCTCTCCTCTGGCACAAACGTTATGGGAAGAGGCAAATGCCTAAACATCTCAGTTTCAAGTCAATTTTCAACGACAACATTGTTGACACGTTATCGATCGCTTTCTCTCAGCCCAATTGAAGACTTTAACTGGATGTTTCTCGGTCGTCCTTGGACCGATTTTGACCATTTAAAAACTCAGAGAAATGTTAAAATCTCAACTGTTTGGGAAGCCACTCTGCTTTGCCAAACACTCTCCAGAGAGCGAGACAGCAGTGTCGACTTTACAGCTGTTCGCTACGCAACCTCAGACTAAGAAAAAAAGAAAAGCAATAATATATAAAATGTCCAGATCGTGACAGTTTTTGATCGTCATGTATTTCACTTCTGTTCATCACAGAGCTCCCAAAATCACACATAAGGTGTATTAGAGTGTGGTAATTGGCACTCAATGTGTTTAGAAAGTTTCTTGGAATCGGATATCGGCAGATACTCAAACCCCCAGTATCGGTATCGGCAGCAAAAAATCTGGATCGGTGCATCTCTATTAGTAACAAACATCGTGTGCCAGATGCACTGCGTGGAAAAAAGAATAGTAAACAAAGGTCGAAGTGGACCGCCTTTATCTTTGATCACTGCATGCTTTCTCTGTGGCATCAATTTCAGTCTCAATGAGCTCCTGCAATGTCAAAATAATCCAGCGTTTCATACATTTTTCCCCAAGATCTTGTATTGATAATGGGAGAGTGTGACCACTGCACAAAGCCTTCTCCAGCACATCCCAAAGATTCTCAAAGGGGTTAAAATCTGGACTAATGGCTCCTGCTCCCCTTTTTTGGTCAGGCAGTGTATTTTGTAAGCCACTCCCCCTGGTAAACAAGTGCCCGCTGGACGAAATGTGGCTCCCTGTTTCCCCTCATCTCCCGGGACGCAACATGTGACCTGCTTATCCCACTATATTCCCTGTACATCTGCCGTCCCCAGGAAGTAAGATCACAATGAGTTTAGAGCTCATAAAAGTCTATTTAGCGCGATGTGTCACCTTTAAGCAGAGTAATTAATTTGGACAGATAGAGCGAATCTCCGTGATCTAAATTAGCCGCCGACGTCCCTTTTCCTGTAGCTCTCGCTGATGTCGTGTGATAAGACTCTCCTTACGCAGCGCTTTAAACCTCTAATTACTGCTGATCACCGCCGAGCGACCCGCGCGCTGCGGAAAAGGAAAGCCAACGCGGGTTCAAAATGACTTGACTTGCACTGGATTTCAGATAAAAATAGGTAGAAAAAAAAATAATACGTCACTTTGGAGGGTTTGTTTCCTGGGATCTGATTAGACACAAACTCAAAATGTCTGTGGCACTTTATTAATCAGGGAGATTGAATTACATATTTTCTTTTACTTTAATTTTACTTCCTTATGTATCTCCAAACTAAAGCAAATATGAAAAAAAGTGTGGAATAACGCACACAAGTTTAGATTTTGTCATGTCATAGAGACAAACACAAAACTTATGTCCATTCCCCATCACCAAATCCGTTCTGAGCACTTCTGCATTCAAAGTGTGTTATTCATAGCTCCATGGATTTGCTAGAGTGCAGTTAAATAACAGTGAAAGCCTGACATTGTTTCATCACCACTGCGACCTGTAGAAGGTGCTCCAGGCCAACGCAACATCCTGACAAGACCAGTCTCTCACTCTTTACTTTTTTCACTAGCAAGGACAACGCCACAACGAAATGGTGGGGGCTTCAGACAAACGGTGTTGAACGGGTTTGGATGGTAAAGATGGGTCATTAGTGGAGTGGTTGCGCGAAGGCTAAAGTGGTTGGCTGCAAGGAGAATATTATTTTACTATTGTAATATAATATATCAATGCTGAGATACCTAAAAGAGACTTTTAGGCAACAATTCTCCATTTGAAGTCTTTGTTAAGTGTTTAGGTGCATTATGCAACTTTTTAAGCAGAAAAAAGTTTATATCAGTGCCTCTTTACATTTTCACTGACCCAGTGGCTGTGTGGGTAGTTAAAGGAACAGGCCACCGTTTCTACATACTGAAATATGTTGATATGTACTTGTCTGATGGCCTCTCCTAATGTATTCCTATAGCTCCAAATGGGGGTGAAAATGGAAGCTACCACGCTCTTCCACGGGCACAAAGACCAGACAGGTAGGCATCAACTCGTCTAAGCTCAGGTAAGAACAAATCACAGTATGGAAGAACTAGACAGAACTAGAAAGAAAAGACCAAAGATGTTGTTAGCATTTGGCCTCTCCCAGTATATTCCTATAGGTCCAAACTAGTTGAAGTTAGAAGCGACCACACCCTTCGACAGGCACAAAGACCAGACAGGTATGTATCAACTCGTCTAAGCTCAGGTAAGAACATATCTCAGTATGGAAAGACGGTTCCTTTAACATGGCACCTTTACATTCTATCCCAGTGGCCCCAGGATCGATAGTTTTGTTTTTTGCGGGTTGCTAGCAGGGTTTCTCTGCTGATCGAACTGTCTCTATGGTTACACATACATCCCATCCAGAAAACCTACTAGAAAGCCTAAAAAACCTGAAACAAAATCGATCCTGGAGCGTCATAGAGGCCACCGGGATGGAAAGCAATGTCTATTATCACTATCTTACACTTTGTTGGTTAGAAAAACTGCAAACAGTTTCACTTCCTGGTTGTCTATTTGATCTCACGATAAGTCCCTCCCACCCCCTTGATTCCCTTTGCTGTGCAGCTGTTTACATGAAGAGGGGGAAAGAAAAAAAAACTAGAAATCTTAAACAGGAGGCCTATGTGGCTGTAGTGAAGGTATGGCGTGTGTATTTACAGCACAATGAATAAATTAAGTACATATGACCTCAGGAGGAGCTTTCTTGAAGCTGCCACTGCGGTGAATAGGCAGTGGGGAAGATTAAAAGAAGACTCAAAGATGCACTAGTGGCCAGAAACATAACTCCAGGTATGCTTTTGATCAGAGAACAACATTGTAATATGGAAAAAAAGTTAATTAACCCAAATCTGAACCACACAAAACCATATCGTCATAGGTTTGGTTGTCACAGCAAGTGTCCTTTTGTCGGTGGAGGTCGTGACACTGGACACCCCTCTTTAGCGTGAGCTGCTGACGGAGCGGCAGAGACGCACTGACAGACGTGCCGTTGATAATGGCACAGCAGCAGCTCTCACTATGGACCGCAGTATTCCACTTTCCATACGTCCCGCTTTGATCAGGGGACCTGCCTATTACAGGAGAGTCACACAGGGTCATCTTCTCTGATTTGTAATCGTTTTCCAGGACACTACAATCCAACGACCGCACAATAGATACAGATACGGCAATGCGTCATAGAAGGGGGCGTGGCTTCGCCGAGGGGGATGATAGAATCTTTTGGGAAACATAATTCTTCACTCTATTTAGCCATTTTCTGGTGAAATATAAACTTATTTATCACATATATATATAAATCGGGTCCATATGGATGTTTATTCAGTAAAAGTGGAAAAACGGCAGCTATAGCTCGTGCTTGCTAGCCGTTAGCATTAGCTAGCATGAAGCATCAAGTTAGCATTCTCCGTTATTTATGTATTTATGGGCTGTTGAACCACTTTGCTCCTCTACATGTCTTTGTATCTTTATTTAGTAGAAACTATATTCATAATTCAGTATTTGTTAAATTAGTTTTTGAATAATTAGAGAAAGTTTTTAACTATTTTCAAACATGACCATATATGGGTGAATCCAGAGATGCCGTCTGTATCTATACGTTTGTTAAGCGCCGTCACGACTTCCGCTTCCGGGTCCGGGCATACCAGCTAATATGCGAGAAGAAAAATCACTCTTAAAAAGAAACTCTTAAAACAACTCTTAAAAACAATAATAAACATTTCTGAAACTCAACAGAGAGTTACTGAACCTACTTATTTCTCAGACTTATTAGCCAAAAATGCTGCACCTACTGCTAAAAAAGTATTATTTACTAAAGTCGGTACTTCTGGGGTTAGCGTAGCTGTTATGCCGTTAGCATTTATCTCCGCTAAACCGGAACGATTTTGGTTAATATTACTTTTATAGCAGTAGGTGCAGCATTTTTGGCAAATGGGCCTGATAAATAAGTGTGTTGAACATTGTTCAGTAACTCTCTGTTGAGTTTCAGAAATATTGATTGTGGTATTAAAGAGTTTTTTGTAGTTTCTCGCACATCTGCCGACCCGGAAGTAGAGCTGTGACGTCACTACTTAACAAACGTATATGGTATGCTAAGAATGGCTTTTTATTTCTCCTTTTGAGTACAAGACTTCGCTGGAAATAGGCCTGAGAAGGTGAGGAAACAAGGAGACGAAGCTTCGAGGAGGACATTTGGATCAGAAATGGGATTCAGCCGAGGAAGCAGAGCCAAGTCATAACAGTGAAGGGGGATAAACGTGGGTCACGGAGGCCGAGGCGGGTGCAAAATGCGCGGCTGATCAAAGTCCCCTCTTGTGTAAACACTGATCATGAGGAGCCGCAGCTGAAAGACATCATGGGGTCGTTTTTCGCTGATGCCGGAGTCTCCGAACGCGCCCTTTTAAAAATACACCACAACTCGATACATCTGAATCTCTCCACTCTAAACGTTTTATTTACCAAAGATTAACACTTGCATCATCAAAAAGAACCGGAGCCGAATGGAGAGTAAAAAGATCTGTATTTGGAACTGTGCTGTAAACCAATTAAAAGGTTTGTGAGCTTTTAAAACGTCTTTGGATATCGTAGAGCTGGTATTTTTGTAGTAGTTTGGCAGTTGAAGCAGGAAAGTGTGCAAGGTAATATCTAAGGGCCTTTTGTAAATGTTTAAATATATTAGTACTGCATGAAGTGCTTTTATCTGTTTTGACCCTATTCTCTTTCTGAAACTCTTCACGTCTGGGTTTCTGATAATGGCACATGCTCTAATATTGAACAGCTGCACATATTTCATTCAGTTTTGTGCCGTCAGAACATTTTTATACTTAGAGTCACTGCAGATCATTCCACATTGTTGCATTTTTCTTTGTCACAAATGAACTGGCGTGAGTCTTAAAACACGCTCCTAACAATCACCCACACACACAGGAATTATATCATTGTTGTGGGTTTTCAAAATAATGCATTTCGAAGAAGATCTGATGCCTTCAAACTGGGGGATGTTCCGCTCCCAGCAAAGCTACGAGTCTGAGGACCATAACCTGTCAAGAGTCAGATTGATATTACAGCGCCAATACAATTAACTCTGAGGTCAATGTGGCTTAAATTGTTTGGGGAGAGGACGCACATCATTTGAGCCAAGTCTCAACAGGGGCCTCTGCAAGCCATTTAGGTGCCCTAAGCAGAAATGTTGATGTTTTTCAGATGGTAAAAAGCTGTTGGTGGTATTGTTTTGATGTGGCTGTTTAAGTTCAGGTCTGAGTCCATGTAAACTCCTATTCAGAATACCTATTCAGCCACATTTATGGAAAGTCCTGTGAGAACCTTAATGGCTGCTCAGACTCCTCCTACTCCTCCTTAAAAGGGCAAAAGGGTGGGAAGCCCTGCACTCGTGGGGCGGGCGGAGCCTCCACAGAGCTCCAGAGCATGACTGCAGGCGCTGAGCCAGTCATTGCACTGAACATGCTCCAATTTTCTGGCTGATAAAGAAAAACCAGCGTGGTTAAAATATTTCACCTACCCCAGCATTGTCATTTTTAGAAAAAGAAAAACTCTTTGAGGCCAGGCTTTTAAGCCGTTATTGGGACGTTTGAAGTCTCATTAAAATCGATGCTTCCAAGTGTCTCTTGGAGTCGCCCCTGGCCACCAGGGGGTGGTATTACAGCAATGTTGTCTCTTACGTATCTTCACTTCTCCCCATTTGCCATAATAATCACGTTCGAGGGGGAAATCGTGGCGTATTTACAGACTCCTCCCACCCAGCTCTGATGTAGCATGTTCCTAAAAAGGACATAAGGGCGGGATCTTTACTGTAGACTCGGTCCTCGTGGGGCATGTAGGTTGGTCGTAGCCACGCCCGCGCCATTAGCTCTAATGCTAACGGCCTGTCAATCAAAGTCCGGCCCTCATTAGAATACGAGATTACGAAAACCTGCCTGGTCCCTGTAATTGTGCCTAACCCAGCGATATCACAGGAGGAATATCTCAATGTAGAAAGTTTAGGAAAATTGGGCACCAGGCTTAAAAGTTGTTTTTAACGTGTCTGAAGTGCAATGGTAGCTTTTGGAAAACTAGCTTGTTCTGCCGCTCCTATATGGAGGTACTGCAGCAATGTCGGCCCCTAGCCTCGTGGAAATTGAAAAGCGTTCTATAAATAAAGTTTGTTTTTTTATTCTAGAGAGAGAGAGAGACTCAAGGTGACTGATAACTTGCTCTTTGTGTTTTTGGGCCAAAAACAACAATCTCAGTTTTGTCTGAGTTCAGTTGGAGCCATTCGATCACAATGGCTTCAATGTGGTGCCACTCGGAGATTTGATGCCTGTGTTTCAAAGCAACAAGCCGCAAATCCAAAGTTATGCGTGTCTGTAGCAGCACCTTGTGTTTTACTGGCATCATGTTGTTAATAAGTATCTGTAAAAGTGCTTGTTGATGTCGGCAAATGTTACACCCGGGGCGACAGTGGCGCAGATGGTAGAGCGGGTCGTCTCACGATCGGAAGGTCAGGGGTTCGATTCCCACCTCCTGAAAGTGTACACTGTCGTTGTGTCCTTGGGCAAGACACTTCACCCACATTGCCCCCAGTGTCTGCGTACATTGGTGTATGAATGAGAGTATGAATGGGTGAGTGGATCCTTGCTGTAAAGCGCTTTGAGTGCAAAACGTAGGTGGAAAAGCGCTATACAAGTGGAGACCATTTACCATTTACCCGTGCGCTCACAGCGATACTGCCATGTGATTGGCCCAAACCACTGGTGGTTCGGATTCAAACAGATCAAGGGGAGCAGCACAAAATGGACTCTCATTGGTTTGTGAAGAATGACTTAATTGATAAAGAATTTCTACTTCACCCAAAATGTCTAAAAGTTGCCATTTTCTACTTGCACATCTGAAATAATAGAGAATAGGTGGATCAAATGTTCATATCTAACACACTAGCATTCACAATCTCCCTCGATTTGTTGCCGCTGACCCACAGTGAGTCCGCTCATCTCCTCTCCGTCTGTGGCATGTGTGTGGAGAGCGTTTGAAGCCGAACCTCCGAGGCATGAGCGGTTAATCTGTTTGACATTTCCTCCGTCTTTAGCTGCGTCTGTCTCTGTTTGTTTAGGAAAACTCTTGGAGCAAACGGCCATATCTAACACTTCAACATAACAATGACCCGGGGCACACTTTCATATTTACTACTGCAAAAACATGAGTATATACTGTACATTTGTGCTGCTGGGAAATGGCCGAGTCTTTCTACAACTGAGTTCTTATAGTTGAAGAGCTCAGTCATATTTTTACGTTGCTGATTTGAGTAATCCTAGACTAGAGCTAAAACTTAACCCTGATTGGATTAATGCTGGAGGATGAACGAACCCTGCGCAAGCTAAAGTTAAACTGGACGCCAAAGAGACCCAATGAACTCGGCAAAGCAGGGGTCAAAATGTCAGACGTGAGCTGCAAATATAGCACGCCAGACGCTGAAGCTCCTGCGCTCGGCCTTTTTCAGAATCAGAAGAATGACTATTGCATCAACACATCAGCAGTCGCCTGTCCAGCCAGAATACGCATTTCCTATTTCCTTTACAAAGACTGGGATCGGGGGGGGTTTCTCCGTATTCCCGATGGATGTGATCGACATGGGTATAACCAATCAGAGAGAAGCCAGATATGACATGACTGGCATAAGGCGTGGTTTTTAAACAAGGAAGCTAGTGGTTTTACAATGTGGCGGCCAGAAGAGCGGAGAAAAATCGGAATGATCTATGTTGATTTTGCCTCTAAAACTCACAAGGATACAAGGAGTCATTCGCAACTCGGTTTATATTTTAAGCATAGGAGAATTCAACACAATCGTACAACAGCTTTTTCAGTCAGTGTATGTTTAGAACAGGACAAAAATACTTTCGATATATGGCAACAACAAGAAAATACTAATAGAAAAGATGAAGCATCAAGATGTTTGTTCAAGACAATATTTTACTGCTGGTTCATTTGGAACGTATTCTGTGATTGGTATAAAACTTTACGACTGTTCCAGACGGTCCTGCTTTTGAACAGAAGGAAAAAGCAGGAGTGGACGGCTGACACATCAGAAAGGTAAAAACCTGTCTAACAATCGTCTAAACCCAGCTCACCCTTTTAGTGAGTCAACAATCCAATGCTTGGTGAATTTGTGCAGCCCTGTGAGGCGTCGTGATATTAGGCTAAACAAAACAACTTGACATGATTCTGAACTTCAAGATACTTTTGGGAACTTCTACATTGAACTTCTACATGGAAAACCTGTCAAAAAGGGGGAATGAGCTATCTAGACAAATGAACATATCTGTATCAAAACAAAAATGGCGGCTTAAAGAAACTGTTTTTCCATACTGAGATATGTTCTTATGTTCGTGGAAGAGTGTGGTAGCTTCCAACTTCACCCCCTGCTTGGAGCCATAGAAATACATTGGGAGAGGCCAAATGCTAACAACATCTTTGGTCGTTTTGCGTGGCTGAGGGCAAGCACAAGACCAGACAGGTACACATCAACTCGTCTAAGCTCAGGCAAGAACATATCTCAGTATGGAAAAACGGTGGCCTGTTCCTTTTAAACGAGTGAAAAGAAATTGAAAAGAACAAGTAACATCACTTGAAGACTTAGAAACACCACAGATCTTTGAAGAATCAGCAGACAAGGGTGAGAGAAGTTACAAAGTTTGCTTCATTCCTCCCTATTTCAGTGAACCTCCTGAACTCAGGCCAAAGAGCAGAGCTTTGTGTATGATGGAAATATGTCCTGGAATCGTATGGGTTCACTGTCCTTGGCATCATCTAATTGTATTTTTCTTATGTGGCAGCCTGTGAGTCCAAATTTCCCTTGGGACCAATATATCTAGAGTCCTAAATTTGCGTGAGCATGAGCCCAGACACTCCTGCTTTGGAACAGAAAGTAGGACCAGGCAAACGCTGACAGACGTTTACTGAAGGTGCATACGTACAGCATATCATAAACCGTCAGGAAGAGTTCATGGTATCGTCTGCTTCCAATCTCAGACACAGTATCTGGTCCGAGACTCTGCACTAAGACCGAATCGGACGTGTTAACTGCGGTTTAGTCCCGGTCTAGTCCAGGTCTCAGCGAGTCCAAGTGTGGAGGTAACATGGTCCCGTGGCTTACGGTCCGCAAATACCGCTGCTACGCCACTACCTGCTGCACACGCCGGCAAACCGGACACTGCACGCTCAAGGGAAATGGATCTGCGTAAAAACATTAGACTAAAACCTGAAAGTATTTGATCTCAGACTCTTAGTGACTGTAAATGTGTTTAAAGCCCAATGGTCATCAACATTTTAAGAGGAGTATTATGCAAAGTCGAAACTGTTACTTTTATACAAGTCTGTGCTGTTGCTGTGCACCTGAGCAAGGTATTTGAGCATGAGGGGCGTTCAGCTTAAAGAACAATGTTTATACAGGCAAAAGCAAGTCAAATATAATGCTTTTTAATGACATTTTAATGCCCAAATACTATCATTTAAAGGTGCACTATGGGACTTTTTTATATGAAAAGAAAAAAACAGGTCAACGAGTCGCAATGACTACCAAAACATAACCTTAACCTTCGCACAGACATCCTTCTCATTCAAGGGCATCAAAGAATGGAACAAACTCCCACAGAGTCTGAAACTTTCCTTAGACCTGAAGGATTTCTCTCACAATACAAGGAAAGTGCTGTTGGAAAACCAGTCGTGTCAGCACTGAAAACTGTTATAACCTTTAGTGATGTTTTATTGTAGTCATTTTAGCATCGTTCTATGTGAAATGTATTTTTTCTACTGTGCATTTTGTAACTCACCTGCTCAGGGACTGCAGATGGAAACTAGCTCGAGCTAAATCTGGTGCAAATGTTTTTTGCACATTGTCCCTGTTGAAATAAACGAATAAACTAAACTAAACTGTTTACAAGTGCGTATTTGAGGTTTCAGTGGCCCACTTTTACTTTCCATCACGGTGGGGTATTTGATGCTCCAGGATCAATTGTTTTTGAGAGTTTCTGGTAGGTTTTCACTGCTGACGGACCCTCTCACCAGAAAACCCTACAAAACACCTGATCCTGGAGCGTTGTAGAGACCACCATGATGGGAAGTAAAGGTGCCATGCTGACCACTCATAAAGCCATTGGGTCACTACAAGGTCAATTACGCACAAATTTTAGTTTTAAGTTTTTAAGTTTATGTTTTTGCATAAAAAGTAAAAACACTGCAGAAATAATCGGTGCATATTTAATTTATTAAGATTTGAAAACGTTTTAATAAACAGAGGTGAGAGAACTGGACAAAATGGCATGTGGTCAATTTCAGCCAAAACCGCTGCAGTTTATGTTTAAGACCATAATTTTGGAACTTTTACAGTAAAAAATGGTTGAGCAAGAAAAGAAATATATATTTAGTGCCAGTTTGAATACAAATTCATGATTTTTAATGACATTTAAGGCCTTGATTTTGGCACAATTAATTTAATGACTCCTAAAAGTAAAGCATTGGGCGACTGGTCCAAGAGTCAAAAAATTAACTAGTGGCAAAACAAAGAGTTTGTAAGTTTTGTAGAAAGGCCCAACAAGGAACAGAAGTTGAGATTTAACACTAGCGATAAACTCTTTGTGCTGCAAACTTTGCTTTGTAACTATGTCTTGTTTCATTGTCCCTGTAAAAGAAGTAAATAAAACAAAAACAAATGTATTGGAGAGGGGGGTTGTAAGTCTGCTGTTTCAATAAAAATGTGAATTAAGTCATTCCTTCTTGATCCACAGAGGTTTAGTTTTACTGCCTGGAGAGTACAGTAACATAAATAGTGCTGGGGTTATAAAAATATATTGTACCAAATATATATTAAGCTCCACCCACTGAGATTTTGCACATGAACTGATTACTCCCGCCGCCTCCAGCTCTGCCTCATTCTGATCTAATACAACGCTGTCTTCACTCTCCAAATGATTCGCCTATTTATAAGCATTTCTAAAGACAACCCCGGCGTTATCCCTCTTACAGCAGCCTGTTCCATCATGTATTCAAATGTTTTTGGCAAAAGCTTAAAAAAAACATATTAATATTCAACATATCTATTATTAAATGGGTGTTATTGATTGAGACATTGTGCCTTTTCATGTGGAGAAATGGCACATCTGGTGTAAATAATACAAGTAAATAATAAATAATACGTTTTTCTCAACATTTTGTCCTATGTCCAATGCCTGAATAGATACAGACGGCATCTTTGCAAATGCCCATATATGGTCATGTGTGAAACAGCCAGAGACGGAAAACAAATAAGACAAAAACAACATAACTTTCTCCAGCATTACTTGAACAAATGCTGAATTATGAATATACTTACTACTAAATAAAGACACAGAGACATGGAGAGGGTCAAAGTGGTTCAACAGCCCATAAATACTTAAAAAACAGACAATGCTAACCAGGAAAGCTACATTAGCTTCATGCTACATGTGCTAACGTTAGCAAAGAGTGCCGTTTTCGCTTCTATTAAAGAATTTGCTGTGATAAAACATCCATATGGACCCGACTTTAGCTTGACTTTATGTGTGTGATAAATGTCTTTATAGTAAAGGCAGAAAACGGCTAAAAAATGTGAAAAATTGTGATTGCCATGAGAGATTTTCTTCCCCTTCGGCTACCCCTCGCCCCCCTTCTATAGATACAGACGATATCTCGTCATAGAAGGGGGCGTGGCTTCGCCGAGGGGGAAAATAGAATCTTTAGAGAAGCACAATTTTCCACTCTTTTCAGACATTTTCTGGTGGAATATGAACTTATTTATCACACATAAGTAAAGTCAAGTGTAAATCGGGCCCATATGGATATTTTCTCACAGCAGACTATATTCATAATTCAGCATTTGTTGTAGTAGTTTTTGAATAATTAAAAAAAGTTTAGATTTTTCTCCAAATTGTTTTCCCCCTTAACTGTTTTCAAACATGACCATATATGGGCGATTCCAGAGATGCCGTCGGTAACTATCTTGGTTCCCATTCGTGCAACCTGTCGCTGTGTCCTTGGGCAAAGCACTTGCCCCACAACTTGGTCTGTGTATAAATGGAGTGAGTGAGTCATAAGAGCTGTTGGGGTCAGTGTTAATTTTGACAACATATTTCAACTTATTTTAAGTTTTAATCTTCAGACAAAGATGCACATTTTTTTTTTTTCGAGACCTAGAAATGTATTCCTCTGAGCCAGTGTTTCCCAACAAGGGGTACGGGGACCCCTGGGGGTACTTGAGCACTTAGCAGGGGGTACTTGGAATTATTTCAGATAAAAAAAGAAGGTGAAACTGAATAGAATTTCAATATGAATTTCAAAGGAAAGTTAGTTTTAATTGTGTTTTTCTGTAAATGGTTTGATTTTGAGAGTATTTTAGCTTAATTTTGAACACAACACACTGTTAAATACTGTATAATATTAATTTAGTTGGTCACTTTGCAATAATATTGGTAAAATGCTCAAGGTAGGGGGTACTCAGAGTATAAAACCACGACTCAAGGGGTACGCGAGGAAAATAGGTTGGAAACCACTGTTCTGATATACAGAAGAGCCCCCCACAGCTCCAGCACAGTGGAGGCATCACTAGAGGCGCTACAGGAAACAAAAAAGGGACAAACAAGGAGGTATCCGGGCAAGACTGGGAGCTAAGCCACACAAATCTTCTATCCCTTCTATTGTTCTGGTTCGGTTTCACTGGAGATTGAAACTGACAAACTGCTAAGCTCTCCCCAGAAGATGGTGAAAGACGAAGAGGAAGGAGGAGTTCAAGTTTATTTATCAAATGCGTCAAGTGCAAGGTACCAAAAGCAATGGAGAGTTTTACCCTGGAGCTCTCTACACTAAACAAGAAAACTAACCTATGTAAAAACATCTATACAATACAAACAAAGCATTCCAACTGCAAACGCAAAAACCTCAGCTCTCACAATCTGTAAATGCAGCCCTAAAATGTGCTTTGGTATGTCTGTTTCGACCCCGGTCTCTCGGAGTCTAAACGCTGCTGCTTATCAAAGTCTATTTATAACATCACTATTTTAAATGGCCCGATCAGGAACAGAGGTGGGAGGAGTGTGAATTTCAGTGACCCAGATTTCCTAATGGTTGCGAAGCTGCCGCCAAAAGAAATGGATGCTGTGTTTGTGGGCGTTTTCAAGCTCTAATGATGTCTTTACGGTTTATTTCAGACATTGAAGAAATTGTGTTTACAACAGTAACGTAATCCGCGTTAGTGCTTTAGCTGAAGCTGAGGATGGACAGGATTGTGACAGGATTCAGCAGATGTCATGATGTCAAGTTGAAATGTGAGGTGTGTGAGACCAATGTTGCCAATACAGGTGATCGCCTTCGCGGGTCATTTTGACCCGCTGGTATGTTCCGGGCATTTGGATGCAAGGTGACACAAGGGGGCGCCCTTCCAGCCTTCTCAGTGTAAATGTGAGTTGACTTTCTTCAGAGTGAGACTTTAGGTCAGACACCATGAGTGACAGTAACATGACGCTAAATACAGTGAACTCTTTGTTTCCAGTAAAAAGGCTGAGGCTGAGGCCTTTTTACTGAGTTTTACCTGAGTTGTTTTTACAGATTTCATCTTCTGGGGCACTGAAAACACACCTGCAGCACTGTGGAGGCGTCACGTGGCGAGAAAGAGAGAAGGAGCGAGAGGACGTGGTGGGAGCGGAGGGAGCTGCGCAGGAGGAAGGAGGTGGAACAGTGGACCAGTGCAGGACACCACGCTCTGAAACAGGGACAAACCCAGGAGGAGCGGCACCGTTTCAGAGGAGACTGAAGGCAGCCAGGTTTCCTCCAGGTGCTATGGTTTCCCCGACCTCCAAAAACATGCTGGTTTCCTCAGCTCTCCTAAGATATGACTAACTTTACAGGGAGTGGGTACGTCTCCAGCTCGTCTCCATGGAGATGTGACTAAAGTCAGCAGAATATGAGATTAAAATAGGTTAGGTCCTCATCCAAATCCATTCTTTGATTATTCCCTGCAGTAATAGTATTTTTCTGTGTCGAGCTGGTCAATAAGAGCATGTTTTGCACTAATGGCAACAGTATATATTTTTATGAAGTCACTTTTGTTGACAAATATATATGGACATTTTAGTCACAGTTTTAGTCTCATGAACAACTTTTAATTTAGTTTTAGTTTCATTTTATTCAGGAAGAAAAATGACCTTGACTGAAATCCTGACGAAATATTTTAACCGAAAAAAACCTCAACACTGGTGTCAGGGGTGAGAGACTTGGCTCTGCTGCTCTTCACCCCGTTGCCCCCCTGCTGCTTTGTCGAATTCAAACTACAGGCCAAAAAACAAGGAAAGAAACATCTCCATCAGGGGTCTGACACTTCGCCTCTTCACATTATAACATCATTTCCAAAAGCAGACGTGCTGGAATGTGGGTAGGGCTGCAGCAAAGGAATAACTGGGAGCAGGGCTGCTGCCAGATTTCCTGGGGCCCAGGGCAATACGCTTTCATAGAGGCCCCCCATAACTTCTGTCTGTCTAAAATAAATGTCCTGGGGCAACTGGTTTCCTCCAGCTAGGTTTGTTGGACTAGAAAGTTAAGAATTGGGGCAAAAAATGGGCTTAATCTGCCCCACTAAGAGTGCCTAAATGGGTAGAAGGATGATGTGGAACAGGGCACCCAAGAAACAGGAGCTCATGGAGGAAATGAATGTCGTGACTTTGATTCAACTAATTCTCACGTCAATGATGTCAAGACGTATTATCGTATTATGACGACCTTGTTGCCACCACAGGCCGGTAGCGTGTGGAGTGGCAGTATATCTCGCGGAGAGGCAGCTGTCCTGTCGGGGAGTAAAAGCTTCATCGTCTCCGGACCCGTGGGGCAGATGGGGCCAGGACCTTGTCACCTCCTGCCCCTTTTAAATGCCCCACCACGCGCCTCAGCAATGCCCCGCGTAGCCTGACTCCGTGCCTTCATACCGAGGCCGCGGCAGCGCTGTCGTCGAGCTGCCGGACAAACCGCTCGGTGATGGATGACGAACAGATGCGGCGGCAAGTGCGGCACAGATTAGCAGGTGCCCATTGTCGTTGTCCAGAGATACTGTGTAAAAGCACAGATTAACGGATTTTTTCATGTATGCTCGGCATGTCGAGCCTACCAATTAACATCCACCACACATAAATAAATAAACTGCAACAATAGAGAGAGAGAAAGAATAGATGGTAGCGATGTCTAGCGTTTTCACTTTGCGACAAAAGGATTAAGCGTTAAGCATTTCCTGGATACAAAGGGCCTCAGGGGAAGCTCTTTTGGAAGCTGCCACCGCAATGCTGAGAACAGCAATTTGTCTAGTTTTAGTCGACTAAAATTGCATGTCAATATAGTCGACTAAAATTAAGATTAATTATATATATATTATATGTTATATTTATAATATTCATTCTAATCATATTTAATCTTGTTCCTCTGCTTCATGGAGCTGCTTCACATGAACAAAGCTCATAGCTGATCCTTTGGCAGAGAATTTACATGAGCTGAGGCTCTTTTTGACGGTCACTAGAAGTTTGGATGATTTTAGTCTCTCCTTTTCATTTTTATTTAGTCTTATTTTAGTCGACTAAAATATCTGGACATTTTAGTCATAGTTTTAGTCTCATGAAAAACTTTTCATTTAGTATTTTAGTCGTCAAAAATATCACTTTAAGACTAAATATTTTAGTCGACGAAATTAACACTGCAACACTGGCATAAAGCTTTAAAAGGTCGATTTTCATAATACCACCTCAGGTATTATACACCCTATTCCTAGCCCCTAGACCAGTTGTTTTCTACTGGTGGGACAAGACTCACAAGGGGTTTGTGGGACCCTTTTCAGTGGGTCGCAGGCCTTTGCCTAAAAATAACTTGAAGTGGACATGTCCTTAATTATGCTTACACTTTCAAATCATTCTTTTTTATGCTCCAACCCCTGAATTTTGTTGGAATAGTCACAAAAACTCTCATGATTAACTTTTTTTTTTCATATTCCGACAACCCCTCCTGGACCTGCCACCTTGTTGGAGGGGTTTCAGCGCCCCAATGATCCTGGAGCTCTGTTGACAGGGGCCCCTGGTAGGGTCTCCCATGGCAAACAGGTCCTAGGTGACGGGTCAGACAAAGAGCGGTTCAGAAGCCCCTTATGAGAGACCAACAGGCCTGAGAATCGTGAGGCCGTCCTTACGTGGACCCACCACCTGTAGGAGGAGCCATGGGCGCGGGGGCAATGTGATTTGGGAAGCTCCAACAGTTGTTAAATATAGAAAAATAGACTTTAGAACCTTTACTTTGGAGCCTCAGCTTTGATATTTTACATTTTGTAATTATGTGTCTCTGTAACAATAGTAACAATGAAACGCAGGAAGAGCTCGTGAAAAACTTGACTGGGGCTCCTCCTGCTGGCAGCTTGAGGAATAATAAAGTTGGACAGGCGTGGTTAGCAGCTCCATCAGTGCGTGATAAACAAACTTCGGGCACAGAATTGATAAGGTTGCACGCAATTGTAATCAGTGAGTACAGAACGAGGCCCTGACACTGTAGAAGAAGAAACTATATACTGAATAGGCCTCCGTTTTTCCATACTGAGATATGTTCTTACCTGAGCTTAGACGGGTTGATGTGTACCTGTCTGGTCTGTCTGGTCTTTGTGTGTGCACTCAGTCACATAAAACGACCAAAGATGTTGTTAGCATTTGGCGTCTCCCAGTATATTCCTAAATCTCCAAACAGGGTGAAGTTGGAAGCTACCACGCTCTTCCATAGACAGGCAAAGACCAGACAGGTACGTATCAACTCATCTAAACTCAGGTAAGAACATATCTCAGCATGGGAAAATGGTGGCCTGTTTCTTTGTCCTGAGGATTACTCAAAACTGTGTGAATGTTGTGAAATACTACTCCAGGTCTGTCTTTGACGAGAGAACCTCAAGAAAGTCGATTTTGCATGATGTGTCCACTTCAAGATCGAGTCGTCTTGGTCGGGGTTTTTTTTTATAGTTCGCCATAGTCAATGCTTGACTCAACAAAACACAGAAGTAATGCATGCAATGATATCAAATATGATCAAAAAAATGCCGATTAATCTTCATATTTGGGTCACAGCTTCCCCTGCCAGTAAAAAAGTGTACAATAGGGCACACTCTGAGGCCTGAACTCCCCCTGAAAATGAAATCTCAATTAGGCTTTCCTGGTTGGTGAATGAAAACCTCATGTAGATATCCCCCTTTTACAAGTTTTGGGTATAGCACAAAACAACCAGCTAGTTGTTGCTTTTTTATCTTTATTCTTGATTTCTCCTTAATGAGTTCACTCTATTCTCAAGCAACCTCTCCCCTGATTGGTCGCGGCGCCGTCCTATTAACAGACCGGCCGCGGCGAGCCAAGAAAAGGCGAGTGAATGGCATGAGCCGAGGCATTTGACAGATTAATACAGTGTTTAGAGTCTCCTATTGTTTACCGCTGCCACGATTCCTCATCCCGAGAATTACACCCGATTGTCTCCCTCCTCTGAGCCGCCGCATAATCACCGTTCAGTCAAGGCATCATTCACATCCTACACAGCGACTCCGGGAAAAGCCTTTATCCCTCTTCCAGACCCATTACCAGGCTCTGTCCCCAGCCGCGAAGCCGCATAAATCTTCAGTGAGGAGGAGAGGACGGCGCAAGTCAAACCAAACAGGCAGTAACTCATGTAGCCAGGGCCCGCGCACGGTTGTTTTAGACCGATTTTATACGGCGCTGGCTCAATAAGAAGTGATAACATCTGTATTGAGACGCATCAGTGCATGATTGTGGGTTAAAGGGATCCGGACTCTTTCTTTTAGTGGTGTCATTCTTTAAACAACATCGACAATAACAACTTTTCTGATTTAAAAGCATCAGACAGAGGAACCAGCTCCCACACATAGAGGGAAAATGTGCAATTTCACTTGAAACTTAAAGTAAAGGTAGCACGACAGGAAGAACATAAACTTCATCTACAGACAAAAGGTAAATTGTCTAATATTCACAATGATGCGACAGGTATACTGATTCAACAATGTTAGTAGATTTATATGAGAAATTTGTTTTATTTTCTCAGAATGCCTTTTTACATTGAAGTTTCCAGTCCTGCACTTATTGTGAAGGTTGTTTCAGAGGGATTTATTTAAATATATATATTTTTTTACTTCAATACAACCACATACCTGTCTCAAGCCATGAATTAGATTTGGTTATCGAAAGTGTAGAGGAAATGTCGGCCATTTTTACCCACAAAACATATATATGGAAATATTAAAGGGACTATACAGAGTCTAAAAATGTTAAAATTAAGTATTTTCCTCCCCCTACATGCCATGTCCTAATGCGTAGAATGAGCCCAGATCTGTTCATCACAACTGCCTCTAAAATCCTGCACTGTCACTCAAAAAGTTGTTAATTCGGGTCTGAAGTGCCGTCATGCACGAGCTTAATATAGAAGCTGCAGTTACACGTAAGACCTGAGGTGGCAGTAGAGAGTATAAAATTACCAACTTGCATCTAGCCCCTTTAAAGTGAGTTATGTTATGTTTAATGTTATGCACACCTGGGAGCTGCAGATGAATATTCTGTGTTAATTTTAGGGTAGCATAGCTTCACAGTTAGAAGGTGCCGGGTTCAATTCCCACCAGACGGGGCATTTCTGTGTGGAGTTTGCATGTTCTCCCCGTGTAGGTTTCCGCCAGGTACTCTGGTTTCCCCTACCACTAAAAACATGTATAATGGGCCAGAATGAATGTAGTGAGTGGATGGTCTGTCAGTCTATCTACCCCAGGGCAGCTGTGGCTACAATAGTAGTTTATAGTAGTAGTATAAATATTGACTATAATGTGGCACTTTGAGAAACTTGGTAATACAGATAAAATAAAAAATAAAAGGCTTTTTAGCAAATATAGAGAATTTTGATATATGAATTTTGGAGTATGAATAGTGATTCTTTTCTTTCATATAAAAGTTATTACTACTGGTAAACAAGCTATAGTGCAGGAAAGGAAGTAGGATCACAGAAAGGATCAGGTGAAGGGGCAGATGAGCTTCATGGATTATCCCATGTGACGTATCCCGGAGTGTGGGCTGGTGTTTATTTATTACATTTTTTTCATTTATTTTATTAGTTTATTTGAACAGGGACAACGCACATTAATTAACATCACTGTAAATGTGCCAGTTTTAGCTTTAAAAAATAGCTTCCAACTGTAGTCCCTGGACAAGATGTAGATACAATAGATACAATATTTGTATTTGTATTTATCTATTTAATTTAATGTATCTATTTAAAGTGACAATGCATTTACAAAAAGGACAATATGCTTAAAAAATGAGCTAATTTCCATCCTTCTTTTGAGCACGAAACACAATCTGGGTATGTTTTTAGATGAAGATAGAATGTCCTGGTTAAAAGTTATCGTAACACAGGCCTGACAAAGTGCTTAGACGAGAGTTGAACTTTTTATTTTCCAGTTTCTTCATGTGAATAAGTTGTTGCCAGGTCTCGGCTTTGGCCTCACTTTAAAAGCAGCCATGTTAAATGACTCCCGTGCTCGTCCTGCAGGTCCGTCGGGCGCGTTTATTCCAGTGTGTGCGCGCGGATTGTTGCTTAATTAAATGTAGTACGCAGCATGTTGTTCTCCGGGACGTCCTGAGCGGAGGGGGGGGGGGCGAGCCGGTGGGGAGGGAGCGGGGGCTAAAGAGCGAGCCGTGACGGGACGAGGGGACATTAAAACCCGCGGTTGTTATTTCTGTAGAGCAGAGTCCTGGAGGGGAGCCAGTGCTGACAGTGTTACAGCTGCAGCCTTCAACAGCAGCACTACGGGATAATTAATGGAAACATGCAACGCAAGACCTCCACCAACCAGACAGGGGGGAAACTGGAGGGCTGATGGGTAATTGCTACGTTTGGGAGAATTTACAAATGTGAGGGATATTATTATTATTGTGTTTATTGGTTGGACAGTGCATGAGACAAACACGCCGCATTGGAGTTTTGCTTTGTAATGCATTTATGACAAGTGTTTTTCTGGTTCAGACATACAGTGGGAAAAAGGTATGTGAAAGCTTTGGAATTTCAAACATTTCTGCATAAATTGGTCATAAATCAAAAGATCAAAATCATAAGAATGAATAAAGAGTGTCTGCTTCAACTAATACCACCCAAACTATTCAACTTTGAGCATCCGAGAGCTCTTTCGCAAACCAAAATTGAATTATTTGGGCGGAGCATACCAACATAAAAACCCTGTCCCCACTTTGAAATACTGAGACATTCACAACAGCGTGGAATAAGTAAGTAAGTAATTGCAGATTAGACGCTCACAACGATCAGGATGAATCTTGGACCATGTGCAGTTCAGCGAGATCCCAGGGTTCACTTACTTTTTCCTCCCTGTCTGGTGAATGTTTACATGTTATGGCAGAAATGTGAGGAATTCCAAAGGGTTCACATACATTTTCCTCCCACTATACTCACAGTTTAGCCCAATTAGATCAATTCTAGACCCCTTTTAGACCTGGTTTAGTTCTGATTTGATCTTGGTCTCGGCCTGGTGGTGCTTTGGAGCATTTTCTGTTGAATTTCCGACCTCCCAGTGGAATGCCCCTCAATGTCGGATTTTCCACTGGGAAAGTCAGACGACGCACAGTGTTAGCAGTAAATAAAAACACAGACTACAATATTTTTACATTTCTTGTATTCTTAACTCTTTAGTTGCTGCCTGCTCGCTGTCTGTCACTCAGCTGCCCTGGAGTTGAGCTTCTACGGTTAAAAATGGAGCTTTGCCTTGTGATGCTAATGTTGCTGACGTCCACCACGGGCTAATGACATCAAACGCTGACTGCGCTCTTTGAAAGTTTGCAACATTATTTAGTAGATTATTAATCTAACCACACATTGTAGGTTCTTAAATTCTTTGTATTTTTCGAGGCATACATTAAAATGTCCGACTTGACAATTGGAACACTGAAGCTCCAAGTTCCAACTTCCAAGGACAAATACAGACGGTATCTCTTGAGTTGCCTATATATGGTTATGTTTGAAGCAGGCAGAGGGGGCGAACAAAGAAGAGAAAATTACTCCAAAACACCTGTAAGAAATGCTGGATTATGCATATAGTTTTCTACAAAGGCACGGAGAGGAGCAAAGTGTTTCAACTGCCCATTAATACTTTAAAAACGGACAATGCTAACATAATGCTCCATTTTGGCCTCATGCTACATGCTAACGCTAGCCACAACTGATGGTTTTTCGCTTCTGCTGAACAATCTGCTGTGAATAAACATCCACAAGGACCTGATTTTGACTTGACTTTATTTGTAAGTGATAAATAAGTTTAAAGTCCGTCAGAAAACAGCTAAAAAGAGTGGCTGAGTTTTTGTGGTTGTTTTTGCTGCACTTGAGCACTTTTTGGCTGCTCTTTTGTTGTGTTTTCATCCTTGTTTTTCTTCTCGTTTTCATCACCATGTCGACCCTATTTTCAAGGAGCTTTTAGATTTGGGTCAAGCCAAACTGAAAATGTGCTTCAGGTGGGAGGTCAGAGGTTAAAGAGGTAAATACTTTATATTATTACACATTCATCACTTTGACGCAGTACAAAGTATGAATCCTAAAGTCGAGGCAAGGTTTCTACAAAACGCGACAACCATATTACAATCCAACCATATTCAAAAGAAGATCCAGTACATTCCTGCTCTGGTCGGTGTTTAAAATGGAGATGGCTGCAGGTATAAAGGAGTACTCCATGGACCATTCTTTTGCGTCCTGAATGAAGTCTTGAATGACTGAATGAGTATTTATAACGATTACTCCTCACCATAGGAAACCTGAAGCTGCTGTATCTGCTGCTTCTGAAAGTCACTCACTTTAACTGGCCAAGATGAAGAGTGTGTGATTGAAAGTGTGTGTGTTTGAGCATAGAGTTGCTTTAAACAGGAAAAGCACTGAGTTACAATGTGACAATCTCTTCAGAATCGCAGCGTGTCAAAAGGATCAGATCGTGATTAAAACACTTTTGTCACATAGTCCCACATTTGTGCACACTCTCACCCATCAGAGCAAACATGGAGGAGGGAAATTGGGAAAAGTGTCCCAAATACACAACTACTAGCTCTATTGGGAAACAACAGAAAATCCACAAATGTTGATTATCCAATTGTGACGGATTAAGCCCCAAACCTGCCAGATTCACATTTTGGCTGAAAGTCCTTTCAACAAACCAACATTGTCAAACCACTGGAAACCTTTCTCAGAACGTAAACTTGCCGTAGTTCAATTCTGCTGGCAGAGAAAACAATGACATTCATGCCAGTTGTGCATAAAAAGCTAGCTGGACTAAATATAGGTGTACAATACTGAAAACCCAAATATTCTTGAAAGTTCTTATAGAGTGTGTTTACATGCGCTCGAGTAACCTGGTTATTAGGCATATCCTGGTTATGACAGTATTCTGGATATGATGTTTACATGCATCCGAGAAACCAGGACACTCATATCCCTGTTTACATGAGCAACTACAGTATACTGGAGGCGGAGCTAATGACAAATATGGTAAGGAGCTAAATACTTTAGCACTGTTGCTAATGCTTTTTCGGGTTTTCCACAGACGGGTTGCCCCATTCGCATCGAAGAATGGGTCAAATGCAGAGGACAAATTTCCCTTTGGGGACAATAAAGTATACAAACAAAACAAACATTTCTCCAGCACAGGGACAAGAACTACTGTTTCAAGGAAGCACTTATAACAGTAGAGTTCTCAGTCACAGACGTGAGAATTAAAAAATAAATGAATAAAATTGGTTTGATCGAAGACCAGCGCTGACTTCCAGCGGAGATACCACATAGTAAAAAAGTTGTTGTTTCTTAAAGAAGAACCAAGTAACTTGTTTACCTTAATAAATCCTTTCCGTAGTCCCTCTGGGAGTAATACAAGTGTTAATGGGATGATTGGCGGGTTTTTCATCTCCCCCCAGTGCCACCAATACACACTAATGGAATCACGAAGAACAAGCTAACAGGCTAACGGGCTAAGCTAACTGCGGGCTAGCGCCACTTAAACAGTATTTACAGTCAAGTTTGAGTGAAAAAAAATATCTCCATTGTGTAATTGGAAGTACAATATCCCTCTGTCCCTTTGTCTTTTCTGTCAGCGCAGTATTTACTCACACGGACAATTAATGAGTAAAAGCACAACACACTACGACACCTGCAGTGGCGCTTATGGCCTCTCGGAGTTACTTAGTACTGCTTTAAGGTCTCTTCAATGTTATAAGTTTTAGAAGATTCAAAGTTTTATAAGTCCAGGTACCAGAAAATTGGCTGTAGGAAAGTTTTTGCTCCTGTCGTATCTGTTTCAAAAGTTTGCACATGCTCAGTACGTCAGCAATGGTGAAAAACCAGGATATTGTACCATGTAAACACAGTATCCTGGTTTTTCACCATTGCTGACTGTGATAAAATCCCAGTGAAAATATCCTGGTATCTAATAACCTGGATATTGGCTTTTCCAGGAAACTGAAACCAGAATTCTGTGTTTACATGAACTAGACAAAACCAGGAAACTTCAAATCCCCATTAATAACCTGGATACTTGAGGGCATGTAAACTGACTCATATAATTTGGGATTCTACTGTAAACTTGGTGATCATTTGGCCAAAGACAATCCTTGCTTCTCTCCGTATCTTATAAGATTATAGAAGTCCAGAAGAAGAACAGTAATCTCTCTGATTCCAAACAGTAGCCAAAGTCTCTGTCTATGTGCAGTGAGCAGCTGTTGGGACCGTCCCAGGGGTAGATACTGGCTTAGACCCGCTGCAGTCTCAGCTCTGGTCCTGGTCTGGTCCTCGTCGGGTCACACCAAACCCCCCCCCTTACTCCTCCTTTAGTCCGGTCCAAAACCCTGTCTTCTCCTCAAGGCTTCACACGGCCTTAAAGTCTCCGTCTCGGCTCCTATTCTTAACGCTGTTTATGGAGGTGCGTGCTCAGTCTTGATCCACACCCTCAGACCCAAGTCACACGCGCTAGAGAGCTGGGATTCAACATATTGATCTTGATTTAAATGGTTTTGACCAAAGACTTTTCACATTATAGCAGTGGCTCTCGGGGCCCACCTTAGGAAAACAAGTTGTGATGGAAAAATAAGTATTTTCCTGTAAAAGTCTTAATGAATGAACAATAAATATAAGTTCTGCATGATTCTCCTTCCTTGCAATCAGGTTTACGAGTTTAAAATGGATATCTTCGCATCGGTGCTTTATTCAGTGCCTCACGCTGAAGCAGAGTGATGGAGAGGGAAATTAATTTGCCATTTATCATAAGGTCTAAACAATCAAGATGGCGGTCGGTGCAATAGCGACGTCTTGAAATGTCACGTCATAATTTCCGTTGGAGCAGCGGCCGATGCAACTCAATGGAAAAGCAACACAGTTTTAGAAAGAAATCTCTAAACAGAAAAATATATCTTTCCAAGTGTTTGCCTTCCTCATTCATCGTAGTCTTAGTTATGACAGACTGTCCTTTCATCCGACCAACATCAAGGACATAATTTTGATAATAATAATTTTCTCCACTTTCAAACACCTTTATGAGACAGTAATATGACCTCGGTTCATACGTGCTGAGGGAAACCACGTCGAACCTTGTGACAGGTTTTTGTTTCATGTTGATTGGTCCTGCCCGTACAGAGATATTAATCATAAACCTTGTCGAAAATTCAGCATTTTGACGGTTACTATAGTTACCACAATAGAATTCTTGGCTGCACCAACTGAGTGTTAAATTATATGCTGTTTACAATGTCGTGGCATCATGTGAACAAAGCCTATTTATTCTTAAAGGGATATTTCAGGATTTTTGACATAGGGCCTCATTTCCTATCCAGAGCGTTGCTGATTTCTGGAGATTTTTTTTGTTGTAATTCATGTAGTTTTTATATTTGAAGAGTTTCGTGGCGCTAGGCTTCTGCAAGGCTAGTGCATTTCTATGGTATCAGCTAGCCTGCATTAAAAACAGTCTGACCCGCTCCACAGTGCACCTGAGGCAAATCACTTATAACACCAGACTAACCATATAAATGTTTGTGTCGATAGAATAATTTTTGGAATATAATTGACCTTACATCACATGATTTTGAGGAACAATTTTCTAGCAGATCACTCCGCCGCTGTGTAGCTTATACAACCACGAAGCTGATGCTGCTCAAATATAAGTTATTTTAAATGCAAAATGGTAAAAAATTACTCTATCGACACAGACATTTATATGGTTAGTCTGGTGTTATAAGTGATTTGCCTCAGGTGCACTGTGGAGCGGGTCAGACTGTTTTTAATGCAGGCTAGCTGATACCATAGAAATGTGCAAGCCTTGCACTAGCCTAGCGCCACGAAACTCTTCAAATATAAGAACTACATGAATTACAAAAAAATATGTCAAAAATCCCGAAATATCCCTTAAGGGGAAACACTGCAGGTGAATGAGATATCACTTTGAAACTTTAGTCAATTTAGAAGAGGAAAAAATGTATTGCAAGTCTTTTGTCACTTTATGTTTTCATATAAAATAAGACAAAAATGGAAAAAATGGCTTATATTTTCCGTAATCCCAGAAATATTTGATTACAGCGTCATCTCAGGTAGAGATGTGCCGATCCGCCTTTTTGAACTCCCGATCAGATACAATGTTTTTGTATTATTATATTTGTATATAATATACATTATTATATATTATAGCCTATGGATTACAGTAGTTTCACCAGTTGGCTTTTTTAAAACCATACAAGAGGTTTTGCTTTAGCTTTGAATTTTGAATGAGAAAGTTTTTAAGAAGCAGGTGTTAGCGGCAGGTTAGCGATAGTAGCCTACCTTAGCGATAGCATGAAGGCCGTGAATCTGTGGTCCTGGAGGTTTACCACTGTACTGCGATAAACCTCAAAGCACTGCGGTAAATCCGAACTGATCCGATACTCTCAAAATGCCCAGATCGGCTACGGATACCGACACTGATACTGAATATCGGATCAGCACATCCCTTATCTCAGGCACCCTTCGTGGTGTATTTGTCAATAAGTAAGCGTGGGAAATCACTCTTGCGGCGTGATCTCGAGTTACTTCCTGGATATTTCCAGCGCCTTCATGGAGAAAACGTCATAAAACAAGCTTCATTCAGAGTAAGTTTTTTTTTTTAATATATTCACCTTATTCCGGAGGCTCGCGTGGGCGCCGCCATGAATTGTGCCCGCCCCTTTTCTTCTATGTGTTAACATGGGGCTGGAGAAGTCCACATAAAATCAGTCACTACACGAAAACAAAGCCGTTTTCAGGCCGCACAGAGAAACGGTGCAGTGTCGACATGTTGGTGCAAATGAACATTGGACATTTTACACAAATCAATCGACTAAACATCAGGTTTGAGCGGAGAATATTTTCTCTCGTTCTCCGTTAAAATGAACGGGCTTCGCGCTCGACCGGAAGTGTCTGGACAACGAGGTGCCGAGACAACGCAAAAAGTGGCAAAAGTGGGCGGGGCAGAATAAGGTGAATACTCTGTCATGAAAACTAAGATGTTAAAGGAGCTATATCATGCTATTTTAGCCATTCCAAAGTTAATTATAGGCATTTATATGATATATTGTACCTCTACCACTATGGAGCACTCATTTTTGTGATAAATATAAGTGTTTTCTGGAGGTATTTTTCGAACCCGGAAGACACAACGCTTCGATTCAGTTAACTCCGCCCCCTCTCTCCGCACATACAACTTTACCGTAATATAAATAAACAACAATAAGTGAAGTTACTTCACGATGCAGTTATAAGGAGTTGACATCTGCAACACAGCTTCATAAATGGCTAACACACATGCTAATATGCTAACACACGAGCTAACCCGCGTTTGGATTGACTCACCGCTCTGGTCCATCGCTGTTTACATTATGGGACTCGCGTTGGTTATAAAAGTTAATCCACTTTGATTCTGGCGAAGGTTCACCAAACATCCATCAGAGACAGTCACAGAAAAACAATATTTTGGTGATAGTCGCTGAATCCAGGAGAAAAAAACCGCTGAGTGGCCTCTTCTTGAAAAAGGTTGAATAAACTCCTCGTCCTTGTAGCCAAACGCTCTTCTTTTTCTCCGTGACATTATCGTTAGTTAAGAATGAAGAACAGGTGTGTCCAGAGTAGGTAACGAGCTCAATCGTCACAGCTGCAGCGCAAACATGACTGATCTGTTCAGACGCGATGTGTTTGTTTTGGCCACAGCTGACCTGGAAGCACCTCGGGCACATCCTTTATTTTTATTTTTATTTTTTTCTCTTTGTTTCTCTCTTACGACAGAAATAATGAAAACGCTGTTTTACAAATCAAATCAGGCCGTAAGCATAGAATTAAGACATTACATCATTACAGACGTCGAGCACTTCCGTTCCGCTGTTACGACACAACTGAACACTCAGTCGTTCACCAGGAGAGGGAGGAGCAGCTGCTCAGAGAGCAGGATTCAGGAGGATTACTGAGAGCTGTGTGAATGAAGCCACAAACCACTCTGGGGGGGGTTTTGATAAGGAAATAGCATAACAACATGGCTAAAAGCTCCAAAAAGTCGATATTGCATGATATAGGACCTTTAAGGGAGTAAAATGCATGAAAAATATAGGTTTCGCTTTGAAGATGTACATCAGGATAATCTTCCATCCAAGATTACGCATTTCAAGCGTTAATTCCTTTTAGAAGCTTTTGAAAACATGAGTTCATTTTTCATATTGTAACTGAGACTGCAGACGTGTTATATGTAGCGTTGTCATGTTATGTTGCTAGGGCCATAAGCTTGTGCGGTTGGTTTACTCCACGTTCATCCCGCTCTTAAAAGAGATTAAACTGAAATATGAAATGCTGTCTCTGGTCATTTTGATTCAACATGAACTCAAATCAATCCAAGACGTCTTCTGCATTGTGGAGTGTAGAAGTGTTGGTCACAGGATCCAGGCAGAGGGGGCAAGAAGGGTCCCGAGCTGAGAAAGTGGTGACCAGGTTCACGAGGGGGGCAGAGATATTGGTTTGGGGGCAGTGACGAGGGGGGGAGGAAGTGAGGGGTGGTAATGTGGTGTGAGGAAGCCGATCCTTAAGGAGGTGAGGTCAGGAGAATGGACTGGACTTGGGCTGGTCTCCGAAACAGAAACGCAGAGTGGAATTACCGCACGATGCAGGGTAAAAACGGAAAGAGATTAAAGAGATGGGTTTCAACGCCATGAGAGCTCAAAGCGGCGAAGTGTCTGGTCTGCAGCTCCTGTGACGACCACAGAGGCAAATGACAGTGCAAGTTAGAGGCATCTTACTGCTATTTGGCTAGATTAGATTTGTAACAATAGATTATTTTACAAAGGCAGGAATGATTCAAAATATATCATTATCATACTGTGATGAATAGAAGAAAAATGTATTGGAGATCTTACTTATCGTTGAATAGCCCCTTTCACTGCTGACATCATCAGTGATCAGCTGGAGGCAGGAAGTGATCACGAGAAATACGATTAAACTAAAACTAGCGATTATAAATGTAAAACTACAACTAAATAATGTGGTTCGGTTGTGTCTTAAGATGCAAGAACAAGAGGAATGACATTTGAGACGATAAAATAAGGTTTATCTGATATTTCCAACAGCTAGACATTTGTTTATGGTTACTATGACAACAGCTACAATGGAAATAGATAGGAATCTAGCTTCCCGCCGCCAGCTAATTAGCCTGGGATGTTTACAAACAGTTAAAGGGTCTATAAACCTTTTAGGCTCAATAAATCAGGCTAGAAATTGAATTGAAAAATCCTTCGGCACAAATTTTAAAGGTGCATTATTCAACTTTTCATGCAGGGAAAAAAAAAGTTGATATTTGTGTGTATTTGACCTTGTAGTGGCCTGTAGCTGTAGGAGTGGTCAGCATGGTGCCTTTACTTTCCGTCAAAGGGGTCTCTACAACGCTCCAGGATCAATTGTTTTGTAGGTTTTCTGGTGAGAGGTTAAAAACCTTTCAAACAATTGATCCTGGTGCGTCCTGGAGGCCACTGCGATGGAAAGTAAAGGCGCCATGGTGACCACTCAGACCACTGGGTCACTACAAGATCGAATACACACAAATATCAACTTTTTCCACGTTGAAAGTTGAATAATGCGACTTTAAAATCCAGAAAAATTTGGCATCTGTAGGTTCTAGACTTCGTCACGCATTGTTGTGGCCGCCATTTTGAACACCGAAACACCGAACACCACAGTTATGCCGTCACACACTCACTCATCCTTGCCTATTGTACATGTTTTGAGTGGTTGGGGAAACTTGAGTACCCAGAGGAAACACGTAGACACGGGGGGAACATGTAAATCCAAACAGAAAGTCACAGTTATTTGCCCGTCTATGATCACAAATGTCATTCTTAACATATTTTGTAAACATATTCCCTAATTTTCGTCTCCAGATGCAAAGTATCTAAAGCAAGAGCAGCCTAGAAAACATATGGAGATGATGAGGACAAAAAACATTTAATTTAGAACAGCTGTGTCCTGCCGTTCTGCTTTACAGTGTTGGAGAATGACATAAAACGAACAACAACGAAGAGAAGATGGACTTTGGCTTTGGACATGCTTTACGTGTGAATCACCATAGCAACTGTCAACATTAAAGCTATGATACGAGCTAAACATTAAATCAAGTATTGTTTTCACAGTTAACAATCGGAATATTGATCTATTCACAACTACAAAAAAACATTTTGCAATCAGGAAGCAGCACAAGCCCCACACCTAGGGGTTGCCAGATCCTACGGTTTAAACTGATTGTTGTTTTAAAGTGTATGGCACTGAATATGGAGTAGGCACATATAATCTGAAGCTGTCTTGACTTGACCTCGGAAAATCTTGTGATATTTTGTTGATTCAACCATTTTAAAGGAACAAGCCACTGTTTTTTCATACTGAGATATGTTCTTACCTGAGCTTAGACGAGTTGATGCGTACCTGTCTGGTCTTTGTGCGTGCCCTCAGTCACGCAAAATGCCCAAAGATGTTGTTAGCATTTGGTCTCTCCCAGTAAATTCCTACAGCTCCAAACGGGGGTGAAGTTACAAGCGACCAAGCTCTTCCACGGGCACACATAAAGACCAGACAGGTATGTATCAACTTGTCTAAGCTCAGGTAAGAACATATCTCAGTATGTAAAAACAATGGCCTGCTCCTTTAAGTATAGGCCTATGTGTTTCCTCATGACAAAATAGTCCCCTAACATCCTCCAAGGTCATGCGGGTGGAGTGGCTGAAGGACAACGAGATCATCGACCCGGCCGAGGACAGGAACTTCTACATCACCGTGGACCATCCTGACCATCAAGCAGGCGCGTCTGTCCCACACGGCCAACTACACCTGTGTGGCCAAGAACATAGTGGCCAAGCGCAAGAGCTCCACCGCCGTGGTCATCGTCTACGGATTTCCCATCAACCAGTGCTCCTCCTGTGACCAAAACAGTGAAGATGGCGGCCGCGACACAACGATCTTTCACCAAAGAAAAAAAAAGAGTGGTGCGCACTGAATGGGTGCTGCTGCCGGATGCTCTCTCATCGAATGCAATTTCTCCATCTGTGAGATCAATAAAGTACCATCTTATCTTAACATGCTCCTCTGAAGTAACTTATGATGCCTTTTAGACGAGCTGCCCACGCCGCTAAATCACAAATGTCTTAAACTCTTTGATAAATAATAACACACATGGTTTTGACAACATCACCTAGCCTGAAATAGCTAATCATTATATAACGTCTATAATGTCTAGACCTGTCCTTATATCCGATAACCTGCCCTAACCTCCAGCCACATGGAAGAAACCTGAGCTATCCCCGAAATGTCGGCTAGTGGCTAACACAGGTCGCCTTACTGTCTGTGAAATTGTAAAGTTCACCAGTTTAGCGCCGGATCGCAGCTTTTGTGAACCCAGAGGCTACAGGAAACTCGGCCCTCTGCGCTAACCTGGAAATGTCATCAGGGACCTGCTAAATGTTAGCACATAGAGCTGGGTTTGACAGCTCTGCGGCGCATAGCCGTGATGCGTGAGCGGGGTAATTGGGAAAGCAGTGACAGGACACAGGGAGCTATGTATGAATGGACACACCAATGCCAAAACCTCTGCAGAAATTATGAACAGAAATTAGTTATTTGTTTGGATAATAATGATTGAAAAAAAGAATAGTGTGGACTATAAGGAAAAGTGAGTTAAAGGGATATTTCAGGATTTTTGACATAGGGCCTCATTTCCTAGTTATCCACAGTGTTGTTGATTTCTGGAGATACATATATTTTTAAATTCATGTAGTCCTTATATTTGAAGAGTTTAGTGGTGCTAGGCTAGTGCTAGGCTAGTGCATGTCTATGGTAACTAGTAGCCTGCATTAAACAGACCCAAGCTCAGTGCAAATCACAGGAAAATCACTTATAACACCAGACTACCCATATAAATGTCTGTGTTGACTGAATAATTGTTCAAATATAACCATTTTGCATTTAAAAGAACTTATATTTGAGCAGCATCAGCTTCCTGGTTGTAGCTACGCAGCGGCGAAGTGATCTGCTCGGTTACCGGATCTACAGTAGTTTGTTTAGCTGCGGCCGCATTACTACACGTGGAATTCACAAAGGAGCTTTCTACAAATCAGATATGGCAACTTTTGGAGGACGACCCCATGATTTTGAAGAGGTTTTTAATGCAGGCTACTAGTTACCATAGACATGCACTAGCCTAGCACTAGCCTAGCACCACGAATCTCTTCAAATATAAGGACTGCATGAATTACAAAAAAATATCTCCAGAAATCAACAACACTCTGGATAACTAGGAAATGAGGCCCTATGTCAAAAATCCTGAAATATCCCTTTAAGTTTCAACAGCTCCACCCAATGTGTGTGCTTTAGAACAGAAATTAACGTCCTGTCTGAGAATCAAAATCAGTAAACATCGAAACATGCTTAGTTTTACGCCTAATAATGATTAATCCCATCCTAGAATACAAATTAAAAGACGTCCTCATCAATCGCTGCTCACACATAAAGGGGTGCCTTCTAGCTGCATGGAATTGACGTTTAGGAGTTCTCCAATCTCCCTGAAAGTTGTTGAAACGCTCTCCTAAATGAAATCGATCTACAGTACGGGCCACATCTCCGATTTCAACAAAACCAATCTGAATTCCCAGCTCCGCAGCGCGTTCGCGGCATTTAGTCAGATTTCTTCCACACTTCCACTCCTGATGTGATCCGACAGCGTGATTAAAATCCCTCAGACGGACGAGTTTACTGTCAGCGCCGCAGATTAGGCGCGTGAGGTGCAGCGGAGACGACAGGAGCAGTTACACCTGAGTTAGCAGCCCTGTCAGCTCCCGCCGGATCCGTAGCGCGCCGCCATGACGCGCGCCGCTGCGGGGTCAATGTTGACGGAGACAGCGGGGCATGTCCGAGACGGTGCTGCCGAGCGCTGATACGGCCTTATGTTTCACTGCTGCTTTCTCATTAAATGTAAGGCGTCACACATGCGGTTTATTGGGCTGTAAAAAGAGGGGCAGGCGCTATACAGTAATGTAGCCATGTTGTCATTTAGCAGTGAAGAGCTGAAACAGGATGATTCGCTTCTTGTTTGACATTTTTGTTCACTTTGGCGCTAAACTACTCTGAAATCTTGACTTTTACTGAACGTTGTGTTTGTGTGTCACTGTATTGTACTGCACTTTGGTCAACTTTGCTGTTAATGCTTTATAAATAAACTGGATTGGATTGGATATATATATACTATCAAGTTGCACTATCTAAGAAGGAGTATCTAGATTAGTTTAAAGGGACTATACGGAGTTTAAAAATGTTAAAATTAAGTATTTTCCTCCCCCTATATCAGAGGTAGGCAACTTCCTGTCATGGAGGGCCGATTTTCTTCATTGCCAAAACACCAAGGGCCGAAACACACAATTGCAGCCCAAAGTAAAGCACCTTTTTTCTACAAATATAAGTTTTGCACATAATATATGACCTAATGGGGTGTATTGCTGGGAAATGTGAAAATGTTGACAGTATTTTCCACATTGCAGAGTCCTTTTCACACATTTGGTCTCTGATTTATGAGTAAATGTTTCTCCAAAATTCTCTTTGGGGCCAAAGGTTTTATGCTGGAGGGCCGAATTTGGCCTGACGTTGCCTACCCCTGCCCTACATGTTTCAACAATGTCCTAATGTGTAGAATGAGCTCAGACCTGGTCACCACAACTGCCTCTAAAATCCTGCACAGTCATTCAAAAAGGTGTTATTTCGGGTCCGAAGTGCCGTCATGCACAAGCTTAATATAGAAGGTGCAGTCACACGTATGACCTGAGGTGGCAGTAGTGAGTATAAAATGGATAACTTGCATCTAGCCCCTTTAAAAGACAACTTGCCCTTGTTCTATTAACAGTTTCCCTTACTTATTTCAAGAAGTTAGTTAAAATGAGTCAGAAATGTCATGAAGCAAGCCAATTATTATGGTTCGAATTAGGAACAAGTTTAAATGAGTGAAAAACAAGAAAAGGATAGGTTAAAACTTTCAAATCAAGTTGTTTGTGAACCCACTCCTCATACTGTATTTCACACGTGTCAAGATGATGTAATGTGGCCCTTTTGTAGAGCATGAATTTGTGAGTATATCAAAAAAGTCTCTAGCCCATTCCTATGCGGAGCTATGAGAAATAGTCAGAATGCTCACTCCAGCCACTAGGGGGCTTGAATTTTAAAAAAAAGGAAAGAATTCCACACGTGTCCAGCAGAGGGCACTGACACAATAAAGAGATCAGGATATAAATGTCACATTATAGCCACGTGGTAAATGGTCAGTCTGTGGCTACAATAGTAACTTACTGTCATCGAGTGTGGAGTGAATTGAGAAACATGTGACACAGTCCTTTACAATATCTGCGGCCCGAATTTCGGGCCAAGACCCAGATGAGTTCGACACCCCTGCTGTATTTAGTTTTTGCAGTCGGGACAACATTGGTTGCATTAGACATAAGACCGAGACATGGCTCAGCAATAATGTTCTGGATGGTGCCAGTTCAAAAACCTTTAATCCTGCAGGACAGTTTGTCTCACAGCAGTTTCAGTCCTGCCTCAAAGAGAACATGGCTGATTCTCGGTCCAGGCCAGGTCCATCTGACTGTGGGGCAGCTGCATCACCCAGGTTATAGGGACGCTGAACTTTCCAATTGCAAATTTCAGACAAAAAAAAAAGATGAAACAACATAGTGTTTCAAAACTACTCTCAAATGAATGTTAATTATATTTTCCAGTGAAGGATTTGAATTTGAGAGTCTTTTAACTTTATTTATCACTATTCTGAATACTGAGACTCACGGGGTATGTGAGACAAAGACAGAAGGTTGTTCTCTAACTTTGTATTGACTTCTTGCACCAAGGGTTTGTGTGTATAAATGTCTATTTAATCGATATAGTGGGTCACATTTCAATTTAGCTGTCGGACCACTTTCGAGAAATACTCACTCTCTTCATTGCGGGCCACTGACGTCCGCAAGAAGAAGACGGTGACACATTTCTCGGAACAAATCGGCCATCCAAATCAAGATATATTCAGCTGCGTCAGTTCAATGGTTCTGTATGAGTTTCAAATTTAGCAGAATGACTTTAACTCAAAGGCTGTACAAAGACACTGAAGGAAAGTCAAGGAAAGTGTCTTGTTCAAGGACAACAGCAGAAGCCCATTGGCCAGAGCCGGATTTTCCCTAAAGTCAATAATGGATGAATGTTGGTCGTGCCACCGGATGAAAACAAAACGCCTGGACTCTTACCTGGCTCTGGCATGGCGTCTCCTCTCTCCGTTCCTCTGAGCAACAGCAGTGAGTCTTCTTCCTTCCTCAAGTCTGCCTCCGATTCTCCTTCATGTCTTTTTATCACTTCATCACCCCCCAACCCTCGCATCGCCGCCCTCCTTCAGAGGGTCCGGACCGCGGCCAACTCCCCCCACATCCCCCCGCACGTCCCAAAGTCAGACCCCTCCGGCAGTGGGACAGGCGGACGGGACAGTGACATCTGAGACGTCTGGCAGGAGATGAAGAGATCTGGGGAGGAGAGAGAAGAGACAGAGGGGGGGTAACTTAAGACAAACATGAGACGTCCGAAGCTGGTCAACACTCTGCGATTTTCAGGCAGAATTTGACACAATTTTTAGGTTGAGTGGCGCGGGGGGGTGCGGCTGTTACCTGCCCACGATGAACTCATGGCTGGGGATTGTACGGGCGCAGGGATTTGTGGCATGTTGTTGAAGCCATGTTGAAAGCTCTGATTGGTTGCGGGACAATTTGCAAAGGGTCGCAAGCCTCTAGCAGGGAAGATTTCTACTTTTTTTATCTCGTAAAACGCACCATAGTCGGTTAAAATGACGGGTGCCAAGTTCCTTTGACCATGATTTTAGTTTATTTAAGCCTTAAAGGAACAGGCCGCCGTTTTTCCATTCTGAGATATGTTCTTACCTGAGCTTCGACGAGTTGATGCGTACCTGTCTGGTCTTTGTGCATGCGCTCAGTCACCCACAATGACCAAAGATGTTGTTAGCATTTGGCCTCTCCCAGCATATTCCTATAGCACCAAACGGGGGTGAAGTTGGAAGCTACCACGTTCTTCCACGGGCACAAAGACCAGACAGGTACGTATCAACTCATCTAAGCTCAGGTAAGAACATATCTCAGTATGGAAAAACGGTGGCCTGTTCCTTTAAATCAATTAATCTTTGGAAAATCCAATAATTGACTAATGGCTTGTCATCTTGGGTTAGTGATGGGTCCTAACCAATGGGCGAGGATAGCGCTTCTCTTGGTCCTCATGGCGGGGAGCTGACATTGCTGCAGTACCATCCTGATGGCCAGGGACGACTCCAAAATAAACTTTTTAAAACGGAAACCAATGGAGACTTTTCACCCCCAAAAAACAGCTTTAAAGCCTGGCTCCAAAGAGTTAATTTTTTTCTAAAGATCACTCTGACTCTTGTGACAACGCTGAGCAGGGTGTCCTATTGCTAAACACGCTGGTTTTTGATCTGAATTTAAAGATATTTAATACAAAATTGTAACACGAAACAAGAAAATCAAAGCAGACCACAGCAATAAAACTTGGAAAAAGTGAAAGGTCTAGGATTCCATTTCCAGGTCAAACTGAGCCAAAGTTACAAGACTGGGGAGTTTAATTGTGCTATGTAGACTAAATTTAGGCCATGCATGGTGTACAGCACTAGCCTGGTTTTACCACACTCTCATACTCAATTCGTTTCGTACAAGGGTCTGGACCTTCACAATTGAGCACGGTTATCAGGTGGGAGGGGTGAACTCCTTTCAAACGATTGGACCTGATTTTCGCTAGTGTTTGGTTGTGACGTATGTAATGCGCCCGAGTGAGTGAAGCAGCCATCATAGCTCTTCCTTGCGCAATCCAAGGCTTCAATTTTAATTTCTGGATATTTGGGAGTTGAGCCATAACGGATTGAAGAGCTTCCATTACTTTCGTATCCGGCGCCATCGCCAAACTACAACATGACGTCACCTACAACACCCGCCTCAATTCAACCGATGTAACGCAGCCACTGAGATCAGACCCAGACGGACATGTAGGAAAAGTATAAGTGACCGGAGTTTACGGATGGCTAAGGCCAGGCTAGTACAGCACTAATATTTGTCGAGAGTGTTGCTTGAATGTTGTTAAATAAAATGGATTGTAGGTGAGGACACGCACATCCACAGGTCCTGGGTCAGTGTACTGGATCAAAAAGCAAGAAAGATAAAGAAATTACGAACTATCCGTACAACTGTATGATCACCAGCTTTTTTCATTTTAGCTCATCCCAGTGAGAAAGGCTTTAATTGGGGGGCTAATATTAAAACGCTGGTGAGAATCCAGTTGTGCGGATCTTTCGGAATTTCTTTGTTAAAAAAATGGACACTCCACTTGTCCAATATCCAATCCAATATATGTCACTTGCCAATTGTTATGGAAGACTAAATGTGTGTCCACAGTTCTGCACACGCCTCATAGACTTTTAAACTGCTCTCACCGTCAACATCTTCAAATTTCTTTCATAGTAGAAAGAAAAATAATGTATTTGTGTACTCTCTATAGTTTGGAAAATAGTTGCCCAGCAGAGGGCGGCAGTCTCTATGTGGAAACTCACTACAAAATGAAACCATCTGCAAGAAGCCGGGGGGGGGAAAGGCCGTTATTGTGCAACGCTGCTTAGTTGGCCATTTTTCCACAATAAGGATCAAGAAATAAATCTGTTCCTGGGCCAAATATTTGCCAGTCCTTTCTAAAACAGTGACACTTGGCGGCATAATCAAACCTAATCTAAACCTTCAGTCATCGCCCCAATTGATTAGATCTGGGAGTGACTAATTCCAAGTATATTTTAGTTGAAACTTAGATACTATGCTACTAATTTATGTCAGAGTATTGAAAACATCTTTATATTAAGTAGCCTACATTTATGCCTAAATATAGCGCTCCTGGAAGTTGTGCGTAAACAGTTTGCAGAGAAAATGCGCAGATGAATCCTAGAAGCACTTCCTGTTTGTCCAGCTGAGCCACCTGACTTCTCCGACAGCTGAACATGACAGAGAGCACTCATCGCTGTGGCCTCCAACGCAGACACAAGTTTAACAACTGTGGCCCTGAGAACCAGCGGGGCCGAGAGGAGGGATTATCAGAGAGATCGTCATTACTGTGGGTTTCACTGTGCCCTGAGAGACAGCAGGGGCAGTGTGGCCAGATATTATGGGAGAAAACAGCCCAAAATGAACACATGTGGCGCTTTTGTAAATTTCAATGTATTGTAATAGTTCATAGAGGTACTGCGCTCCTCCCAAAATGCAGACTCGTTCACCTTTCTCTCTCACACACAGAAGTCTTTGCCTTAGACTGAAGGATTTGTTTACAAAATTAGTATGTTTAAAAAGGAATTGGTCTGGAAATGTAAGATAGAGGAAGCAGCAGGGGTCTGACATGAGAAGAACAAGGCCCTGACCTCAAATTCTTTTCGACTGAAGCAGAGGTTTGAGCAACGAGGTGAAGACAAAAAGATAAATGTCTGGATTAACAAGTTCTAAATACTTACAGGATGCTTGTTCATGGGTATAATGGATAAATATAAGAAAGTACCAAAGAAAATGTTGACTTTCCATGGAACATTGGGGTAAACCAGATCTGTTCTGAGTTAAACAAGGAAATGAACAAACATATATTCAATTCATCTCTGTAAAACGTCAAAACCATTGTTAATGAGGCATGTTCTCTAAAGCAGAGGCTTCCAACAACCCCCAAAATCAACTAAATGCACTGTGTTCAATAAAATTCACTACTATAATGTGGAAAGTATTGTTTTGAAATCCTCTCACGACCCTGAACTCAGTCCCGCGCTAAATTTAGCCTAGGCGTAAATTCAGCCTGGGAGACTAATTTCAGCATCACCAACTCCAGCCAATGATCGCGTCTACGAGGGTCACACCTCCACCTCAGCCAATCAGCGCAGAGCCACACTTTCATCGCAGCCAATCATTCAATTCAATTCAAACAACCTCATTTAGCCCAAATGGCAATTCTGTTCGCTGTTTTCTGGTCATAGAAAGCAATAAAAATGAGACACAAACAACCACATCAATGAACTGTAAGTGCATCAGGACACAAGTGAGCCAGTAAAGATGAGGAAAAAGAAAAATAAGCACTGCCTTCAGGGCTAGTGTCTGACAGCAGTTGGGATAAAAGACTTTGAGTAGCGGTTTCTTTTCTGTTGGGTGTGACATAACGCCTCCTGGAGGGCATCAGAGTAAAGTGCGACCGCAAAACACGATTTGGTGTTGACAATAATAATAATAGTCAGTAAAATTCACTCATCTCCCATGGTCCTGCGTTTAAGCTCCAGAATTGATGACTCATGAGCTTCCCAACTGTGCTGCGACCCACCTCCACCCTGCTTCATCCTTCACCGGTCTCCCATACCATTACCAGTGTCCAGGCTCCGGGAGAAGACATCCCGAACGCTAAACTACCCATCCATACAACAATAATTCATATATCGATGTCTACTGCCGGGGTCTGATTGACTTTTGTAGTTAAAGGAAGTTTCTTGGTTGTTTCACTTTAAACAAATGAAAGAAACGCAAAAGAAATTAAATGGAAGGGAAAGGAAAGGAAAGGAAAGGAAAGGAAAGGAAAGGAAAGGAACATTATTAATCTGTTTTATGGTTCTATGACAAATAATTATATCGAAAAAAGTGTTGTTCAGGTATCGATACCGAAAACCAAGTATCATTATCCCCCAAAAAATAAAGATACCACTATGCCCTATAAACAAGCGTTTATTTAACTGCATGTTTTTTATTGTTAGACAATACCTGCAAAGACCCGTATCCATAAGCTGGCTGCGTCTCAGACCTGACTGAGCTGGGGGCGGGACATCACCAGTCTGTCGCCATGGAGATTAACTACAGATGACCTAAAAATAGGTTGATAAATTCAGGTTTGGTGGCTTGTTTTCGCCAAAATAGCTTTGTCAATGCAGAGTTTGTGACATGCCGTGACAATTCCGCAGTGTGGCTTTAACAAAATACCATTAAAAAAGTATCATTGACTTTTTTTAACCCACTCTCAGTAACACAGTCTCAGCTCTGAGCTCCTCCTTTAATGTCTTACTCTCACAGTTACCCATAATCCTCTCTGTCTCCGGGGGTGTTCAGCTCTCCTTGAAAACCCGGATCTCGACTGTTTTGACTAAGTTCTTTGTGTGGAATAAAAGCCAAGGTTAAGGATTTTTGGAAATAAGGGAGACGAGCCCTGAATTTGAAAAGAGAAATAAAGAGTCATTTAACATAAGCAGCTGGATCTGTGCATCGCTCACACACTTTAAGAGGCATTTGTAGAAGAATTGAAATCAAATGTATTTATATAGCGCATTTCAAAACAACTACTGTTGACAAAATGCTTCACAAAGATCTATGATACAAATAATATAATAAACAAAGACAATACACAAGATACAAGCAGCAAAGCACTAGCAGCTCAGATTTTGGCCATGGTGTGTGTGAGACAGGGCAGCCCGAGGTGGAGAGGCAGTTCATTCCACAGTTTTGGAGCTGCAACAGAGAAAGCCCTGTCCCCTTTGCTTTAGCAGGATAAATAAGCTCATATACAGAGGAGCAGTGCCATGGAGACATTTAAAAACAATAAGTAAAAACTTAAACTTATAATGTACAGGAAGCCAAAGTAGAGCAGCGAATACAGGGGTGATTTGCTGTTGTGTTTTTGTCCCTGTAAGGACCAAAAAACCACGTCACTTCCTCAAATGCTGTTCCTGGACCCAACAGGACAACGTCAAGGTAACTGATTCATTGTTATACATAAGAATTTTCTGAACTGCTCTTAGTCTGGCCCGTCACCTAAGACCTGTTTGCCATGGGAGACCCTACCAGGGGCAAAATGCCCCAGACAACATAGCTCTTAGGATCACTCGGGCTCACAAACAACCCACCACGATAAGGTGGCAGCTCCCGGGGTGACACCAAAATAATAATTTAATGTAATCATTTATTTTATATTATTTGACCTTTATGTATCCAGGGAAGTCCCACTGAGATTAGGCATCTCTTTTTCAAGGGAGTCCTGGCCCCAGAGGGGAACCTATTGTGGATGTTTTTAGTGGTAGGGGAAACCGGAGTACCCGGAGGAAACCTACACAGACACGGGGAGAACATGCAAACTCCGCACAGAAAGGCCCCGTTCAGGAGGGAATCGAACCTGGAACCATATTGCTGTGAAGCACGAGCGCTAACCGCTGTGCCACCGTGAAGTCCAACAATAATAATAATGTGAACAATAATAACAATGATTATTACTGTTATGACAAACAATAACAATAGTGATAATAATGATGAAGATGATGATGATGAAGATGATGATACACAAAGAACAATGTAATAATGATAATAATAACAATAATAACAGTAATAATGATGATGATGATGAAGACGGCGATGATGAAGAAGATGATGATACAAAGAACGATGTAATAATGATATTGCATAAAAACATGCATAGAAGCAGAATAATCCACATAAAAGTGGGTCGGTGAGTCTCGATGATGAAAATGCTTCATCTCACACTAGAGGCTCTCCCACAGTGGTTCAGTGAAGCCTCTGAGATCCCAAGATCACAACTAACTCCACACATGTTGATCTAACGTGGATATACTTTAGGTATATACGAGAGATCTGTGTGAAGGTTGGAGACAGGAAGGGATCCAGAAAATGGCCTCACTTTGCCGGGATCTTACAGCTTCTGTGTAAGACGATAAAGGTTAAATACAAATACAAAGGTCAGTAGTTACATGAATCAAATAAAGATAGAAAGTACAGAGAAGAACAGATAAAAAGTGAGGTGGCCACGTCTTTCTGAAGAGGCTCTCCCAGAGTGAAACCTTCTGAGACCCCAAGATGAAGTGATGCTGACTCCTTTCTCTCAGCTCTGAGACAGATTTCTGCTCTTGTTAGGACTTGCTTTGACAAAGACCTGTGATGAAGATGGAGGATGGATTGTGTTCCTCAGTTCACTAAGACCATCTACCCTCGACTCAGACCTCAGTGCACTGGGCTGAAGCCAGAGACCTCGGGGAGAGACGCTGGGACTCCCAGGGCTCTGCGAACAAACCTCGCCTCAAACAGTCTCTACACTGAGGTGCAGGACACAGGCCTCCTCCAAGATCTCCATCTGCCCCTCCCACATGCTCACAGCACGGGTGAGGTGCTGCAGCGCAGAGCTGTGACGACTGCCCTGGCTCCCTGTCATAGTGAGGGCTGTACACCGATCCTTCAGATACTCAAGGGGCTCAGAGCGCTGAGTGGACCTGCATCCCTCCACCACGGCCTGACCACCGTCCATGGTCCTGAACGCCCACCTGTGCAGGTACTCGGAAGGATGACCTGAGCGATGAAGGCATATCCTCTGGCGGTACAGCTGTCTGGCTTGTAGGTGGAGCCTGAAGGGCACGAAAGCGATGCTGCGACTTCCTATCGATGTCTCTTCAAAGCGTCTTGACTGGGAGTGTTTCTCAGGCCATGGTGGAGGGATGCAGGTCCACTCCGCGCTCTGAGCCCCTTGAGTATCTGAAGGATCGGTGTACAGCCCTCACTATGACATGGAGCCAGGGCAGTCGTCACAGATCTGCGCTGCAGCACCTCACCCGTGCTGTGAGCTTGTGGGAGGGGCAGAGATCTTGGAGGAGGCCTGTGTCCTGCACCTCAGTGCAGAGACTGTTTGGGGCGAGGTTTGTTTGCAGAGCCCTGGGAGTCCCAGCGTCTCTCCCCGAGGTCTCTGGCTTCAGCCCAGTGCACTGAGGTCTGAGTCGAGGGTAGATGGTCTTAGCGAACTGAGGAACACAATCCATCCTCCATCTTCATCGCGGGTCTTTGTCAAAGCAAGTCCTAATGTGAGCAGAAATCTCTCCCCGAGCTGAGAGAGGAGTCAGTCACAAACATTCTTGGGATCCAGAAAACGGCGTCACTTTGCCAGGGGAACTTTTCAGCCTTCAACATAAGACACGGCCTGATATAAAGAAAGTACGTGAAGTAAAAGAGTAGAAACACGCTGTAGTTCATCGCAGCCGATATCTGTGAAAGATTGTTAAGGAAAAAATGGATAAAAATGTATTAAATGTGTAAATGTGTGAGAAGAAATGACGTCTGTGGCTCGTCAGAACAAGCGACTGACCCAAATGAGCTGTCGGTCTGAGCAGCTCACACTCCCCAAGGTGAAACACGGAATGTGTGATGTCACAACAGAACTGATGATGTCACTGCAACCGGCCAATCAGAGGTCAGAATCATTTTTCTTTTTTGTTGCCATGGAGATTAGTCTGCCTAAATAGAGTTTGGGATGGAATGTTCTGAAGTGAACGTTACCATAGAAACCCGCCATGTTTGGGAGAACTAGCAAATCAATGAACATGAACAAAAACCAGTATAAAAAGTATAAAAGTGAATACGGCGAACACACTGTGTTTTAATGCTTCCATGTGAACAGTAATTCAAGTATTTTACATTTAGGAATGTTGACTTATTAGGATAGAATGCAACAGTAATCACAGATATCTTAGAGCAGGGGTGTCCAAACTTTTTTCATCGGGGGAAGAATATTGAAGAGTATACGAGGTAGAGGGCAAAAGATTGGTCAGATTGGTCAGATTGGTCAGTGTGTATTTAAGAGAGATTTAAACCCCACACCTTTATTTAGGCCTACACTCTGAGCCACAATGACCCGAACCCTTGTCAGGATAAGAAATGGCACTTTGATTTCAGTTTACAGCCATTGTTAAGCACGTAAAGGCGCTGTCTTATGGCCCTTTTGCTTTATTTATTTTTTCTTTTATATAAATGTGGCATTATTATTACGGTTTAATGAACTCTACAAGTTACATGAGTGACCAGAGTTCCTAAAACACTTGAAAGCTAAACAGCTATAAATGCACTTTGCCTCAGTTACTTGAATAACTATACAGATTAACAACAATAAATACATTTGTTATTCTCATGTTTTATCTAGTTGTTGAATAATTTAGGCGCAAAAAATCATTGTTTTTGGTTTTCGATTAACATGAGATTAATTGCGATTAATTAATTACAGACCTTTTATTAACTCGATTAAAAAATGTTTATCGAGTCCCACCACTAAAAATAATATCTTGTCCCAGCCCTCAGCATTAGGGCCCCAAGTGTGATCTTTAAATCAGTGAAAGCTGCGTCTGTTCTCAGTCACATGACTTTCTTTTTAATTAATTTTTACTCTTTGCTGCTCGTGCTTCAAAGCTACACGGTCCCGGGTTCGATTCCCACCAGGACGGGGTCTTTCTGTGTGGAGTTTGCATGTTCTCCTTGTGTCTGCGTTGGTTTCCTCCGGGTACTCAGGTTTCCCCTACCACTAAAAACATGCACAATAGGTGAATCAGCTTAACCCTACATCAGCACTGCCGCTGCCACCGCCCCCTACGGGTCGTCCAGTGGCAGTCCAATAGTTTATGCTTAACGACCTCTGGTTTTAATAAACATCTGTCCAAACAGATTACTGTTTCACTGACCTTTAAATATTTGGAAACTTCTCCCTCGTCGACCGGACAGGGTTTTTCGTATGGACAGGACTGGCTTCTGTGGATTTCCCATGATGCCGAGCAAAAGGACACACCGTCTGAGGAGCAAAAGTACAATATAAATCAATGTCCATACAGTGAAGTCCAGCGAAATTGTAATATTTATAGACATATTTCTAAACAAGCATTTCTATTTTATTCATTCATTTACTTGTTATTGGCAGGCAAGGCAAATGTATTAATACAGCACATTTCATGCACAAGGCAACTCAATGTGTCTCACAGCAACACCGAAAACACACAAACACAAAAAAAACACACAATAAAACAAATCAATTAATACAACTCATAAAATGTGTTAAATGTGTTTCCATAGGCTGCAGTAAATAAGTTTTTTCCAGCCTGGGCTTAAAATGCATATGACAGGTTTTAATGCTTTTGAAAATATGACTTATTGAGATGGAAAACATCGGTTGCAAGTTCACCAGTTTCATAATTATCATTTCATTTGCTGCATTGGAACTGAGCCTCACCCTGTTTAGTTGTCTCCACCAAAAGACCTGAGGATCTCATGGCCTGAGGTGGTTCATACGGCTGTAACAGGTCAGCTATACTTTAGTGCCCGACCATGAAGAGACTTGTAACAAGCAGAGATATTTTAAAGTCTATTCTCTGAGCGACAGGAAGCCAGTGCAGAGACCAGAGCACTGGACTAATATGGTCATGTATCCTGGATCTCGTAAGGACTCATTCAGCAGTATCTTGTATTTACTGAAGCTCTAACAGCTCATTTAGAAAGGCCAGTAAGAAGGCCGTTATAATAGTCTACCTGACTGGAAACAAATGCATGAATTAGTCTCCCCAAGTCCTGTTTAGACACTATGTTTTTTTATTGTAACAATGTTTTTTAGACGGTAATAGGCCGCTGATGTAATTGTCTTAAAGTGATAGTCTGTAAGTTTGCAAAGTGAGGAGAGATAAAGTGAAATCTGAAAGTAAACAATCAAATTCCTTTAACCAGAGAGCCACTCTTAGTTTGCAAAATGAAGGAGAGCAGGAACAGAATTTATAAAAAGTAAACGATCAAGCTCCTCCCCCTCCCTCCTGATTGGACCTGACAGGCCGGTTTACAGGAAAAGCTCGTCTCATTGGTCAAAGTGGTATCCCGGGGATTGTGATTAGTTGCTGAAATCAGCGAAGTGAGGGACTTAAGAAAAAAAGATTATTAATTTTACTTATGCTACCTCAGGCAGTCAAGTAAACACAATCTATTAAATTTGTAAAACAATTAAACTTACAGACTATCACTTTAATATGATTGTTAAAATTCAGGTGTGAGACCATGATTACCAGTGGATTTCTAACTTGATTTTTAGGTTCTAGTGAAAGAGCTTCATTCCACAAGGTATGGGAGTAAATTTAGTCTTATCCGAAGTACAAAGCCTTAAATAGGTCCTGTTCAATGGGAGAAAATGTTGCAAATGCCGATGTTTTACATTAGTGGTTCTCAATTCATGGCTTTGGGAACCGCCATTACCCAAGGGTGACAAGCTGCAACCCAAATAAAACTGTAAATTGTCATTTATCGTCTAAAAAAACGACCAATAACATTCACTTTAACTGATTCCATGCAGATTACAATGGAAAATGTAGAATATTTCCTATAGGCTCGCGACCCACAGAAAATTGTTCTTTGATCTCATATTTGCATAAAAATATTTCTCAAAATCCTCATGGGGGGCCAGAGGTTCTGTGTGTAGGGCCGGATTTGGCCCCCGGGCCTGACGTTGCCTACCCCTGATGTTGTAGCTTTTGGTGTTGATTTTTATAATAACGTTCAATAACATTAGATCCATTAGACACCAATGGCAGAAGTTTCCAAAACCCCTCTCTCGAGTTTAGGTTTGCGACACGAGGATTCCCATAATTCTGATTTAATGACGGGGAGCTGGGGAGTCATTTCAACACTGATGCACAGTTAAGTATCACCGCCCACTCTCAGACCGGGTGGAAATCCTCCGGTCACAAACTTTCGGGCTCTGGAGAAAAGATTTGGACGAAATCCGGACTAATCATAAAAAGTGATCGTCTTAAGAACTACAAATTCTCAGGATACTTAGTGTCCCAGACGAGGTGAAATACATAAACTCTCGGTATGCGCGGGGCATGACGCAGCGCGGACGTGGACGTTAAACATGAGGCTTTACTGTTATTACCGCGGCTCACACATAACACTTTATTTACTGTGGACGTCACACTCCATACATTTTGTTACACTGAAGGTGACTTAGGTTTTAATGAGTGCGCTGCCTCTGACGGCATTAAACCAGGAGCCATATAAGTAGATTACCTTACTGCAGACGAGTCCACTTGTTACTGCAGGTTAGAGGTCCAACATCATTTTGTTCTAGTGCATATTATAGTCCCTGTGTCCTTGGGCAAAACACTTCATACTAGGGCTGAACGAGATGGACACAATTTCATATCTCGATATTCATGCCAGATATCTCGATACCGATATAACTATGGATTAGGTGAAAACGAAGCATTTTTCAGAAAAATTTAATGATAATACGAAAGATTTCTGTTTTATTGATGAAAATCTGTATCGCTTATATCTTGCTTTTTCGATATTGAAATCGTGAATGTTCATATCTCAATATCGATATGATAACGTAGGGCTGCTTGATTATTGAAAAATAATAATCACGATTATTAGCAAAATTATGATATTTGGTACAAGGTTGTGGGAACCTGGGGTGCTGAGGGTGCTGTGGTACCCCCTGGTGGATAGTTAACTAATTACAAGCAATATTAATAAATAGGTAATGCACAGAAAAGGCGTTTTTGGGGGCAAATATGTTCACGTGGCTCTGATTTAGTAGCTCACACTAGGTCTGTCACAATAATTACTATATCGCCTTATCGTTCAATAAATGGCAGATAAATAATACATTTTTGGGCTCAATATTTATCGTCAGTACGTTTATTTACGTTTTGGTTTTTTTAACCCAAATCAAGTAGTATTTCAGGTGAATTGCGGGATACTTTAAGATTAAAGGGATATTTCAGGACTTGTGACATAGGGCCTCATTTCCGAGTTATCCGGAGGGTTGTTGTTTTTTTATTCATGCAGTCCTTATATTTGAAGCGTTTAGTGGTGCTAGGCTAGTGCTAGGCTAACGCATGTCTATGGTAACTAGTAGCCTGCATTAAAAACCTCTTCAAAATCATGGGGTCGTCCTCCAAACGTTGCCATATCTGATTTGTAGAAAGCTCCTTTGTGAATAGTAATGCCGGCCGCAGGTAAACAAACCACTGTAGATCCGGTAACCTTGCAGATCACTCCGCCGCTGTGTAGCTACAACCAGGAAGCTGATGCTGCTAAGTTATTTTAAATGCAAAATGGCTATATTTAAAACATTATTCAGTCAACACAGACATTTATATTGGTAGTCTGGTGTTATAAGTGTTTTGCCTCAAGTGCACTGTGCTCAGGTCAGACTGTTTTTAATGCAGGCTACTAGTTACCATAGACATGCACTAGCCTAGCACTAGCCTAGCACTAGCCTCGCACCACTAAATTCTTCAAATATAAGTACTGCATGAAAACTCTTTGTTGTACGCTGAGAAGCATCTCGACCGAGTTCCTTTGATTCCCCGGAGCGCTGAACTTTAAAAACTTCCCGCTCTCAACAGTATATGCACCTCTTACTGGGACGTTCCATCACTCTCTGTCTCTGCCCGAAACAATGGTGCCGCTGTGTACCGTCCTTAGTCAAAAATAAGACGTGCCTGTCATTGTGGAGGCTTTGAAGGAACAGCCGCATCCGTGTGTTTAATGTTGAAATAGAGCAACCTGAAAAATGACACTTAAAATGGAACGTTTCCTTGTTTATGAATGGACTGTCCAGTTTTGAATCAATGCTTTCATATGTGAGGAGATATAAAAACACACAAAAATGGACCAAACTGCAAAAAAAAATCTTATTTGGGTCATATAGTTTCTTCTCCACAGAGCTGACAGGCTTTAATTCCACCAGTTTACATTATGCAGGGGTCTCATTCTTTTCATTCTGATCATTTCAGTTGTCAAATTGCCTTCTCTTCTCAAAAAAAGGATAAAAATGGTGAGGTTCGGCCCTTGGTGTTTTGGTTATTATTAAAGTCGGTCCTCCACAATGCAAACTTGCCTACCCCTGATTTACATTATGCGGGCTGGCCAGCAGGGGGCAGGTGTGAAACAGAGACCTCTCTCTAATCGAGGCATACTTGAAATCATTTGTACTTTTATGACGGTTCAGAAAACAGAAAATATTCAGCATATTTTTTTTTATTAATAAATGTATAAATAAAATAAAGACTTTTTTAAAGGCAACAAATAATCGTTTGCATGATCGTGATTTCAATTATGACAAAAATAATCGTGATTATTATTTTTTCAATAATCGAGCAGCCCTAACAAGAATCACAATAGAATCACATACAAACAGCAGTCAAGCCAGTGGCTATGTATCGAAAGCTTGTCTGAAAAGATGTGTCTTCAACTGTGATTTAAAAACAGTCAACTCAGTGATGTTTCGAAGCTGTACCGGCAGCTTTGGGCCTTAGGCGGAAAATGACCGGTCTCCAAACTTGTTGTATTTGAACTTGGGAGTGAACAGGGAGGTGTGTTCAGAGGAGCGCAGAGCTCCAGCTGGTTGGTAGACCGTTACTAATTCAGCGAGGTCGGCCGGGCCAGACCATTGATGGCCTTGAACACAAACATCAGGACCTTAAACTCTGCCCTAAACCGCACTGGGAGCCAGTGGAGAGAGCGGAGGACTGGGGTGATGTGTGAGCGTCTGGAGGTGTTGGAGACGAGCTGTTTTGTACCAGTTGAAGCCGATTGAGGAGTGATAGGTTAAGTTCAGTGTAGAGGGCGTTACAGTTGTCTATCCTCGAGCTGATGAAAGCATGAATGGCCTTTTCAAGGTCAGCTCGGGACAAGAAAGATTTGATTTTACTGAGTAGCCTTAGCTGGTAAAAGCTCGCTTTCACAACTGCCATTATCTGCACATTAATCATCAAGCATTCACAGCAATTAACTTTACTCTCTAGCGCAGAGGTCCTCAAACCTTTCAAGCCATGACCTTCAAAATCACCGGGCCAATAACTCTCCCACTGTGAAATGTAAACTGCTTTGATATTGTTTGTTTGGACACTAAAGACAATGGACAAAAAATTACAGCTTTTGATGAAAAATACACCAAATTCAATGTAATAAATTTAAGACTGTCCTCAAATAATCTAACGACCCCCATCTCCATGTCCCACGACGCCCAGGGTTCTCAAACTTTTTTGGCTGGGACCCCAAAAATGTACATGGAACGAACTTGGGACCCCCATGGTAAAAAGGTTTTTACGCAACTTTAGACCAGAAGGGCATTTAAAAATCTAATCAATATGTATTTAAACGGTTTATTTTGAATAATTGAATGGACTTCATACATTCTAGGCTGTTTTACACTCAAAAATATGCTAAAAACAGTAGCATTTTTCTTTTTGTTTCATCTTGAAATCATATGGGGACTCCCACCCAAGGCCTCACAAGCCCCTGAGGGGTCCTGACCCCACTTTGGGAACCACTGCTCTAGAGCAGGGGCTCCCAATGGGGGGGACCAAGGGGGGTCACAAGATGTTTTCAAGAAAATATTTTTAAAATTCATGAGACTAAATTTTATGGAGTTTTGATTGAAAGCAGTGTATTTGAGTGAAATAAATCCAAATATCAAAATATACTATCAAAACAAACCAGAGTTTAAATGTTGTGCACCTGAATTTGTTATAAATACTAATTGTGGTCCAGAGTTGTTGTTGTTGTTGTTGTGATTTGGGGGGTCAATAGGTTTGGGAACCCCTGAGAGAGCAGGTTTTGTGTTTAGGAGGCGAAAAGCTTGGAACCTTATCTTGTTTTAATGCTGTGACCTCGTGCCCCATAATTCTGGGGCATGAATGACTAAATATATTCTTTAAAAATAGTTTTATATTTAATTAATATAACCTTTGACCCTCGGATGAATCTGGAAGCATCAATCATCTAGATTAAGACTTATCCAGTTGCATTTTTAGGACTCTCATTATTCACCTGGATGTTTACACAATAACAGGGCTGCATTTATAAGCTATTTCCATCCTATCACCATATTACGATGATGTAAAACACGGCCAAATAAACTAGGATGAAACATGTCTCAGCCCAAGTCAGATGTTTAATATGACCTAAACTGAACATAAAGTGGGCCAGAACTGGGTACCAAGACACTGGTCGAAGGAATATCCACTTGTATTATCATTTCCTGGAATACTGGCTCCTGTTCCCTTCTGATAAAGGGGCATCAGCACGAGACACGGGCCAAGAACAAAAGGCTCGTAAATCCTGATTGGTTGTGTCCACATCATGAAGCTGCTGAGTGAATGAGAGCGATAACATGAACGGCAGAGTCATGTTGGACATATATCACTCTGTGGTTTTATGAGAGTCACAGTAAACGCTGGACAGAAGGCAACGCTGCAGCCTTTAGCATTTACTGTGGCTGTAGTGAAAAGCGCCATTAAAGCTCTTTCACGACATCTTCCTCTGGTCTTTGAGGACATACTTCCAATAGGAGCAGGTATTGACGATAAAGAAAAAACATTTAAATTAACTGAGTTTTCATTAGTTGTCAAACGTTTTGCACCTGAAATTATTCTAAATGCTTATTACATTTTACAGTGGGGGGGCTCGAGTTGTTGGACTGGTGATTTTGAGAGTCTCAGCCCAAAATGTTAGGGAACCCCAGGTCATTGTGATAATACAGTGAGTTTATAGTGGTATGTGGCTCCCTCTGCTGGCCACAGCGACACTCAACGTATGGATTATTCTGGCATACCTGTCAAATTTTGGATTTGAAAATAAGTGACATTTTCTGAGCTCCAACATGGGGTACAATACGGTAGTTTTTGGCCAAAACTGGACACTTGGTTGGTTTAGGATCTTAAAGTCAGAACAAGGGGTTGGTGTTTTAGGGATTGCACATCATGCCCATCATGCCCATCATGCCCATCTCGGGTCGCCCGTTGCATTATGAGAAATGGAATTTCTTTTGGCGACTGCTGTAAAGTTGATGATATAAATCTTTTTTTGTCGTTGCCGTGGAGCTTGCTACAGTATTAGCATAAAGTTTATTTTTACAACCAGGGCTGTGTACAGAAATAGACAGAAACTGAAAGAACTGAACGACCGCTCATATGTAGAGATGCTTCAAAAGTGACATCCAGTCCTTGTTCACATAGTTGGAAAAACGAAACATTTCTGACCGACTGTTGCAGGGTCTGAAACTGTGGCCTCATGTCGCCGATATTCAGAACATTTAAACTGGAAAGAGAAATAAAAACATAGATTTATTCTCTCTTTTTTTGTGTCAATAAGGAGGTGGACAGTACACAAAATCTTTGTTTTAATTGTGACCAGAGATCCACATACACATATAGGCTGTGCCATCTAAATTTACTTTATTTGTATAATAATCGATCGCTAATTTGACAGACAGAAAGGTACCCACTATATCTAACATCAACACCGTTTTGAAGCTTTTCCTGTGATTCCCAGACGAATTTAAATGATTTAAAACGTGGCCGTGCCTGTGTCGGGCTGATCCCAGGTCCTGTCGTTCCCCTGTCCGCTATGGTCCACTATGGTCCACTATGGTCCGCTATGGTCCACTATGGTCCACTATGGTCCGCTATGGTCCACTATGGTCCACTATGGTCCACTATGGTCCACTATGGTCCACGATGGTCCACTATGGTCCGCTATGGTCCACTCCTGTCTACGGAGCCGCCGTCCTGACTTTTCCCTCGCTTTCAAAATATTGACAATATAAATATTTGCAAGAAATGTCACTTGAGACTTAAGCCTTCTAATTCACGGTTATGGCTCAATATACTTTGGTGTTCACGCTCCACTACCTGAACTCGCTCACACATTTCAAGTGGTTTATTTCGAGTGGTTATTTTGGTAGCCGAAATTAGGAGCCTGATTGACCCACGCATGCGCAGTCGAGATGGGCATTTGGCTTATAAATGCACATACTACACCTTACATTATTTCAGCCAGATGTAGTTCCAGGGGGGAAAGTGTAACCCAGGCCACCCCTCTAGCTTCGCCACTGAATATAAGGCTGGAAGTGGATTCATGAAGAACAGACATTTCAAGAACCTTGTCTGTGTGTGTGAACGTTTAGCGTGATTATGTGTGTAGTGTTAATTTGGAGAGACTGATGGCGCAGATTGGCAGCCAGCCACATGAAGAGGGATTGAATAGCCTAATGAAATATAGGCTGGGCAGAAGTGCTTTAAGATAGTGAACCATCTAAGAAATTACTTCACGCTATAATGGCTATAAGATAAACACAGACACGTTTTAGCAATCAGAATGACCTAAGTACAGCCAAGCGGGGAGTTGAAAATTAGCCCTAGCTAATAAACTGATGCAACGCAAGAGCTACAAACTTGCTTTTTAGTGAGCTATGTAATCTTTGATGGGTGCTAAATAATTGAATAGATAAATTAATGAATAGAAAATCTTACCTGTTCAATTGTCTAAAGAATTTGATGATTTTTAAAAATTATTTTTAAAAAATAAAATAAAAAAGGATTAATTTCATGCTTCGTTCCGTGCTTCAGCAGAGACAAAGGTGACAACCATAATTTTACGGCAATAAGGGGATATTCTTCTCTTCTAGTGTACTTAACTTTGCTAATACATTGATTTTGCGACGCATATGCCAACTTTTTCACGTTTTTTTATCCTGTTTTTGTGCAGTAGGTGGCGAAATGCCCATGGTTGCTCACGGAAACACGATGCATGCTGGGATGTGTAGTTCAGTGCGTCGTCTTCCGGTGTTCTCTTCGGTCAAAATGCCTCGCTCAGTAACCATTCATTTTGCTGTTTTATCGTCTCTGTATTTCTTATTACTGTCCAGATTCGTAAATTGCAACAATGGCAGAAGGGTAAGCACAAAATTATCTGTGATTTTTCCGTTTCAAGTTGAATGAACACGTAATAACAAGATAAATTGTTAGCATGTGTTAGCATTAGCCGCGCTGAGAAGACTCAAATGTAACGCAAATCTCGTTTTATCTGCAGATTGGAGACTCTTTAGACGCAGAACTGAGCGGGTTTTCGGTTCCACTTGAACATTCATTTGAAGTCGGTGAGGAGAATATGATTTTTGTTTAATTTATGTTGCTACAACAAGCCAGGTCCCAGGATAATACTGCCAGAAGCCTAGTAACATTAGGTTTCTATCACCCATATGAATTTATAGCTTTAAAAAATGTGTAAAAATACTGTTGCAAGCTGAGAATATCTAGCATGATCTTTACTAAAGTTGCTGCTTACTTTTTCTTTGAATTTATTGTTTACCTTACCCATTATTTCACCTTGAAACAATTCTCAGTCATTAATGTAATTTATTCATCCAACAACAGGTCTAGATACAAAACTGGACTCACGTTTTTAGATAGATGCCTCGGATAATTAGAATATAATTCAAAAGTTCATTTATTTCTGTAATTCAATTTAAGAAGTGAAACTAATATATGATATAGACTCATTACATGTAAAGTGACACATGTCAAGCCCTTGTTTGTTATGGTTTTGATCATTATGGCTTATAGTCCATTTTCAAAGTATGAGATTTTTGATTTGGGGATTTTACAAGCTGAGCCTTAATAACGTATCCTGGCCAGAGCCATCCGTAAATTCCAGTCAATTATAATTTATAAAAATTAAAATCTACCTGTTTCAGATGATGTGACGAACTTCCGTGTCCGAGGAGCGTTGATTCTAAAACCCGGACGAGAACAGAGCGTGTCTCTTTCACAAAACCAGCTCTCAGAAGAAGACAGAATCAAACTCAAGGTAAATCTAGTGTGATCACAGCTACAGTACAGTTATACAAGCCGATACACTTGACCACCTAGCCCGTATGAAAGGGTGAGTGTGCCCGAGGCTGCAGACCTGTGCAGAATGGCAGTCTTGAATAGGGAAAGAAATACTACAAATTCTAAAGCATTTTCATGTGTCCAGGTCATCACACTTGTTTTGTGTTTTTTCCAGGAGGTGGCAGCTGTGGACGGCCTGTACAAGGTCAGGATACCTCGTGTTTCTCTTCAGGCGGACAGAATGGAGCATCAGATGGAAGGACATCTCACGGCTTTCGTCAGGGCTGTAAGAGCTTCACTGGGTTTCTTTTACGTATATTTATTAGATATCAATGTGGTAGAGATCCTGGAAAACCACTGAGTATGTGCTTCTTCATCCTGCCGTCTCCAGTGCGCGATGGTCGAGTCCCACCTGAGTGACGTCCTGATGCTGCACACGGATGTCTCGGGCGTTCTGATTGCCGTTTCCATAGTGACGATCCCCGGCGCCTGCAGAGGGACCGAGGTGGAGGACGAGGTTGATCTGGAGGTTTTCAACACGACGCTCACTGTCATGGCTCCCGTCTCAGCACCAGGGTCAGTTCCAGCATTGACCCTGAAATTAAATGAACTGTAGCATGTTCAAGGTTCACCAGACACTCCTTTAGGTCCCGCTTTATATACTTCATGTACTGTATTCTTGTTTTACTTTTAGGCCCGAAACAGCGTTCTTCCTCGAACGTCTGGAGCAAGAAACCGAGAAGAATAGGAAAAATCCTCAGGAGCAGAAGTCCTTCTTTGCTAAATATGTGAGTGATCGTCATCTTCAGCATCATCAGTCGTTACTGAGCGAAGTAAAGCTGCTGTAGATTCAGACTGAGACCTCACAGTCCCTTTGGTGCTTGTTTGGTCACGGGCTGAGGTGTAAAGTGCTGCCTTCAAATTGCAATTTGAATGGTTGGCAAACACACAAGCAAAAAATGTGTCTCTTATTAGGTCATATAATACACAATAGATCAAGTATTATTATTTATTTATTTATTTATTTGAGAAGGAGGGACTATGCATATTAATGAACATTTTCACAAATGTAAATATGCCAGATTATAGCCTTGGGCCAATTTCAATCTGCAGACCCCCTGGCAGGTTGGTGTTATGTTACACACAAGTTAGTAAAAACATACACTCTTATTACAATATATTAATAAACAAAGATAGGGGTCATTTAACAAGAGTGCAAGATGAAAAATAACATTTGATATGTTGTGGGCAAAATTAGGGCCACAAATCTGACATGTTAATGAGACAATGCTGCATGATTAAAAAATGCTGAAATTAGGAAAGGAAGAGACTTTATTTCGCTCATGTCACAGGCATGGTCTTGTGCTTTATGTGGGACAATTTTACATTCACTCCATACTGGTGGTGGTAAACTACATGTTTAGCTTCAATTTCCCCTGGGGGAGACTGACAGAAGAGTGCACACCAACGGTCCCTCTGACCACCACCATTCATTCACACACACATCATTCATACAGGCCTATTGTACATGTTTTTAGTGGTAGGGGAAACCAGAGGAGCCGGAGGAAACCTACGCAGAACATGCAAACTCCACACAGAAAAGCACTGTTAGGTTGGGGGACCTTCTTGCTGTGATTTTCATTCAGTGCAGCCTGAAAGTGTGGTTCAAATCATATCCCTTTGAGAAACATGAATTCCTGAGCATGTCAAAAAAAAAAGTAAGTCTCGAGCCCATTCCTGTGCGGAGTTATGGATTTTTAACAAAATAACCAGTATGCTCACTCCAGCCACTAGGGGGCAGCTTAAATAAAAAAGGAAATAATTCCACACGTGTCCAGCAGAGGGAACTGACATAATAAGAGATCAGGATATAAACAGCATTTTATAGCCACGTGGTAAATGGTCAGTCTGCCCCAGGGCGGCTGTGGCTACAATAGCTTACTGCCATCGAGTGTGACACAGGCAAATGAAGCACAATAAGTGTAAGCCATTATATATGAGGCGACTTCGACACCCCTGATATACAGTATGCATATATATACTTATTGTGTATATTTTTCTTAGGTAATAGTATCAATGAATTGTTTTTTTATGTATTTTCATAATATTTTTGCGTGTTTGGTGTTGTTGTGAGGCACATTGAGTTGTCGTTGACATGAAATGTGCTGTATATGATCCACTTTTGCACGTACTGCTTCACATAAGCACACAAACTCTTGGTAAATGACTCCATAATGTTTGTTTTGCCATTTTAAACTGCATCATTCAATCATTGGTGCTGAAGTGGGAAAACTCGACGCAGCCTTTCCTTTTTCTTCAGGCCATGGTTTATACCTTTTCTACTTGAACAATGCATTTTTCTGTACCCATGCTTTTTTTTTTTTTTTTTTTAGAACCATAAAATAATAATGAAATTCTACGAAATAACAACTGAAGGGTAGCCAGCATCATCATCTTGATAATTAGGAACAGAGGCTTGTCGTCTTATTGGCTGAATATGACGCCGCGTCCCAAACCAAACCTGTCTGGAAATGGAGCCGTTAGAAGAATTGCACTTGTGTATTTGTCCATGATCGTCCAGCCCGAGTGTCCTTGCTGACTGCTGCTGCTGTGCTGTGTTCCAGTGGTATTTGATTCTGGGGGGCGCCATCTTCCTCATGCTCAGCAATTCGGCACAGCCCCCACCAGGGGGAGCCAGAGAGCAGAGCTGATCCCACTGAAGTACAGTCTCCTATTGTGGCTTCCTCTGTCCTGCTCCTCTCTGCCTGTTCTTTGTAGTCCTCATTAGTACAGAGAATTGTCAGCTATTTGAACCTAAACCTTCTCTAAAAAAAACATAAACAGTAGATATAGTTGAAACAGCTTTTATTGAAGCTTTAATAAATTACCAATCATTTTATTTTGCATTAATAAGAAACTAACTTCTATCTCTATTCCTTTTTGAATTGCTTTTTTTCCTTTCCGTTTCAGGCTCAAATGCTCCTCGCTGGTTTTGAACTCTTTTATAGCAAATGAAAAAAAAATAGATTGATAATGGGCCGATAGTGTTGCATAGTCTATGAATCATTGAGTTGCTGGTTGTAAGTCCTGCCTTTGCATTTAGGTCCCTGGGCAAGACACGTTACCTTCACTGATCAAGAATTACCAGGGCTGTCAGAAAAATTACTATGTTCAATAAATAACAGATAAACGTCACATTTTTGGGAACAAAATGGGGCTGAACAATATTGAAGTAACTTGTGATATGCGATACGGCTGTGCAATATCGCGATAATGTTAATATTGCGATATTTCACCCAACCATATCAACGCACTATGTTCCATTCTAATCAAACACAAATTGTAAGTAACTAGTTTTGTGTCAAATTGTGTCAAAACAAGACTGAAAAAAACACTGCATCAGGACCAAAACTTAAAAAAGTGTCGATCTCAGTCATATGAAGGCTTTAGTGATGTTGTGGCTTCTTGCGATACGGATATTGCATCACCTAATATCGCGATATGATTTTTTTTCGCACTATATTGTGCAGCACTAATGTTAAATGTATCTATCGTCTGTTTATTTATTCGCTTTATTTTCAAATTCTTTATGCATATTGCCAGTTATTCATTTTTTTTATTGCCCAATATATTATTACATTACATTTATACATACAACATACATTTATAATTTAGAAGACTTGCAAACATTAGATCAAGCAGAAGAAAATTAAATAAATGTTAATATTTTAAGGGGAGACACTACAGGCAAAAGTCTTTCTTCAGGTTTTGGCCCAAATTGGTCTCAGTCTGAACATAGAAATCTTTCACCTGGAAACAAAAAGTATACCTAGTCTTCACATGTTAAAATATTGCACTGATTCAATGTTTCCCGATAAATTTTTATAGGAAAACGTAATTTCAATGGCCTTTTTCTCAAGTGGCGATACTATCTCCACGTCAGTCGCTCCTAAAGACTTAAAATTCTCCAACCTTGGACTGAACAATATTTTGAAGATTTTTCAGAGGGAATTTTTGATATCCAATTCTTGCCTTGCCTGCCTAGCCTAATTTATTGATAAAAAAAAAAAAAAACAGTTTATTTTAAAATTAAACACGAGATCCAAAATCCCCTCTGAAAAAGTCAATTTATCAATAAAATAAAACCATACATTTTAATGTATCTCAATCCATTATTCAGATTTTGTCGCTGAAAAGATGAACCATTTTGGGCATTTTTAGGCATAAAACACTTTGTTTTTATATGAAAACATAACATTCTCACATTTATGCCATTAATCCACAGCAAAAGTTTCTAATTGAAATCTGTAAATTTAAACATTTTCCCTGTTCACCAGGAGTGTCTCACCTTAAATACATCTGACTGATTGGGCCATGTTTGAGGGGAAAAAAAAGTTAAACGGACACATTATGTGCAGACAATTTAAGTAAAACGTTCATAAGAAAGTGTTTTGGATTACAGATTTAATATTTTCAATGAATATATGGCTTAAAAGTTCAAGCAGTTGCAAATTATTTGCCGCCGGAGATCTGCCTATTCACCATGAAAGAGTCAAAGCGAGTGTTTGAGCCTGAAAGTAAAAATCTTTCTCACTTTTCTTTGCCGTCAGAAAACTAATCTGGGATCACCAATGACGACTAAATATAAACAGACTAAAAATATAGCCTCCTAATCCTCAATCAACCTTATGATCTACTGTTTTCTCCCTTTAACCCGTGCCTCCTGCATATCTCTGTCCGCAGTGGATGTACATCGTGCCGCTCGTCCTCTTCCTGATGATGTCGGGAGCTCAGGACCAATCGGGAGGCGGCGCTGGAGGCGGAGCGGCCAATGGGGGCGGCCGCTGAGCTCTGAGCCAATCACACGCTGTAAAAAGAAAATCTACCCGAGTCTGAGTGGCTTCAGTAATTCTTGATTTGAGTGATTTTGGCTTCTGCAAAGTCAAAAGATCCAGTGTTGTGTTAATGTTTCACCAAGATCTTGTATTGATGATGGGAGAGTGTGACCACTGCGGAAAGCCTTCTCCAGCACATCCCAAAGATTCTCATTGGGGTTAAGATCTGGACTCTGTGGAGTGTGTGAAAATGATGTCTCATGTAGGGATGCACCGATCTGATACTGACATCGGAGGCAACACCCGAACAATGCTTCAAATAGCCGATACTGAACCGATACCAGTTTTGGCTCTTTCCGCTGTAAAAACACAACTTTCACCGACTAAAGTCAAGTGAATATGTACATGCTGTACCTCATTTTAAAGGAAAGAACCTGGAGAATTCAATCCCCAAGTTAGTTTTACTACACTGCGGCTAGCAATAGCATGCTAAAGCTAGCGGCAGTGTGCTAATGCTAGCGTCAACTAATCAGGGCTTGGACAGAAACTATGACTGGATCACCTAAAGTAGCCTAATAAAAATAACATTTACCACTGCAGTCCGTACCCAAAGAAACAATAACACATGAGTTATGTACTAGTAATAATCAGATGAATTTGTGTGAGTTTGTTAATAGATTGATCATTTATAACAGAAAATAAGACTTTATTGACAATGGCGAAAAAGGGGACCAATTTTATCACTACTTTTAAGAAAGTCTCTTGATATCGGTTAGTGTCGGATATCGGCAGTTTGATCGGTGCATCTCTAGTCTCATGCTCCCTGAACCACTCTTTCACAGTGTGAGCCCGATAAACCCTGGCCTTGTCATGTTGGAGTACGCCTGTGCCATCAGGGAAGACAAAATCCCTTGATGGAATAACCTGGTCGTTCAGGTCGTCATAGTGTTGCTGAACCTGGATCTGACCCACTGATCAGAACAGTTTGTTACATCCAGGTGGCCCCTTTTTTTGGTCAGGCAGACCACAGAGAAAAAGACTGCAGTTTCCTCTTCTTACTTCACTATTCTTACCTAAATGTGCAAAAATGCATCTAGAATGAAGCTTGTTTAGCAATGTAGACGCCTCTGGGGGAGACATTTGGAAGCGTCTACATCTTCGGAGATCCCTGGCCAAGTATTTCTATCTATGTTCTTCAGAAACAGCCGGACGTAACACTGCAACTTGTTCTGGTCACTCCACACTCTCCCCACAGCTTCCGTTTCGAACATTGCAATCGTATTTCCGTATTTCTAAATGCACAATGGTTACATAATAAAATTACATAGATCAGATGGTTCAGCTCTTAAAAAGCATCAAATGAACTTGGACTGAGTGAGTAATTGGACCTAAACAGTCAAAACTACCCAAATTAAGATTTTCTGAGGCATTTTAACTCGTGTAGATGTTAATATTGTTGTTTTCCCGTGACGTTGTGAACTTCTCTGCTGTACATAATGCTGTCTGTACATGAAGTGTGAAGGAGGAAAAGCCTGAAATGACTGCGTTTTAATACGACTAATAATAAATAATTTATTAACGTCTGATTATGGATTTTGTGCTGGGACGCATTAAGAGGCAGGTACTTGGGGGGTGACACTGGCTCAAGAAGAAAAGAAAAAAAAACATAGTGTATACAGTAACGTCAAAAGTTTGGAAACACTTTTTACATTGTATGAATTCATTGAAGACATTAAAGGGACTAGATGCAAGTTGGTCATTTTATACTCACTACTGCCACCTCAGGTCTTACGCATAACTGCAGTTTCTATATTAAGCTCGTGTATGACGGCACTTTCGGAGTGACAGTGCAGGATTTTAGAGGCAGTTGTGAACAGCTCTGGGCTCATTCTACACATCAGGACATTGCTGGAGCAAGAAATGGGAAAATACTTAATTTTAAAGTCGTACTAAGTAATTCTTGCCCCTAGAGGCGGAAAACGTAACTGCAGGTGTCGTAGCATGTTGTGATTTTTTTACTTATTAATTGTCCGTGAGAGTAAATACTACGTTGACAGAAAAGGCGGCTGTAAATACTGTTTAAGTGGCGCTAGCTCGCAGCTAGCTTTGCCCATTAGCCTGTTACCTTCTTCTTCATAATTCTATTTGTGTGTTTTGGTGACTCCGGTCCGGTGGCAGGAAAGTTGCAATTGTGGTTTTCCGCCCAGAGACACCAGAGGGAGATGAAAGACCCTCCAATCATCCCATTAACCCTTGTATTACCCCCAGAGAGACTACAGAAAGGATTTATTAAGGCAAACAAGTTACTTAGTATAGAGTTCGGGAAATTACACAGTTACCATGGAGATCCGCCATCTTTGCAGCTGTTAGCATACATTTCCATAGACTAACATTAGCTAAAAACAGTATAAGTGGAGAAAAAAAGCAGTGGGTGCTGAGTTACTGCTGGTAAATACATCTGACAAGTGTTTTAATGTGAACAATAACCTCAGTATTTTAACTTTTAAAATCTCCATTAGTTTACAATTGCTGCTAATCCCATAATGCTTAGCGATTTGACATCACATTCCCGAACTCTATTGCTTTAACATTTTTTAGCTCCATATAGTCTCTTTAAACTATGAATGAACACGTGGAATTATCTAGGAAACAAAAAAGGGCGAAGTAACTCAAAGTATGTTTTATATTTAAAATTCAAAATTGCTGCCCTTTATTCATGTTCTCGATGAGCTTCATATAATAAGGTCACGTGAATTGGTTTAACAGTTTGTGAAGTCTGTACTGTATTTTAGACATTTTTTCGATTCAGGGTCAAATACTTTCTGAGATAGTACTTGTGAAAGGTTTAAAAACAACTGGAACAAAGCAACTTATTGAGCGAATAAACTGTCAAATTTCCTGATAGCCGCACAGAACGCAGAATATTGGAAAAGTACTGATCCGGACCTTCGTGACCAGCACAAACTGCAACTGCTTTCCTCACTCTGCTCAGTCGTCACTAGTGTTTAATGTCATAACACCGTGAGGTAAATCTTACCTTTTTGGGTCAGATTTCAGCACTTCCTCTGCAGGAAACAGCTGCGTCACCGAGCACCACATCCTTCACTCACTTAGTTTGGTTTAGTTTAGTTTATTTGTTTATTTGAGCCGTAAACATTCTGCTCAAAAGGAATGGGCTGAAGCAAGAAGCTTATGAGCCGCACCTCAAAGTCACTGCAATAAAAAATCTCATTTCACAATAGTACAAAGTTACATACTGAAATAAAAAATAAATTAAAAAAAATAAAGTAAAAGTAGTTCACGATGACCGTTATGCAAAAGTTGGGGCACCACTGTAAATTTTCATGATTTTCCTTTATGAATCATTGGTTGCCTGGATAAGAAATTTAAGTTAAATATGTCATACAGGAGACAAATACAGTGATATTTCAGAAGTGAAATAAAGTTAATATGATTTATGGAAAGTGTGTAAGAATTATTCAAACAAAATTAGGCATGTGCATATTTTTTCTTTTGTGGTGCCTAAATTTATCTCAATATTTGTGCAGAAAGAACAACCTCTAAACACTTTCTATAGCTTCCAATCAGAGTCTGGATTCTGGCGGAAAGTATTTTGGACCATTCTTCTTTACAAAACATCTCCAGTTCCGTCAGGTTTGATGGTTTCCGAGCATGGACAGCCCGCTTTAAATCACACCACAAATGCATCAGAGCCGTTTTTTCCTACAGGCAAACTATGCAAGGTGCGTAGGGCCCCACAGTCGCAAGGGCCCCGCATCTCAGTCAAACTACGTTGTTGTTATGGGCTTATTTGAATCCACACGGTTGTCATGCACGCAGTTACTTACAGAAACTCTGGTTCTCTGAATGTGCACAGTCTAAAACGAGTTGGGCTAATTCTCAGTGGTCAGACAGAAATCACCGTCAGGTGCAGGTTTCAGTTGGTTTTAAATCAGCGGTTCGCAAACTGTGGGTCAGGGACCAGCGGTGAGAGAATGGGACCATTTGCTATTTACCATTTTAAAGAGTTGGGAATTAGAAGTCCTAAATCCCAGCCTCAGTGGCTTAGTGGTTGGTTCTCACACTGAAGGGCAGGGCCTGAATTGAGGTCATTATGTTCCCCTTCTGTCCTGCACTACTGCACAGTGGAACTGTTTTTGACCGTAAATGGGTTCGCTCCATATACAAAAGGAAACTCAAAGCAAAGTTTAAACTAGTTTCCCCCTGCCACATGGTTCAGCCTGAGATTTTAAAATGGCCGACAAAGACTATGGCTGCGTCCGAAACGAGCAGATTGCTAAGAGCTCTTACGCCAAACCGGATGTGCGTCAGTGTCCGCCATGACAAGATGCTTCCGAATTGTGCTGTCAGTTAGGAAGTAGTTAGGAAAAGGAGCCTTGATGCTAACTATCATAGCCACTTTAGCATAGGGACCTCTGGTGCTAACTAACCGGTGATTAGGAGCTATGTGCCATCCCATAAGCCACTGCGCCAACACCTCCCACCCCCCTCGCCCCCACCCTCGAGTGATTCATGCGCAACCACTGTTGATTGACAGGAGCACATTTAATAATAAAAATGATAATAATAAAAAATAAGATTCTGCACAAGCCAAACTTTATAAAAGTGAAAAAATCCATGTTGTCGTCCCCACAGCTCAGTCACATGTCAGGGTTAAAGAGTAAACTCAGTAAACAGATTAAATGCTTTTGTTTTCATTTAGTAGAAACTCAAGCCACATGGATCATTTGCATAATGTAGCTTTAAGAAACAGCTGTTGAAATAAAATAACACTAAAAGGGAAATGTTTGGATCATTTGGATTTTATTTTCTCCTTAAATGTCTTTGTTTGGACACTATGTTGGACACTGTACACTAGGGGGCGACATGCACTTTTGTTTGGCCTGCACTCCACCAATAACTTTAAAGAATAAGAAAAACAGCTGTTGTTGACTTCCCTTTCCCCTGTTCAAGGACGGACGGATTGTTCAAAATGCTGCTGAAGCTCTAGTTCCCTAACTGCATAGAGATCTAACAGTCGACCCCATGAAAGGCTAAGGAGTTAGTTGCTAGTGTTAGTGCTTAGAGGCTATAATTTGATGGTTTAAGACGCAAAGTAAATGAATAAATAAACAAAGTTTATAGACAATGTGAAGTATAATCCTTAGCTTACACAAATGAATGAATCTGGCGGGTTATGAGGGATATTGTAAATTAAACAAAGCAAAGTGACCAAAATAAATAATGAGACAAAAACCCACATTGTCACAAGGTTGATTAAAGTGCCTGTGCCCTTTTGTTATGCGTTCACACTCTGTAACTGTGGCCAAAGTCTGTTGTTCTCTTGGACAGGACACAGATTAGTTACACACATCAAACAAACTTCAGGGTCATTCTAGTGCAATGAGCACAGGGCAGCTCGGTCTGATGAAAGCAAGAACAAAGTTTGAAATGAGTCGGATGAGTGGCTTGGAAAAGAGCAAAATCAGGTGGAAAAGTCATCTTAATTGTTTTAACGCTTCTGTCAGTCATATGTAACTTAACCAGTCAGTGATATAAATAAGTAACTTAACCAGTCAGTGATATAAATAACTAAACCGGTCAGTACTATAAATAAGTAACTTTAATATATGTCTATTTCAGTATGACCCAGTGACCTCATGCGTGCAGTTATTTTGGTACGAGCTGAGTAAGGATTCTTATGTCGGCCACGAGAACAACTTCCCACTCGTTCAAAGAGAGGCATAAATTCCAGCTTTACACAGCATTAAAGAAGTGCTCGATATCCAAAGTCGCAGAGTAAACAAGTAATCGTGAGAAGGCTGAAATATTACCTGCTAGGCCCCAAGAAGACGACATTTGATGACCACTGGGTCTAATAACAGAGTCTAGACCCAGCGGAGACAGGATATTAAGTTTCCTGCGGAGGCCGTGCCCTATATTTTGTGATATCAAAGCAAATATAAAAAGCTTCATATTATGTTATTATATGTACAAACTTAAGGATGGTCCCGGTGAGTCAATTTCAGTGAACCTGGTGGAGTCGGGCGGTTTTTAAGGCTGTGTCAGTGTCAGTCTGTGTAAAGGCAAACAGAGCAAAGGACAGGAGTAAGTCAATACTCAGAGGTTGGGGGGAAATAGCTTACTGAGTCTGTTTCCCATCCTGTTTATCAGTCAGATACTTGAAGAAACTATTTTAGAATTTCATCTGGAGAGTGTCTGCCACATCATAGTAATATTGTAATTAAGTATCTCTCACTTGTGTCGTACTCAACCTCCTTCTTGGTAAAAATGGCAACAAAAATGAGACGAAAATGAGGATTAAAACGCAACAAAAGCGTGATGAAAAAGCGATGGAAAAGTGGTAAAACAGAAAGGCCAAAAAGAGCAAGAGAAAAGTGATGAAAAAGAGGCAAAAGAGTGATGAAAAAGAGGTAAAAAGTGATGAAAAAGAGGCAAAAAAGAGGTGAAAAGATGATGAAAAAGAGGCGAAAAAGTGATGAAAAAGAGGGGGAAAAAGTGATGAAAAAGAGGGGGAAAAAGTGATGAAAAAGATGGGGAAAAAAAGGAAAAAGAGGCGAAAAAAGGGATGAAAAAGAGGGGAAAAAAGTGATGAAAAAGAGGCAAAAAAGTGATGAAAAAAGGCAAAAAAGTGATGAAAAAAGGCAAAAAAGTGATGAAAAAGAGGCAAAAAAGTGATGGAAAAAGAGGCAAAAAAGTGATGAAAAAGAGGCACAAAAGTGATGAAAAAGAGGGGGGGAAAGTGATGAAAAAGAGGTAAAAAAAAAGGGAAAAAGAGGCAAAAAAGTGATGAAAAAGAGGCAAAAAAGTGATGAAAAAGAGGCACAAAGTGATGAAAAAGAGGCACAAAAGTGATGAAAAAGAGGTGAAAAGGTGATGAAAAAGAGGCGAAAAAGTGATGAAAAAGAGGCAAAAAAGTTATGGAAAAAGAGGCAAAAAAGTGATGAAAAAGAGGCAAAAAAGTGATGAAAAAAAGGCAAAAAAGTGATGAAAAAGCCACTAAAGAACAACAAAAAAGTGATGGAAAAAGCTTCATTAAGATGAGTTTTGTAGGTCTTGTATAGGCTTTCGAACGAGGCGTTACTCTGGCTTATAGGCTGTTACCATTTAGATTTGGGTAAAGCTGGACAGGAGAAAATGCACTCAGTTAAGGCGGGGGTAAGAGGTTAATTAAGCAAAAAAAAAAAAGACGTTGTGAGTTGACTTTAAAGTTGCAAAAGCTTCAAGTCGACCTAAAACATACTGTATGTACTGTGTGGTTCTGTTTCATGCCCCTTTTTCTTTAGAAATATTCTGTAGATTTTGAATACATTTTATGGTATTTTCACATTATTCCAAGTTTTCTTTCTCAGTGCAAAATTCAAGGCCTTAAATGTCATTGAAAAGCACTAGATTAGATTCAAACTGGCACTAAATCTGAATGTCTTGAAAAAATATGCTCAACAATTATCACAGTACAAGTCCATCAAACTTACCAAAATTATAGTCTAGAACATGTTATTCAGCTGCAGTTTTGGCTGAAATTTAAGCCTTTTTTTGCCTGTTTCGTCCAATTCTCTTTCCTCTTTCTCCATTTGTGGCAGTGAAATATAGTGTTTGGGCATTAAAGATTGCATTAAAAGCTTTACATTTGACCTGCTTTTGCCTGTATGAACCCGAGTAACTTTACTGTTACCTGAGTAAATATTTGGCTACTCCACCCACCTCTGCTAAATAGCAAAAGCTCAAAACAAAAAACATCCGCGTGATATCCTCCTAATGATCAGTTACAATAGACACGGAACCTCATGTTTGTTTGTTTTTACTTTTCTTTGTTACATTGCCACTTAACTGTTGTAGAACTACAATTAATGCTAACCACAGGTGTACAATAAACAATGCTGGTTCTCATCATAGGCCACAAAAGAACTGACATGACTTGTTGTTTTCCGCTGTCTCTGAGTCACTGAGTCAGACTAAACAGGATCAATCTTCAGTCAACAGGAAATCCCTTTGCGGAAGGTGTAGACATCAAAGTACGCCCGGTAATATGAATAAAGTTACGAAAGAGTTTTATCTTTACTAAATACATTTCTTAATGATGGTATGGCTGTTGGAGCATTGACATTTTCCCATTGACTTAACATGGTCGGAACGGCAACAGTTTAAAGAAACAGGCCACACTTTTTCCATACTGAGATATGTTCTTACCTGAGCTTAGACGAGTTGATGCGTACCTGTCTGGTCTTTGTGACTGAGCGCACACACAAAGACCAGACAGGTACGCATCAACTCGTCAGGTAAGAACATATCTCAGTATGGAAAAAGTGTGGCCTTTTCCATTAAAATTGTTTGCCTTCACCTTTGTCACTTCCTGTCGGTGTCAAGGAAGTGAAACTATAAACATCACAAAAATAGTCAAACTAAAGAAAGCTGGGTACAATAATTGTGTCATTGTGTCATATGCACTTTAACCCCCACCTGAACCGAACACATTTGCTCCAGTTCAGCTTTACCAAAATCTAAAAAGACGTCACTTTTCACTTGTCGTCACTTTTTCTTGTATTTTTCCATTTTGTCGCATTTTTGTCCCTTTTTTGTCACATTGTGTTGTGTTTTTGTAACATTTTTGTTTCGTTTTTGTTGCTTTTTCATTTTTATTGCTGTTTTGCCGCCTATTTCCAGAGTCATTCCGGCAAATAGGTTCCTTTTTCAGCCGTTTTTAACGATTTTTCTTGGTATTATTGGTGTATGTTCAGGTGTACACAAATGGGGGCCATCTCGGTCTCTCTTTTTAATTTTTTGAATGGATTTTTCCTTTCTCTCTTCCTCAGAACGGTAACAGGAGTGACTGTAACAGGAATGAATTTGCCAAATGCTAATGCTAACTAGCACAGTAGATATTGATTAAATAAGTTAGAATAGAAACATACGTGGATTTACACATTAAATATTAGCAACAGGAATGACGTGACTTATTTGCCCCCCCCCCCCCCCCCCCCCCCCCTCTCCAAATGTCCACAAACAGGTCATAGAGTAAAATACAGAAGAGAGAGAGTCACTGATTGGTTTAGATCGTGGGAAAGTCTCAACAACTTCTTTATTGTGATGTTATTGTTTTTTGTAGTTTGGCAACAGGAATGTCAAAAACCTACGGACACAAAAAAAAACTGCTAACATTTCATAGAAATTAGTAACGAATTAGTAACGGTCTACGAACCAGCCAGAACTCTGCGCTCCTCTGAACACACCTCCCTGGTCACTCCCAAGTTCAAATACAAAAAGTTTGGAGGCCGGTCATTTGCCCCGCAATGTGATTAAGTGATTCTTTTGTAGTTCTAGCAACAATTTACTCATTTTATACCTTATTAAAGATCACAGTCGGGGACAGGCCAAAAACACATTTTATGAAAATTACATTTTTGGATTCTCTTTTTTTTCCTAATAACATTGTTGAAGTTGTTTCAAAACTATTAAATTTTACAAAAAAATATCTAAATAATGTTATGTAACAATCTTTCAACAAATGGTTGTGATTGTGTGCCATTTTGTGGCTGTGTATTTTCTTGGGACGCAAAAGGCATCGTTTTGGCGGAATGACCCTTTCAAGACACTTTTAGAGAAAATCAAACTCGCGAAAACGTGCTTGGTTTGGGTGGGAGTTCGAGGTTTTACGTCGTGACGCGGTTGCTAGGTGACGGGAGCAGCTTCGGGATATCAACGGCGGGCCTAACCTCAGATTTTACGGTCTGCGCGGGCACACATGAAGGAGAGGTCGCCTGTGTCTGTTTACTTTCGGTGTTTTGGAATGCACGTGCCAATGCAATGTACGCACGACGCAAGAGGGACCATACGCAGGACTAGTAATGTAGCAAACGCCCTCTTGGTCCCGCCCACTCGTTTAAAACCGAGCAGAACCGCCGATGGCTCCAGTCCGTTTTTCGCTGAAGTCCCGTAACGATGACCGGAGAGCAGCCGGGGCTCGTCTACCTCGTCACCGGGGGCTGCGGCTTCCTGGGCAAACACCTGCTGCGGGTTTTACTGGAGCAGGAGCGGGAGAAACTTGCGGAGATCAGGGTCTTCGACAAGCACACGGACCACAGTATGGAAGAGCAGAGCACAGGTGAGTGCGGATCTCTCAGGACAGGATGTTTCTCTGTTTTGGGGGGGATTAGCTCGCAGTGTAAAAAAAAAAAAAAGGAAGAAAACTCTGCTCCTCGCTGTATGCACGCTCTGCCCTGCACGTCACGGAAAAATGTATGTTGCAAACACGTGAGTTAAAGGGAACTGCATACGTAGCTCTGCACGATATAATGGCAGCGTTGTGTAGGTTGTCATGAGCTACTTATTAAATCAACCTTGAGTGTGAGTAATTAGTTTTTTGTCCCTTTCTGGAATAGTTCAACAATGTTTCCCTGCCTTACTCTATCTCCTAAACAAAAAGCAAGGTTTTACAAATGCATAATTAGTATATCTGAATATTCTATAGCTGTAAAATGTGCGCATCTTACCAGGTTTTCCTTTCCCCCATTCTATTAATTCATTTCTATCCCACTTGTTGCAGGTGCAGAAAGTTGATTATGTGCTTTTTACAGAGGCATAGACAGTTTTGGTGTTGTCAGTGCATAGGCCTGTGGTTATGTGGCTTCTTGAGGTGTTATTTTAGGCCATCCGGGTTTAAGATTTTTTACATGCGAGATGGTTGATTTATGCTTTAGCAACAGAGTTGGACGTTTGTCTGGTTTAGGCATCGTTTATACCCAGTTTAGACATAATCAGTCTAATGTGGATCTACGTTGGATCCATTTCAGCCCAGGTTTAGCCAAGCAGCTTAGGCATTAGGGCTGGGACGATCCACTTTTGTCTCGATCCGATACATATCACGATACTCAGGGGCCGATCCTATTGCGATACAGTAAGTAATTATAACAAGTGATATGTTTGCCTTAAAGGAATAGGCCACCGTTTTTCCATACTGTGATATGTTCTTACCTGAGCTTAGACGAGTTGATGCGTACCTGCCTGGTCTTTGTGCCCGTGGAAGAGCTTGGTTGCTTCTTGCTTCAACCCGTTTGGAGCTATAGGAATATGTTGGGAGAGGCCAAATGCTAGCAACATCTTTGGTCGTTTTGCGTGACTGAGGGCCGCGGCACACAGTTCTTCCATACTGAGATATGTTCTTACCTGAGCTTAGACAAGTTGATGCGTACCTGTCTGGTCTTTGTGCGTGCCTTTGGAAGAGTGTGGTCGTTTCCAACTTCACCCCCGTTTTGAGCCATAGGAATACACTGGGAGAGGCCAAATGCTAACAACATCTTTGGTCATTTTGTGTGACTGAAAGCACGCACAAAGACCAGACAGGTACGTATCAACTCGTCTAAGCTCAGGCAAGAACATATCTCAATATGGAAAAACGGTGGCCTGTTCCCTTTAAATGTGTGAAAGGAAATGCCTCCACAAGTATTGAAAGTATTGCGATCCAAGTCCGATCCGATATTTTGTCCCAGCCCTATTTGGTTTACTTTGAGAACGACTGGCATAGATTAAATACATTACATAAATACATGCGTTTTCCTTTTGCCTTGAGCTTTAGTAAATGTTTAATTAATGTTAATGCAGAATCGTTCATGATTTCCCGCTGCATTTGGGGCGGGTACTTTCTCCACATTTTAGCCAGTATCCCGTGGTTAATGATCTGGCTGAGGGACAACCTGCTCCTGGCATGTTTTAAGAGGTTTAGAATGCCAAGTATTGAAGCACCAGTCTTGTTTTGTCGGCTGCACGTCAGTCTTGCTGCTGCTTATCAGTTGAAATAATTGACCTTGACAGATATCGTTGCTCTTTGAACGGATGCAATTTGCTCAGGCCATTTTCCTGACATGTTGCTGGCAAGCTCCTGCATGTGCTGTAATTGGGGTCACGCGCCGTTCTTTATTAAAAGAAGGTTCAGCAAATATTTATCATTTCATTCGTATTAAATCATAGGTCTCCAAACTCTGGCCCACAGTTCCAATGGCAGGACTTTTTACTGCAAGTTTAACGTTCTTTATGATTATGACCTCCTTAACGGTTTGGTGTGAGTCAGAACTGGCATAAAGGGTCTATGCTTCAGTAAAGGTGTAAACCTCAGCTAAATGCATCCGCTTAAACGGGTTTCACTATGTAGCTCTGAATTTGTGGTACATTTCATAAATTAAAGAAGACACTTCTGTTTTCAGGGCGTGGTATTATTTACGTTCTTATAATCAGAGCTGGATGCTGTTTTTTCTATGCCGATGCTTTAACCTCTTATCCCCCACCTCAACTGAGCGCATTTCCTCAGGTTTGGCTTTACCCGAATCTAAAAGCTTCTAAACTGGAGAGCAACTGTGTATAATTCCTCATTGCTCATTTGGAAGCTAAGAACTACATCGTCTATTTTTTCATCATGTTTTTGTTGTTTTTTCTTTGTTTTGTTGTTGTGTTTTTTTTTCCTTCACATTTTTGTGTCACTTTTTGTGTCATTTTTATGCTTCTTTTTCAAGCTTTTAGGTTTGGGTAAAGCCAAACTCGAGAAAATGTGCTCAGTTCAGGTGTGGATTAAGAAATGAAACCTGTAATGTGTCATTACCTGTACGAACATGTGCAATTACTTTCTTGTTCCCTGTACAGGTGAGGATTAAGAGGTTAATGATACTTAGTTTTCGATACCGATACCTGAACGATATTCTTTCGATATTCTAAAATATTGGTCATCTAGAACCAGAAAACCGAGCCAAAATAGCCCATAAAAGACCATTTATTTTAACTTTGTATCATTTATTTGAGCTGAAACAACCAAGTAGCTTGTTTTAATTTACCTGACACTTAATCTGAAATACTTCGTCACTTCTGATATAAAGTTCAGTGAGTAAGAGCTGTGACGCTTGTAGCACCTGTTGATCCAATATTTCTTTTTCCTCAGAAATAGGAAATGCCTTTTCCTTCTGTGGAACTGACGTCAGTTATTCAGATCTGGTATTACACTGCATAGAATTCCAAATATTTCCTTTGATGGTAGTGCTTGGTTTGACCGGCTTTAAAAACAAACAAACATGGATTTAGTGGCTTAGTGTTGTATTTACTCTCAACAGCTTGTGTGACTGAAATCTAAAGCCACTTTTTTTTCTTTTTTTTTTGCTTCACCTTTTGTAGGGAGAAAGAAGACATTAAGTGTTGTGCTTGTGCTTGTTTGACCTGGTAATTGCAGATCCTAAACCAGGTTAAAACCTAATTTTGCACATTTCACCACATAATTTTGGCCTGCCCTTCATCCCCATTCACAGGTTTCAATCAGATAATGTTTTTTTTTCCTTTTCTGTTCTCCTATTCAAGCACTTTTGGCCTTCCGCCATGTTTATTTCCCATACCGACTTTGAAGCTAAGCAGGGACGGGCCTGGTTAGGACTGGGATGGGAGACCGTTTGGGAACACCAGGAAGCCTGGCGACAGTACTGAGTGTGTGCGTGGTTGGTGCTGCCGTCCGTGTGCGCGCATCCAAACAGGGCGGTGTGTGCGTATGTGTGTGTGTGCGCGCGCGTGTGTGCGTGTGTGTGTGTGTGTGCGTGCGCGCGTGTATGTGTGCGCGCGCATCCAACCAGGGCGATGTGTGTCATTGTCACTCACCGCTAACCTGCAGACGCTCCGCACGGGTACAGTTACATCCTCCAAAACACATCTGCGTGTCTTTGTTTAATGCTCCGTCCACACCAAACTCGTTTTGACGCCTCCAAAGCGTCAGGTTTACATTTAAAATACATGGAGGACGCGCCTCCGGGGGGCGTCAAGATGTCCCGCAGCGCGTCACGCGCCTCCTCCGCGGCGCGTTTTGAGGTTTTTCGCGCTTGGTGAGCGTTTGACGCGCCTCCAGGGCGTCGAGCGCGGCCGACGCTCGAGTTGGGAAATGTTGAACTTTTTGGCGAAATTCGCGAGCGTCGACCAATCAGGAGCTTTCTCCCCATAGTGACGTACGTTGTAGCTAAGCCACCGGGGCAGATTCTACGCCGGCCCCACAGATGTCAACAAGTCGCAAGTCACGGACGTTTAGCTTCTTTGTGAACCGGAGCTACAGCCGCTCTGGGACTTTTTTTTTTTTAGAAAGACACATCAGTGCTTCTTTATCTAAACACCAGGATTAAAAGCGGCGGAAGTACCGTTGAAAGCGACTCTCGTGCGAGCGCAGCTCCTGGAGCAAATGGTGAAACTCGCCAAACTGAGAACGCCTTCGGACGATCTCATGAATCCAGACACGGCGCCGACGAGCCCGTAGACGACGTTGTCTGGCTTTATGAAGCAATAAAAGCCAAGCCACTCTCTCTATGTCATCCATGTTGATAACTGATAACTGACAACGGCTCCCAACGCGCTCCACGACGACGCTCTTGACGCGCGTCGAGAGCGTCTTGACACTTGGTTACGAGCGTCTGACTTGAATGAGCACAGGCGTCCAACAACGGGCGTGACGCGCGTTTTTGACGCCCAAATCGAGTTTGGTGTGGACGGAGCATAAGTCTCTCCTGCAGTGACCGAGGCTGTGGTTCATTTTACATCCAGGGCTGCGTAATGTTAGAGACGCAGACAAATGCGTAACATCCAATCCTGCCCATATACGTCTCCTAAGCTTTGTCTCCGACAAAACAGTACACGCTACACATTGCCCAAAACCTGCTCAAACACGAGCCTCTAATCACACGCGCTGCTCCGACTGATTTATCCTCCGTGTGCGTAAAAGCGAAAATGAAACTACTACTTAACGAGCGCATGGCCTGCACTGCGTAGTTTTTTTTCTTTTTTTTTACTTTGCTGCTGGACCATTTGTTTTCTATTTTGCTTTCACGTATTGTGAGCCCAGAGGTACATTTTATTCTAAAGCAGCTTTGAACGCATTGCCAATTTCATTGTTAGGTTATAAATACTGTCTAACAACGATCATTAGGCTATTTCAGTTCAAAACCTAATCATTATTTTTTTTATTGTACACTACCGTGATGCACCAAACCACGGGTCCTGCACCGTGAACTAAACCGTTAGAGCTGAACCCCTAATATTTATCCATAATTATTCCACTGTCTCTTGAATTCTATTCCCTGAGTTTAGCGAAAATATTGTCGATGTAGTTTATAAGAAAGGAGCACGGGTGCATCAAACACTCCAATTGCAGTTTGTTTGACATTATTTTTAGCATTCATTATTTTACACATTTGTAGTGGCCACAGTTTTTGGAATGGGTTGGGAACCACTGGTCTACAGCTGAACTGTGTGACGGGTTGGACATTTCTTTGTAATCACTCATAATCTCAGAATATCTAATGTGGAGACTAGCGAGGCCCGGCCAAAGGCCGGGTCTCAGCTAGTGATAGAATATTTGGCTTTGAATTGTGTGTCACTATGGCAGTAGTCCTTATTTTCCTGCCAAATCGGTGCCTTTTTAGCTTTAAAACTGATTTTTCTTGATATTTTTTTAATTGGCATATATTTAGGTGCACAAAAATGCATCTCAGTCTCTCTTTTTTTGTTTTTTTATGGATTTTTCCTATCTCTCTTCCTCAGAATGGTAACAGGAATGACCAAATTTGACTAATTTGGCAAATGTAGGCCAATGCTAACTAGCACAGAAGCACAGGCTGTACCCACTGAAACAACATTTCTTGTAGATGTTGATTAAATAACTTATAACAGAAACTACTAGAAATACTTGGATTTACACGTTAAATATTAGCAACAGGAATGACGTGACATATTTGCCCCCGCCTCTCCAAATGTTCACAAGCAGTTCATAAAGTAAACTATGAAAGAGAGTCACTGATTGGTTTAGATCTTTGGAAAGTCTCTTCTGAATGTAACAACTTCTTGATTGTGATGTCATTGGACTGAACCATTATTAATACAGTATGTGGAGAGTTTTTTGTAGTTTGGTAACAGGAATGACAAAAACTTAGGGACACACATAAAACGGCTTGTGGCTGTTTATATCCTTGGGACGCAAAAGGCACCGTTTTGGCGGAATGACTCAAATAACCCATGGATTGGCCACACACAGAAGAAAGCATGAGAGCACATTTAACTACGAATGTTTTCAGAAAATAGATTAGTTATCAGCTATTGATTCTATTTTCATGTCAAAAATGGAGCGAGGGAGGAGCACTGCCGCCCGGTCCCTCGGTGAATCACCTCTTCCATTGTTTATTATGCAGGTCCCTCCAACGCAGTTTCAACCTGACCTCAGCAGTAACTGGATCCATCTCACCCGCAGGCCGACATTCAGACCTTTGTTTTTCAGACCGAGACGAGACTCACGCGCCCACGAAACCTGGGCTGCACTCCTGTAGGGCGACAAAAAAAGCCAATCAAAGTTCCTGTATGTTTTCGCATGTTTTTGTTCATTAAGGAAGGTAAACGGAAAAGTAGGATGCCCTTTTTGTCGCAACTGGCCACATTAATCTGACCGGAGAAATGTCGTACCAAGAACACAATTATGTATGTGTTTGGGCGGAATTGGAACCAGTAATCTCCTGGTTTACAAGTGTATGCGTAAACTGGCCGCAATAAAAAAACAATGCCATTGTGCAGAAATGATGAGCAGCAGAGGCATTTTCAGAGCTGGATTGATCAAAACGGAAAGAAATGGTCCGGACTAGCGCGACACCTTGTGACAGCATCAGGCGGAACCATGTCATTTGAGCTCTTGACAAAAAGGCTGACTGAATGTGAATGAATATGTTTTTTGTGGATGCCAAATTTCATGGATAATCGCTGAAAAAAGGGTGTTTTATTTGAAATATTAAACAGAACACGTCATTTGACCATCAAAAATGCCTGCTGTAGGCGTTGTATTTTTTCTTCAGAGAAAGCAGGACTAACATGGAACTGAATCGAGAACAATGGGTGTTTAGGTTCTGTCTGACTTTGGGCCTTAGGCGGGGGGAAAGGGGCCAACAAAGACACCCATTCACTCTGGGATCCATTCACTGTGGGTCATATAGAGTTACCGGACGTCGCGGTTTGGGCGGTGGGAGCAAGAGGAGAGAGCCTGCAGTAACACAGGAGGACTTTGTGTTCTGTCTGTTTTATCTGAGCAGTGTTCAAAGTCCATCACTGTTTAGTTATCAACCTGCTCTATCAGAGAACCAAGGGACAGCAGGGCACGTTGAGCAAATGAAGGTGATTTTGTGAAGCCCAAAAGTCTCTCTCCGTGGAACCTGCTCAGGTTCCAGAAATCCCTATTCATTTTCCTCGTAGACCTTTGAGTTGATCCAGTTTAAAGACACTGGAGGCTAACAGACTATACCAACGTAGCCTGGCCTTAGCCATCCGTAAACTCCGGTCGATTAGAATTTCCCTATATGTACGTCTGGGTCTGATCTCAGTGGCTGCGTTACATCGGTAGAATTTCTACCTACCATTCAGCGAGCGGGGGAGGCGGGGGTTGTAGGTGACGTCAAGCACCACATTTGCTGGTTGTAGTTTGGCAATGGCGGCGGATACAAAAGTAATGGGAGCTCTTCAATCCGTTCTGGCTCGGCTCCCTTGGAATGTGCAAGGAATGTCCCCAAGAGTTATGATAGAGTTATGATAGAGTTATGATAGAGTTATGATAGAGTTATGATAGAGTTATGATAGAGTTATGATAGTGCTATGATAGTGCTATGATAGAGTTGTGATAGAGCTGTGATAGAGCTATGATAGAGATATGATAGAGTTATGATAGAGTTATGATAGAGTTATGATAGTGCTATGATAGTGCTATGATAGAGTTGTGATAGAGCTGTGATAGAGCTATGATAGAGTTATGATAGAGTTATGATAGAGTTATGATAGAGTTATGATAGAGCTATGATAGAGTTGTGATAGAGTTGTGATAGAGTTGTGATAGAGTTATGATAGATGCTTCACTCACTCGGGCGCATTACATACGTCACGACCAAACGCTAGTGAAAATCAATCGTTTCAAAGGAGTTCACCCCTCCCACCTGATAACGGAGCTCCATTGTGAAGGGCCAGACCCTTGTAGAAAATGCAATGAGTACGAGAGTCTGGTAAAACCAGGCCAACACCAACGTGACAATGCCAGGATTCATCAGGCTCAATTCAACATTGGATCTTTTGACATTGCAGAAGCTTATTGAAACAACACCATAGAGTATGAGAGTATGAACTTCTAACCTAACAATCACACCCTTTTAAACCTAAATTAATTGAACCCAGCTAGTTTTAAAACCCCATGGAGACGGCACACTTTATTTGCTTAACTTGCATACTGCAGCTTCTGAGATTTTGCAACCGTCCAAATTGCGATGTTGATTCAAAGCTTGTGTTCCTTCCGTTCCTAGCCTTCTGTGCATTTTTCCAGGCCGTTGAGAGGTCCACACTGGAACCTCCTTGAGACAGGAATGCTTGCTCTCCAGTCAAAGTGCTGATAAGCAAAGACGGCTTCAGAAAGCAACTTTGGAACTCACGCGATTAGCCCTGAGAGCTCCCTGAGGCGGGAGAGATAACAGGTGTCCTTGGCCTTGACTTGGTTTTAGCTTGTAGCATTATTGCTGTTTCATAAAGAGATTAGCTCTAAATAACTTGCTGGTGACAGACTTGCTGTGATGTAACTTAGCTTTACCGGTCTCACGCCTCTTCTTTTCGACTGCGATACCAAGTGGCTGTGGGCGAATTGTTCACGGGTGACGCAGTGGATTCTTTATACAGCTGACTGATGATCAATTATTTCTTGCACAGGGTTACTGTTGGGCATGTTGTGATGTAGCAACTGTTTAAAGAATCTGGAATCTCTGGTACTGGTGATTTGCAATAGTTTTGGTTGGAGCAGTTTGTCATTTGATTACTATGTACAGATTGTGCTCTAACTAAGCAAACTCGCCCTGCTTTGACATTAATGAGAAATGGATGATGTGGTCCGTGATTGCTTAGTGAAGGGGTTGACTTGTTTGTTTGGTGGCTGACTGGGCGGATCAAGGAAGAAGGTTCAAGTGAGGGCGGTTATGGCCACACATTGAACACTCAACATCCGAAACTCCATCTTTGCCAAACCAATGACGATATTTACATTTAACTCTACATTTACAGAGGAAGAATTTCTCCTTCCAGTGGCAGTCGTTTTTTGGGGTAGACGTGTCATACTATGGCAATTTAAGCTTGGAAAGTTGACTTGAGATCACATTATGTAAATTTAGTGTCTAAAAAATAAAAAAGTATACATTTTTGTAATGTTATGTCTTGTCCGTAATTAAGTTATGACGGTTTCAATTATAGTATGAATGTAATTTTTAGACTGATTGAGACTTCTCGTTTTCAGTCAGCTCAGTCAGAAAATGAGCCCTCCCACAACTTCCTTTGTGCACCTATTTTAAATTGTTTATGTTATAAACTCTTGCGTATAATTTCGGAACCATAAGAGATAGAGATTTACCGTTTTTTGTTTTGAAATCGACAGATTTTGGTCTTTCAAAACGAGGTCCCTCTGAAGTACCTACTATGCATGAATAATTAGCGCCCCCTGCTGGCACACTTCAACACTGACACATTTAGAAGCTTCATACACAGGATTATAGACGAGACATTTCTAAAATTTGGCCCAAAATATCAGTGGTGCATATCGGCATCAGCCAATCAGAATCCCTGATTATCGGCATCAGTCTCAGAAAACCCACATCGGTCGACAAATATTTCTATATAATTCTATGATTGAAACCTTTACTATAATAATAAAAGTTTAATTGTAGCCTATTTTACATACAAATAGCCTACTTAAACTACTTAAAATATTGGCCTAGGCAAGGCAAGGCAAGTTTATTTGTAGAGCACAATTCATACACAAGACAATTCAAAGTGCTTCACAGTTGCATAAACACAAGAAAACAAGTAGAATCAATAAAAACATCAATTACAGTAGGCCTGTCTCACATCCTCATGAAGACTGTTCCTCACCGTGTTTATTATTGACTCTGGGAACCACCAGGCTTATATATCGGCTATCGGCCATGCCAACCCCCATCATATCGGGATCGGTATCGGACACCAAAAATCCATATCGGTCGAGCCCTAGTAATTTTCCATTTATGGAAATTGTACGATTATACAATATTGAATGAATCTTCTGCATTACACATACTAACAGTACTCCACAATATGTACAACCCCTGAGATTTTTTTTTAATCAGTTTTAGACAAAATACTTAGAGCTTGTTAACTTAAAAATGTTGATTCTGGCTTGACATCCACTTTTTTCTTTATTATTTCAGAAACCACAAAGACATCAACTCCAACCTTTGTACACTCACTGTTGGGGTTATCAAAAACAATCATGCAGAGTTTGAAGTAAATCCAAAAATACTGTTGACTTGACATTGAGTGACCCTATATAAGTGGATTCGGCATCTCACCGAGCGCAAAGCATGCTGGTCCAGGTTAAAGGTCCGGCCTACCCAGACCGTATCCCAAACTGTTAACATGACCGAGTGTGACACAGATATTGGATATTTTGTGTTAAAAATCGATGTTTTAAAGGAATTCTGTAAGAAACGGGAACACAGTGTTACTGAGAAGAGAAAAATAACTTGTGGTCCTTTATAAACCAATAAATAAGAAACAGTTTTTGTATTAAGTAAATCGACGTATCGGTTACAAATCGCATTACTAGTCACGACATTCTGGATCTTTTCTTACAGTAGGAAATGTGATGAGTACGTATGGTGGCTCCATATACAATGCTGTGAGGTTCCTTTATTGCACTCGTGAATAGAGCAAAACTCTTCCAATGGACTGATTAAGCCACGTGGACAGTCTCACTGCAATGGAGAATGAACGCGAACCTGGCATATCGCTGTAAAACAACTTTAAAGCAGCACTATGTAACGTGTTTACCTTAATAAATCCTTCCCGTAGTTCCTGTGGGGGTAATACAAGTGTTTATGGGATGATTGGAGGGTCTTTCATCTCCCCCTGGTGTCTCTGGCCAGAAAACCGTGTTTGCAACTTGGCTGCCACCGGACCGGAGCCACCAATACACACTAATAGAATCACGAAGAAGAAGCTAACAGGCTGACGGGCAAAGCTAACTGCGGGCTAGCGCCACTTAAACAGTATTTACAGCCAAGTTTGAGTGAATAAAATGATCTCCATTGTATAATTGGATGTATAATATCCCTCTCTCCCTTCGCCTTTTCTGTCAGCGCAGTATTTACTCTCCAAGAAAATGAGTACTGCTTTAAGCGACGTAATAGTCATTAAATAGCTGGTTGTTCTATGATAGTCTGGTTTTAATGGGCTTTGTTGACATCATGGGTAGGTGTGAACTTTGACCAGAACGCATACGTACTGACAATGCTGATTTGGCTTATTATATTAAGTATTTTTTCTTTGTCCCAGAGCACACCAAGGTGGTGGTGATCCAGGGCGACATCACGGACTACAGCTGTGTCCTGGAGGCGTCCCGGGGCGTGGACGTGTTCATCCATGCAGCCAGCCTGGTGGACGTGTGGCACAAGGTCCCCGAGTCTGTCATCTACAGCGTCAACGTCAAAGGTAAGTCTCAGGACAGAGTTCACATCGTTGCACGTTGGGTGGGATTGTGGCATTGAGTTCGAAGGTCTTTTTAAAGTTTCCCTGGAGAGTCCCTGTGGGGCCTTGATGTGGCGGAGGTGGTGACAGTGAGCAGGAATAAGCGTTTTTTCACAGTTTTACAGCGGAAAAATGCACTAAAGCAAAGGAAGTCCACACCCTGCACCACACTGTCTGCCTCCCAACCACCACCCAACCGCGTAGCTACACCCCCCCCGGTTCCTGTCCCTGCTTTAAACAAGGCCAGCTTGAGTTTATGGGGGACGTAAATCCTACTGGGAGACTGGTAATTGGGCTTAGTTAGAACTGTATCTTAACCCACAACATGAATAATTCTCTTTCTCGACTGCATTATCCCTCTCTCTTTGCAATTTTTTGTTACTCATTTGCTTCTAAAATTGTCGGCCCATTTGGTGAGATCGTCATATGGTGAGTAACTGTTTAATGCAGCTGAAACTGGACATATCATGCATAATTGAGGCTTAAAAACACTCTTTTCGGGCGCGTCAGAGTCAATATTTTCCGTTAAAATAGATTTTGAATTGGCCTGAAGCGCCCTCTGCAGGAAAAAAGTATTCAGAGCTTCAGCAGTAGAAGAAGAAACAACCAAAGTGAAGAGGATTAGTACTGGAAACTTGAAACTGTGAAGGAAGCAAATACTACTTCCGTTCTGGGAAGGGAAACGCATCGCTATCACATGGTTGAAAAAAAAGTGAAAAACAGACTTTAAAGTTAGTGTAAATAATGTTCTTTTTTATAAATATGATGGGGGCGTTTTTGTGATTGTTGCGTATCATAAACACAATTTATATAAAAGCAGTATCTGTTTGAGTTCTAGGTGGAGCTTAGTGACATAAGCAGGGATTTGACTCAGATCAGGTTATGTGTGTGGTTTTTAACGCACAGTTGGGTGCTTATTCTTTTTATAAGCACCAACTCAACCAGCATGAATCACTGACGCCGTTTACCAGTTCAGTCATGCAACGCTTTTAAAATGACTGACTGAGATTTTTAAGCTGGAGCTGATGTGTCCTCATCAAAAATAAACATGGAGGAGTGGTTTGTTTCATTCACACATGATTGTTTTACTCAGTCATCTTGCTAAAAATAGGCAGCTTATTATGAATTTGTTCTACACTGTTGACTCTAGATCAAACTTATCTATGCAGTAGTGCCTGGAAGTATTTTAAAAGCATAATTTGTCTCCTTAAAAGGAGAACAAGCGCCCCTCACATTCTGACATACACTGCGTTCCAAATTATTACGCAAATGACATTTTTCTCTGATTTTCTAAATTGTCAACTCAAATGAGAGTCAGCATAATTTTCAAGTCTTTAACTGGTAGAGGATCATTTAAATGTGGTGGAAAAAATTTCCTAGTGATAACAGTATTTTTTTCAAAAATAAATATAGTAAAAACCTCAAAATCCACTGTTCCAAATTATTATGCAATTCATCGTTTCAATACATTTTAAAGCTTGTATTTAACTGAAAATGGTCATTTGTTGTATTTGTAGCATTAGGAGGTCATACTTACTGAAATCAAAAGCTATTTCAATCAAAAAAATATTAACAGGTCAAGTTATATTTTAACATAGGAGCCCTTGTGTGATAGCAGCTTTAAAATTCTTAAATCCATTAAAATTGTAAGTTTTTGGACAGTTTCTGCTTGGATTTGTTTGCAGGATGTTAGAATAGCCTCCCAGAGCTGCCGTTTGGATGAAAACTGCCTCACACCCTCATAGAAGTTTTTTTTGTTGAGGCTCCAAATGTTCTCAATAGGGTTGAGGTCACGGGAGGAGGGGGTCCACATCATGAGTTTCTCTCCTTTTTTGCCCATAGCAGCCAGTGATGCAGAGGTATTCTTTGCAGTATGACATGGTGCGTTGTCATGCATGAAGAGGATTTTGTTCGGGAAAGCACAGCTCTTCTTTTTGTAGCATAGAAGACAGTTGTCAGTCAAAAACTCCACATATTTTTCAAAGGTCATTTTCACACCTTCAGGGAGCCTAAAAGGGCCTAATGGGGCCGACCAGTTCTCTCACCATGATTCTGGCCCAAAACATGACTCCGCCACCTCCCTACTGACGTCACAGCCTTGTTGGGACATTGTGGTCATTCACTAACCATTCACTACTCCATTGATTTGACCATCCAGGTCTACACGGCGCTCATCAGTGAACAAGACTGTTTGAAAATGAGTCCTCATGTATTTCTGAGCCACTGCAGCCGTTTCTGTTCATCAGCATTCAATTAACCGTTTAGGGGAGGCCCGGATAGAAGGTTTATGCACAACTGCAGCCTCTGGAGGGTCCTACACCTTGATGTTTGGGGGACTCCAGAGGCACCAGCAGCTTCAAATACCTGTATGCTGCTTTGTAGCATCTGTTCTCTTAATCTGATGTGTTTGTCTGGCAGAAACCGTCCATATTGTGCCTTTATCAACACAAAACGGAGTGTGCTCTGAATAATCCACAAATCTCTTATCAGTACGATGATTACACTTAATCTTTCATGAAATATCGAAGGTTTTCATACCTAGACCAAGGCATTCAACTATTCCATGCTTTTAATCAGCAGAAAGTCCCTTTTTCTTTCCCATATTGCTTGAAAATGATGATCTGCATAATAAAGTGGAACACCCTTTTTCAGTAGTTTTTCCCTTAACTGGGCTTAACCTGAAAACTAATTATCCCAGGTCTCTGAGATTAATGTCAGTGATTCATAGAGCCCCAAGACACGACACCATCCATGAGTTTCATTATTATTGTTTTGTTTTTTACCTTTTTGACACAAAAATCCAATTTGCATAATAATTTGGAACGCAGTGTATGTCGTTCCTGTCAATATACTGACAGCACCGGGCTGGGCTGGGCGGGCACCAGTGCTTACAGGATCTGTATTCCTAGTCACCGAATCCCAGAAAGAAATCCCAACTTCTGGCAAGTGGCCTCTTCTTTCGTAAGTTCATAGCCAAACGCGCATTTCTCCGTGACATTATCGTTAGGTAAGAAAAAAGAACAGGTGTCCAGAGTAGGTTAGAAAGAGCTCCTTCTTCACAACTTTCAATGCAAACATGACATCTGTTCAGACGCTCGGGGTGTGCGTTTGTTTTCCCTGCGGGGGCAGCGCGGACGCCTCGGGCACTTCCTTTTTTTTTTCCTTCTTTATTTCTTTCTTAAAACAAAAGTAATGAAAAAGTGGTTTTATCAATTAAAATCGGGCCATAAGGCATTACGTTACAGACGTCGGGCACTTCCTGTTTCAAATCAGTCGTTTTCCGGGAGAGGGCGAAGCAGCTGCTCAGAGAGCGGGATTCAGGAGGATTGCCGAGAACTGCGTGAATGAAGCCAAAAAACACTCTGTGGGTGTTTCTGTTAAGGAAATAGGATTACAACATGGTTAAAAGCTCCAAACCGTCAATTTTGCCTGATGTAGGACCTTTTAACAGTTCTTGGTAAATTACAACACTGGCACCTGCATGTTTATTCTGTACCTTTGCAGCATTATTCCTCACTTTTTCTATACCAGTAGTCTCTTCACCTTTTACCAGCTTGATTTATTGATTCATTTACTACATTTTTTGAATAACTGAGAGCTGTCACTAGAGCAGGTCTGGGTCAAAATTATTAAAAAATATATTTTCTTAAGGTAAATAACTTAATATATCACTTAATAACTGTATTGCAATATATTGGCCCCTGTGTATCGTGATACATATCGTATTTTGACAAAAGTCTGCCCTAGTGCTCAGTATATCGTATTGGCACATGTCAGTACATGTCAGTACGCGTATCGTATCGAGGCACCTGTATTGTGTTACTTGAATATATTTGTCTAACCATTGTCTTTGTTCAGAATATATCACGACATGCACTCTGACCACTCCAATAAAAGGCATAAATTGAGCTATTCAACATAATAAATACCTCCATTTTGTGCACCTATAAGAAAAATTGGGAATATGTCTTGTAAGAAGGAATCTCTATTGCGATACACTTGAATCAGGATACAGATCTTTTCGTGAAGTTGTTGTTAATACCCAGTTAGTTTTCATGGCATTGGTCCACAATACTTTTTTACGCTTTAACAGATTAAAAACAATAAGTGGATTCGGCATCTCACTGAGCGCAAAGCATGCTGGTCCAGGTCAAAGGTCAGGAAAACTACCCAGACCGTATCCCAAACTGTTGACATGACCGAGTGTGACACAGATGGTGAATATTTTGAGCGTTAGAAATCAACGTTTTCAAAGAATTCTGTAAGAAACGGGAACACAGTGTTGCTGGGAAGAGAAAAAGAACTCGTGGCCCTTTATAAACCAATAAATGATGCTGATTTGGCTTATTCAATGCTTGTATATGTTGTATATGTTGTATATTTGCCTGAACAGCCGGAACTTTCTATGGAATATTTAACAATAAGTTAATAACTAATAAACGTATTCTAGTAGCCACATGCAGTACTAGTTATTGCCCAGTGTTTTTAGAGCTGTTCATGATAAAGTTGGATCAAAAATGAAATCCCTAAAGAATAAGTGAGGGATTTTGTGGGGATCTAGTAGCATACAGTAGCATTTGAATGAAAATGCCTGTTGTTGTCGCATATTTAATGAGCTTTTCCCCACATTGATCTTATAGCTACATGTGGGGCTTGTGTTGTATCCAGCATCTGCAAACTTCTATAGGGTCCAAATCCTGACTTTTCCCTACGTTCCTCCACATTTTGTTCCTGAACATGCCTGAACCTGGCCCTTTGTATGTGAACAATTACCCCAAAATTACAAAGGCATGTCAGGATCGTGCACCTCTGGCAGCTCGTCTCCGACTGCCAATGACAGATAATATGACGAGAGATAAGAAAAATGCTACAACGCCTTGAAACATTACAGGAATCTTAAGTCTGCCACATGTTGCTCTGATAAATCTACAGGATGCCACGGCCGCGCCAAGACAAATGTTTTATATTACAACTTTAAATAGACTTCGGGACAGCCTGTGTCACTAAACAGACCACAGATTTCCTTTGGTTGAGGTATCGCTGCAACCAATTTGGAGGAAACCCACGGAAAACATTAAAATGCAGCGTAACTCATTGTTTTTGTTGTTGTCTGTTTTTCTGTGCAGTATTGCTCTTTTTCATAACAACCCGACTGACCCGAGCACATTTTCTCCAGTTTGGCTTTACTCTTAAATCTTAAAGCTTCTCAACTGGAGAGAAACAGTGTAATGCCTCATTTGAAAGCTAAGACTGACAAAAGTGATTATGAAAGAAGAACGTAACTTTTCTGTCACGTGGTCGTCATGTTTTTGTCACATTTATTTGTGGCGTTTTGTCTCTTTTTTTTGTTACTTTTTTGTTGTGTTTTCGCAACGTTTTGTCATTTTTGTGTTGTGGTTTTGTCGCTTTTTTGGTGCTTTTCCGGCGTGTTTTAGTTACTTTCTTGTCGTGTTTTGTGTTCTTTTTTGTTTTGCTTTCTTGTTGTGTTTCGTGCTCATCTTTGTCACTTTTTTGTCGTTTTTTGTCACTTTTTTGTCACTGTTACGTTTTTGTTGCTTTGCCGAGACGTTTTTTTGTTGTTTTGTTGCTTTTCTGGCATGTTTTTGTTGCTTTCTTGTCTTGTTTTGTGCTTTTTTTTAACACTTTTTGGACATTTTTTTGTCACATCTTTGTCAATGTTTGTTAAGTTTTCGTTGCTTTGCTGGGCCTTTTTTTTTTATTATTATTTTTTTTAACTTTTCCGGCACAGTTCTTGTTCTGTTTGTGCTTTTTTTGTCACTTTTTTTGTCATTTTTTTGTCACATTTTTGTCACTGTTACGTGTTTGTTGCTTTGCTGGGACGTTTTTTGGTGCTTTCCTGTCGTGTTTCGTGCTTTTTTTTTTTGTTGTGTTTTGTGCTTTTTTTTTGGTCGTGTTTTGTGCTTTTTTTGTCGTGTTTTGTGCTCTTTTTTTGTCACTTGTCATTTTTTTTCCACTTTTTTGTCACTGTTACGTTATTGTTGCTTTGCCGAGACGTTTTTTGTTGTTTTGTTGCTTTTCCGGCATGTTTTTGTTGCTTACTTGTCCTGTTTTGTGCTTTTTTTGACACTTTTTTGACATGTTTTTGTCATATCTTTGTCACTGTTTGTTACGTTTTCGTTGCTTTGCTGGGCCTTTTTTTTAATTTCTTTTTTTTTACTTTTCCGGCACGGTTTGTTGCTTTCTTGTCCTGTTTGTGCTTTTTTTTGTCACTTTTTTGTCATTTTTTTGGTCACATTTTTGTCACTGTTACGTTTTGTTGCTTTGCTGGGACGTTTTTTGGCGCTTTCTTGTCGTGTTTTGTGCTTTTTTTTGGTCATGTTTTGTGCTTTTTTTTGTCGTGTTTTGTGCTTTTTTTTTGTCGTGTTTCGTGCTTTTTTTTGTCGTGTTTCGTGCTTTTTTGTCGTGTTTCGTGCTTTTTTTTGTCATGTTTTGTGCTTTCTTTTGTCATTTTTTGTGCTTTTTTTGTCATGTTTTGTGCTTTTTTTTGTCGTGTTTCATGCTTTTTTTTTGTCATGTTTTGTGCTCTTTTTTTGGTCGTGTTTTGTGCTTTTTTTGTTGTGTTTTGTGCTTTTTTTGTCATGTTTCGTGCTTTTTTTTGTCGTGTTTTATGCTCTTTTTTTTGTCACTTGTCATTTTTTTTCACATTTTTGTCACTGTTTCTTACGTTTTTGACGCTTTTTGGTTCCCATTTTTGTTGTCGTGTCATCCTTGTTTTCGTTACTCTTTTGATGTTTTTTTTTTTTAAGCTTTTAGATTTGTGTAAAGCCAAACTGAATGTTCTCGTGTGGGAGTTAAGAGGTTAAACCTGAGTTGAAAGCCGAGTTGCTGGCTCATCATTCCCTCTCTCTGATTCATGGCTGATGTGATTATTGGGCACAATAGTGTTCAGTGAACCGTCCACATCCACAGATACACTGAAGGCTTTGTCCGAGCAGACGGGGCTGTTCGCCGTCTGTTTACCTCTAATAAAGTCACACACTGATTCACAAACCTTTCACCTCTGCAGATTATTGCCATGAAGCTGATGTCACGCAGAACAGAGGAGGAGCTTGTTCCTTACGGTCTCGGTATTTACCTGTGGGGGGATTAGCTCCGTTTTAATCCATCATTTTCCACTTTTAAATTGTTAGTTTATAGAACTAAGTGACTGCCATCCTGGGATTTATTAACTTTGAAAGAAAATGTGATTAGTTTGTTTGTTGAAAAAATGCTCTCATTTGAAGCCAACGTAAACATTGTAAAAAGAGCAGATGGATGTAATTCCTTTTATGGAGCGGGTTGTTTTCGAAGTTCCAAGTAACGCTGCAACATCAATAACAGTTGAGTCAACATCACAATATAATGGTTGCAATTAGAAAATTACAAAAACACTGCAGTGATTTAGGCAATGTAATCTTTATGTAACACCTTGTAGTTTGACCCAGGCTGTAATGACGAGACCAGTCGAGAAGGTTTTGTGGCTTTTGTATGAAGCTCTGGAATCACAAATTGTCAGGACATGTGATTCCAAGTGGTGACGTCACAGCTCTACTTCCGGATTCACATAGACCGGCAGGAAAACTACAGAAAAACTCTTCAATACCACAATGAATATTTCTGAAACTCAACTGAGAGTTGCTGAACATACTTATTTATCAGGCCCAAAAGTGCTAAAGTCCGAGGCGGCGCAGCAGCTTAATGTTAATTTATACACTGTACAAATGAATTTACCGGTTGGCGAGTCCTATAGGTGGAAAATGCTGCAGGACATTTTCCTGCGTCGTAAACAGTCCCTGCTGCCTAAAGTGCACTGACAGTCTTAAATGTATAGCCTGAGCGGTAACCATAGGAGGGTGGGACTTTGTTAGACATTGTGATTAGTGAGTTTGTTTGAACTTGTAGACGTTAGGCCTTTAAGGCTGCATCCATAGCGGAAGAAGCCACATTATATATTATTGCGCAGCCTAAAACCATAATGCATTTTAATCTAAAAATGCAGTTTTAGATTTATTAGATTAGACTTTCCCTATTTTCGTCCATTCCAGGCTTTTTTTTCATCCTGATTTAGTTTATTTTTTTTTGCACAATTAATCAAAAAACAATTGTTTTTTAATGGCTTTTAGACATGTTACAGTGTTGTTCTCTTTTGAAAAACAACAACCTGGAGTTGAATCATTTGCGCATCTTGGAGTGATCTTTGATATCTTCCCCAGTGGCTGTTCTTAGCATTGCGGCAGTAGCTCCCATAAAGCTCCTCCTGAGTCCTACGTATCCAGGAAATGCCTTCCTCACATCTCGTGCTGAGGAATACTGAGGAAATACTACAGTAACAGGTCACCTCTAACCTCTGTCACATGTTGTAGCCAAGGTTTGGAGTGTGGTTCAAGTCTTACTCTTGGAGAGGTCGGAGCTGAGCTGTTGAAGCTAAATGCTAACCGGTAGCATTCTTCACATAAATGTGCGCTCTCTGGGGCCGTGTTTTTGCTGTTATCTTCATAAAAATGCCACTTTCAATCAGTCTTTCTTTTACATCCTGAGTAGAGCTATTGTTACATGTTGTAGTACTGCATAATTCTACTTCGGTATTCAAAACGGCTGCCATAACAACAAAGGTCACATGACTGAAAGGCACGTATAAGGCATACAATGTGTTTGCCCTGAAATGAGCTGGTCTCCTGCTTTGGTCTTTACTTCCTCCTCCATGGTCTAAGATAGACAATCATTTACTACTTAAAGATGGTGCTTTTTTGTTTAGAGGGAGGATAACCCATGACACAGTCTCTTTGAACAGAATTATGGGAGAATTTCTAATAAATGTTTTGATGTCATTTCAGGGACAGAGAATGTGATCCAGGCCTGTGTGGAGAACGGAGTCCCCAGCCTGCTCTACACCAGCAGCATGGAGGTCATCGGCCCCAACAAACACGGAGACCCTTTCGTCAGGTAACCCTCCCCCCTGCATCCTGAACTGACATGGTGTGAATGTTGTGAATGGCAGGGAAGTGGGGAAACATCCCAAAGTGGCCATTTCTGGGCGTTGTTTCAATGCAGTTTGTGACAGTTGTGGATAAATGAGTCTCCAGAGTTTTTGTCGCGGTCGTTCTGTAGCTGTTTCTCAATTCAAGGAAAAGCCAAACCCCAAAACTCCTCAGAGACCGAGACCAGCTTAACACAGTGGAATTATGAGAATAACAACCCGTATGCATTATTCTTAGGTAATTTGATTAGATTTGGAAACTGCGGGAAGTTGCATCATGTTTTATTGTGAAGAAACTAACTTAGGGATTTATTACAGGTCCGGGATGCACTAAACTAAGGCTCGGCACGTTTGTCTGGTGTGAGTGCAGCTGACCCATGTCCAGGCTCTGGTTAGAGATGGAAAGCATGACGTAGTTGCTCTTCTACACAGAAATGCTACGTTCTGTGCTATTGGTCTTCTTGTGGTAAAAAAAACAAAAACAAAAAGGAGAAAACTTCGAGGAAATTGCATCAGTCAGATAAAGGATAAAGGAGTGCTAAGTTGCTGCAACTGTGCGTGACAACTTCCGCCAGCTTGGGCCAGCCTGAGCCGCTCGTTTTTGAGGTCATTGAAATGTCAACGACAATGATGAAGTTATATTTTTATCGTATATTTATACCACTAGAAATTTGCTGGCAAACATTTCCATTGCTTTGTTGCTCAAAAAATTATTGCCCTGAACAAACTACAAAAGGTTCTCCCCCCCTTTTTTTAAATTTTATTTACAGATTCTCCCACACATTTTCCTCAATTTCCTCCCCCATTTTTTTCTTTTTATCCCCCACAATTTTTCTCCCTTTTTTTTAACCCTATATTTCTTTAAACCCAGTTATTCACACTCCTTTTTATTAACATTTTTTTCCCCACACATTTTGTGACATTGGAAATAAACTTGATATTGTAAATTTGCATATCCTCCAAACAGAAATTTCCATATTATCCTGTCGACTAGGGCCGGGCGATATGGACCAAAAGTCATATCCCGATATATTTAGGATATCGATATACAATATATATCCCGATATTTTTTCGGCTAAGTGAGAACTGTGAAATGAAATGAAATGTAAAGTCAAAGCCAAACGAGTAGTTTTATTATCACCTTTTAGGTTTGTTTTGTCAGACACTAAGGTTAGAGATGTTAAAGATCTTTTACCTTTACATGTTTCAGCCGCCATCTGCAGGCCGTCATCAGAAGTATCACCGGCGTGCGGCGACGTGTCACTTATCAGCTGTTCTTTAACATCTCTAACCTTAGTGTCTGACAAAACAAACCTAAAAAGTGATACTAGAACACAAGTAGACACAATGAACGTCACGAAGTTTATGTGAGTAGTTTTATTGAAAACTCACTATAAAATGTAAACAAAATTTCAATATAAAGAGATAACTAAATAAAGTGCTCAGTTTAAGATAAACTTTTTTTTAAAACATCAGCTGGAGATTACCTGTTTCTTTTTGTTTTCTTAATAGCTTATCTGAATTTGAAATATCCCGATATACGCGATACGGTCTAATTCCATATCTCATTTAAAAACATATCAATGTATCTTAAATATCGATACATCGCCCAGCCCTACTGTCGACAATATATTGCCCACCTCTAGACACTTCAGGTTTGATTCCTGGACCAAACGAAGCCTGTCAAAGTGCTTCTGATAATTTATGTGAAGATTGATGAGGCATTGTGAGAGCTAGAATGAGTTGTGGCTTCGGTGAACATTGCAAACTCCACAATCTCCTCAGAAAGTTTCAGTTACCCAAAGGTTCGTTCAACCTCCTACATGCACCAGTCATAGCGCGTTACATAACTGATGTTTTGGATCGTGAGTCAGACTTGACACAGGTCCAAGAGTGGCATTTCCTCCCATCTGTTTAATGTTGTGAGCTGTAATTATAATGATATGTAGATCCAAATTCAGATCCAGCCTGTACAACCAGCTAGAATTAACATGTTTTGAGCCACTAGCAAAATCTCATGTACATTTGGATCTCCGGTTGAGTAAGTCTAAATAATTGAATATTACTGTCACTCAGTTGTAATAGATTTTGCGCAGTTTGCTTCATATTCAAATTGTGCAACATGTTTGTACACCAGGGTTGCAGGTCTTTCCCTGGGAACTGGGACGGCTTTTGCAAGGCGGTTTTTCACTGAAATACACTTAAAGACAAACAACGCTATTTCATGATATATCCTCAAACTTGTGGCCATTCGAGTTGCTCATACTGAGAAAGAGGAAGCCGGGGGCGGATGAACAAATGAAAGTACACTGGAAATGAAGCGCCCGTGCCCAGGGTTGCCAGGGTTCAACTGCCAAACCCATCCAGAAATATTTAAAAAAACCTCCCCAATTCCGCTGATCTGCCGCAGCTAGAATTTCTTACTTGTTTCAAAGCCCATGTCTCCTCCGGTGATGCAGAAGCGCCCCTTTCTCAAACTCTCACTGAAAAAGCAGCTTTCAGATCTTTGGATTTGAGATTTTGTCACTTGAAGCAGTGATTTTTACATAGAAAACGGCATGTGAACAAAAAAAAACTTGGCAACCAGCCGGAAATAACATAACATAGGGGTGGGTGTGTATACGTTGTCCCTTCTATAATATGATCCATACATTTGTAGAAATGAATTAATCTGAAATGGAACAAAAAGTGAACAAAAAACAAAATCTTTATGTAAAGGGCCTATCTCACCGGCCTGGAGGCTAGTTGGAGACTCGAGTTGCTGCTGGGGACGTCTCCGAAAACCCCTGGAGTTGAGGACAGTCTCCAGGTAGTCTTGGTGAAAATGAACATGTTCGATTTCAGTGGAAACTGTCTCCGCATGGTCTCAAGCAGCTGTGTTAATGTATTCGCAAAACGACTCCATATGAAGATGGCCTCGGTGTCCGACAGGTCTCTGAGACATTGCAGGGGCGTCAGCAAATGTTTTTGCAACATTGCCACAGCTGCTTGAAACCGCGGAGTCCTCTCGGAGACCACGCAGAGACTCGAGCCAGTTCATTTTCACCGAGGACTTCTTGGGGAAGTCCTGGCCCCTAATGAGATCCAATTGCTCAAGATTTTAGTGGCAGGAGAAACCAGAGGAAACCAACACGGGAGAACATGCCAACTCCACACAGAAAGACCCACACCCGTCCCCGGAATGGGGCTTCCGCAGAATAACATTTTTTTCCTGCCCCCATTTCACTGAAACACACAGGTCTTAAGGATGCCATGTCCTGGGAAACCTGGTACTCTGCTCGCTCCAGCCTCGACCCGTAAAGACAAACAGACTGTGTTGACTGAAATGTGCAGCAGATTTTCCCTCTGTCATTCTTTCCAAAGCCTCAGTGTATTGTGCAGAGGATTCCTGGGACATTCCTCTCATACATGTGGCCAAGGCGCACTCTCTCACTTTCACCGAGACCACTTCTCTATATCTCAGTTTTCTCTCAAGGCCATAACATTAACCTTTTTGTTGGGCTATTTCCACAAAATTCTTCATGTTCCAGTCCCAGTAGCAATAGCAGCAGATAAGCACAGACAAAGCTGAATGGATCAGTCTATGCTGTAGCCAAAAACAAAGTGCGTTGCTGATTTGTGGGGGTTTGTTTTTCAGGGGGAATGAAGACTCTCCATACCGCGTCCTCAACACCATGCCCTATCCCAGGAGCAAGTCTGAGGCCGAGCGGCTGGTGCTGAAGGCCAACGGGATCGAGGTGAGGACGAGTTCTCCACCGGGACAGAACAATTTGCCAAAAAGATCAGACTTTGCCGTTACTTTCCAAACCAAATCAGAGTATATTTCTAGTTATGATCCTTTTGCTGCTTTTATTGCCTTCATCATTGACAAAAGTTTCATTGAAAGTATTGAAATCTAGATGAATAGGGAGTAGACCACATGTATGGGGGACCAGGACTGCCAAAACAATAATACATAAACTAATATATAAATACATGAATTACTGTTCAATTAATTGTTATGCTTACTTGTAATAATGTAATGACAAACATGTAGTAATCTGTGTGTTTGTTTGCAGATTTATTATTTCAATAAGCATAATAAGTTAATTGAACCATAATTCATTTATTTATATTCGTTAAATCAATGGTTCTCGACCTTTTTTGTCTCGGGTACCCCTTGAGTCGTTCATTTGCAACACAGAGTAGCCCCTACCTTGAGAATCTTCTGATTTTTCAGTATTTAATAGTGTGTTGTGTACAAAGTGAAGCTAAATTACTCTCAAAATCAAATTTTTTTACTGAAAAACATAATTCAAACTAACTTTACTTTTGAATTAACATTGAAATTCTACTCAGTTTGACTTTCATTCCAAGAACCCCCTGCTAAGGCCCCATATCCCTGGCCGGGAAAATTTTGGAGTTAATTCAGTTATTTATTTATTGTTTTGGCAGTCCTGGCCCTCCATACTCGTGTCAAAAAAGCCATTTCCATAAAAAATTTGAAAGTATATATTTTCTGAACACATCTTTGGACCCCCAGTGCAGTGCCTCGCGATCCCCGGGAGGTCCCGACTCCCGCTTTGTGACCCTCTGTAGGTCTGGAACTGGTTGAGGATTTACAAAAGAGGATGTGTATTGCTTTTCTTTCTACCGATTCTGCACTAAAAAAAGTATATTGGTACTTTATTAGCTCTCCTCTAATACTTATTTCGCGACTTCATTTCATGTTTTCATGGTACTCGCCAAAATTGTTCCTCTCAGACTTGTAAACGTCCTTTTAAATTCACAGTGATCAAAGTGGTGCCATGTGATTTTATTTAGAGCGAAGACGTCTCACACACACGGCCTTTAAACTGAAGTCACGTATAAACCGCGGGGGGTGAATGAGAAACACGTTGTTACAGTTACAGTACAGTAATCCTTCACATGATGCACCGACCTTAGAAGATCCATTTCAATAAAAACGGCTTAACTGCGTAATAAAATACATCGAGGGGCGTCTGGGTTGGTTTAACATTAGGTCATGTTTGTGTTGAGGAAAGAATCTAGAACTGAGGTGATGTCAGACTCTCTGTGGGCAATCTCTGTAATGGTGCGCAGCCATGCTTTTAGCTTCATTTTGGGGAACACTTTGGTTTACGCTTTATGTTGCTTTGTCACCAGAGCAACGCAAGTCAAAGCAAAAAGTAATGTATCAGTGACGTCAAACCTGTTCCTAATGATTGGCAAGATAGAACGGCTTTGTCGGTATCAAACTAAAGCCTTTGGACAAGCACCAATGATTACAAAAGGATAAAAAAACAATAATGGAGGTCGACCGATATGGGTTTTTCTTAGGCCGATGCCAATATACACCACCAACATTTTTGGCCGATTTACAGTGGGCCCCTTTAACTGTTCAACCTTTTTGCCATCATGCCATACTATGGACCATAAACATAAATATATTTGATTGAAAGTTTAGGTGACACACACTGAGTGACACACAATCGTGAAGTGAAATTTATACATGATTTAGATTTTTTTTTTTTTATGAATAAAAGTGTGATGTGCAAAAGTATAGGCCCCCTTTCCTTTTAGTGCAACCAATTGCCTTCAGAAGTTGATTTCTGAATGATCACATGTTGATGTGTAATCTAATGAAGAGACATCTGGGGAGCAGACAGCATCGTGAAGTAAAGCTGGGTTAGGTTATAAAAAGATTTCCAAAGCTTTATCATGGCCATACCGCCTTTGCTCTGCCCAATCCCGTCAGACCTTGGAAGCTAAGCAGGGAACGGCCTGGTCGGTACTTGGATGGGAGACCGTTTGGGAACACCAGGAAGCCTAGCGAATGTAATGAGTGAGTGAGTGGTGGTGGTCGGAGGGGCCGATGGCGCAGACTGGTTGCCTCGCTTCCATCAGTCTACCCCAGGGCAGCTGTGGCTACAATAGTAGCTTACCACCACCGGGTATGGAGTGAATGAATAATGCAATGTAAAGCGTTTTTGAGTGTCCAGAAAAGCGCTATATAAAACCGATGCATTATTATTATTATTACATCGCTCAAAGTACAGTTAAATACACCATCCAGGAATGGAAAGAGTGTGGCATAACCTACCAAGACCCGGTCGTCCTCCTAAACTTACTGACCAAACAAGGACAGCACTGACCACAGCTGTTATCAAGAAGCCCATGATGACCCTGGATGAACTGCAGAGAGCTACAGCTCAGGTGGGGGAAACTGGCCACAGAACAACTATTAGTCGTACACTGCACAAATCTGGCCTTTTATGAGAGCGCGGCATTTTTAAAAGAAAACCGTAAGAAGCCACATGGAGGCTTCTGGCAAACAGCAAACAGGACTTGTTGCTGTGAAGCGAGAGCGCTAACCACTGCGCTAACATGCCGCCAAAAAAGTGTCAAAGGGACAGCAGGGGACATTCAGGTCATTTATGTTCAGTCAGTGCTTCAGAGCAAGCTCGATTCAAAGACAAAAAGCAGCAGACCTCACTTTCGTTTCCGGAGATATCGGGATTTTATGGGCCAATAACCAGTATTGTAAAATGTATCGGTCGACCTCTAGTTTCTTATCATTCTTATTCAACTATTATTTGTGGGGAAAATACAGTATTTTACATCATTTGTAAAAGTATTTTTACACCAGTTAAGAAACACCATATTAAATAATATAAATGTGAAGTTGAAAATAAAGATTAAGACTATGCATTATTGTTATTGTGTGAACCACAGCATGGCAAATCCAAGACAAATTTCCCTATGGGACAATAAAGTTACTCTTATCTGATCTTCACTAAAACTAAATTACAATGTAAACTTATCTCTATGTTGACAAGCTGGTGATGTAATGCTCCCTGCAAAAAATTAGGAGTCAGGTCTGTGAAGAAGATGCTCCTTTTGTTGCTGCATGTTTTTGAAAATGAATGCTTGTATTTTATTTTATTTATTTCTTTTTAATGAAATGTCATGCAGAACGGCTTTAGGGCTGGGACAGTATGTCGTTTTGTGATGATTGATTTGTGATGATTGATTTGTGATGATTGATGGTGGGCCAAGACACACATTCCACAGTTTGGATCCAGCCCAGTAAAATTGATCGAAAACACCCACAATTCTAATCTACTCAGGGACAAAAAAAACCCTGTGGCTTTGTAATCTTTTGGCAGGAGATCTTGGCCCATCCCTTGTGTTGATATCCTGATACCTGAGACCTGATGCAAACTCTATTACTCATATCAATGAAGCGTTGGATGTCATTTGTGTGTTTTTGCAGGTCAAGGGGGGTAAGACGCTTGTCACCTGCTCTCTGAGGCCCACGGGCATCTACGGCGAGGGCCATGAGCTGATCAGGGAGTTCTGGGAGCAGTGTGTCCAGAGAGGAGGCGTCCTGGTGGGGGGCATCCCGGACGAGACGGAGCACGGGCGGGTCTATGCAGGTGAGAGGCAGCGGAGATCGACTGTAGACTTAAAATGACTCGGATTGGGAATATTTGTCTCGATTCGATTTCAGATGATGTCATTAGAAAGACGTTGCACTGTCCGAAGCTATCGCTCACTTTAGTCACAAGATTTCTGTTTGGTTGACTTCATCATAGAACTTTCCAGCAGCAGATCCCAAAAGGGTTTTTGTTGGGGGACTTATTATGCAAAGCAGAGAGGGACGAGTTGGGACAAACCACTGGGAACTTGTAGTTGGCCAACGTAAACTCAAACTACACCGCGTTCCAAATTATTATGCAAATGATATTTTTCTCTGATTATCTAAACTGTCTAGATTCAAATGAGAGTCAGCAAAATTTCAAGTCTTTAACTGTTAGAGGATCATTTAAATGTGGTTGAAAAAACCTCCCAGTGACAACAGTATTTTTTTCAAAAATAAATATAGTAAAAAACTCAAAATATACTGTTCCAAATTATTATGCAACTCATCGTTTCAATACATTTTAAAGCTTGTATTTAAATGAAAATGGTCATTTGTTTAATTTGTAGCATTAGGAGGTCATATTTACTGAAATCAGAAGCTATTTCAATCAAAAACATCTTAACAAGTGAAGTTTTATTTTAACATAGGAGCCCTTCTTTGATAGGACCTTCAAAATTCTTAAATCCATTAAACTTGTGAGTTTTTGGACAGTTTCTGCTTCGATTTCTTTGCAGGATGTCAGAATAGCCTCCCAGAGCTGCTGTTTGGATGAAAACTGCCTCCCACCCTCATAGATGTTTTGCTTGTTGAGGCTCCAAAGGTTCTCAATAGGGCTGAGGTCAGGGGAGGAGGGGGTCCACATCATGAGTTTCTCTCCTTTAATGCCCATAGCAGCCAGTGATGCAGAGGTTTTCTTTACAGCAGGACATGGTGCGTTGTCATGATGAAGATGATTTTGTTCGGGAAAGCACAGTTCTTTTTGTACCATAGAAGAAAGTGGTCAGTCAGAAACTAAACAACTGCACTGCAGACCTTCCCTCTCAAGCCAAATATCAAGCATTAGGCGCTTGGGAACAATTCACTCATACGGCTATTTTGTTTATAAGTGTTTCACCATAGTTACCTCAGAGCTAACGCCTCAAAATGTATTTTTAGTGTCCTTTCTTTGTATTGTGTCTTGTTTATCCTGGTTTATTTTGATAGTTTGTTTCAATGCATGGGAAGCAGTTTCAGGTGGAGTCTCTATAAATAAACATTGATTGATTTATTGTCAAAAGCCTTTGAAGTTCAGACTAAAGTCTACGTTCATGTCATGGTTACTCACATCGTAGGCAATCCCTGTGACTCATGGCATCATAACGCTAGCTCTGTGGTGTCTCCCCGTCTCCCTGTCTCCAGGCAACAGTGTTTTATTTACAAACGTGTTATTTATCCACATTAAATCACTCGGGGAGTCCACCCCAGAGCTTTCAGTGCTGTAACTAAGGCCCTGCTTTTCCCTCTGTCTCCAAAACGGAAAGTTCGTCGAATTTAGCATTTTGTTCCTGGCAAACTAATCAGGGACATTTTGGTATACGCCTAAAATGCTTTCACTCTGATCAGATCTTAACCCCTTGATGCCTGAATTGATTTCCAATTATATAAAAAAAATATATTATCCGTGTTTTTGCTTTCAAGCTTGATGCTTAAGTGGAGTCTTGCAGGAAGCGGGAAGTCTTGAATTAGCGAAGTTACTTAAACCCGGCCCATCTAAGCTGCACACTTTTAATCAAAATAAATGTATTTATGTGTTGTTAACAGACAGAGAATGCATGGGCGGGGTTCTTTTTGTGTCATCTTTTAGCCACGCAGATGTTTTCAGTTGCAGAAGATAATTACAGTGGGGGAAAAAAGTATTTGGCCAAAAACCAATAGAAAGTCTATGGGAAACTGTATCTGTACTTGGATTACATGATGTACAGAAGCTTCATCAGCAACTAAAATGATAAAACGATCATTATTTGGCAGCAGGCTGAATGCATACTGATCCCGTGTTAGGGGCGTCATAGTACCACCCGTCTTTATTAAAAGAAGTAACTCTATGGTTTATTGAGGATCAGTATCGATGACTTAGTTTACTCTGAACTAACAAACATTATTTGATAGCAACTGGCAACTCGTGTCTCGTAGTGATGACAATTTGAGCTCTGAGATAATGTTGCCCTATCCCACGGGTTTTACATAACCAACAACAACAACCACTTTTATTGCAACTGATGAACAACATGGCGAAAATGAATCTTGTTGTTTAGTTGTGGTTTGAGACTTGACTGTAATTGGCTAAAACGAGGTTGGCTTAATCCAATCAGCAGCAAACATCCCCCAAATGTCCATCTTCTTCCTTTTCCATTTTGATATTTCTGTGCTAAAGAACTGCAGGCTTTTTGCACGTCTGCAGTGACTCAGACGAGGAATACTGCGGTAAAAGGTTATTGGGAGGGCGAGATGTTTAGCAGAGACCGAGAAACCGTCGTCAGGACTCGTGTTTCAGCCGGAGCAGGGAAACTCCTGTCGGACGCCAACTCCCTATTACTATTAACACGTGGAAAAAGAACCAAGTTGCTCTCTCTCTCTCTCTCTCTCTCTCTCCTGCAGCTCTGACCCATGTGTCTTATTTTATCAATAATAAATGGATGAATTACATGTATAAAAGTGGTTCCTTCCCACTACTGCCTGCAGAGGGCGCTCCAGGTCACATTAAAATCTTGACTAACAGCGTCAGTCATTACATTTAACTTACATAGACATTAATTCACATTTTAAACATAAAATATCGGCACTGATGGACCTAATGTGGCTGTCACAACTTGACGATTTAGCCAGCGTATACCGACGTCCTAGAATTTCCTAAAATGCTGGCACACGCTGACCTTTCTATGTATTTTTTTTTTTTCAGTTTTGGTTGTATACGTAGAGTATCCCTAACGAGTCCACCACTTATGCCCAGCGACGGCCTTACGCATTATGCACAGCAGCGTAATGCCATGAGCGGGGCCAAGGGCCATGGGGAAGGTAGACATTAGTGATGCGTGGGTTGCGGGTTCCATCGCGGTCCCTGCGGGCTGCATGGGGTTCGGGTCGTGAAGTTCTCCTTTGGTTTTTGGGACGGGTCAGAAAAAAGCCAGTCGCGGCCACACTTTGCCACCGTACGCGCATTCATAGAATTCAGTCACAACTTATTCCGTCATCTTTAGAGCAGGTTTTTGATGTAGATATGCAGCGGATTTTCTTAAAACAAGCAGCGTTTTGCAGCTTGTGATCCAGAGAACGCTTTCATGGAGGTCCATGTCTCCTGTTTTCCACCGTCTGTGCGTCTGTGAGTGTGTTGGCGTTACCTCTGCTGCGCGCAGGAGGGGGAGAGAGAGAGACGCTGTTCATTTCAAGCTCATGTTTGGACGGAAAGCCGTGGTCAGTTCGGACGAATCATATTCGTATCGCATCATTTTTAATGGTCGCGAGGGCGGGGAAGGTTATTGTAGACACAATGTTGCGGGGCGGGTAGAACCTGCTCCAAATGCGGCTCCACAGGCTGACCCGCGCATCACTATTGCATCACGACTTATGAGTAACTTACAATAAGCGTGTGTCAACGTGTGTCAATGATTACATAACTTAGAGCTGGGCGATTTTCCTGAAAAAAAATCTGCTTCCTTTTTAATAAAAAACTTGATTTTCGATTCGATTTTTCCCCCCCTATTTAAAACAAAATAACTATAAATATAACTGTAAATATGTTTTGAACATAGATGTAGATGTTTGGTGTATTTAATTAATGTGAATCACAGTCAACAAAATTGCAAAGGCAAACTCTTTCTCTAACTGAAAAGTCGCTGTGCAACAAAGATTGTGATTATTTATACTGTATTTGGATTGAGCTATAAAACAACAAAAAATGCATAGGTGGGCTCTGTTCTTCTTATCATATTTGTACAGCAGGACCTTTTTCCTGAGGGGGCAGAGAGCAACAAACAAAACAATAAAAAAAATCTAAAAAAAAATAATCTAAAAAATAATAATAATAATCAAATCAAAACAAATAATAATAATTAATAAATAAATAAAATATAGATTTTTTTGAAAATCTGAATCGATTTGACCTACCAACTTGATTTTTATATCAAATAGATTTTGTTCCCAGCCCTAACATAGCTTACCTGTAACTTATGGCCCACGTATGTCGACGTATGAGCACACACCGGCATACGTCAATCTAAATTTCTTGACGTATGCCAGCGTGCTTCAGCGTGCGCATAACTTATACAAAACTTACCAATAACTTAACCAACTTACGCCAGCGTCTGATAAATTTGATAAATAAATCGCTAAATTGTCAAGCTGTGACTGCCCCACAAATGAACGTTATCCTCGGTAATGAATGAGACATGTATTTGTTGTTTCTGTGCACAGGGAACGTGGCCTGGATGCACGTGTTAGCCGCCCGCGCCCTCCGGGACAAACCCCAGCGCCTCGGGGGAGAGGCCTACTTCTGCTACGACGACTCTCCGTACAAGAGCTACGAGAACTTCAACATGCAGTTCTTCACGTCGCACAACTTCAGGCGAGTCCGGATACCCGTGCTCCTCCTCTGGCTCATGGCTTTCATAAACGACTTGCTGCGCTGGCTCCTCCGTCCGTTCTGCAACTACACGCCGCTGCTGAACCGCTACACTCTGGCCGTGGCCTGCACGTCGTTCACGGTCGGCACGGACAAGGCCCACAGGCACTTTGAGTACGAGCCTCTGTACAGCTGGGAGCAGTGCAGGAGCCGGACGCAGCGCTTTGTGGACTCGTTTGCGCAGAATCACTGCAAAGGGGCTTGACGGCGTTTGGAAAATCATTGCACATTTGTTCGTTAATGTCAACAAACAGAATTGAGTTCTCCGTAGTTAAGAGGTGATTGAAAAAGATCATGCGAGTATTAGCATGTGTCATAGCAAGTGTTATAGCCGTTAATTCCATATGATGCGCTGCAAAAAGGGAACAACTACTTTTTTATTTTATTAAGATAAATATATATGTCATAGGTTAAAGTTTGGCAGCATACGTTTCACTCATGCACGTTGTCATGACAATTGAGTCATTAATGCACAAGAAATGTCTATTTTTCTATCTGCAGCTCCTCAGAGACATTAATATGATCAATATAACAGTGATGCAAACAGTATTAACCTGCAGCAGCTTGTTTTTACGGCAAGTCTTACATCACCAGTGCCCCCGAGGACAGCTGCTGTTCCCTCTGCCGCCATGAAGGAAAAGCTGGATAATCCGAACGATCCAACACCTGTCACTTTGTATTTGTATTTATTTTGATCTCCATTCGCTGTAATAAGTACAGCTACTCTTCCTGGAGTCAACCCAGCATGCAGTTTTCATAGCACCACAAGAAGTGATACAATTAAAACACATTTACCCTCCTCACCCGCTCCCCACACACACCCGCACACACACTCAAATATACAGGACGTAGTGTATGCTAATATTGAATATAAGTATATGAGAGACACATTGTGGTTATTATAATAATACTACAAGTAGACAGCGTTCATTTGATTAGACCACCAGTCCTGGACAGGGCCGACTTAACCGTCCCCATAGGCCCCTGGGCGAACCATGAAATATAGCCCCCCCACACCCACCCACTCACTTTTATACTAATATCATGCTCACTTTACTCAGCCCCTAAAGTTCTCTAAAGGGAGAAAAAAATGCAAAAAAATGTTAAAACTAAGTATTTTTATCCCCATACATGTTCCACCCATGTCCTAGTATGTAGAAGCCCAGACCTGTTCACCACAACTGCCCCTAAAATCCTGCACTGTCACTCAGAAAGGTGTTAATTCGGGTCTGAAGTGCCGTCATGCACGAGCTTAATATAGAAGCTGCAGTTGCGCATAAGACCTGAGGTGGCAGTAGTGAGTATAAAATGACTAACTTGCATCTAGCCCCTTTAAGGCAGTTGTGGTCCTGGATTTAACCTATAGGTCTGAGTTTGAGACCACCTCTTTTTTCCTGGACCAAATATCACAGTTTTGTCTGAACGACAGTCCACCAGAGCGTCACATCTGGGACCTTAGACCAAATAAAACATTTGATGGTTTCTCACAGGTTGGTCCGAACATTCAAAGACTGTAACGTTCAAAGCCTTGGTGCAAAACCTTTGGGAAAAAAAATGAAATACAGTCAAGCAATAATACTTCTGTTATAAATCTTATACCTCATATCTTGTAACGCAGACGTTTCTTTGTAAATGTGTAAAACCAAATACTATGGGCCGAGTCACTCACATAGTACCTTTTATTTAACTTTCATCATAACAATGAGTCTGAACGTGGTGGCGGTGATGGAACATACTCTGGCTTTTAAACCATGACCTTTCTGCAACTCGTGGCTCCATCTAGTGGTGAGAAAGAGAAATACAGCCCCGCCTTGTTCATATGTGCCTTTTTTAATTCACAAATCATTTCACTATCTTAGAGAAATGTTTTACTTCACTGTCATTAAGCTTAGAAAATAATTGCAAATTTTGTAACGTAATGTCTGGTGACAAACATAAATTATTATAGATTTTTATTAAATTATTATCACAGACTTAAATGTTTAATCCTGTATATGTTTATTTTATGTTTAATCATAACTAATGTATAATAAAATAATGAAGAAAGAAGTGCATTGTGGGTCTGGTCATTGTAAGGGTTAAGGTTATGTACTGAACTTGGGCTTTATCTCCAGACCTCGAGCCAGGATGTTGAGACTTTGTTGTCAAATGATCTGATCATGGAATTCCTGCCGCTGTCCCTAAAACACCAATGGAGAGTTTGGCTGTAATCCTGGAGTCATCGTTCACATAAAAGCCCTCAGAAGACTAGAACATCATTAACCCTAGAACACTATCGCTCAAATTCAAAACAACATCACTATCAGGTGATTTTTACCCGAGATAACACACCCGATCAAAAGTATTTGTCATCAATATCTATCAAAACATGACAATACATGACACATCTTTTATATTAGTGAGTGTGTTGACATGCACTCGAGTTTCCCGGTTATTATCGAGTTTGTAGCCTCCTTTACTGAGCACATTCTCTCCAGTTTACCCAGATCTAAAAGCTTCATGTAAAAGCATCAAAATCAGACGAAAAAGAGCTGTAAATGAGGATGAAAACGCACCCAAAAAAAGCATCAAAAGAGCAACAAAAACACAACAGGCAACAAAAAAGCACCAAACAACGATTTTAGCCATGAAAGAACTAAAAGTGGTGAATGTTTAATAACTAATAACCGGAACACTCAGAGTGTGTAAAAACATGTCATGTCTAATAAAATGAAAGTAAAGCATGAGAGAGGTCCACATAAAAATGCTCCAAATTGCTGGAAAATTAGGAATTTGGGAACAAAAAAATCCTAAAAAATAAAATAATGAAGATGGAAACTTGTTTTTGGGATATGTGAGACTTCTCTGGTGAAGCTCAGTGTTCTCGGCACAAACAGCCGCAGGAGAAAGAAACAAAGTGTGTCATATTTTGAATGGGTTTAAATGAACAGCTGATAAAATAACTATGTGTTCCTCACTTGCTGTGAGGCCTGAGACACTGAACTCTGCGACAGGAGCAAAGCTGTAGTTGAAGTCACAAAATAAATGTAGCAGACCTGAATATCAACCTTGAAAGGGGCAAGATTGCCTGATTAAATACTTTAACCCTCACCTACCTTCTATCACTATCGCTGGATGAAAATCACCCAAACATGTGCCTGTAGGAAAAACTGTGTTCCGGATTAAGAAACACTCAGATAAACCATCATAATGAAACATAAATGTATTTGCCTGGGTGCAAACCTCCGGGCTATAGTGTTCTGGGGTTAAGTAGCGTTTTGAAGGATCTGTTCTTTGCTTGAGTAGTATTTTATTTCACTTTTTATTATTACTTTTACTGCACCACATGTTTAGGATAAATATATTACTTCTTACTCCACTACATTTCTACAAAGTTAAAAGTGTAAGTTGGCCACAATTTAAGAGCTGTAATGCACACTTCTGGACAGCAGGTGGCACTGTGCAACTGTAAAGTCGGTACAAATGACTCACAACAATAAGATTTCTCCCCATTGTGTTGCTGAACAAAACTTCATCATCTTCATGATTTAGAGACTCAAAGGTATTATTCACAGCATTCACTTCTACTTTTTTACTTTGAATGCTGAAATATTTGGTACAACGAATACTTCTGTACTTTTTGAATACTTTGACAGAGCAACTATTTTCCCTTATTGGAGTAATACTTGACCGTAGTATCCGTATGCTTACTAAAGTAATAAAATCAAGTACTTTGACCACCACTGGTTAGATGTATTGGCACTGATATTATGTTTGTGTCTTTTATTGTGTGAAAGTGTTTGTGTGAGCGGGACTGTCTGACTCCTGACCCCTCACTCCAGGGGCGGACTGGGACTGAAAAACAGCCCTGGACTCTGGTCAGCCTGGCCCAAATTAGCGTAAATGTGACACTTCCACAAATACATATGTGAACCTCTTACCCCCCGGCTTTACCCGAATCTAAAAGCTTCTTGACTGGAGAGCAACACTGTAACGTCTCATTTGAAAGTTATAATCTAGAAAAGTGATGGTAAGTTTTTGTCACGTTGTCGCTGCATTTTTGTCATGTTTTTGTTGCTTTTTCATTACTTTTTTGTGGCTTTTTTGCCGCGTTTTCGTCACTTTTTTGTCACTTCTTCGTTGTGTTTTTGTCTCTTGTCCAAAAGCTTCTGGAAAAAAGGTGTGAAAATAGTGACAAAACTGAGACGAAAACAGTTATGAAAATGTGACAAAAAAGTGAGAAAAGTTCAACAAAAAAGTGACGAAAAATTGATAAAAAAGTGGCAAAAATGTCACAAAAATTAGGAAAAAAAAGGACAAAAAAGTGACAAAAAAATGACAAAAATGTGACAAAAATTTGATAAACATTTGACCAAAAAATGACAAAAATTAGACGAAAACAATTATGAAAATGTGACAAAAAAGTGAGAAAAGTTCAACAAAAAAGTGACGAAAAATTGATAAAAAAGTGGCAAAAATGTCACAAAAATGAGGAAAAAAAGGACAAAAAAGTGACAAAAAAATGACAAAAATATGACAAAAATTTGATAAACATTTGACCAAAAAATGACAAAAATTAGACAAAAACAATTATGAAAATGTGACAAAAAAGCGAGAAAAGTTTGACAAAAAAGGGACGAAAAATTTATGAAAAAGTGGCAAAAATGTCACAAAAATGAGAGAAAAAAAGGACAAAAAAGTGACAAACAAGTGACAAAAAAATGACAAAAATGTGACAAAAATTTGATAAACATTTGACCAAAAAATGACAAAAATTAGACGAAAACAATTATGAAAATGTGACAAAAAAGTGACGAAAAATTGATGAAAAAGTGGCAAAAATGTCACAAAAATGAGAAAAAAATGACAAAAATTTGATAAACATTTGACCAAAAAATGACAAAAATTAGATGAAAACAATTATGAAAATGTGACAAAAAAGTGACTAAAAATTGATGAAAAAGTGGCAAAAATGTCACAAAAATAAGAAAAAAATGACAAAAATTTGATAAACATTTGACCAAAAAATGACAAAAATTAGATGAAAACAATTATGAAAATGTGACAAAAAAGTGACCAAAAAAATGAGTTGCAAAAATGAGTTGAATACCCAACAAAAAAATGATGGAAAAAAAAATCTGACGTGAGGAAAAAGATCCTCTCGGTTCAGGCGGGAGTGAAGAGGTTAAGCTTTTAGATTTGGGTAAAGCTTGGGTAAGGTAAAGTCAGAGGCCAGACCGGGGGCCCTAGAGCCAGTGGCCCTTCTGTGCTCTTCCAGAATGGACATATGGCCAGTCCGCCCCTGCCTCACTCATCTAAAAGGAGATGTTGCTGCTTTGCTTTGCCCGAACACGAGGTTTAAATAGATAAGGGCCTCTTCCAAATGCTTTATTAACCCACTACAAAAATATCACTGTCTGTGCCTTGTCCAGCATGTTTGGATGAGAAGGAGATAATCAAGAGTCTTAAGAGTCAGAGATGAGCCGCTCGAGGCCGCTTCGAGAACATTCACCAAATTTGTTAAAGTAAACAGCGGTCTGGTCCGGTGGGTCGTGCCCTATTATGGCCGAGCTTCTTCCACTGGACACTTTGAAAGATTTAAGTCTCCCCTAAGGCTTCACTGCACTCGATATAATCCAGTTCACGCACCGCTGCCATGTTTATTGCCTTATTATTTTATTCCATATCAACAATATTTTTTGTGTAAGCGATGGTACATGTGATCCCAGAGATTTTACACAGCATTTCTGCGCAGTTTAAGGTCGTTCTAAGGTCATTGGTGAGGATCAGGCAACCAACCATGATGAGTTGATTTGATTTATGTGTGTACTAACTGTTTTATTGTGTGATAGTGATTTGTGACTGTTAGAAAATGTGCTATTGTCTAACTTACTATATTTTGACGTGTTAATTAATGTGCACTGTTAAAAATAGATATTCTAAATAAACTTAGCAGATGCAAAAGAAACAGTTCAAATGTCAAAGTTTCCATATTTTGATACAGTTCAGTGCAGGGCTTTTCAGTATGGGCTGTGAGTGGAGTTACAGAAACCAACATCATGTGTTGTTTCTTTGCCTGTTGAGTTACTGTTGGCAAAATATAAACTGAAAATAGTAATAAAGCCACTGCACAAAGGTGCAGTCAGAAATTTCCTTTTCCTTCATTATCCCCATTCTCCTGTGTTTTGTTTTGAGGACAATGGCTAGATGCAACTGCAGAACTTATACACCAGTGTCCAACTTGAAATGGTGGTGCATTTTATTGGGGGAAGTTTGGCATTTTTTTGTTCATGCATTTAAATGCTCTTGTTACTCGAGTTACTTGAATTGCAATGTAGGGCTGCAACTAACAATTATTTTGGTATATTTTTGCGATTAATCGATTAATCGCTTGGCTGTGAATGGTGTATGAAAATTGTATTTTTTCATTTATTTTTAATCACATAAAGCTAAAGTGGCATCTCTTGCGGACATGTTGATGGAGTAAACTTAACTGTGTTGTAAAGTGTTTTTGTAGTGCCAGCTCTGCTTTATTAATTGGATGAGACACACAGATATCTATGAAATTTTCAATGTACAAAACTCTACAGACCCCAACTTGAAAAACAAAGTAGGTTTCCATCAAAAATAAAAAATGTTCACGTAATTTTTGCTCTTTTTAAGTCTGTGTTTACTAGAAAACGATTAATCGATTACTAAAATAGTTGACAACTATTTCAATAATTGGTTAGTTGTTGATTAATCGATTAGTTGTTTCAGCCCTATTGCAATGGCTAATATATTCCCATACTTTGTGCAAGTAATATGTTATAGTCCTACTGCTTTAGAGGAAGTAACGCTGAATGACAGTTGAGGTCACAAAGTTCTTCCTGAGGTCAGACGTAAAGCGTGTTACGAGTTTCTCAAAGTGCAACACACGTCACTATTCATTCACTCCATACTCGGTGCAGGTAAGCTAGGATTGTAGCCACAGCTGCCCTAGGGTCGACTGACAGAAGTGTGGCAGCCAATCATGCACTTCGACCACTCACACTACACTCATACATAGGCAAGGTGGGTGATGTGTTTTGCCCAAGGACAAAACGACAATCTGAATCAGTGGGAGCCGGGATTTGAACCTTTGAATCTCTCTCCCTGCTCTACCAACTGAGCCACTGTCACACATTGTACCCATTGTCATTTTGGTAAGAGCACGTGTCATGCGGGTATGGTTGCAACACCTTATAAGCTAGAGTTCTCAAACTTTCATACAACATATCCTCATTTATTAACTACACATGGCCCCAATTCAAACCTCTGCAAGAAAATCACAGACCTCGTGAGTTATGTCAAATACATGGTGGTCCTTTGTTACAACCCACACCACTACCGGGGTGGGTTGTAACCAGGGGCGGACTGGCCATATGTCCATTCTGGAAGAGCACAGAAGGGCCACCGGTCCCGCCTCAACCGAGCTTTACCCAGATCTAAAAACTAAAAAGAAAAGCATCAAAATAGCGAGAATAAGAGGATGAAAACAAAAACAAAACTGTGCTGGAAAAGCAACAAAAAAGTGACAAAAACGTGATGAAAACACAACATAAAATGATAGAAAAAATAATGGAAAAAAAACAACAAAAATATGACAAAAATGACTTGACAAAAAGTTTCCATCACTTTTGTAGGTCTTAGCTTTCAAATGAGGCGTTACATTGTTGATCTCCAGTCGAGAAGCTTTTACATTTGGGTAAAGCCCAGTATAAAAACAATGTGAATCTAAAAGGAATTCCGTGGAGTATGGTGTACCACAAGGTAGGGCTGCTCGATTATTGAAAAAATAATAATCACGATTATTTTTGTCATAATTGAAATCACGATTATTCAAACGATTATTTGTTGCCTTTAAAAAAATCCATCAAAAAAGTGACAAAAATCCAGCAAAAAAAGACAAAAATCCAGCAAAAAAGTGACAATAATCCATAAAAAAAGACAAAAATCCAGCAAAAAAAATGACAAAAATCCAGCAAAAAAGTGACAAAAATCCATAAAAAAAGACAAAAATCCAGCAAAAAAGTGACAAAAATCCATAAAAAAAGACAAAAATCCATCAAAAAAATTACAAAAATCCAGCAGAAAAAAGACAAAAATCCAAAAATTAGAAAATTAGAAAAAGCGATTATGCTAATTTTGTAATCGTTTACTGTTGTAATCGAAATCGTAATCGAATTTCGATTAATTGCACAGCCCTACCACAAGGTTCAATTTTGGGACCATTATTATTTATTATTTATATTAATGATTTTGCTTCTGTTTCTATGACCACCTTTCCCGTTCTTTTTGCTGATGATGCCAGTAAAAAAAATAAAAGCCGACCTGGGGAAAATGCACTCGGCTTAAAGCGGGTGGTTAGAGGTTAAAATATGTATTTGTAGAAGTGCACAATTACGCTAACTTGGGCCAGGCTGGTCAGAGTCCAGGGCTGTTTTTCAGTCCCAGTCCGCCACTGGTTGTAACAGTTAAACAAAAAAATAAAATAAAAACCAAGCCCACGTCATATGCTCAGTTTTACATGGCAGATCTCATGTGCCTTTCAAAATAAACGAAAGATAAAGTCATACAGGCAAGGCTACATGAAAGTACAGAATAAAAGTCCATTATTTGGTGAAATTACTTTAAATGAGCAATGATGACCTTTGATCCATAGACGTAATTACGCATTTTCATCCAGTATGGCGACAGAGTTAGTTTATTAATTAACTCCAGGTGTTAATTAGAATCTGATAAAACTCTTAATAAGTTCATTGCAGTTGTTGGACCAACTCCCTGTCGCTCTCACACTCCTCGTCTCTGTCCTGGCTCTTCCCCGTCACCTCCAGGTCTTGTTTTAGTTTCGGTTTGAATGCGAGGGACAGCATCTCCTTCTGGATCCTCTGCTCCCGCTGCTTCCCCAGTAAACCCAGGATCCCCTTCCGATTCTCCGCCATGGCCTCGTACCTCCGCCGCTCGTCCCGCCGCTCCTGCTCCCGCGCGGTGACCAGGCTGAGGGGCTCGGGCACGGACACGCTGCCCTTCTGCTGCTGCTGGGGCCGGGACACGGGGAGCCTCTGGTGGATGTCGCCCGAGACCAGCCGGGACTCCTGCGGCGGGAGCAGCGACAGCGAGCTCCACAGCTGCCGGGCGTGCGACACGTCCTCCCGGGAAGAGCCCTCGAACACGGTCAGGTACTTCTCCACGTCCGCCAGCTCCTCCAGGCTCCCACTGCGCGCCGATATTTGGCTTGTAAATGTAGGAATGTTATTCATGTTGTCTGTCGAAGCGTTGTGGAGAAAGTTGCTAAAGTTGTGCTAATGCTAAAAGCTACAGGTGCTGCTTTTTGTTGGAGGCTGTAGTCATGGAAACCAGAGCTACGGGAAGCAACGACAAGTGATGGCGCTCGCTTTTATTTATTTAGCACAAAATAAATGAACATTTTTTAAGTTTGTTGACTGAATATTCTTTTTTATATTCCAATAGGATAAACCACACATTTTGAATAGATGTGACGTCATAAAGATACAACATAGCAACAGCATCAACGTGGCAGCTAGCATCCTACCATCGCAACAGCAGCAAATTGAGTGGCAAATCTGCAATATTATTCATTGACTTGTCATTCAATTTGTTCTGTTTCAGTTTAGATATAAAATTTGCATACCCGTGGTGTGGTTAATTTAATCGAGTTGCCATGGAGATCCGCCATCTTTGCAGCTGTTAGCATACATTTATATATATGTTTTTATTATTCTAATGTTATTATTTGCATATTGCAGTTCTGCATTTTTAGAATTTCCAGTGTTTCCTCTGAGGGAGCCCTCTGCCCCGGGAGCGGTGGTCGGCTGTGGCTGTGTGGGCACTGTCCTCTGGGTGCCCGGATCGAGGTGCTTCTGCTGCACCTCCGCTGGGTGTCCGGTGGTGGTGCCCTGTGGCTGTGGCTGCTGTACCGCTCCCGGTGCAGACGGCTCCTTTGATGGCATTTCCTTACCTGGTTCATCTGTACCCAGACTCAGCACTACGTCCATTACCTCATCGTGTGTGTGTGTGTGTGTGTGTGTGTGTGTGTGTGTGTGTGTGTGTGTGTGTGTGTGTGTGTGTGTGTGTGTGTGTGTGTGTGTGTGTGCGTGTGTGCCTGCGTGTGTGTGTGTGGCTATGGGGAGGGGGGTGGGGAGAGCAGTGTTGTCTGTTTGGAAGAGTGGGTGGTTGGGTGGGTGGGAACTGCTTTTAATCTGTAAAGCACTTTGTGTTACAACCTTGTATGAAAAGCGCTTTATAAATAAAGTTTTGATTGATTGATTGATTGATTTCCATTGACTAGCATAAGCTAAAAACAGTGGAGAAAAAAGCCATGGAACAACTCCATGAGCTGCTGAGTTACTGCTGGTAAATACATCTAACACACTGTGGTGTCCAAGTGTTTTAATGTGAACAATAACTCCAGTATTTTAACTTTTAAAATCTCCATTAGTTTACAATTGCTGCTAATCCCATAATGTTTAGCGATGTGACATCACATTCCCGAACTCTATTGTAAACTAATGGAGATTTTAAAAGGTAAAATACTGGAGTTATTGTTCACATTAAAACACTTGGACACCACAGTGTTATGTATTTACCAGCAGCTAACGGAGTTGTTCACAGTTTTTTTTCTCCACTTTTTATACAGTTTTTAGCTAATGTTAGTCTATGGAAATGTAGGCTAACAGCTGCATAGATGGCGGATCTTCATGGTAACTGTGGAATTTCCCGAACTCTATTGCTGCTAATCCCATAATGCTCAGCGATGTGACACTATATACCTTGAAAGTAAAAACCTTAAATGTCATTAAATGAATTGTGCCAAGCTTTAAACGTCATTAACAAGCATTCATTTGGAGTCCAACTGGCATTGAATTCAATTTCCTTAGAAAATAATGCTATCGGTCAAGCTTTGTGGCCATTTAGTTTCAAGCGACTACAAAAATTACAGTTTAAAACACTCTCGGCTGCAGCTCCGGCCTAGGCCTTAATTCAACCTGGTAGACTAATTTCAGCATCACCTACCGCCAGCCAGTGATCGCTTCCGAGAGGGCCACACCTCCACCTCAGCCCATCAGCGTAAGAGCCGCACCTCCGTAGCAGCCGATCATCGCCCTCGGTCCTGCTTTTAACCCCCAGCAGTCGTGTTTCGTTCGCTTCCCAGCTGTGCTGCGACCTACCTCCGCCCCATCTCCGCCTCTTCCGTCCACAGCTTCTACCTGCTGCATCTTCACGGGTCTCCTATACCACCACCAGTGTCCAGGCTCCGGGGGGAGACATCCCTAACTCCAAGCTGTTTATCCGTACTGACTTTCATACATCGATATCTACCGCCGGGATCTGATCACCAAAACTCATATACATGTCAATAAATCTTCCTAATTGCTGCTTTTGTCTGTTTGAGTCTATCCAGGTTGAATTGGCTGAAATTATAAACACTTTGTTCCTATAATTTGCTTTGAATATCAAAATTTCCTCTCTTTCTTCTGATGGAATGTTTGCAAATGGAGTACATTTTTGTGTTTGTAGCTATGAAAATAGGACTATAATGTTTAAAGGGTATTGAAAAAATATCATATTTGACTTTCCTGCTACCTGTAAAAACCTTTGATGAAATTCTAGTTGGTAGTTCACAGCACAAGTTAGCAACATAAAGATAAACTGTTCTGTAGATTGTGTCTAATGTAAATAGTAGCATGTTATTTAACTCCCAGGCTCCTGCAGTAAATGGTTAAAATGGATACATCCTTTTTGGGTCTGATCTGCAGGTCAGCGATGGGCAGTTCCTGTGTTTTTTCCCTCCCACTGGTGGAGATGTCCTCTGCCACATCAGTCAGCGCTCCATTCACCTGCTCTGAACTGCTCTCTGCCCATCCAACTCTGAGGACACGTCTACAGCACTGTAAGTACTAGTATTATCAGGACTTTGTGTTTTATCGTTTTCAACAGGATGCAAACCGCTCTTGTTCTCCCTGTATTCAGTTACAACTGTACTAATATGCTTATAACTTCAACCCAGATATTTTCCTGTGCTTTTGTAACTAGTACCAAGGAAAGCAATACAATGTTTGCAATACGTGTAATGTGAAAGGCAAACATGAAAAGCTATAACTCCAAACAATATCAACACAGTAAGCCTCATTTACTCTATTATTGAATACTGGCAAATTAAGCATGTTCTTGGCGTGTTATCTAATAAAAATGTTTAAAATGCCAAGGAATATTCACTACCCAAGTGTATAGCCATGCATTGATGCCTTCTGTGACAAATCCAATCAGATTAATGCCTTATTCAAAGTGACTTTGTGCCAGGATTATTTTACAGGATACAAACCGTTATTGCTCCCCCATTTATTCAGTTAAAATTGTAATAATATGCTTAGAACTTAGACCCAGATATTTTCCAGTGCTTTTGTAACTAGTACCAAGGAAAGCAATTCATTGTTTACAATACGTGTAATGTGAAAGGCAAACTTGGAAAGCTATAGCTCTAAACAATGGTTAAGCAGGATTAGGGGTTAGGGTTAGTAACACTTATTTACCTTTAATTGTATTGAATATGCTGGCAAATATTCAATACACAAATGTATTCAGCCATGCGTCAATGCCTTGTGTGACAAATTCAATCAGATTAATGCCCTTATTCAAAGCGCCTTTGTGCCTTCAGTGAAATATGAAAATGTATGTAGAATTTGCCTCTATTTTAGATAGCACTTATGTAGAAGGTACCGACCATTCGTCCAAGCCTTTAGTTTCTAAATTGGCATAATGGGATGTTTTTAAATGGTGCCTCACTTGAAATATTGGCACTTTCATTTATTACTTCCTATACAATTTTTAATCTCCCTTTTTTTTGGCAACGTAAATAGAATCAAGTTGCTCGGTTGATAAAGAGATCAACACTTAATGGTTCTGTCACCACTGAAATTACTTCCATTGTGACGATTTATCATATCAGGGAGAATTTTATTGATATCAGGACTAAAATCTTTCCTATTCAATCCTCCCCATAATGGCCCAAAGTCACGCACCACTTTTTACAAATACCAGTATAGTATTTTTAAAGGAATTGACAAAATGTTCGTTGTTATTTAGATTTTATTAGGCGTTGAACTAAGCTGGATAAATGAGTCAATATTTCAGACCCCTATCGAATATTGTTTTTATTGATTGCATCGTGCATCCCTAATTCTGAACCTGATTTGACTAATGTGCTGTTTTTGAGTGAGTTTCGTGCCACTCCTGCCCCTCTGCCCTGCCACTGTTTGGGTGTAAACTCTAGGCTCCGCTGGACACATGCGCTGCTCCTTTTAAGGCAGCGGCACCGACTCATTATGGCCCTGAAAAAACTCTTTTGGAGCGTGGATTCGTGGTGCATTCAGGAGCGCTCGGGTTCTCCAAACATGGGCATTGCAGCGAGCGAGGAGCAGCTTTGTGGAGCCGTTATCTCGGCGCTTATTTTCATCTTCTGCGTGCTGCTTTTACTGTTTTATGATGCGTTCAGGGACAGGTAAGAGACAGCAAGAGGCTCGATGGAAATGTAGGGAAATTACGCTATTAACATGATGGTGATATCTGACGCCGCGGTGCTACGTAATGTACAAGAGCTGGGAAAAGGCTAATTCACTCACGCTTCATTGGTCACAAGTTGAGGAGCTTCTAAAATGACATTATTATTGTTTCTCACTAAATGCTACGTCTAGAGGAGACACTGCAAAGTCATTTTTATTTCTTCAAATTTGAGTTTCTTTGAAAGTCAACCTTCACCTCATCTACTCAAGAAGGTGTTGTATTATTGCACGACCTCAGCGTTTGTCCATCAATTACTATGTGAAATTGTCACTTGAACATCCATCCCATTCCTTTTTTTTTGGCCTTTTTTTTTTACATTGTGATTACATTGAAGTTACAAATAATGGCACAGCATCTACTAGTCTTGTTCACGATTTAGATGTTTTTTGCCAGATCTTACTGTCCTAATTTTCTTTACTTTTCATGCTTTGACCCTCCCAAAAACAAAGCGTTTTTAAAAACATATTACATCTAGAAATTGCTAGTTTACTCAAAGACTAAATAAGATATCCAATTATATCAACATGTCAACAAAATGAACCCACAAATTTAAACCTGGCTCTATCCATTATTCAAATTCTTGCATTGTTGCATATTTATATTATATTATGGAAATTAAGTATTTTTTTCTGTTCACCTGCAGTGTCTCAGCTTAATGTGGAAAAGTAGTTGTTGTTTGTAGGTTGTGGATTTGAGTGGATTGTTTGCATGTCCTCCCTGGTACAATTGTATATGTATTTATTTTCATGTGTGAAGGCACAATACTGTTTTAATGAACATTGGACATGTTGATATTTGAGATTAGTTTTAAACACATGCTGAAATGTAACACATTAGTAGAAAATTCAGAGTTTAGATTTTATATAATAAGACCCTGTGATGTTTTATTTGATCATATTCTGATTTATTAGATCATTTATAAAGGTGACTTGGCCAAAACGTTTATAGCATAAGCAAGCCTTTCCCAAAATCAGGGACATCGCGGCCTCCTTATTGACCCAAAAATACAATGATAATATATTTACTCTATTCAAAGCCAAAATTACATAAAAAGACACATTTAGCAATGAGTGTAGGCTAAACTCTGGTTTAAAGTAGTATAATCCAGCAAATGAATGTACATTTCCTTTTCATTTTCTTTTATTCCCCCAACATACTTGTTTTGTTGACAACCTTTGGTGGCCCCCCTGCAGTGCCTCTGAGGCCCCTCAGGGGGCCCCGGACCCCACGTTGGGAACCACTGGGAACCATACGCCCTCAGCAAAGTTACAAAATTACCCAAAAAATAAACAAACATAATTTGTTTTAGGCAAATTGTAACCATTCGAAAATCTATTTCGATTTAATTGCAGTTTAACATGCAGCCTGACTTGTTTTGAGAAAGTAGTAAAGTGCAAACAAATCTAAATGAATATTAAAATGATCTGTAGTAAATGTCCTCCATGTCCTCCATTTATGTCCTCCATAAATCGGTGAAAATTATGTTTTTGAGTCTTTGTTTTCAGATCAAAGCCCAGAGACCGGTCTCCTCACATCAGTGGTGACCTTCCCAACATGGCCGACACCGACGACAATAAGTTCCTGTTCCTGGGGAATGACTTCCGGAACAGCGGCTTGGCACAGGCCGACTGGGCAGCCAAGAAGATGGTGTGGATCCCGTCAGAGAAAGAGGGCTTTGAAGCAGCCAGCGTCAAAGAGGAAAAGGGGGAACAGGTGAAGAAATTGCAAAATCAATAAATACATCAACGTTACTTGAAGTCACACAACCTTTCGAATAGGAAATAAAGTACAAACATTCATCCAGTGTTTTATTGCTGGAAAATACCTAAAAAAAACATGGATCATTACTGTGAGTGTGTGGAGTTTACATGTTTTCCCCATATCTGCTTAGGTTTCCTCCGTGTACTCCTGTTTCCTCTACTACAAAAACATGTACAACAGGTTTCCCTCTGGGGCCAGGACTCCCCTGAAAAAGAGATCTGTAATGTCAGTGGGACTTTCCTGGTTAAATAGATCAAAGATCAAAAGGAATAATGAAAACATTTTTAAATGTGAGGGCCCCCGAACTGCTGGTGGTCTAATGTATTCAAAGATAATATTTCTCTAATTCTATTCAAAGCAAAGCAGCAAAAGCTCCATGGAGATGAACTTGCGATGTCCCATTTCTAGTTGTAAGTCATGTCTGAGGAGAGTCCACTCCTATACGCATGTTTTCAGAAGAATTCTTCACCAGCAAAAACATAAATAACACTTTTATGTTTTCAATTTAATGGTGAAATTGAACACAGCGTGGCTTTAATTTTATAAAACCAAACTTCTCCTCACGATGGTAATGTTCTGTAAAGTACTGATTGAGTGTGGTCCCGTAGATGCTGGTGGAGCTGTCCAACGGTCAGAAGGCCACGGTGAATAAAGACGACATCCAGAAGATGAACCCTCCCAAGTTCAGCAAAGTGGAGGACATGGCGGCGCTGACGTTTCTGAACGAGGCGTCGGTGCTGCACAACCTCAAGGAGAGATACTTCTCCAGCCTCATCTACGTGAGTGTTCAAACTGTCTTCAATAACTTTACAATCATGAAGAAGTAGTAGAAGCTTCAGTGGCTTTTTTTCTCACTACTTTTGAGAATTCTCTTTTTTTCTGTTTTCTGATGATAATGCCTCAGTACTATGGCAATTACACCCATTAAAATTGCGTTTTTTTTTTAAATTGTGGCCCTAGTTTCACATTATTTATTATTTATTAGGCCTTTATCTCTATATGTCACAATACAAGAACAGTCACTAAGTGTTTTTGGAAATAGTGATTTTCTCAACCAGAAATTGATTGAAAAATATGGTCCACACGAAGCACATTCAGATGCAGATTTTCATGTAAAAAAAAAAAGTACCTCAAAAGTTTCCCGTGACCAATTAGTACCCACTACCCACATTTTTCATCATTCCTCTGTGTACTAGAATGGATGCAAATCTTTGGAAACTATAAATGGATAGATATTTTGCATTGGTGACATTGAAAATATGGCATTAAATTTGACTTGCTGCTACCTTTGCCATTTCATTATTTGGAGATTCCGTTTCTTGTACAACCTTTTTAATATGTGACAGTAAAGTGTGACCTCTCTGACGAAGGACATACCTCTAAAAGGCAATATTTCGTAGTAGAAGTTGTAGCCGTATTAGCAGAGAGCATTATGTACCCATTTATACAACATGTAATAAATCTCTTTCTTATCTGGACATGTCCCTTTTTTGGCCGGGTCAGACTGTCCGTGTATCTCCTGGGATCAGCAGATTAACTTTTATTATTTTAGTGACGTAAATCTGAACCTCTGAGTTGATCTGGTGAGAGACAGTGCAGTGAAGATGGGCAGGTTACCGTCTCCGGGCCTTATAAGAACAGAAGAGGCCCGGTCTGAGCCTGGCGGGACCTACACACGAAGTATGATGAGAAAAAGCCACTCAGCACTTTGGCTTTGGACTTTTTCAACACAACTCAACCTGGAAGCCTTTAATATATCAACACAATCAACGTTGGGCTGGCCGTAAGGCTTAGAATCAGTGGCTCTCATTGAACGTAGTGGAACAGAATAGAAAAAAGCCTTTGTTATCTACCATTGCACAAGGATGGCAGAAATGTGTCATTCTCATAGAGTGCGTTTACATGCGCTCAAGTATTCCAGTTATTAGCCATAATCCGGTTATGGTAGTTTTTGGGATGTGGTGTTTCTAAATACGCTGTGAAATCAGGAAACTCAAATCCCCTGTGTTTCATGAAATCCCAACTTCTCGTATTGGGGCTACATCTACCTATTGTCTTGCGCATTCACTACATCCTGAGCTATGGCGACGACAGCAGATTGTAGGTCTGTCTTTGGACTGCACTGGAGGAAGGTTAAAGCCGGGACTGATGGGAGAGAGAGGAGCCTCTTGGTATTTTCTTGCAGAATCCTTGCTGGAGAATACAGGTTTCTCATTAAAGGGCATTTTGGGGTTTCTACTGTATAATCAGGAAACTGTGTTCATATAGCAGACAAAACCATCCATCCATCCATCCATCCATCCATCCATTCCATCCTTCCTTCCTTCCTTCCTTCCTTCCTTCCTTCCTTCCTTCCTTCCTTCCTTCCTTCCTTCCTTCCTTCCTTCCTTCCTTCCTTCCTTCCTTCCTTCCTTCCTTCCTTCCATCCTCCCTCCCTCCACTTGTCCGTTTCCGGGCCTCATGATTTTAACCAGGCCTGTTGGTCTCTCATAAGGGGCTTCTGAACCGCTCTTTGTCTGACCCGTCACCTAGGACCTGTTTGCCATGGGAGACCCTACCAGGGGCACGAAGCCCCCGGCAGACAAAGCCAGAATATTAAAAACTCTCGATAAGAAGTGGGAAACTCGAGTTGATGTTAGCATTTGCACAGCCAGGCCCGCTTTAATGTACCCATAGGCCCCGGGACTTAAACAGAATTGTAGGCCCCCACCCCCCCTCAGCACAAAGCCTAACTCTAACCTATAACCGTGAATCCCACAAAAACCCTAACCCTGCTACTCCTACATATATCCCTCTGGGCCAGGAAGGGCGGGCCCACTCCAGGTCATGACGCAAACTGAAGTGAACATGAAAATCAACAAATCACCTTTTTCCTTAATTCTGATAGGCCCTTGACAATGGTTGGCCCCTGGGCTCCAGCCCCTGCTAGCCCACTGGATAAGGTGGCTCTGTGCACAGCTTACAATAAAAACATATTTTTTAATAGTATTAGAATAAAGCCCGTTAAGTTAATTGCAGACACGAAAACAATTTCACCTCATCAATAGAAAAACAGAAGGCAGAGTCTGAGTGACATTGGGGTTATGCCATCTTATTTTAGCGTAACGGCTTGAAATGTGCTTGGATTAAGATAATTAAGTCTGATTTTGAGTAGGATCTTGAAATAGGATTGCCATTGGAACAAGCATTCACTAGCTTAAAATAAGACAAAAACCTCTGAAATTAGACGAAAAGATCATAAACCTACTCAAAATTCAAGCACTTTTAAGTTATTTTTGTTGAAGATAAGACAGCATTTATGACAGTGTTTCGCTCCATGATGGCACAGAAAAAGGGCGTTTCTCTGCACTGATGTAAGGAGCTCAAAGTGATGGTGGCTGTCATCATCTACACTGCCTGATCAAGGAAAAAAACACAATTGACTTACTGTTCTGATATAGGGTTGCTGCAGTTGGTCAGGTCTAGATTCATCGACACTTTGTGCCCAAAGGATGAGATCAGCTGACGACCTGAACATCCCGAATGGCAAGGTTATTCTATCAATGGATTTCTTCTTCTCTAATGGCACAGCCATATTCCAAGATGACAATGTCAGGATTCATCGGGCTCACGTTGTAAAAGAGTGGTTCAGGGAGCAGAAGATATAATTTTCATGCTTGGATTGTCCACCATAAGTCCAGATCTTAACCCCATTGAGAATGTGGGATGTGCTGGAGAAGAAGGCTTTGCGCAGTGGCCACACCGTCCAATCATCAGCACAAGATGTTGGTGAAAAATGAATGCAACACTGAACCTATTGACTTTGCAGAAGATTTTTAAAACAAGTGTGTGCTGTAATCGAGTAATTGAAGCTAAAAATGGCCCAACAAAAGAGAGTGTGGCGACTTTTTATTGGGGTCAGGCAGTATATCAGTCTCTTTATTAAGGGCTGTTAAACCTATTTGCATTCAGCATGTTTATTAAAATTGAAAGAGTTGTACTTAAATGTGTTCCTGTCTATTTAAGAGTGTAGTGACTCTTCCCTCCTCTGTGCTTTTTCTATGTGACCTTTGTTTAATCAGGAAAGTCCCACTGAGAATTGAGAATCAGAAACTCTTGTACATTACATTTTAGTTGAAGGAAAACATAAACTCCACACCGAAAAGCTCATTATTGGATGTAGATGTAAAGAATATTTCTGGTGTCGTGCAGACGTACTCGGGGCTGTTCTGCGTGGTGGTGAACCCCTATAAGATGCTGCCCATTTACTCAGAGAAGATCATAGAGATGTACAAGGGAAAGAAGCGCCACGAGGTCCCTCCGCACATCTACTCCATCACCGACAACGCCTACCGCAACATGATGCAAGGTACCAGTGTTTCGTAAAATCACTATTCTTCTTCTTTTCTCAAAGGCTTTAATCACAATTCACACACACTTAGCAGCTTTATATTTGGGAGACAATGCTCAATTCCCTCTTATTTCTTCTCATTAATTCATATTTCCTCATTTAATAAGTTATGCAGCAGATGAACTTTATGCCTTAACAGGACAAAATTCAGTTTCATCAATGGAGAAAATGGACTGGGCTATTGCAGATGTTTTCCAAAGAGGGAGATGCTGGATACATACAGGATCTGAGCAAAATCTAGCAACATATTGAAGGCAATTTGGCTCAAAAACTTTCAGAAAGGCCTTTGTCGGTGTCTGCATGTGTACTGATCAGATATAAATGTATTAGGAGGCCAATTAAATGCTGTTATATTGTTATTTGTCTTCGTGTACAGTATGAGCTCTGTGTGTGGTCTGAACTGGATCCACCTGCTTGGTTCTCTGGCCTCAATATTTGGAGACGGTCCCAAGGTTTCTGCAGTGACGCATTAAAGCATGGCTCAAAAGCAGAATAAAAAATCCTCAATGCATGCACTGGAGAAACCATAGTAATTTTAAGGAAGAAATGACTTGGATTGTGATTAAGAGATTAAATCTAAAGTGAGTAGATTTGGTCTGGTCTTAGATCAGATAACCCAGAAGGACATATTTTCTTAATTCAGATGATTAAGTTTGGTTTGACATTTTTTGTGATGTTTATTATTTCACTTTTTTCCCCTTTTTGTTTTTAAAAGTGAAATAATGAACTTCTTCACTTCCTTATTGCACATGGGCAGGAAGTGACATACGTAGCGGTAAACAGTGGCTGTGTCCAAAGGTTCACCCTCACACCCCTCGTCCCTGCTGTTTGTAAATATGCTTTATAAATAAATTTGACCCTTGACTTTCTTTCTTTCTTTCTTTCTTTCTTTCTCACTCTTGGTTTGTTCTGCGGCGTGTCTGAATCGCCAACAAATTGACAAAACGGTAAATGTAGAAGTGCAGAACACCTACAAGTTTGCTAAGCTTCAGTAATAATGCATCTCTGTGATAAAGACCGGCTAAATATCTGTGGATAAATATCAGTCAGAAAAGTTTTATTTAACACATTATTGAGGGGAAGTTCTAGCTAAAGGTCTGCAGCTAACGGCAATTAAAACAGCTCTTCACATTGTGGTCTATTTTGACCCTTCTAGCGACATTCACCATTACTTTTTTCTCTCAGGACATTCAGACACCACAACAAAATGGCGTGACCACTGATAGTGCACTATATAGGGCCCAAAGTGTAGCCCGGGGGCCAAATCCAGCCCTTAGACCCACTTTTGGACACAATTATAACCTCAAAAAGTAACCTTTCATTGTGGGAAAGATCTGAGATATGTTCTTACCTCAGCTGAGACGAGTTGATGCGTACCTGTCTGGTCTTTACGTGTGCGCTCAGTCACGTAAACAGAGCACAGACGGCGTTAGCATTTAGCCTCTCCTCTTAGCGGCAATGTATCCAAACGGAGGTGAAGTTAGAAGCAACCAAGCTCTTCCACGTTTCCCCTATTTAAATATGGTTACATGAGCCTTTACGATCCAAGTATAGTCACACAAAATTAAACATGTCAATTTTCTAAGGGGAACTATATTGCCTTGTAATATTACTACGCCTTGCAATATAGTTCCCCTTTTTATCCGCTTAGAAAATCAACATGTACAGGCTCATGGAACCATATTTAAATAAGGAAAACGGGGAAGAGCTTGGTTGCTTCTAACTTCCATGGATCCGTAGATGAGAAGAGGAGAGGCTAAATGCTAATGTTTACATGACTGAGGCCACGCATAAAGACCAGACGCATCAACTCGTCTAAGCTAAAGTAAGAACATGTCTCAGTATTGAAAAAACAGTGGCCTATTCCTTTAAGTGTCCAAGCCTGAATAAAGGTGTCTGTACTGACCTCCGATCTGTGGCCCATATATGCACTTCAATATGAGGCCCAAAAGTTTGGACACCCCTGATATAGGAGATACTGTGAACACTCAGATACAGCCATTGTTTAACTGTTGTACCATGTAGGGCTGCACAATATATCGCAAAAAATATCGTATCGCGATATTAGCTGATGCAATATCCGTATCGCGAGAAGCCACGATATATCGCAACATCACCATAGCCTTCATCTGACTGAGATCGACCCATTTTTTTTTCAAACTCAAACTCATGCATTGAAGTCATGTGTAAAAGTTCAGTTTTAGTTTAACATTTACTAGCTTTGTTAAATTCTACCCTTGTTTTGGTCCTGATTGGGTGTTTTTTTAAAGGAATAGGCCACCGTTTTTTCATACTGAGATATGTTCTTACGTTAGCTTTGACGAGTTCTTTAGGACCTGTCTGGTCTTCACCCGTGCCTTCAATCACGTAAACACAGCGCAGACGGCGTTAGCATTTAGCCTCTCCCCCTCTCCACTATAGCTCCAAAACAGGTCAAGATAGAAGCTACCAAGCTCTTCCACGTTTTCCCTATTTAAATATGGTTACGTGAAGTGTTCCACTACAAAGTATAATTACACAACATTAAACAATGTGGATTTTCTAAGCGGATAAAAGGGGGGACTATATTGTAAGGCGTAATAATACCAGGAGTAATTTGGCATCCGCACAGTAAAGTGAAGATTACTGCGCGGATTTCGAACTAGAAAATCCACATTGTTTAATTTTGTGTAATTATACTTTGTAGTGGAACACTTCACGTAACCATATTTAAATAGGGAAAACGTGGAAGAGCTTGGTAGCTTCTATCTTGACCTGTTTTGGAGCTATAGTGGAGAGAGGGAGAGGCTAAATGCTAACGCCGTCTGTGTTTACGTGACTGAAGGCACGGGGGAAGATCAGACAGGTCCTAAAGAACTCGTCAAAGCTAAGGTAAGAACATATCTCAGTATGTAAAAACGGTGGCCTATTCCTTTAAGTCTTCTTTTGACACAATTTGCTGAAAAAAATGGAACATGTCGTGTTTGGTGAAATATTGAAATAATATCGTTATCGCGATATTGCACAGCCGTATCGCATATCACAAGTCACTTCAATATCGTGCAGCCCTATTGCCATGTCAACCATGTTATATCAATGAGAAATGACTGAGTCAGAAAAAAAATATTTCTTGCTTAATTTACCTCTTCCCTGAAATCTAATCATGAATATTATTACTTACCACAGATATTATCCATCAAACTAAGTCATACTGTAATAACACGAGGATTCAAACCCGTCATATGCATGAACGAAACTCCTCCAGATTTGTCTTTGAGATACAAGTAACATCATGACATGGGTAAAAGTTTGAAAAAGGCGAGTTAGCAGAATATCTTTAAATAGTAAATGTTCCATGGTATCCTCCCGTCTTCTCTGGGACACCCCCGTTCACATGGACAGGGCTGTGAGTGATGGAGGGGCAGATAAACTTGAGGAGAATCCCGGTGTGTTTTGCCCCGCTCCGAGAGGGGCCTTACATGGAGACCACGGTTATTTATAGGGCCCTAATCTGCCGCTGTCAGAGGAGCCTCCTTCTCGCTCCGATTCACCCCGCTTCATTCAGAATGTTTTCTCTCCACAGACCGCGAGGACCAGTCCATCCTGTGCACGTGAGTCCCGACTGAGAACTGCTAATTTTAAACCGCACGACGCTCAGACACATACATGGTAAACGGCGGGCAGTGTTTCCCATGGATTCTGAAGAGCCTATAGTTTCACCTTTCACCTTGCCTGGGTGAAAGCTGTGTGTAAGAGATACGGTAGAAAGATGTTTTGTTCATTGCAGCATCTTACACACTTCATACATCTATCATCCACATGTATAAAAGTCTACTCTGTTATTGCAATAGTCGGTCATGCAAAATCTGGATCACAAGAAATCCCAGTATATTGCAAAATCACTACAGAGATCATCACATTATTTTTGCACACTAAATGGAACTAATATGACCTTCACTTCATCAAGAAATAATTAAGGACAAATTCTGATTTACAATGTTGGCCTGAAAGTGCTTTAATTGCACTTAAATCGACTAGGAAGGGGATACAAAACAATTATTAATTATTTCTGGCTGAATTTAAATCATGAGCAGCAGCAGTGAAAGGACATGAGGCCAAAGTCGGACTTGGTTTTGGGATCTGGTGTCACACTAACAGCTGGGCATAGGTTTATAGATGAACATGAGCCAGGGGATGTTGCGATAGGAGCGTAAAGTGAACAGTGTGTACTGTAGGGGGCGTCTGTAACAAATTAAATTTCAGAGTTATTCTTCAGATGTTATAAATGTGCAAAGGTTCCGTTTTAGTTCCAAATGAGCCTTTTTTTGGTCCTGATTTAGAGTTTTTGAAGGCTTGTTTTGTCACAATTTGCTGAAAAACAAATTACTCACAATTTGTGTTTAAATGCAAATGAATATACCGTGATTGAAAGGTCTAGTATAACAATTATTTTTGATAATCTGTTATCATTTATAAATCAAAAGGGTGTGAAATGAACTTTTTTTTTTTGTAAAGCTAAAGTGACAGGACTTTACAGAAACAGGTATTTATGAAATGTGCAGAAACCTATTGCTGGGTTGCAGGTGACATCACAGCATTCTAAAGGCCTATACTATTATATAGAGGAAAAAATATTTTGTTTTTGAGGACATTTTTGTCATCGGACCCAATGGGGGGCAGGAGCCAGTTTTTCCTTTTAACAGCATTACACTTTTAGCTACAAGTCGTAGCTAAAAAGAAAATATAATAATTTTAAAAAAGATCATTAATATCAGTCACTGGGTCCATGATCTCTCTGTACAAGACCAAAAATTTCCTCAAAAACGAAATAATTTTTCCTCTATATAATAGTATAGGCCTTTAGAATGCTGTGATGTCACCCGCAACCCAGCAATACAGACTCTCACGTTAAAATCAAAGCAGTGAGGGTAAAAAACATTTTTAAATCTGTGTAAACCGGGAAACGAATACCGTAATCAATTGCTAAAATAGTTTTTTGCTGTTTCAGACCTAGTTTAGTAAAATGTCGTAATAATATTGGTGCAATATTGCACATCCATTTCGCATGTCCCCCCCAATAGTGTGGTTCAGTCCTATGATGGACCTGTTAAGCTTCTGCTTGCACAGAATAGTAGTAATGTTTTCAGCTATTCAGCCTAAGGGCAGCTGTGTATGAATGACAGCCTGTTATAGAGCTTTGAGAAGCTTGTCTAAGAAAACTAATTCAAGCCATAATGATCCTTACATAAGAAACCGTTCACAATCTGTAACTTTACCAAGAGTTTTCAGGTTCTCATGAATAAACCACTCACCTTTCAAACACATGTATCAGTTCAGAATTTGAAGACTTAGTTGCAGCATGCTTTGTCAAACCTGCTTTTTAACTGTGATGTGCCCAGAGGCGAGTCGGGCGCCGGTAAAACAGAGAACACGAAGAAGGTGATTCAGTATCTGGCTGTGATCGCCTCGTCTCATAAAGGGAAGAAGGATTCCAACCCGGTGAGTCACATCATAATCATCATATTCAATACGTGATTCAGTAAAGAGCATATTTTAAACTTCTTGTATTGTTCCTTTGCAGCAACAAGCCGGCTCTCTGGCTTTTGTGAGTATTTTACATTAAAATTTGATCTATTTGACAGTTTTTTCAACGGGAAAGTCCCACTGGAACAAAATAATATTCCACAATATCTCACAAGGTCGAAGTGCCACAAGATTTTTCATCCCTGAGTAGAGTAATATTGTGGATTTTTATCACTTACTGCCGACAGCTTAGTTAGTTTCCCACAATGTTTACATAAAATAATGGTGTTCAGTAAAAGGAAATGTTTTATCATTATTTATTACTACAAATTTCCTTTAGGTTTCAGATTTCCCCTATCAATCCAAAACCTGCACACTAGGCAAATTCTCCAGCTCGGAGGGGTTTTCGAGGGTTGTGACAAAAACAAGGCCTGAAATGTCATTGAAAAGCATTAGATTGGATTCAGACTGGCATTAAATCTACATTTCTTGGAAAGTTATGACATTGCTCAACACATTTTCCTGCATAAGTTTATCAAAAACTCCAACACTATGGTCTAAAACATATTCAGTGTGTGTCCCGTTTTTTTCTCTTTCCTCTGTTTGATGAAATGTTTGCGTTTGTGGCAATAAAACAGCATCAAAAAGCATTAAATGTGACTTGCTTCTGCCTGTATAAACACTGCATTTCCCCAAGAGGACATAAAAGCCTATTACTTATCCTGCTCCTCCCATAATGAGATACTAGCTGTAGTACTCTGACATGTCCTGCAGGGGGAGCTGGAGAAACAGCTGCTTCAAGCCAACCCGATCCTGGAGGCTTTCGGAAACGCCAAGACCATCAAGAACGACAACTCCTCACGATTCGTATGAGTTTTTTCGTTTTATTATTGGGAAACATTACCCTATGTTTGTTTTACTTTTCTGTCTGTTATTTACAGGGAAAGTTCATCAAGCTCAACTTCGATGTGACCGGTTACATCGTGGGGGCCAACATCGACACCTGTATCCTCCTCACTCAATAGCACCAGCAGAAGTTACGCTTTTCTTTTGCATTTTTCATTCACTCCGCAGTCACATCTTTACAAACTTCTACCTATCTAAATAGCCGAAATGTGAGTAAAGAGTGAGCTATACTTGTTTCTCCTTAATCGTAGCGTTCAGACTTATTGGAGAAGTCGCGGTGCATCCGTCAGGCTCTCACCGAAAGGGCCTTCCACATCTTCTACTACATGGTGGCAGGAGCTAAAGACAAGATGAGAGGTCAGTGGCAAAGCCTTCAAAGTGACTCCCGAGTCTTTACTGTTTACAATGTCATGCTCAATGCTTTGTCTCAGAGGAGCTGCTGCTGGAGGGCTTCAGCAGTTACCGGTTCCTGGTGGCGGGACACGTGGAGCTGCCGGGGCAGGAGGACGACGAGATGTTCGTGGAGACTCTGGAGGCCATGGAGATCATGGGCTTCACTGAAGAAGAGAGACTGGGTACCGCAGCTTGCTGGCTCAAAGTGTTTCAAATTAAAGCTTCTGTACCGAACTAAGTTCCTCATTGTAGAGCAGGGGTGTCCAAACTTTTTTCACTGAGGGCCACATACAGAAAATATACAAACAACTGGGACGCACTCAGTAGAGGTCGGATATATAACTTCACCTCTATTGTATTTAAGTTAGCACATTCAATAAAATGTTAACTATGCTTTTTAATTGAATATGCTTAAAGTAAAAAACAACCTTCTTCACAGCTTTCAATTAATGGATTGTCATTTATTTTTAACAAAAGAAAAAAGGTTATCCACCGCGAAATAACACAATTACTCACCAGCACAGCTCACAGAAGCTTAACATGAATCCCTTCAAGACTGACTGAATTTACTAGGAATTGTGATTATTAACACTACCGTCAATACTGTGTTCATTACTGCAGCAGTATCGTTGCAGATAAAACAAACACGTCTCCCATTTACCATAAGAAAATAATCATTTCCCACTGTGGCTGAAGTTTTCGGCCCTCATGTTCAATCTTGCGTTTCTTTTTCTCTGCCATCTTTTGTTTGTCTTTTGGATTTTTTTTCTTCTTTTCTGGTTGCTCTGATTGGGCGGGCGCCGCTGCCTTGTTCAAGACAGCAGCGCCACCTATTGTTAAGACAAAGGATTACATGCAGTCAAGCGCTTGTTTCATATGTGGGACATATTCAATTATACATATAAAAAAAAAACAATCAATAGGTAGCGTTCACGATTTAGAATGTGACGATGTCATAATGTAATGGAGGGCAGGGCCAATAAAACTCTATGGGAGAAATGCATTTTTTGGGAGAAATCTCCAAAACGAAAATTGACAAATGTTTTTCCTCTTCAGTATTTGATCGTGATTGGATTCACAAACCTGTGATATTTTTTTCATGTCTGAAAGTCCTTTCTATTCTATACAACATCACAGTCATGTTTTCGCTTATTGTCACCACTTTTTGACATTATTCAGAGAAAATTATTGGACACTACACTTCACTTTGTGACAGCTTTTGTTTCATGAGGATATGAGCCAAAAAGACGAAGACATAAAAATATGCATTTTGTCAGTTACCACAGTTACCATAGTTACTGTCAGTTGCTCCACCTCAATTTTAAACTATAGGCTCTGTAGAGTGTTTTGATGTCACATGAACGCAACCTATTATATCTTTTAGAATTTGCTGCGGGCCGATTAAAACTGGGCCGCGGGCCGCAGTTTGCCCGTTGGCCATAGTTTGGACACCCGTTACAGAGTAAATCCCTTTTTCTCTTGCTTTGCTTTACCCTTTCCCTTTTACATATTCATACAAACATTCATTTCACATTCAGGCCCGGATAAAGAGTTCTATTAATGAGAACAACAAGCAAGGAGAAATAAATCTGGTTTTATTTCCATGAGTGAGTGAGCAAAGGTCAGAGAATTTCATGAAAAGTCCAACTGTTTAACCTGAGGCTGGTTTCATCATCCTTTGAGGTTGTACTGCAGCCAGTGACAGGGATGATTTCACCATCACTAAAAAGGAAAAAAATATTAAAAAGTAACTAGCTTCTACAAACAGCTCAAAACGCTGGATTACATCAAGGTGGAGGCTGGAGGTTTTGTCTTGGCCTTCACAGTCCCCTGACCTGAACATCTGTGGATGGACCTCCAAAGAGCAGCGCGTACAAGGCAACCTAGAAATCTCTCTGGAAGAGTTTTGTAAAGAGGAAAGGGCTGAAATCTAGAACTGAAAGACTCTTGGCTGCCGAGTAAAGAGATAAAAGCTGTGATACTTGCCATATTTGGGAGGCAGATCGTAACTCTGCAGACGCCCAAACGTTTGATGTAGCCTTTTTTGTTATGTAAAGGTTCCTATAATATTTTTTTATATTATAGGAACGTCTCATCTGTAACGTATGCCTTCTGGAGATCATTTCATCTTCCCCTCGCTTTATTGTTCAACATTAAATCTAAACTTCTTTGAACCTAATAACAAGAAAGAAACATTGAGTTCTGCCAAAAAAAACATCCATTTAACAATTTCTTGTCCAAAAATAGCCTTGTAGTTTCTATTGTTGCACCAACCTGAGCCGACAGTGATTGGTTCTCTGTGTTCTGTGTTTGCAGGGATGCTGAAGGTTGTGTCCACGGTCCTGCAACTCGGAAACGTCAAGTTTGAGAAAGAGAGAAACAGCGAACAGGCCACGATGCCCGACGACACCGGTAAACCTGCACAAAAGAGCGACGCCCACAGGGATTTCAATGCTTATTATTGTGGATGTGTCTCTGTTCGCAGCTGCTCAGAAAGTGTGCCACCTACAGGGCATCAATGTTACTGACTTCACTCGCGCCATTCTCACGCCCAGGATCAAAGTGGGACGAGAGGTGGTGCAGAAGGCCCAGACCAAGCAGCAGGTGACTGGACAATGACTTTATTCACAGTCCTTTTTAACATTTCATGGTATGCTGAGGACTTTAAAGGGGCTAGATGCAAGTTTGCCATTTTATACTCACTACTGCCATCTCAGGTCATATGTGTAACTGCAGCTTCTGTATTGAGCTTGTGCATGACGGCACAAGCTCATGATTTTAGAGGCAGTTGTGGTGAACAGGTCTGGGCTCATTCTACACATTAGGACATGGCTGGAACATGTAGGGAGGAAAATACTTCATTTTAACATTTTTAAACTCTGTATAGTCCCTTTAAGGTGCATTGGACAAGTACACATTTCACCAGCACATCGTTAACTCTATTAGATTGAAGATTTTGCTAAAACAGGGGCAATAAAATGCAACAGAAGTAATGTAATTGAAAGCATTCAATTGGTTTCAAACTGACATTAAAACTTAAATAGGGCTCAAACTCAAAATTTGACTGATTGATTGAACATTAAATTTCGAGCTACACAACACAGGCACAAAAGCGAGAAAAAAAAACACATTCTTGCTCGAAAAGGAGTGGGAAGAAGACAAGCTGATTGTCTCCCACCCCCTATTCATATACTTAAAGTAATAATTATTGTCTTACTAAACAATTAAGTTGGTTACATAATTACAACAAATGCAAAATCAACAAGAGCTTTTGCCATTTTACAAAGTTGTTCTCTAACAAAACCTGGAGCTGTGTTTCAACCCACTCGCACATTGGCAGCTCTCAAAGTGCTCCTGCTGAGTGCCCACGTATCCAGGAAATCCTTTCCTCACCTCTCGATCTCTTGCTAAGCTTAATCCTTTCATTGTCAAGTGAAAACACTTGCCAAAGCTTCACTACAGCCCCCTTTTTTCCTTTTTTTTTTCTCTTTATTGAACCAGCTGTGCAGCAAAGGGGAGGAAGAGGAGGGGGCGGGACGGGCTTGTGGGGAGATCGTGTCAAAATCAGGAAGTGAAAGTTCTGGTTATTTTGTTTCAGGTGTTCTATCAATATTGCATTTTTTAACCAACAAAATGTGACATAGGGAAACAAATGTGTTTGAGAGTAATACCAGATACCTGCACAAAGCATTACACTCATCTAATTTTCTCCAAAATAGTGACATTGCTCCACTAAGGTCATGGAAAATACAATGTATTTTGTTCATAACCATTCGCCTGCAGTTTTAGCTGAAAATATACAAAATGTTTTGCTCAAAAGTTCCCAGTTGATGAAATGTTTAACCTGTATCTGCCGCCCCCTCCCGATCAGAGGGCGAGGGTTAGGGTTAGTTAACCATAATCAGGATATAATTAGGGTTAAGAGCGGCAAATGTAATATAAGTTGTGTTTCACTCACACAGATCTTACACATATTTTTAGAAACTAGAAGGTCTTGGCTTTCAAATTTGGTATCACACTGGTGTATAGGCTGTAAGCTCTCCAGTCAATACGGTGGCATTTGAAATAATATCTGGGCTTTAAAAAGCTTTGTAAATTGTAAAAAGCATTCCTTGGTTTCTACTTACACCTTCACAAGACTTGCTCTGATCATGCCCTTTCTCAAATTGCCTCCATTACACAGTCTTATTCCCATAGTTCTTTTGATATAAACTGCCTCTCTTCACTGTGCACCAGGTGCCGGACACACACTTCTTTGTAATACCTTGAAATCTCTGGAGCTTCTGGGACTTTTCTGGCCTTACTAAAGTCTGCCTTGTATTAAGTGGGATGTTACGTGTTTCAGGCGGACTTCGCCGTGGAGGCTCTGGCCAAAGCCATGTACGAGCGCCTGTTCCGCTGGATTCTGGCTCGAGTGAACAAGACTCTGGATAAGAGCAAGAGACAGTCCTCGTCTTTCCTGGGCATCCTCGACATCGCCGGCTTTGAGATTTTCGAGGTGAAACAAGCCGTCTCTCAATAAAAACATCTTCTACATTTGTGGGAAACAGTTGCCGTACAAACTTTATATACTTTTTTTAGTTTTGCACCATTAAATTCCCCCTTATTGAAGAAAAAACAATGGTGTCTGAGTGAACAGTGAGAAGGAGGGAGGAGTCTGGATGTCTTATGCAGGAGAAGTGCTTAAAGGAGCTCTCCTTGATTTTTAAATTTTCTGTTATTGGAATAAAATTAGTTTTGTCCTTTAGTATATGGTAAAAGCAGACATTTTTCCAAAAAACACTGGTTTTAAAGCCTTTTAAACAGTCTTTTTTTTACTGTGAAGTGACAGTTTTCCTCCCTGAAAGTTGTGAAACCTGCTTTAAACTCAGTCCCTGTGATGATTTTTGATGTTGTAAATGCATTAGAAAGTTTGGACCAGAAAATAGCAATTGGAAATTTGAGTGACCCTGTTTATTTGTACAATCAGGTATAGCTCCTTTAACATAGAGAACTCAATACATTGTGTGTCTGACTGTTCAAGACTGGCTCTGTTGTACGTCATACTGATATTAGGGCTGGGCAATATATCGATATATTTTTAAATGAGATATGGGATGAGACCATATCGCGTATATCGGGATATTTCAAATTCAGATAAGCTATTAAGTTAGCAAAAAGAAACAGGTGATCTAAAGCTGATTTTTAAACAAGTTTATCTTAAACTGAGCACTTTATTTAGTTCTCTCTTTATATATATATAAATGCTGACCTGTTTTATTTTATAGGCTATTTTTATTTAAGATATTTTTTTATTTAAATGTGCACCTTATGGAGCTTTGTTATACAGTGTTTATGTTTATGTTTTATAGAGAGTTTTCCATAAAACTACTCGTATTTCTGGCTTTGACTTTGACTTAACATTTAATTTTCCAACTCTCACTTTGCGGAAAAAATATCGGGATATATATCGTATATTGATATTCAACCAAAATATATCGGGATAAGACTTTTGGTCCATATCGCCCGGCCCATATTAAACCAAAAACATGCTGTTCCTGAGATCCAAAGTTATGGCTGTACGGCATAGATAGTGCTTACAACGTGACCCAATAGGATATATAGCAATTTAGTTTTGTTCTGTTGTATTCAGGAAAGTGCTGAGGAGTATTCTGTAATTGTATGACATTACACGCATTACACGAGATAAAAGATATGACTATTTTTCATCAATAACTCTGAAGTTTTTGTAAGTATATTGTTGTTTTCCGATTGTGTTCAAGATTTCATTTGATAACTCTCAGTTTAACTGCACAAAAATATCATTGTAATACAGCGGAAATGATGGTAATGATATGATGGTAAGAGATAATGTATTTCCATATTATACTCAAGAAAATACTGACTTTGTTTCCAGGTTTCAACTGGGTAAGAGTTAGGATAAAAGATTTAACCCTCACAAGGAGTAGAATGACATCTTTGTGCCCAGTTTCATTAGTAATTATCAAGTTATTCCATTTTTAAGTACAGTTTCCATCCTTTTACTGTAAAATTAAGCGCTGCCCTTTGCTCCTCGTCCTCGAACAGTATTATATTTATTTATCTATATTTTTCAGGACAACTCGTTCGAGCAGCTGTGCATCAACTACACAAACGAGCGCCTGCAGCAGCTGTTCAACCACACCATGTTCGTCCTGGAGCAGGAGGAGTACAAGCGCGAGGGCATCGAGTGGAACTTCATCGACTTCGGCCTGGACCTGCAGCCCTGCATCGAGCTCATCGAGAGGCCCGTGAGTGACACGTGCACTCATTATTAGTTAGGAGGAGGAGATCACTTATGGCAGTCGGAGTGATAGTCACAGAAGTAGCAACAGTAGCAGCACATATTGTAGTCTATGTGTATTAGTGACAGGGTTTCATCGGTGCATTATTTATTGATTGATTTGGTTTATTTGATCGGGACAGATACAAAAATATAGAAAAAGTGTAACAGAAGGATTTTAGAGCTCATAGCAGAAGCTTATTTGCAGCACTGGTGTCTAGATGGGCTTTTATAGATAACATTCCTTCTACATCTTATTTATTTTAAACCAGTTTTGACCTTAACCATCATGCAACATCGACATTTTTTTAGCTTTAAACCATGGCTTTAGAACTGGAGTAATATTTCACTGCATTCACGTTTTGAGTAATCCTCAAGTGTAGCTGTTTTCTTCTTCTACGGCGTCAGCTCTTCGTTCTGTTCTTCCTGGATTGGTCATTGTTTAAACCCAAAACTGTCCTGCGCCTTTTTTAAGCCCATAATCCAACATTATATCGGTTCTGAACCGTTCTGCTCAAAGTATGTTTATAACGTTGTCCTGCAGCTACAAATCATGCCATAAATCGAAACTGGAAGTTGTTTTTTTAGTTTTTCCCACAGCTGCCAGCAGGAGGCACCCCAGCTCTAATGTCTGTATTTCATTGTTAATATTTCATTTTTACAGAAACATAATTTTAAATCATAAATCATAAGATATCAATGCTGAGGCAGCAAAATAATGTTTTTCTTCTGTTTTGAAGCCCTATATGTTTGATATGTCCACTTTACCAGTTCCCTGTTGTGTCTAGTTTGCTTTCAAATATCCAAATTTTCCATGATGCCTTTTTTTTTTCTTCTCTTGAATGGATGCAAATGATAAATGCTCAGATTTGATCCATTTTGGGCATTAAAAGTATTGTATTAAGGCATTAAAATTGAATTCAAATTGAATTAATTTTGACTTGTCGCTCCCTGTATAGTTTATCTCAGTCTCTTTCTTCAGTTTAAATGTAATGTTTGTGTACTGTCTGTTTCATTTTATTTTATTGTTTTTCTGTGTTTTCCTCGTCTCCAGAACAACCCCCCCGGTATCCTGGCCCTTTTGGACGAGGAGTGCTGGTTCCCCAAAGCCACCGACACCTCGTTTGTGGAGAAAATCCTGAACACTCACACGGGACACGTCAAGTTCTCCAAACCGAAACAGCACAAGGACAAGCTCATGTTCACCATCCTGCACTACGCTGGCAAGGTGATGCAACAGATAAACGTATTTGTGTAAATTAAGGCCTTAAATGTCATGAAAAAAAACCCATTAAATTAGATTCAAACTCCCCTCCTTGAACCGCCACCTTGAGCGCCCTAATGATCCTGGAGCTCTGTTGTCGGGGGCTTCGTGCCCCTTGTAGGGTCTTCCATGGCAAACAGGTCCTAGGTGACGGGTCAGACAAAGAGCAGTTCAGAAGCCCCTTATGAGAGACTAACAGGTCCGGTAGAATCATGAGGCCGTCCTTCTGTGGACACACCACCTGCAGGAGGAGTCACAAGGGGCTGATGCAATGTGATTTGGGCAGCTCCAACAGCTGCCCCCATGACCCGGAAACGGAAAAGTGGAAGAAAATAGATGGATGGATAGATTCAAACTCGCATTAAATGTAAATTTAAAAAACATTACTCTACAATTTGACTCTATTTATTGGTTTGTTTGGTAGGGACAGTGCAAGTTAATGAACAAGCCACACCGGATTGTAGCCTTAGGCTATTTTCCATCCGTCGTCCCCCGTGTGCACTCTTAAACACACTCTCATACATCCTGGCTATTGTACATGTTTTTAGTGGTAGGGGAAGCCGGAGTACCCGGAGGAAACCTAGCTAACTCCACACAAAAAGGCCCCGTTCCTGGTGGTAATCGAACCCGGACCTTCTAGCTGTGAAGCACAAGCGCTAACTGCTGTACTACCATGCTCATCGAAAAGACCAAAATTATGGTCTAAAACATATTCAGCTTCCATTTTTGCTGAAATTTACTAGACATTTTTTGCTCAAAAGTTGCTAAAGTTTTGCCAAATTCTCGTTCCTCTGGTTGATTAAATGTTTGGAAATCTTAAGAAATGAAATATGCGCAGATTTTTGTTCTGTGTTTGTGGCATTGAAGTATTAATTAACATTAAGATTTGTCTTGCTTCTGCCTGTATTAACCTGTCCTTACATAGGCATTATAACAAATTATTAAATGTAAAATATCACTGCTCAGGTACCCAAAATAATGTTTTTAAGTCCCATGTGCATGATATATCCACTGTAAACAATTCTTTCTTCCGTTCTTGTCTTGTTCAAAGCATTGCATTTGACAAAATTACAGGCATCTAATGTATGTTTTTTTCTCCCTTCATCCCTCCATTCGTCACCTGCTATTGTCCGATGTCTTTGATTCCCTCAGGTGGACTATAACGCTGCCAGCTGGCTGACGAAGAACATGGATCCGCTGAACGACAACGTGACGACTTTACTCAACAACTCGTCCAGCAACTTCATCCAGGACTTGTGGAAAGACGGTAAAGGGTTTCAGAAGGGGAAGAGAGTCAGGTTTAATGGATTTTACTTTATATGTCACGTTCTCTGATCTTGGCTGGTTTCTGTGACCGTAAAGCCCACCAGATGAAGATGTTTTGTCTCCTCATTCCTCACAGCCGACCGGGTGGTGGGTCTGGAGACGATAACCAAGATGTCGGAGAGTTCGGCGCCGACCAAATCCAAGAAGGGCATGTTCCGCACGGTCGGGCAGCTCTACAAGGAGTCTCTGGGCAAACTGATGACCACGCTCCACAACACGCAGCCCAACTTTGTCCGCTGCATCATCCCCAACCACGAGAAGAGGGTACAGCGACACAAAACATACAAAAACACAGCCGCATTTACCCTGATGCAATATGGCCTGGGGAGGGTACAATTTTAGGATATTTCCACTAATTTAAAAGTCAGGTATCTAGTGTAGGTTCATTCAGATTCCTCTGTGTGCTTTTATGTCATAGGGATAGGGACTCACTCAGCATTTAGTCCAGGGAAAAATCACATAGTTGACATTATAGAAACTGAAGCAATAGTATTTTCTGCTAAGTAACTTGTTTACCTTAATACATCCTTTCCGTAGTCCCTCTGGGGGTAATGCAAGTGTTAATGGGATGATTGGAGGGTCTTTCATCTCCCCCTGGTGTCTCTGGCCAGAAAACCACAATTGCAACTTGACTGCCACCGGCCCGGAGCCACCAATACACACTAATGGAATCACGAAGAAGAAGCTAACAGGCTAACGGGCAAAGCTAACTGCGGGCTAGAGCCACATAAACAGCATTTACAGCCAAGTTTGAGTGAAAAAAATGATTTCCATTGTGTAATAGGATGTACAATATCCCTCTGTCCCTTTGTCTTTTCTGTCAGTGTAGTATTTGCTCTCCAAGACAATTAATAAGTTAAAAAATTGAAACTTGCTACAACACCTGCAGTTGCGCTTTTGGCTTCTAGGGGAAAGAGTATCTTAGTACTGCTTTAATAACAAGGGGAGGATCGTGCAAAATTGACTTTTTTAGAGCTTTTTACCATGTTACATTGTTGTTCTCTCATCAAAAAACATAATGGGAGTTGTATTTAAGGTATTGATCAATATGGCTTTTTCAAACCAACAAATTGTAAAATGATAGGTGTAAAGATGTGTTTTAACCTATTAATCCCCACTTGAACCAAGCACATTTTCTCCAGTTTGGCTTTACCCAAATCCAAGAGCTTCTTGAAGAAAGCATCAAAACAATGAAAACAAAGATTAAAACACAACAAAAACATGACAAAAATGCAACAAAAAGCAATGAAAAGAAACGTTAAAAAAAGTTACTACAACACGGCAACAATGCAAGGAAAACGCACCATTTAGATGAGTTTTTAGGTCTTAGCTTTCAAATAAGGCGTTACACTGGCCTATAGAAGAAACTAATCGAAGCAGATCTTTTTCGTCACGTTTGTCATCACTTTTTTTGCTGCTCTTTTGTTGCGTTTTTGTCACATTTTTGTCACCTTTTCATCACTTCTCTGTTACTCTTTTGTTGCTTTTCTGTTACTCTTTTGCGATGTTTTTCATCACATTTTTGTCACTCTATCATCTTTTTTGTGCTTTTGTTGCGGTTTCATCCTCGCTCTCGTCTCATTTTTCTCGCTATATTTACACTTCCTTCAAGAAGCTTTTAGATTTTGGATAAAGCCAAACTGGAGAAAAAGAGGTTAGCTTAGATTACTACCAAATACCTGCAGAAACCATAACACCCCCTCTTTTAAACTCTTTTTCATTTTGAGTCCCGTTGTGTCACAGGCCGGTAAAATGGACGCTCAGCTGGTGTTGGAGCAGCTCCGGTGTAACGGGGTCCTGGAGGGGATCAGGATCTGCAGACAGGGCTTTCCCAACCGCATCGTCTTCCAGGAGTTCAGACAGAGGTGGGTCGAGTAAAGTAACACACAAAACTACTTCATGCACATATTCAACAGAAGATCATTGTTGGTGCTTCTCTCTCTGTGTCAGGTATGAGATCCTGGCGGCCAGTGCAATCCCTAAAGGCTTCATGGATGGAAAACAGGCCTGCTGCATCATGGTGAGGAACATTACTGACATTATCGGTGGTGGATGGAAAGATTATGAGCTGATTAAACCTGTTTGTTTCAGGTGAAGCACTTGGACCTGGACCAGAACCTGTACCGCATCGGTCAGAGTAAGATGTTCTTCAGAACCGGGGTCCTGGCTCAGCTGGAGGAGGAGCGCGACCTCAAGCTCACTGTGGTCATCATCGCATTTCAGGCCCAGGCCAGAGGGTTCCTCGCCAGAAAGTAATTCACGAGGCGTTTGTTTGTTGAGTTATGTTGGTTATGTATTTCCCACGTAGCTAAATGTTGTCTTGTGTTTCCTCAGGGCGTTCAGTAAGCGGCAGCAGCAGCTCACCGCCATGAAGGTGATCCAGAGAAACTGCGCCTGCTACTTGAAGCTGAGGAACTGGCAGTGGTGGAGGCTCTTCACAAAGGTACGCAAAAGAGTATCAGCGTAGAGAATACTTTTTAAGTTCCTTCTTCATTACAGAATACTGAAAATGTGGCTTTATTCTCTAAACCCCCACCTGAAACAAACTCATTGTCTCCAGTTTGGCTTTACCCAAATCTAAAAGTTTCTTGACTGGAGAGCTATAGGCCAGTGTAACATCCCATTTGAAAGCTAAGACCAACAAAACTGATTTATACATTTTTTTAAATCACTTTCTTTCTCTTTTGCAGCTTTTTGGTTGTATTTTTGTCACATTTTCCCCATTTTTTCCCATTGCTTTCTTGTCATTTTTTATAGCTTTTTGTGATTTTTTTTGTTGCTTTTGTGATTTTTTTCACTGCGCTTCCATCCTCATTTTCGTCTCGTATTATGTTTCTATTTTGATGCTTTTTTCAAGAAGCTTTCAGATTTGGGTAAAGCCTAAATGTGCTCGGTTTAGGTGGGGGGTTAAGAGGTTAAAATGTTCATACTCCACTCAGAGTATTGTATTCTGAATACTTCAAATATGTTGATTTGCAATATATATTTATGGATACTTGAGGCATATGATTAAAAACATACACTTTTTAATGTATGTATGTGATCAGGAACAATGTACAACAGGCGTTCGTCTAAAAAAAGAGGAGATGTACCAGGTTATAGCAAAAAATGCAAATTTCCACCCGCACTCACTGGACAGGTTGTACTTACAAAAGTTCATAAAGTTTCTACAGAATAATACATAGAGAAGAATCATTATTTCACTCATATCTTAAAATCTGTCCCACTTCAACTTAATTCCAACTTTTTGGCACTGATGAGAAAAGCTAAAAAGTAGGGCAGGGCATTTAATTGAAATTTAATCAAAAGCGCAATCTCTGGTCAATTTCAGTAATTGTCATGGGTCTTTATAATCATCAGGTTTAATTTACAGAAGCTAGTTTTGCAGTTTGGACGAGACAATGGAAGATTTTTGTGCATTAAATGTCGCTGGAGGAAAGTTCATGTATCAGCTGCATGTATTTTATTATGAAAAAATAAAATCGAATCGTGATTAATGTTTTTGCCATATCATCCAGTCCTACTTTGCAAATGCACACCGGGAGTGCATGTGCATCGTTGGATTGTTAGATACTCCAGTGTATTTTTTTTAATTAAAGGAAAGTTACTCTGTTTTTAATACACGTATTCCGGTTCTCCTCAAAAAAAGAAAGTGTTTGTCTGGATTGGGATGAACTGGGTTTCATGGATGAGAGAGAAAGAAGAGGAGAAAAATCAGCCCAGTTCAATAAAATAACACCTTTTTTGAGAACTTTAACTCTGATCAAACAAGCCTGGAAGACAAAGAGTTTACACAAGTAAAGGAAATAGTTATGCAGATTGGAGCTGTGGAATATTCTAAACCCCACATTAGTTTGTTTCTCTTTCTAAGTATTTTTATTATAATGTGTTGTTGTGTTGCAGGTGAAGCCGCTGCTGCAGGTGACTCGGCAGGAAGAGGAAATGGGGCAGAAGGATGAGGAGCTGAAGGCGGCTCGAGAGGTCGCGGCTAAAACTGAGGCGGAGCTGAAAGACGTCACACAGAAACAAACCCAGGTTGGTGGTTCACGTCCAGAATAAGGCGACTCGAACACAAAAGAACAAGATGAAAGTGAGTTAAAACTGTTTATATCTGCAGTTACTGGAGGAGCGCGCGGCCCTGGAGGCGCGGCTGCAGACGGAGGCCGAGCTTTACGCTGAGGCCGAGGAGATAAGACTGAGGCTGGAGACCAAGCACCAGGAGCTGGAGGAGGTGCTGCGCGATATGGAGGTCCGGCTGGAGGAGGAGGAGGAGAGGGCCACCGCTCTGCACGAACACAAGAGGGAGCTAGAGCAGCAGCTGCAGGTATAGGCCGAGTTCAGGGTTGATAAAATTGTGAAACGTTTTAATTGTCAATGAATTCGAGTTATAGCAGTGTTGTTGTGGGTTTGCACATTCACCAATGACAGAGGGGAGCAGAAATACACATACATATTGCCTCTTCTTCAAAACATGAGTATTGCTTCAGTAAAAGTATGGTTGTAAAAGTACCTATCTAGACTTTTTCTTAATCTTCTTTCATGTGAGAAACTTTTTTCAATTCACAAAACCACTTGGATGAGAGGTCATATGTCTTCAACAAAAAAATTTACCTAATCCATGGAACTGTTTGCTAAGACTAGAGCTTAAACTAATAAAACACATGTGTCAAACACAAGGCCCACGGGCCACATGCGGCCCTCGAGATGATTTAATGTGGCCCTCATTCCTGTGTGGATGTAGATCCTCATTATTGTCTACTTTTTTTTACGCTTTTTCAAGAAGCTTTTAGATTTGGGTAATGACAAATTGGAGAAAAAGTGCTTGGTGCAGGCGAGGGTTAAGAGATTAAACACCGTTATGTCATCTCAAATCAAGTCCTTTATCCTGAAAACTGAAAGACGAACAAGAATTAAAGTGAAAGAAAAGATTCACCAGTCCACAAAGGAGAATGCTAACTATAAATCCAACGTTAACTTCTTGCTACATGCTCATGGATAGCTTCAAGGGCTGTTTTTTTGTTTGTTTGTTTGTTTGTTTGTTTGTTTGTTTGTTTGTTTGTTTGTTTGTTTGTTTGTTTGTTTGTATTGGACAATCTGCTTGATTTTCTTATACAAGAATGAAACAAAACATTCATGAGGACTCCATTGTGACTCATCTTTATTTGTGTGCAGTAAATGCCAGTAAATGTCTGAAAAGAGTGAAACTTTATGATTCTCAAAGCAAGCTATCTTTTCTGGGTGTCAGGCAAAAATCACAGAGAAGAGAAAGTTAGATCATTTCTTTTTGTTCATGAGGGATATGGATTAGGGGTGATTACAGCATTTTAGACAACTCCAGATGGAAACATCTGGCTGTCAGAAGTGTCCAGGTTTAGATGGTTTGAATGTGCAGGTAGAAGGATGCTGAGGTTATTGCTTCCAGGATACTAAACAATGCTTTTTCTCTGTGTGGTCATAGCACGCGGAGGCCCACATCGCGGAGCAGGAGGACGCCTTTCAAAAGCTGCAGTTGGACAAAAACGCTATGGACACGAAAGTGAAGAAAATGGAGGAGGAGTTTCTGATGATGGATGACCACAACAACAAACTGCAGAAGGTCAGTCGGATAATCATTAATCATGTAAACTATTTTCTGTAACTGTCAATTAATTAGCGTCACAGTTTTTCTCAATATGTATTTGTTTTGACAGTTTGAAAATAGATAATTGAACAAAATGACCTTTTTGCTACATGAACTAAAAAAAAAACAATTGACAAAATGCAATAATGAAGTAAACTTTGCAATGGACCGTTTTCCAGGAGAAGAAGCTGATTGAGGAGCGACTCGCCGACATGACTTCAAATCTGGCAGAAGAAGAGGAAAAATCTAAGAACTTGACGAAGCTCAAGGCTAAACACGAGTCCATGATCTCCGAGCTGGAGGGTCAGTGAACACACCACACATTTAAACCTATTCAGAAGATGTTAAGCGTTGTCGTGTTTACCTGTACCAATAGGTGGACTAGTACTATAAAGTCTACCTTAATGTGTTTATATTTATCCTCTTGCTCTCTGGTTGTCAGTGCGGCTGAAGAAAGAGGAGAAGAGCCGTGGAGATGTGGAGAAGGCGAAGAGGAAGGTGGAGGTGGAGCTGGGTGAGCTTCAGGAGCAGCACAGTGAGCTCCAGCGCCAACTGGAGGAGCTCAGAGCTCAGCTAAAAGCCAGAGAGGAGGAGCTGCAGGCCACTCACACACGGTAGATAACATTACACAGTGGAATACTTTGACTTTTATCTCGTCTTGTCATTGTCATCTGCTAAACTCAATATAAATGTTCTGAGTAGACCTGACCTGTGTTCCTCTGCCCACAGTCTGGAGGAGGAGAGCAGCCAGCGTGCCGGGCTGGTGAAGCGGGTGCGAGAGCTGGAGGGTCTGCTGTCTGAGCTTCAGGAGGATCTGGAGACAGAGAGGTCCCACAGAAACAAGACTGAAGCCGCACGACGGGACCTGGAGACCGAGCTGCACCACCTGAGGACAGAGCTGGAGGACAGCCTGGACACTACAGCGGCGCAACAGGACCTACGGTCTGATAAACGATGTGCAGCAAAAACATGAATGAGTCAAATTCAGGCGATTAATGTCTGACTGTGAAGAAGGGCCTGATTTAGAAGCTTTTGTACACATCTAAAATTGAAGGTTTGCGCGTGGAAAAAGCAGGTGAATTTGAAATTTTAGTTTAAACACTAAAAGGCCACAGCGCTGTAATTTTTGTTTATTCATCAGTTTTGGTAAATCAGGTGATCATGCTATATAATGCCATGTGCTAATTTTAAGTAGTACTTGCAATTTAGCACCTGGCTTAGTAAATCAGGTTTCTATATCTTAAGATTTGTCCAGATAGTCTAGTTAGATCTAGATCGTGTCAAATGGTGCCAAAAGGACAAATACATATGTACTATAGGGTCAAAAATATTTTGAGATTACCATCTGAAAGCTTTCAGACCAGTGCCAGGCAAGTGGGCTTGGTTGCAGGCCGATTCTCTTCCATGTCAAAAGACCAGGGGCCAAATGTCCCAGTCGTGGTTCAAGGCAAAGCACACATTATCTGTAGGTGTCAGGGTAAAGGTTAGTTCCCCCCAGGAAAAAAAAAAAAGGAAAGGAAAGGACATTTTTAAAATACTTAATTTAGTCTCTGATCATGTGTGTAAAAAATGTTCTTAAAATCAACTTTACAGTATAATAAGGTATAGTTCTATACTGGAGAGCCGAGTTCACTATTTTACACAATAATTCCCCCACTTACATCTGCTCTGGGGCGACTGAGAGAAGTAGCTTCTCTGGAGAAAACTTGGATGAAGTGTCTTGGCCAAGTCGTGAGTGAGTTGGGAGGGCCAGAGTCATTGCAGTATGACCCGGATATGGCTTTAATACCACCAACCTTAGAAACTGCTCTACCACCTGCCCCTGTCATCCCATATACAGTATTTTAGATTTTGTCAATGAAACTTAGTAAAAGTGTGAATGTGTGGACAGGGCGAAGCGTGAGCAGGAGGTGCAGATGCTGAAGAGGGCGATAGAGGACGAGGCGCGAAGTCACGAGGCGCAGGTCCAGGAGCTGAGACAGAAACACAATCAGAGCCTGGAGGAGCTGAACGAGCAACTGGAACAGGCCAAGAGGGTATGAACCAATGTTTGGACCATCGACTGAACCAATGACCGAACTAACCACTGAACCAACGACTGAACCAACGACTGGACCAACAATTGAACCAACGACTGGACCTTCGACCGAACCAATGACCGAACCAACCACTGAACCAACCACTGAACCAACCACTGAACCAAAGACTGAACCAAAGACTGAACCAACCACTGAACCAACCACTGAACCAACCACTGAACCAACCACTGAACCAACGACTGAACCAACGACTGAACCAACGACTGAACCAACGACTGAACCAACGACTGGACCAAAGACTGGACCAAAGACTGAACCAAAGACTGAACCAAAGACTGAACCAATGACTGAACCAACGACTGAACCTTCGACTGAACCAATGACTGAACCAACGACTGAACCAACGACTGAACCATCGACTGAACCAACGACTGAACCAAAGACTGAACCAACCACTGAACCAACCACTGAACCAACCACTGAACCAACCACTGAACCAACCACTGAACCAACCACTGAACCAACCACTGAACCAACCACTGAACCAACCACTGAACCAACGACTGAACCAACCACTGAACCAACGACTGGACCTTCGACTGAACCAATGACTGAACCAATGACTGAACCAATGACTGAACCAATGACTGAACCAACGACTGAACCAATGACTGAACCAAAGACTGAACCAACGACTGAACCAATGACTGAACCAACGACTGAACCAATGACTGAACCAAAGACTGAACCAACGACTGAACCAACGACTGAACCAATGACTGAACCAAAGACTGAACCAACGACTGAACCAACGACTGAACCAATGACTGAACCAACCACTGAACCAACCACTGAACCAACCACTGAACCAACCACTGAACCAACGACTGGACCTTCGACTGAACCAACGACTGAACCAACGACTAAACCAACGACTGAACCAAAACCTAAACCTCCATTCTGATCCAGGTCCGCTCGGGGCTGGAGAAGACCAAGCAGGCTTTAGAGAAGGAGGTTTCTGACATGAGAGGCGACCTGCAGTCCCTGTCCAGCGCCAAACAGGAAGTGGAGCACAGGAAGAAGAAGGCCGAAGGTCAACTGAACGAGCTGCAGACGAGGTTCAGCGAGAGCGAGCGGCAAAGGAACGAGCTTGGAGACAGAGTCAACAAGATGAACGTGAGTTTGGAGGCGCTGACTCTTCACTGATACAGTACGTGTCGCTAACCCCAGATTTGTTGCCTTTCAGATGGAGCTGGAGACAGTGAGTGCTTTACTGAACGAAGCTGAGAACAAAAACATCAAACTGAGCAAAGACATATCCAGCCTCGGCTCCCAGCTCCAGGACGCACAGGTACAATCCCAGAAGAGAGTTGTTTTTTATGTAGGAGTGAGAGCACTTTTCTCTAGAGCCCTTAGATCATAATGGTTTCTCTCAGGAGCTGCTGGCGGAGGAGAGCAGGCAGAAGCTGAACGTCGTGGCCCGGCTCCGGCAGGTGGAGGACGAGAGAAGCAGCCTGATCGAGCAACTGGAGGAGGAGACCGAAGCCAAACGAAACTCAGAGAGGCAACTGAGCGGCCTCAACAATCAGGTCTGAAGCATGGACTGAACAAAAACTGAACATCTAGGGTCTAGTCTAGTTCAAAGGCCCTATACTTGATTTGAAGATGGAACAGAGAGGCTTGTGCAATGTGAAAAATATGGCATATCACTTTGTCTGCAGTTAGAGCAATGTTTTAAAAAGCTGCTGCTGTAACATGAGCCTTTTGTATTTGTCGTCTGCAGTTGTCAGAGCTGAAGCGGCGTCTGGACGAGGCGTGTGGCGCGGTGGAGCTTCTGGAGGAGCAGAAGAAGCGTCTGCACAGAGACCTGGAGGCGGCTAACGCTGAGGCCGAGGAGAAGGCCTCGACGCTGGACAAAGTGGAGCGGAGCAGGGTCCGGCTGCAGCAGGAGTTCGAGGATCTACTGGTGGAGCTGGAGACGCAGAGGCAGCTCGCCACCAACCTGGACAAGAAGCAGCGGAGGTTTGACCAGGTGAGGGTCCAGGGCAGAGGGGAGATGCATTGGTTTCATAATCTAGAATATGATGTTGCTAATGCAGGGTAGCTTACGTTTGAGTGAGACTTTTAATGTTAGGGATGGGATCTGAAAACCCCCATGTTGTTTTGCTTACTTCTGATGACAAGTGCGCTTCCATGAACCACAAATGCAACTAGTTTTTAAATATGAGAGAATTATTTCATCTCAGTTCATTTGTGGGGACAGGGAGGACATTAAACTTTGTGCCAGTCATTTGGATTGTAGTGCAGAGACTTACCATATACAGCACCAAGTCGAATTAATTGAGGTGAAGCATATGTTCAGATATTCAACATTCTCCTGAAGTTTATTTTAATTTTTATTTGACCATTTAACTGAAAAGCTGTATGTTATTTACTTGTGTCGACAGTTCTAGTATAGTAATTTGCTGACGTTCCCTAACATGAGTGTAAACTGGCTCGTCTTTCTCAACCCACTGTCTGCTCACAACCACAGTTCTTCGTGACTATAGGTGCCTTCCACATGACGTCACGCCAACCAAGTTACTCCATCTTGACGGGATACATGCTAATGAACTCCAGACACACTCACACCAACGTTTCATTTAAAATCTACATTTCAAAACCGCTGAAATGCCTGAAACTTGTTGCGCAGTTGGATGCAAATTAGTGGTGTCAGAATTTCTCATGTCCCATTGTAGTTTTCAATCGGATATCTCATCAAATTATTAGCCTGTTGAAAACTGCTGTAGCATAGAAGGATTTACTGTCAATGTGAGATTTACTGTTCGTTAATCTGTGAAAGATAGCTATCAATACAACAAGCTGGGTGTCCAATTCAGTGTGTTTTAAAGTATTATTAGCCTGCTGGTTTAGCGAAGTGTCAAGTAACTTACCAATCGATACCCATCATGACTCAAAATATCTGTATGCAGAAAGGCTTTTATATGCTTTTAATGATTTTCCTGTGTATGAAGATGGAAAGTCTATCAAGAAACTATGTACTATGTAAATATCGCCAAACTCGAGTGAAGGTATGTTGACCGAGAACTTCACGTCAGTAAATAAGTCGGCCGGAAGCGTGTCTGGGTCTGTAATATCCAACAGTGACAGTTTGTTTGGATATCTAAATCATATATAAAGTGCCGCATTTCCTTGTAAGTGAGTTGTAGCAGATGTAGGTGAAAAAACACTGCATAATTATGTGGAATCACGATCGTTTTCTGTTGTTCGTTTTTGTTTCCCTTCAAAATGTCGCGCGCTTGCATTTCTAGTCACGTGACTGGGAGACACCTATACCTCCAAGAATGAAAACCATTGCTTTGACTTCCCTGCTGTTGTGATATTTCCTGCAACCTCCAGTAAACCACCTTATTTTCTTCTTCTCTTCTTTGTTTCGTGTCTGCGCCGCAGCTGCTGTCGGAGGAGCGGTCCGCCTCCTGCAGGGTCGCGGAGGAGAGGGACCGAGCGGAGGCCGACGTCAGAGACAGAGAGACCCGGATCCTGGCCCTGAGCAGGACCCTGGAGGAGGCACAGGGGGCGCTAGAGGAGTCCGACAGAACCCTGAGGAGCATGCGAGCCGAGATGGACCAACTGCTCAGCTCCAAAGACGACGTGGGCAGAAATGTAAGGAGCAGGAGAAACAGACACATAAACAGTTTTTAAAATAAATGGTAAATTTTCATGGGAATTGAACAAGTAAAAGTATTTATCTTGATTTAAGTAGCTTTGGCAAGAATGATGGAACAAGATTTTTCAATGATAAGTTGTGCAGATGTAATGTGACTGGTGCTTGTTGTGTGAAGGTGCATGATCTGGAGAAGGCGAAGCGTGGCCTGGAGGCGCTGCTGGAGGAGATGAGGGCCCAGATGGAGGAGCTGGAGGACGAGCTGCAGGCGGCGGAGGACAGTAAGCTCAGGCTGGAGGTGACTCTGCAGGCGCTGAAGACCCAACACGAACGGGAGCTGCAAAACCGAGAGGAGAGCGGCGAGGAGCGCAGGAGGCAGCTGCTCAAACAGGTGAGAAATTACAAAACTGCCGAGCTGTAGCCATAGAAATAAAAAGGAGAAGTGGCGTTCGATTCTAACTTGTGCGTCTGGTCTAAGGTGCGTGAGCTGGAGGAGGAGCTGGAGGAGGAGAAGAAACAGAGGAGTCAGGCTTCAGGTGCGAAAAAGAAACTGGAGTCAGAGCTGAAGAGCGCAGAGGAGCAGCTGGAGGCCACCACCAGGGGGCGCGAGGAGGCCGGCAAACAGTTCAGGAAGATACAGGTCAGAGACAAGCAAAAATAAATAAATAACTGAAGTAATAATCAGTGCTGTTTTTGTTCACAGCATCAAATGTGCAGGAATTCTGCGAGGCATAAAAAGTCATTGAATGAACGGGGCTAAAAGTAACACCCAAATGTCATTAACCCCTTAACTCCCACCTGAACCGAGCACATTTTCTCCAGTTTGGCTTTACCCCAGTCCAAAAGCTTCTGGAAAAAAGCTGTGAAAATAGCAACAAAACTGAGACGAAAACAATGATGGAAATGTGACAAAAAAGTAAGAAAACATTGACAAAAAAGTGACGAAAAATTGACAAAAACGCGACAAAATGTGACAAAAATGTGATAAAAATTTGACAAAAAATGACAAAAATGTGACAAAATAACAAAAATTTGATTAAAAAAAACGGACGGAAAAATGACAAAAAATGACCCAAAAAAATGACCAAAATGTGACAAAATGCTACAAAAAAATTACAAAAATGTGATACAAATTTGACCAAAAAATAACAAAAATGTGACAAAAAATAACAAAAAAGTTACAAAAATGAGTTGAATACCCAACAAAAAAATGATGGAAAAAAATCTGATGACGTGAGGGAAAAAGATCCTCTCGGTTCAGGCGGGAGTTAAGAGGTTAAAAGTCATCTAACTTTATTTTATTTTATTTTATTTATTCATTTGACAAGGACATTGCAATTCAACATAGTGCAAAACAAGCTTGCACACTTCTAAATTTATCATAGCACATTATAATTCTATCCATTCATTCACAATTAAACATACACAAATTTAAAAATATAAAACAATTCATGCACATGGTTCTTCACAGAGAAAAAGAGATTGTTTGCATACTTTACAATACAAACAAATATATAATGGTTGTGAATGCATGGCTCTTGTTGCTGCAGGCCCAGGTGAAGGACCTGCAGAGGGAGCTGGAGGAGGCGGTCGCTGCCCACAGAGAAGTGTCGTCTTCAGCCCGAGATTCAGAGAGACGCCTGAAGGCCACAGAGGCCGAGCTGGCGCAGCTGCACGAGGTTTGCCCAGGGATTATATACTAGGACTTCAGCAAAGACTAACCTGTAATTTACCAAGCCCCAGACTAAACCAGACTAATTCATGTCTAAACACGGACTAAACCAGCATCTTCGTTTGCTTACTCTGCACTAATGATCATTTTGTGATACATTTCTCTTTTGCGTGTGCCCTTTTCAGATGTTGTCGGTGTCAGAGCGCGCTCGTAAACAGGCAGAGAGCGACCGAGACGTGCTGCAGGAGGAGCTGACCTCCAACTCCTCTGGAAAGTAAGCACGAAGATCTTATGAACTAGGGACTAAAATGAGCTAAACTGAGCTAAATTTACCAGCATTATCCTTAACATACATAACAATTACCAAAACTCCTCATGCTGTATCTTTTGGGGTGACAATTTCAGAAAATATGGGTGGTCTCAGGTTTAAACTGATGATTGATCGGTAGGTCCCTGTTCGGCGAGGAGAAGAGGCGTCTGGACAGCAGGATCTCACAGCTGGAGGAGGAGCTTGAGGAGGAGCAGAACAACACGGAGAGTCTCAACGACCGACTGCGGAAAACCCAACAACTGGTACAGGCCATAGTGTGGTTTAGAGCAGAGAATATACACTCTATGCCAGGGGTGCCCAAACTTTTTGTCTCCGAGGGCCAAAATTAAAAAGTTCAGTCGTGGGCCAAACATGGCGATGTCAAGCGTGAAACACATATAACTGCAAATAATAATATTATTATTTTATTATATCACTTTCGGTATACATGTGCATTTGATTCTATCTATGCAAATAACATGTTACATTAATGCAAATGTTAACTATGGTAAAAGCCTAGTTTTTGTCGTAAACAACAACAACAACTGTATCTGCAGCACCTACAGTGACTTTTCCTCATTCAGTAACTCAAAGAAAATGCCCTATTAGATCATTTTGAAAGTGTCAGTTCAGCATAAATTCAATTTTTAACACCCAAGGCAAGGCAAGGCAAGTTTATTTGTAGAGCACAATTCATACACAAGGCAATTCAAAGTGCTTTTATATCAACCACTTTTGTTGATGTAAAAAGTTGAATAAAAAGTTGGAAAACTGGGAAAGTTGATGCTACAACGCTCTGATAAAAACCTAGACATCACAACAGTGTTTCCTTAAAGAGGGGGTATTATGCTTTTTTCAATCACATAGCACCAGTCTATGGCTCACTACAATGATGACAAAACCTTCTGTTGGTCTGTAAATGCAGTAAATTAGAAAAACTGCCTTGTATAAAATTGCTCTCTCAAAATGGCTGTAGTGAATGTCTTGAAATAGGCCTCTGTCTCTTTAAGAACCTCTGACCCTTTCAGACACGCCCCCTCCACACGCTGTCTGTGGCATCAGTGGGGAGGGGGTTCTGCTGAGGAGCAGTGATTGGTTACTTGGCTGGTGACGAAAGGTCGGAGGCGTCTCCGGGAGGTGGAGGCGTTCCTAGGAGGACTCAGGGAAACCTATCCCTAAAATGGCTTCAGGCATGTTTTTAATGAGGGAAACATGATGTAAAGCTTGAAAAAGTCGATTTTGCATAATACCCCCCCTTTAACATTTCGAAAGGAGTGAAACAGCGCCCCCAATTTGACGCTAGTGGTCAAAAGGTGTACTGCATCCATATTTACCACTGAGAATGACTGGGAAGAGAGTTAGTGTTAACCATATTATGCGGTGCAAAAGTAGGTCACTCTCTGGCGGGCCATCGGAATTGTTCCGGCGGGCCGAATTTTCGCCGGCGGGCCCCACTTTGGGCACCCCTGCTCTGTGCGCAGCAGCAATAGAGGGTATGCAGATTATGTCACAGCACGGCACCTGCAACTTAAGCACGGAGCTTCATCTGACCCCTTGTTGAAGTATGTTGTTGTTCTAGACTGAGGAGATTGCTGGTAACAAAAATATAGATAATTGTGTGCGTATTTTTGTAAGTTAGTATTAGTATAGTCATTCGTGACATGTTCTCTCTCTCTCTCGGCGGCAGGTGGAGCAGATGGGGGCAGAGCTGGCCACTGAGCGCCTGTCGTCCCAGGGCAGAGAGGCGTCCCGTCAGCAGCTGGACAAACAGAACCGTGAGCTCAGGGCGCGGCTGCAGGAGCTGGAGGGACAGGGACGCGCCAAACTCAAGACCTCCATCACCGCCCTGGAGGACAAACTGAGAGACGCTCAGGAGCAGCTGGAGGCAGAGAGCAGGTGACTTACACTCGCCTCACAGCTGCAAGGTCCTATTTGTGTGAACTAGGTTTTTATTATGTTTTACTATATCAGCATTGACCGGGATAGTGCCTCATAAGCGTTAATCATAGTTTGACACCAATGAAGTGGAAATTTGATACAGAGAAAGCGGATATTTCTGGAACCAAAAGTGATACTTCCTAGGCCTCTGGAGCTGAGACACATCACACCTCGGATTGTATTTCATATATTTTACTTTGAAGATATATGCTTATAATTTCAGAACCATAAGAGATAGAGACTTACCGTTTTTAGTTTTGGAACTATTTTGGAAAATTTTTGTTTTTAAGCTCTTAACCCCCACCTGAACCGAGCACATTTTCTCCAGTTTGGCTTTACCCAAATTTAAAAGTTTCTTGAAAAAAGCATCAAAATAGCGACAAAAAACAGGACAAAAAAGCCACAAAAGATAATAAAAAATTGGAAAAAATGCCATGGAACATACCGGTTTAGATCAGTTTTGTAGGTCTTAGCTTTCAAATGAGGCGTTACACTGGCCTATAGGCTTTAAGCTCCACTTGAGAAGCTTTTAAATTTGGGTAAAGCCAAACTGGAGAAAATGCACTCCGTTGAGGCGGGGGGTAATGGGTTAAAACAATCCTGAGTGCCTTCTAAACAGGAATGTCCTGAATAAATCAGCGCTCTGCCCCTAATAAAGCGCCCCCTGCTGCTACAGTTCAACACTGACACATTTTACAGTTTAGAAGCTTCATACACAAGATAAGGGACAAAACATTTGGAAAGATCGGACAAAAATATCGGCATCAGCCAGTTAGAGAGTGAAACAATAAACATCAGAATGTCAAATGTTGTAGGAAACTTGAAGTCTACCACCAGCTGCAGTAATTGTACAAGTAGCAGTAGTTGGAGTAGTACAAAACAAAAAAGGACCTTGGTTTTGAACATTTCTCCTGTCTCGCTTCAGGGAACGTCAGGCCAACGCCAAGAGCCTGCGTCAGAAAGAGAAGAAACTCAAAGACCTCACGATGCAAATGGAGGACGAGAGGAAACAGGCTCAGCAGTTCAGAGACCAGGTAACACCAGCACTGAAGCAGGACTGAACCAGGGCTGAACCAGGGCTGAACCAGGACTGAACCAGGACTGAACCAGGGCTGAGCCAGGGCTGAGCCAGCGCTGAGCCAGGGCTGAGCCAGGGCTGAGCCAGGGCTGAGCCAGGGCTGAGCCAGGGCTGAGCCATGGCTGAGCCAGGGCTGAGCCAGGGCTGAGCCAGGGCTGAGCCATGGCTGAGCCAGGGCTGAGCCATGGCTGAGCCAGGGCTGAGCCATGGCTGAGCCAGGGCTGAGCCAGGGCTGAGCCAGGGCTGAGCCAGGGCTGAGCCAGGGCTGAACCAGGGCTGAGCCAGGGCTGAACCAGGGCTGAACCAGGGCTGAACCAGGGCTGAACCAGGATGAAACCAAAGCTGTTGAACTGCAGAAATGTCTCACGTCTTTGCGCAGTCAGAGAAGGGGGCGGTGCGTCTGAAGCAGCTGAAGCTCCAGCTGGAGGAGACGGAGGAGGAGGCCCAGCGCACGGCGGCGGGACGGAGGAAACTGCAGAGGGAGCTGGAGGAGTCTAACGAGGCCAACGAGGCTCTGAGCCGAGAGGTGTCGGCGCTGAGGGCCAAACTCAGGTACAAACACAACACAGACTCCACCATCACCCCAGTAATGGCACTTTAGGATTTTGATGTGAATAATGAATCAAACGTGTACATATATTCTAACTTAATACCACTTTTTGGACATGTCCTCAGTGCTATTTAGCTTCAGTGTGTGGGAAAAGAAGTTACATTTTAAACATTTTTGGTTTTCATCATTGCTCTAAACTTATATTTCAATAAAACAATCATCTTAAGCATCGATATACAATTTTGAAAACATTTCTCATGTTTGTGTGTGTCTCCAGGTTTGGGATCCACCATGTCTAAGTTTCCCGCTCAGTGAAAGGCTGATGCGATTGACTTTTCTATCAGCTTTTTGTCTTTCTCTTGACACAACGGCATGAAGTGCATTCAACAGCAGCGCCAAGATCCCCTAAATTTATCTTATTATTATTATTAAGCAGAGATCTCTTTGTCATGATCATATAGTCCAGTAGAAAATTAAAACTTTAAATGTTGTTTTATGTTTAAATGTAATGGGACAAACTACAAAAGAGAAGTTATATTTCAAAATATGAGAACTCTTTTGTAAATAATTAGTGCAGTTATGGCAGTTCTGACCTCCCCTCCCAGGACTGATCAGAGTTTAAATAGATTTGTAACTCAGGGGTTCCCAAAGTGGGGGTCAGGTCAGGCACTGAGCAGGGCGTCCCCAGATGATTTTCAGATTGTATTTACTTAAAGGGGGGGTATTATGCAAAATCAACTTTTTCAAGCTTTACATCATGTTATTATGTCATTCCCTCATTAAAAACATGCCTGAAGTGTTGCCTTGGCACATTCACGTATTTCTGAGTAATCTGTAAAAACTTTGATGGCGGCCATTTTAGGGATAGGTTTGCCTGAGTCCTCCTAGGAACGCCTCCACCTCCTGGAGACGCCTCCGAGCTTTCGTCACCAGCCAAGTAACCAACCACTGCTCCTCAGCAGAACCCCCTCCCCACTGATGCCACAGACAGCGTGTGGAGGGGGCGCGTCGGAAAGAGTCAGAGGTTCTTAAAGAGACAGAGGCCTATTTCAAGACATTCACTACAGCCATTTTGAGAGAGCAATTTTATTCAAGGCATTTATTCTAATTTACTGCATTTACAGACCAACAGAAGGTTTCGTCATCATTGTAGTGTGATATAGACTGGTGCTATGTGATTGAAAAAAGCATAATACCCCCTCTTTAAAATTTACAATGAAATCAAGATATATACAGTTGCGCTCTACAGTTTCAAAGAATATGAAAGACAACACAAAAACAATTTTTTCACTCATAGTTAGGTTGGGTGACGCCACTGAAACAACTGAGTTTGCTCTTTTTAAATCATTATTAAAAAAGAAAGTACCAAAATGATCAAAAGTTTACATACCCCCATCCTGTGTATTGCCCCTATAGGATCTATGACAGCTCTGAGTCTTTTGTGGTGGTTGTATATAATCGAATCATCTAATAATCTATCATCTAAAGCAGCCCATTCCTCTTGGTCATAAATGTGTGATCAGGGTCATTTTTGGTACTTTCTTTTTTCATTTTGATTTAAAAAGAGCAAACTCTGTTTTTTTTCACCATAAATGGCTTTACACAAACACAACATCTTTCACATTCTTCTGAAAATTCTGCCAGGGTATGTCAACTTTTGAGTACGACTGTATATATGATTTTAGGTGAATTCAATATATACTACTTTGAAGCTAGACCACTTCTCTTTCATGTTCACAAGTTGTTTTATTTCTTATAAAGCAGTAGAACAGCAGGGAAGAAAAATAGTTACGTGAATGAGAGCAAAAGAAGCTTTAACGTCTTAACTCCCACCTGAACGGATCCCATTTTCTCCAGTTTGGCTTTACCCTAATCAAAAAGCTTCTCGGGAAAAAAGCACCAAAACAGCCACAAAAAATGAGAAGAAAACAAGTATGTAAACGCAACCAAAAAGTGACAAAAATTCAACAAAGATGTGACTAAAATGTGACGAAAATTCAACAAAGATGTGACTAAAATGTGACAAAAATTCAACAAAGATATGACAAAAACTCAACCAAAATGTGACAAAAATTCAACAAAGATATGACAAAAACTCAACCAAAATGTGACAAAAATTCAACAAAGATATGACAAAAACGCAACCAAAAAGTGACAAAAATTCAACAAAGATGTGACTAAAATGTGACAAAAATTCAACAAAGATATGACAAAAACTCAACCAAAATGTGACACAAATTCAACAAAGATATGACAAAAACTCAACAAAAATGTGACAAAAAATCAACAAAGATGTGACAAAAATGTGACAAAAATTCAACAAAAAAATGACAAAAACTCAACCAAAAAGTGACAAAAATTCAACCAAAAAGTGACAAAAACTCAACCAAAAAGTGACAAAAATTCAACCAAAAAGTGACAAAAATTCAACAAAGATGTGACAAAAATTCAACAAAAAAATGACAAAAATTCAACAAAAATGTGACAAAAATTCAACAAAAAAATGACAAAAATTCAACAAAAATGTGACAAAAATTCAACAAAAAAATGACAAAAATTCAATAAAAATGTGACAAAAATTCAACAAAAATGTGACAAAAACTCAACCAAAAAGTGACAAAAATTCTACAAAGATGTGACAAAAATTCAACAAAAAAATGACAAAAATTCAACAAAAATGTGACAAAAATTCAACAAAGATATGACAAAAACTCAACAAAAAAGTGACAAAAATTCAACCAAAAAGTGACAAAAATTCAACAAAGATGTGACAAAAATGTGACAAAAATTCAACAAAAAAATGACAAAAATTCAACAAAAATGTGACAAAAATTCAACAAAAATGTGACAAAAACTCAACAAAAAATAACAAAAAAGTGACAAAAACTCAACAAAAAATATGACAAAAATTCAACAAAAATGTGACAAAAATTCAACAAAAATGTGACAAAAATTCAACAAAAATGTGACAAAAATTCAACAAAAAAATGACAAAAATTCAATAAAAATGTGACAAAAATTCAACAAAAATGTGACAAAAACTCAACAAAAAATAACAAAAAAGTGACAAAAACTCAACAAAAAATATGACAAAAATTCAACAAAAATGTGACAAAAATTCAACAAAGATATGACAAAAACTCAACCAAAAAGTGACAAAAATTCAACAAAAATGTGACAAAAATTCAACAAAGATATGACAAAAACTCAACAAAAAAGTGACAAAAATTCAACCAAAAAGTGACAAAAATTCAACAAAGATGTGACAAAAATGTGACAAAAATTCAACAAAAAAATGACAAAAATTCAAAAAAAATGTGACAAAAATTCAACAAAAAAATGACAAAAATTCAACAAAAATGTGACAAAAATTCAACAAAAATGTGACAAAAATTCAACAAAAATGTGACAAAAATTCAACAAAAAATAACAAAAATTCTATAAAAATGTGACAAAAATTCAACAAAAATGTGACAAAAACTCAACAAAAAATAACAAAAAAGTGACAAAAACTCAACAAAAATGTGACAAAAATTCAACAAAAAATATGACAAAAATTCAACAAAAATGTGACAAAAATTCAACAAAGATATGACAAAAACTCAACCAAAAAGTGACAAAAATTCAACAAAAATGTGACAAAAATTCAACAAAGATGTGACAAAAATTCAACAAAAAAATGACAAAAATTCAACAAAAAAGTGACAAAAATTCAACAAAGATGTGACAAAAATTCAACAAAAAAATGACAAAAATTCAACAAAAATGTGACAAAAATTCAACAAAGATATGACAAAAACTAAACCAAAAAGTGACAAAAATTCAACAAAAATGTGACAAAAACTCAACCAAAAAGTTGACAACACAGCAACAACGTGAGGAAAAAGATCCGTTTTGTGAGTCTTAGCTTTCAAATGAGGTGTTACACAGGCCCCGCATAGCCAAGGAGGACAGAATGCATTTGGTTTAGGCGGGTGGTAAGAGGTTAATGGAACAGGCCCCCGTTTTTCCACACTGAGATATGTTCTTACTTGAGCTTAGACGAGTTGATACGTACCTGTCTGGTCTTTGTGCCCGTGGAAGAGCGTGGTAGCTTCCAACTTCTGGACCCGCCCATTTCCCATGACCTTTGTGTGAAAGGGCTTTCCGGTGCTTGTCTCTCACTTCCTCAGGCGTCTCTGGCCTCTGCAGGTGTTTCAGGGCTTTAACTGCTTTCTCTCTTTTTCTCTCTGCTCGGTCCCGTCTCCTCCTTCCCTCCTTCTCAGACGTAGCGGCGGTGGCGGCGCTGACCCCGGATTCGTACCCGCGGCCTCGCCTCGCGTCTCCATGGTGATGCCGTCGGGCGGGGGCGGGGCCTACAGGTCGTTGGGCGGGGTCAGTCTGAGGAGCCGCCCGAAGCAGAACTCTGTGGATTCAGAGGAAGAGGCTCGGGCGCCGTCTCCGGGGCAACGGGAGGAAAACTACGACGAAGAGGATATGGAGCAATGAGCGAGAGGAATCCAAGATGGCCACCGTTTATTAGCAGTGAATTATAAAAATAAAATTGCGAAGGGGGTCATATTTATTTTTAATTAGTGTTTTTAAAATGATTGTTGACACTTAACATTGCAAAAAGTAATCTAGAAATAAGTTAATTTGTCCTTGACTGAGTAATTTCAAGAAATATGTGAACAACTATCTTATTTTAAGTAAATTATGATCTACTTATCTATTTTAAGTGAGATCTTTTTCTTAATTTAAGTGTAAAAAACTTTTGAACATATTTGTTTTAAATCAGTGACTCAAATCAAGGACAAATGTACTTATTTCAACAACATTATACTAGAATTATTTTGGCAATGTACTATTGGTTCTTCATGTTTGAAAACTATATCATTTTGAAAATCATATTATTATTTATGTCATAGTACAGTATAATCTACTGGCAACAAGTAACTTTTACTGAGAAATGATCATGAATGCCCAGATGTTAAACTTGGTTGTAGTTTTTATTCAATGTGAACAGGCCTCATTTCCACAGAATGTGCAATACAAAGTTATATCTGACAGAAAAGGTTTGATGCCTCAATTTATTATGTAGAATTTATGTAATAGATCTGAAAGCACTTAATTGTATTTATAATAACTTATTTGTTCCTATTTAAAGCCATACACTGTAACATCACCAAATAAATAGTTCAAGCATCATTACGTGTTTCGATAGAGTTGGTCCGTATTTTTGTCGGGGAGGGACAGAGCCTCCCCTCAGACCTGAGTCTCCATTGTCATTACTCCGATTACACAGGATTATGGGTGATATTTTAAAAAATTTGGACGAAATATCAGTGGTGCAAATCGGTATCAGCCCCACATTAGGCGACCTCTATTAGACATATTCTTATACATTCCTACGATTGAAACTTTTACTATAATAATAAATGTTGTAGGCTATTTGAGTGATTAAAAACTACATAAAAATTAAATTACTTAAAATATTGGTTATCGGTCGAGCCCTTTCATATCAGGATCAGACCCAAAAATCCATACCAGTCGGGCCCTACCATGTTCCAAGTGTCTTGCCCAAGGACACACCGTGCACACACCGAGCCGGGATTTGAACCACCGACCTTCTGATCATGAGACAACTCGCTCTACCATCTGCACCACTGTCGCACATTCGGACTTTCCTACCCAGCATGCCACTTTGTAACTGTAAAATACTGGAATTACTGTTCACATAGAAGCATTTGGTCACAGTGTGTTCGCCGTATTCACTTTTATACTTTTTACTAGCTGAGACCTGGCCTTCGGCCGGGCCTCGCTAGTCTCCACATTTGATATTCTGAGATTATGAGTGATTACAAAGAAATGTCCAACCCGTCACACAGTTCAGCTGTAGACCAGTGGTTCCCAACCCAGTCCAAAAACTATGGCCACTACAAATGTTAAAAATAATGAATGCTAAAAATAATTTCAAACAATCTGCAATTGGAGTGTTTGATGCACCCGTACTCTTTTGTTATTAACTACAACGACAATATGTTCGATAAACTCAGGGAATAGAATTCAAGAGACAGTGGAATAATGATGGAGAAATATTAGGGGTTCAGCTCTAACGGTTTGGTTCATGGTGCATCACAGTAGTGTGCAATCAAAAAAATAATAAGTAGGTTTTGAAATGAAATAGCCTGATGATCGTTGTTAGACAGTATTTATAACTGTACAATAAAATTGGCAATGCGTTCAAAGCAGCTTTAGAATAAAATGTACCTCTGGGCTCACAATATGTGAAAGCAAAATAGAAAACAAATGGTACAGCAGCAAAGGAAAAAAAAAAGAAAAAAAACTACGCAGTGCAGGCCATGCGCTCGTTAAGTTGTAGTTTCATTTTCGCTTTTACTCACACGGAGGAGAAATCAGTCGGAGCAGCGCGTTTGATTAGAGGCTTTTGGGCAATGTTTTGCGTGTACTGTTTTTCGGAGACAAAGCTTTAGAGACGGAATACTGCCTGGATCTATAATGAACCACAGGCTCGGTCACTGCAGGAGAGACTTAAACAAAGACGCGCAGATGTCTTTTGGAGGATGTAACTGTACCTGTGCGGAGCGTCTGCAGGTTAGCGGTGAGTGACGATGACACACACCGCCCTGTTTGTACGCGCGCACACGCACGGCAGTCAGATCTCGTGCACTCGCGTTGTTGTGACGGCGGGTTGTCCTCGGACAGCAGCACCGCGGTCCATATGGACCCGTTGTCAATGCCCGCGGCTGGTGGGACCATCACGGGGGGGCCGGCCGCGGATGTAATAATAATAATAATAGTAATAATGCATTAGTCTTATATAGCGCTTTTCCAGACGCTCAAAGTTGCTGAACAATTATGCGCGCATCAGCCCCCACCACCAACCACGCACAAACTCACTACTCTCGCCAGGCTTCCTGGTGTTCCCAAACGGTCTCCCATCCCAGTCCTAACCAGGGCCGTCCCTGCTTAGCTTCAAAGTCGGTATGGGAAATAAACATGGCGGCGCCCAGGCGGCGGCCATTGAGATAGCGTTTTCTATAATAGATACTGGTTTTAGTTCATGTTCATTGATTTGCTAGTTCTCTCAAACATGGCGGGTTTCTATGGTAACGTTCACTTCAGAACATTCCATAACGAACTCTGTTTAGGCGGACTAATCTCCATGGCAACAAAACAGAAAAAAGACTCTGACCTCTGATTGGCCGGTTGCAGTGACATCATCAGTTCTGTTGTGACATCACACATTCCATGTTTCACCTTTGGGAGTGTGAGCCGCTCAGACCGACAGCTCATTTGGGTCAGTCGCTTGTTCTGACGAGCCACAGACGTCATTTCTTCTCACACATTTACAGATTTAATACATTTTTATCCATGTTTTCCTTAACAATCTTTCACAGATATCGGCTGCGATGAACTACAGCGTGTTTCTACTCTTTTACTTCACGTACTTTCTTCATATCAGGCCGTGTCTTATGTTGAAGGCTGAAAAGTTCCCCTGGCAAAGTGACGCCGTTTTCTGGATCCCAAGAATGTTTGTGACCGACTCCTCTCTCAGCTCGGGGAGAGATTTCTGCTCACGTTAAGACTTGCTTTGACAAAGACCCGCGATGAAGCTGGAGGATGGATTGTGTTCCTCAGTTCACTAAGACCATCTACCCTCGACTCAGACCTCAGTGCACTGAGGTCTGAGTCGAGGGTAGATGGTCTTAGTGACTGAGGACCACAATCCATCCTCCATCTTCATCACTGATCTTTGTCAAAGCAAGTCCTAACAAGAGCAGAAATCTGTCTCAGAGCTGAGAGAAAGGAGTCAGCATCACTTCATCTTGGGGTCTCAGAAGGTTTCACTGAACCACTGTGGGAGAGCCTCTTCAGAAAGACGTGGCCACCTCTCTTTTTATCTGTTCTTTTCTGTACTTTATATCTTTATTTGATTCATGTAACTCCTGACCTTTGTATTTGTATTTAACCTTTATTGTCTTACACAGAGGCTGTAAGATCCCTTAAAGTGAGGCCATTTTCTGGATCCCTTCCTGTATCCAACCTTCACACAGATCTCGTATATACCTAAAGTATATCCACGTTAGATCCACATGTGTGGAGTTAGTTGTGATCTTGGGATCTCAGACGGCTTCACTGAACCACTGTGGGAGAGCCTCTAGTGTGAGATGAAGCATTTTCATCATCAAGACTCACCGACCCACTTTTATGTGGATTATTCTGCTTCTATGCATGTTTTTATGCAATATCATTATTACATCGTTCTTTGTATCATCATCATCGTCATCATCCTCATCATTATTATCACTATTGTTATTGTTTGTCATAACAGTGATAATCATTGTTATTATTGTTCACATTATTATTATTGTTGGACGGCACGGTGGCACAGCGGTTAGCGCTTGTGCTTCACAGCAACAAGGTTCCGGGTTTGATTCCCTCCTGAACGGGGCCTTTCTGTGTGGAGTTTGTATGTTCTCCCTGTGTCTGTGTAGGTTTCCTCCGAGTACTCCGGTTTCCCCTAACACTAAAAACATGCACAATAGGTTCCCCTCTGGGGCCAGGACTCCCTTGAAAAAGAGATGCCTAATCTCAGTGGGACTTCCCTGGTTACATAAAGGTCAAATAATATAAAATAAATGATTACATTAAATTATTATTGTATTTATTATTGCTTTATTTATGTATCACCCCGGGAGCTGCCACCTTATCGTGGTGGGTTGTTTGTGAGCCCGAGTGATCCTTCGAGCTATGTTGCCTGGGGCATTTTGCCCCTGGTAGGGTCTCCCATGGCAAACAGGTCTTAGGTGACGGGCCAGACTAAGAGCAGTTCAGAAAACTGTTATGTATAGTAGCACCTGGTGGTCGGGCCTTAGCCCACGGGCCCAACATCGGTGCAGAGTACCCGGCCTTCTTGGAGTCCCTGGGAGGTGCACTCGACGGTGCTCTGGTGACTCCATTGTTCTTGGGCTTCAACGCCCACGTGCAACGACAGTGAGACCTGGACAGGGGTGATAGGGAGGAACAGCCTCCCCGATGTGAACCCTAGTGCTTGTTAATGGACTTCTGTCCTAGTTACAGTTTGTCCATAACGAACACCATGTTCGAGCACAAGGGTGTCCGTAAGTGTACGTGGCACCAGGACACCCGAGGCCGGAGGTTGATGATCGACTTTGTAGTTGTGTCATCAGACCTCCAGCCGTGTAAAGAGAGGGGCTGAGCTGTCGACCGATCACCACCTGGTGGTCAGTTGGATCTGCCGGCAGGGGGAGGAAGCCGGTCACACCTTCTTTAGATCACAAACTTACTATTAGCTTTTAACATGTCTAACACATACCATGTTAGTGTTACTGCTTGTATATTGTGTATTGTATTTGTTTATTATATTATTTATCATAGACCTTTGTGAAGCATTTGGTCAACAGTACTTGTTTTTAAATGCGCTATATAAATACATTAGATTTCAATTCGTCTAAGACTGCATCTTAAAATGTGTGGACGATGCACAGATGACACTTTTGGCTTTCATTTCACACAAAGAACTTAGTCAAAACAGTCGAGATTTGGGTTTTCAAGGAGAGCTGAACACCCCCAGAAACAGAGGATTATGGGTAACTGAGAGAGGATGTTTGCTCTAAGCTGAGTAAAATGGTAAATGGTGTTTAGTGCTTTTCTCCAAAGTGCTTTACATTTTCCCTCGTTCCCCACTTAATGAACGGACTCTGCGCTCTACCGAAAGTGTCATGACAGTGGAAGTGCCAATCTATCAATCAAAAATAGGCATACATGGGCGGGGGTTCAGATGAGTACAGCGGAGGACCCCTCAAGATATTATAGTCCAAACATGGAGTCTATCACAATGAGCCTAACTAATTATTCCACAACAAAAATACTTGTTAGCACATTGTTAACAGAAGCGTGCATGTGGAGTGAGGAGCAGGAGTGTTTTTAGTTCTGCTGATCACGAAAATAATTTAGCCTGGGGATGAGTGAGTAAAGCAACACAGGAGGAAAAAAGGCCATACGGTAGTTTTGTAAGAGAGAAAGACCGAAACAAGTTCCAAAATTGGCGCATTTGGAGGTTGTTCGTGCCTCTTTAAAGTTCTTGTCTCTGTCCTGAAAGTGTACAATGATCCTTGTCAGTCACAGTCCCAGACCAATGCACTCTCTGCAGAAAGGACCTGAACTGCCACATCTGTGTCCTTTGCAGACCGGGGTGCGGGGTGGAGCGTACAGATGGTTGCTCAGCTTTGTCAGTGTTGTTGGCATTGATTGAGAAAAGACCCACTGACACATTTTCAAGGTCCGTTTCATCAGAAGCCGCTGTCTAAAATAAAAAACAAACATAGCTTTAGCCTCAACTGAAAAACAAAGCAAAAAAAAGCCAATACAAATCCAGTCCGAAAGTTTTCTTTGTGCACTTACCTCCAGTGTCTTCCAAAAATTGGAGCCGTCTTCATGCACACGATAGAACCAAGGCACGTTCGCTGTGGACATCCACTTGTTCCTACATGACATTGTGCATGTTAGATATGGTACATTGATTTTAAACTAAATAGAAAGAAGACACAGTTGGAGGAGAGAAGATGCAGATGAGGAGAGCAGGTGAGGAAAGGAATTTGGGCAGGAGACAAGAGGACAGAAAGAGAAAGGAGGGCCTAAGGAGAGAGAACAGAAACTTGCCTCGCGGTCATAAAGGTTCAATATTTTGATCAAAAAAGATCTACGCCCATATTTTACAAAGCACAGTTAGAACGCCATTAATGCACTGGCAATGAAAGGCATTTATCACTTGATTAGATTGTTCTTTAAACAATCGAGTGGTTAGTCACACTGACACGCTGTAGTGCAGTGGCTCTTCAGAGAAGAATGGTCACGTTAAAGGGATATTTCAGGATTTTTGACATATGACAGGCCTCATTTCCTAGTTTTCCACATGGTTGCTGGTACCTGGAGATATTTTTTTTTTAAATTTATGCGTTCGTATGTTTGAAGAGTTTCGTGGCACTAGGCTAATGCAAGGCTAATGCATTTCTATGGTTTCAGCTAGCCTGCATTAAAAACAGTCTGACCCGCTCCACAAAGCACCTGAGGCAAATCACTTATAACGCCAGACTAACCATATAAATGTCTGTGTCGATAGAATCATTTTTGGAATGTAACTGACCTTGCATCACATGAATGATCGCATTTTGAGGGACTATTTTCTAGCAGATCACTCCGCCGCTGCGTAGCTTATACAACCACAAAACTGCTCAAATATAAGTTCTTTTAAATGCAAAATGGTTAAAATTAATCGACAGACATTTATATGGTTAGTCTGGCGTTATAAGTGATTTGCCTCAGGTGCACTGTGGAGCAGGTCAGACTGTTTTTAATGCAGGCTAGCTGACATCGTAGAAATGCATTAGCCTAGCGCCACGAAACTCTTCAAACAAAAGAACTGCTTGAATTACAAAAAAAATATCTCCAGGGACCAGCAACACTCTGGATAACTATGAAATGAGGCCCTATGTCAAAAATCCCCCAAAAAACCCTTCAAGAGGCACTTTTCTTGGCCTGTCTGCTCAGACTGCCCCAGCTTACCGGTATTCTGAGCCGCTCCTGTGTGGGTCCATGGTCATTTGCTCTAGACTGGGTTCTGCAACATTTCTTCAGCCTTGTAATGGCTCCCTTTGGCCTTGACCAAAAAAACATAAAAAACATGAAAATTAATATTATTGATAGTTATACACTGTATATACATGGGCACGTGTGAACACGGACTGAACTTACTTGAAGTAAATGCAGTTCAAACTAGGGTGGTGAATGTGTGGAAAAGGGCATTAATTGCTTATATTGCACCTGAAGCCGACGCCGCGGACAGAGCTGGACAAGGACAGCGATAAAGTTTACCAGCAGTCTGAGTGGGGTACGTGACACCTACCGCTCTCCATGGTTTCCGCGACATTATGTTTGGATTTGAGCAGTTGGCACCCATGTAGCGCTCCGTCTATAAACAAATGCAGGTGCATTGATAGTGATTGACACATTCATTATTTTTTCTTAATGGCCAGAAATTCTTGTTAATGGCTGAAATGTTGTGTCAGGCAAAAAATTTTATCTACTTTAAATGTATAATATTACCTGTTATTACCTTAAGTGCAGGCTATTGCTCCAAGAGAAAAGCACCCTGCAGAGCACACCCATGAGTTAGGAGAGGGGCAGGAAACTGGAATTCATGCCATCAGCTGTTTCAGTTTCAATCTGGAAAATAAGAAGAATTTAAAAAAAACATATTTAAAGCAGTACTAAGTAACTCTTCCCCCTAGAGGCCATAAGGGCAACTGCAGGTGTTGTAGCAAGTTACGATTTTTTAACGTATTAATTGTCCTGGAGAGTAAATACTACGCTGACAGGAAAGGCGAAGGGAGAGAGGGTTACTGTGCATCCAATTATATAACGTAAATATTTTTTTTCACTCAAACTTGGCTGTAAATACTGTTTAAAGTGACGCTAGCCCGCAGTTAGCTTTGCCCGTTAGCTTCTTCTTCGTGATTACATTAGTGTGTATTGCTTTCTCCGCACCGGTGGCAGTCAAGTTGCAAACATGGTTTTCTGTCCAGAGACACCAGGGGGAGATGAAAGACCCTCCAATCATCCCATAAACACTTGTATTACCCCTACAGGGACTACGGGAAGGATTTATTAAGGTAAACACCTTACTTAGTGCTGCTTTAAAATCATTGTTTTTTATTTCAGTAATCAATTTTTATTTTTTAATATTACAGGGCAGTAAACTATTGGGTATATGACCCATAGTAAACTGTATATTTAAAAAGAAATTATGCCAATAGTTGCTGCAGAAATGTGTGTTTATTCTGTCATAGTTTTTGAAATAGTGATGATTCTTTCATTGGTCATATCTGAGTGGTCTGCCTGCCCCTTATAAAGCTCCAAATACATGTTGATTCTATTTTCGTAATATTACAAACCTTACAGCCGTGAGGCGTCCATGCAAGTCCTGCTCTGGACAAGCACACGTGTCAATGGCGCTTGGCAACACACACGATCTGTATTGAAGAGGGGGACGAAAAAAATATCAATGTCAAAAGCAGCAGGCTATAACAGCAGAAACTACAGATTTATGGTACCAAGCACTGCAGCACAACGATTGATAAATATATAAAAAATATATAATTTCGCGGTTCAGCTACACACAGCTCGTCAGTAACGTTTACGTGCGGTTTTCATGCACACACGAGAACAGCGCGTTACTGGATGAACAAACTCGGGCAAGTGCCTCCAGTCAACGAGAGACAACCCGCGGGGAACTAATGCGCAAAAGTACTTAACGCTATAAACCCGTATAGTATCCATGCATTACGACGTCACATTCATCCCTTGCTTTCTGGTACTCGCAATCACATTCCTTCTCCAAATGATACAGAACAGAAGAGCAGAGAGCAACGTGCTAGCGCGGCGATACCTCCACCTCTGAGTGCAGCAGGTGCGGGCAAAGACCCGTGCGAGGCTGCGGTTCTCACGGGCCTGCCGCGTGCTACCGCTGCGTCCACCTTCGGGGCGGGCATGCACCCACGTGGGTCCCGGTGTAGCGATTTCAAACTACCCCCCCCATTCACCTTACCCCCCGGAACTTTGAAATCGATTTCAAATTACCCCCAGGGGTAACCTGAAACTGATTTCAAGTTACCCCCCCTGATTTCAGATTACCCCCGCCACAATATGTATTGTTTGTTTGGCACGGCTGTGTTAAAGAGAAAATGCCCGGATGTTAATTGCTAATAATAGCTACAACTCTCGTCACTTTTCATCTGGTAAGGTTAGCTTTAGTTCGTAAACTCCTCGATAGCTTTAGTTCGTAAACTCCACTATCCTTAAGGTTACGGCTCCAACTGCGGTTCCTGTAAGGTATTTTATGGATGAAGAAAGCAGTTGAGAGGGGGGTAGTCTGAAATCAGGGGGGGTAGCTTGAAATCGCGTTCATCTTACCCCCGGGGGTAACTTGAAACTGATTTCAAAGTACCGGGGGGTAGCCTGAAATGGGGGGTAGTTTAAAATCTTTACACCGGTGTAGCGATTTCAAACTACCCCCATTCACCTTACCTCCCCGGTACTTTGAAATTGATTTCAGACTACCGGGGGGTAACTTGAAATCGATTTCAAATTACCGGGGGGTAGCCTGAAATGGGGGGTAGTTTAAAATCTTTACACCGGTGCTCTCAGGCCTGGGCAGCTAACCGTCCACTAACCGTGTTATTTTAATATGAAACGACGCTAAGCTCGTTTAAACAAATGACGGTAAAAGGAGGAATAAGGTTATTAAGGCTTGTAGTAGCAGTATACGACGTCACTGGAGTTCATGGCTAAATTTCAACATACTACGGGGAAAAAGTTACACACTTCCCAGCGTAAAACGTCCTCAGATAGATTACCGACAAATACAGAAATACAAACCATCTTAAACATTTAAAATTCGAAAGATAATTTTACCTTGAGAAAGTCTCTCACCGTTGAGGCGAGGGCTCCCAAGATGGCGGATCCCATCTCATGGCAGAGACTGAGACACGTAATTGACGCACGTGACGTCACTATATTTGAGTACAATAACATTTTCAAGCAAAAACGTTTCAAATGCCCTATATGCTTATAGTTCAGTCAACCCGTTTTATACATTTGAGTTATCAAGGCCCAAATACTTTGACCTGTTCCTGGTCCGGTTGCCTCTGGTCGTGGGGCCAAACCGGGGCACTGCCTGGGGCCACGTCTTGTAACCCGTGGTGGTGCGCTTGGGCCAACACGTGTCCTGGGCTGATCCATTTTGTTTGGTTTGTAATTATTTTGTGATTTCTTGTGTTTGGGTGTGAGTTTCTGTTGTCCCTCGTAGAGAAACGTATTTTCATTAGTTTGGTGTGAATATTTGGTATCATTTTCTATGGGTTTGTGTCTCTTTGTCAGATTGTTTAATAACCCCCCCCCCAATTAGTGTTGGCCTGCCCGGAGGAGGGGCTAGGGGGGTATTAAAAGGGAGCACTTGGGGCTCTCTGGTAGTTGGAGTTTGGAGCTGAGCTGGCGTATTGAGGAGGCCTTGGATTTGTAAGTTTTCTTTTTGTAAATACTTTTTTTTTTTCTTGTTTAAGCTGCACTGTAAATATTTGTTTGGCCAAAAAAAAAAACTACTAAATATCCGTACAAGTATGTGCAATTTGAAAAGAGCAGCACTAGCATTGCAGTGTTTTATTGAATTCTGTCTTTCCTTAATCTGTTAATCTACAACATTCTAACTGCTACAACTAATCTCTTTTCATGTCAAAGCTAAATTATGATTGTTTTTCTGATTTATTTTTTTATTTCAGACAAAATGAAGTTGTCAGCTTTGCTCCTCTTCTGTGCTGCCTCCGTGGCTCGTAAGTTTGTTTGTTGTAGAGTCTAAACTTCAGCAACATCTAACACAAACATTATGATTATGGTTTTTATGATGTCCTTGAGCAAGACACCACCCACGTTCACCATGCAGGAGAGGAGTCTAACCTTCATGTCTGTCCTGTAGAGGAGATGAATGTGCGCACCCTGATCTTTGAGTCTGAATCATCGGAGAATTATGTGGAGCTGACGCCTCAGAAGCCTCTGGATCTGAGCTCCTTCACGCTGTGTCTGCGAGTCGCCACTGAGCTGCCCCAAGAGGACCGGGAGATCATTCTGTTCGCCTACAGGACGCAGGACCATGACGAGCTCAACCTGTGGAGGGAGTTTGATGGCAGGTCTGTCATAAACAACACAAATGTCCACCTGTTCTGAGAAATTGGGGATGGCGTGATCTCGTATTGTACCTGAGCTTTGAATAAATTGGCAACATAAAAGTATCTTGTCATCAGCTTCTGTCTGGTCAAACCCTTTGTTTCTTCCCCCCTCAGAATCGGCCTGTACCTGAGGAGTAGCGGAGAAGCCGCATTCTTCACGGTGCCGGCTCTCGGCCCGATGCAGACTCACCTGTGCGTCACCTGGGAGTCCAGTTCTGGCGCCACCGCTGTCTTCGTGGACGGCAAGAAGAGTCTGACCAAAATCTACAAGAAAAGCCACACAGTCGTTAGTGGGGGCAGAGTGATCATCGGGCAGGACCCAGACTCATACCTTGGCGACTTTAACTCCGTTCAAAGCCTTGTGGGTGAAATATCAGACATTAACTTGTGGAGTTATGTGCTTCCAGACAGTTTTATAAAGCAAATGGCAACTCAAACTCTCTCTCCAGCTTGTTCTGGTGACGTTATTGACTGGAAACTGGTTAATTTGCAAATCATTGGAAACGTTGCGCATATTACCAGAAATGTGTAAAGTCAATGAAAAAGGAATTGAATGATTTTTCTGCAATTGGTATCATCCCTTTATTCTGTGTGCACATGTATCAGTGTCATGATGGCGTAACCCGGCATGTTTGTTACAGCTGGTTGACATGGCTCACCTTTGACAGATTGTTTAGTTTCCTGCAGAAAAATAAAACGGTTTGCTGGAAATCTGAAGTATATGTACTTCTTTGGGGCGAGGTGGATTAACTGAGCCCAAATGCAGTGTTGGGCAGGGCCGGATTGAAGTAAAATGGGCCCCGGGGCAAACATTTCTTCAGGGCCCCCCCATAATCAATATTTATTTATATAGTGCCTTAACAACATCTGTACATGTATTGTGTGTCTGTGGGTTGGATTTCTCTCTCTACAATGAAAGGATAAAGGAATTTTATTTGAACATGCAGAAGTTCTTAAACATAGCATGTATGTGACATATGACAAATTTGTTAAAAAAAAAAACAGTTTAGCATAATGAACCCAATTTTAGCTCCGTGGCCCTCGTAAGAACCTTTACTACTGCCAGTCTGGTGGCGGGACACATTTAAAAGGGGGGTCCTCCAAACAGAAGTCTTCATTTTAATGGTGCATTTTAACAGACCAATAGGTACATTTCTTTCCCACTTGGTTTAGACCTGGTTTATTCTCGGGTTAAAAAAAAAAAATCATAAATGTGAGTATGCAAAGAGGGAACTCGTTTACAGCCCGCACTAAGCACGCATTTTTCTCTGCTGGGCCCCTGGGCTTAACCCCTGTAAGCCCCTGCATAAATCCGGCCTGGACTGCAGGTGTAGCAAGTTCCGATTTTTTTACTTAATTGTCCGTGAGAATAAATACTATGCTGACAGAAATGGCAAAGGGAGAGAGGGATATATCACATCCATCCATCCATCCATCCATCTTCTTCCACTTGTCCGTTTCTGGGTCGTGGGGGCAGCTGTTGGAGCTGCCCAAATCACATTGCACCGGCCCCTTATGGCTCCTCCTGCAGGTGGTGGGTCCACAGAAGGACGGCCTCACGATTCTACCCGGGCCTGTTGGTCTCTCATAAGGGGCTTCTGAACCGCTCTTGGTCTGACCCGTCACCCAGGACTTGTTTGCCATGAGAGACCCTACCAGAGGCTCAAAGCCTCCGACACCAGAGCTCCAGGATCCTTCGGGTGCTCAAACTCCTCCACCACGTTAAGGTGGTGGTTCCATGAGGGGACATCCAGTTACATAATGGAAATATTTTTTTTTCACTCAAACTTGGCTGTATTTGCTGTTTAAGTGGCGCTAGCCACAGTTAGCTTTACCCGTTAGCCTGTTAGCTTCTTCTTCGTGATTCTATTAGTGTGCATTGGTTGCTCAGGTCCGGAGGCAGGGAAGTTGTAATTGTGGTTTTCTGGCCAGAGACCCCAGGGGGAGATGAAAGACCCCCCAATCATCCCATTAACACTTGTATTACCCCAGAGGGACGACGGAAAGGATTCATTAAGGTAAACGATTTACTTAGTACTGCTTTAAGAAACTTGTAATAACATGAAAATCCAAATCATTCTTTATTAAGTTGCATTAAAAATATTCTGAAGAAAAAGGGGTGATGAAACAAAAAATACATTATATTTTTGGTCAGTGTTACTTGAGTAGAAGTAAAAGTACATAATGAAAGAACCACTCTTAGTTCAGCTTCTCCTGTGATGTAACCTCGTTCTACCCGCCTCCAGTGGTAACGTAGTGACTTGGAATGTTCCACAGTGCGGCTTTAATCAGACTTTGTAAATGCATCGGTTGAAACGTTTTGTTGTGGGAATAAAATGTCATCCAAGTCTTTCTTTATTCAGGGAATAATAAAAGACGCCACACTTTATTAACTCATTGTAGAATTTATTTAACAAAACATTTATTTGGCACTTTTATTTTTTTAGAAGATGTTAACCTCTTACCATCCGCCTTAACAAAGTAACAAAGTCCAGTTCGGCTTTACCCAAATCTAAAAGCTTCTGGACTGTAGCTTACAGCATATAGGCCAGTGTAATGACTCATTTGAAAGCTGAGACCCACAAAACTGATCTTAAAAGGGATATTTTAGGATTTTTGACATAGGGCCTCATTTCCTAGTCAACCAGAGAGTTGTTGATTTCTGGAGATATATTTTTTTATTCATTCAGTCTTTGTATTTGAAGAGTTTAGTGGTGCTAGGCTAGTGCTAGGCTAGTGCATGTCTATGGTAACTAGTAGCCTGCATTAAAAACAGTCTGACCCAAGCACAGTGCACCTGAGGCAAATCACTTATAAACACCAGACTACCCATATAAATGTCTGTGTTGACCAAGTAATTTTTGAAATATAACCATTTTGCATTTAAAAGAACTTATATTAGAGCAGCATCAGCTTCCTGGTTGTAGCTACGCAGGAGTGATCTGCTCGGTTACCGGATCTACAGTAGTTTGTTTACCTGTGGCCAGCATTACTACACGTGGAATTCACAAAGGAGCTTTCTACAAATCAGATATGGCAACGTTTGGAGGACGACCCCATGGTTTTGAAGAGGTTTTTAATGCAGGCTACTAGTTACCATAGACATGCACTAGCCTAGCACTAGCCTAGCACCACTAAATTCTTCAAATATAAGGACTGCATGAATTTAAAAAATATATATATCTCCAGAAAATCAACAACACTCTGGATAACTAGGAAATGAGGCCCTATGTCAAAAATACTGAAACATCCCTTGCGTTGTTGCCACTTTTTTTTGACATTCTTTTTTATCTTTTGTCGCTTTTTTGTATTTTTTTTATTGGGTCACATTTGTCAAATTTTTTGCACTTTTTGGGGTTTTTTTTGTTGCCCTTTTGTGACTTTTTTGCTACTTTTTTACCCTTGTTTTCTTGTTGTTTTGGTCGTTATTTTAATGCTTTTTAATCAAGAAGCTTTTAGATTTGGGTAAAGCCAAACTGGAGAAAATGTGTTGGGTTCAGGTCGGGGTTAAGAGGTAAATAAAATATAAAATTTAAATGCTAAACTCCACTACTTAAGTAATACAGGCAAAGTTAACCGGTTCAATTAGCAGCAGCATTTATTGCGAGAACCATCATTTGGCGGTATTTTATATTGTGCTTCCTTTCTAATCAGCAACGTTTCATATCTCCTACAAATACTTTCAAAATGTATCTTTAATTTCAAAATTCAGTCAGGTTTTAGAAGCATGCACAAAAAAAAACAATATCTAAATACATAAAAAGTTTCCTACAGCTAAGTTTCCTTCGGCTGGCGTCGTTTTCAAGTTCCTTCCCAGTGAACAATAAGGCATAAGTCGCATTTCGTCAATAAAAATAAAAGAGTCTCAGAGTGGGACGGTGGGATGAAGCTAAGTGCTGAGTGCGAGTCCATTTCCAAACCGTCAGTGTGTTGGGTTTATCCATTGCAGTCCGTCGGCAGTGTCCGAAAGCAGCAGCGGTTTGTGCTGTTCTTTTGCGGGACGGGTTTCAGAGCAGCAGCTTCGACCCCGCCCCAAAGTCCAACCTCTTTACCAGACTAGGAAAAAAGAATAGAAGCATTAAAAAGAAAAATAACAAGGCTTCAAATCAAAGGAAGACGAAAATATGCCACAATCAACACCACTTTGTTATGAAGACTTTTACGGGGGGGGGTTAAGATGAAGGTAAACTATATCCAGAGGTGGGTAGAGAAGCTAAAAGGCTAATTAAAGGGGCTAGATGCAAGTTGGCCATGTTATACTCACTACTGCCCCCTCAGGTCATACGTGTAACTGCACCTTCCACATTAAAGGAATAGGCCACCGTTTTTACATACTGAGACATGCTCTTACCTCACTTTAGCCGAGTTAATATATCCCCGTCTGGTCTTGTCCGTGCGCTCTGCCAGGCAAACGGAGCACATACGCAGCCTCTCTTTACACAGAAATGTAGCATGTCGATTTTATAAGCAGATAAAAAGGGGGACTATATTGTGAGGCGTAATGATACGAGGAGCAAAACGTCCGCGCAGTAACTCCTAAAGACTTCCCCCCGCTCACTTCCGTCAATAACCTTTAGGAGTTACTGCGCGGACGCTTTACTCCTCGTATCATTACGCCTCACAATATAGTCCCCCTTTTTATTTGCTTATAAAATCGACATGCTACATTTCTGTGTAAATATACTTCGCATGAAAACACTTCACGTAACTTTATTTAAATAGGGAACACGTGGAAGAGCTTGGTAGCTTCTATCGTGAGCTTTTTTGGAGCTATATGACATGTGGGAGAGGCTGCGTATGTGCTCCGTTTGTGTGACAGAGCGCACGGACAAAGACCAGACGGGGATATATTAACTCGACTAAAGTGAGGTAAGAGCATATCCCAGTATGTAAAAACGGTGGCCTATTCCTTTAAGCTTGTGTGATGACACTTCGGACCTGAATTAACATCTTTTTGAGTGACAGTGCAGGATTTTAGAGGCAGTTGTGGTGAACAGGTCTGGGCTCATTCTACACATTAGGACATGGCTGGAAAATGTAGGGGGAGTAAAATATATAGCGATCATCATCACATCAACACTTGAATTACCCCCATAGGGACTACGAAAAGGATTTATTAATGTAAACAAGTCACTTAGTACTGCTTTAACATGCACTGTCCCAACCAGCCCTCTGGCTGCTTCGAACATGACCATATATGGGCAATTCCACAGATGCCGTCTGTGTCTGTCGCCCCTGAAGTGAAATTTGTCCTCTCCATTTGATCCGCTTGCATTATCATAAATCACCGTTTCAGACACAGTGCCTGAACTGACCTCTTGTTGTAATGGCCGTTGTTTGGTTCCTCTGAGTTTTGTTTTTCTCCCGGTGTGGCCACGTGCGCGCTCTTGTGGCTCTGCTCGTGCACGTACTGTCTGCACGAGGCCAAACGAGACTCCAGGTTCTGCACAGAAACACGGGCATCGTAAAAATATGAAACAATGTCGTCATCCGGACTGTTACAGGACTGGATGAGTTGGAGTTGGATGAGAACATTTCACAAAACTAATTTAAAGTAGCTAATGAGACTAAAACCTAAATGCATTATCCAGAAATGTTTGTTGGCCATTAAAGACAGAATGAAAGGGAAAAGAAGAGAAAGCCTTAAAAATCAAATTCATGGACGCGCTGTGTCCATATGGGAGAAGCAGTGCAACATTATTAATAAACATGTTTGAATACCATAAAGAATCACATTTTTGTCGAAAGGAAAAGATTCAAACAAATTAAGAAAAATGTGCCAAGAGTTTGTTCCTCAGAGATGAATTCAAGGTTTCTGCAGGTGGCAGCAAGTCAAATTTAATGCTTTTTAATGACATTTTAATGCCTAAATACTACATCTTTAATGCCACAAACACAAAAAAAGAAAGAAAGAAAATTGGTGCATATTTAATTTTGTAAGATTTGAATTTGTTTTGGAGTTTGTTTGTGGGTTCTGTCTCTAAGGAAAGATTATATTTTCCCAAAAAGTTTGAATTAAAGCAGAACTAAGTAACTAGCATGTTGTGTGAGAGTAAAAACTACGCTGACAGAAAAGACAAAGAGAGAGAAGGCTATTGTTCATCCAATTACACAATGGAGATCTTTTTTTTTTCACTCAAACTTGGCTGTAAATACTGTTAAAGTGGCGCTAGCCCGCAGTTAGCTTTGCCCGTTAGCCTGTTAGCTTCTTCTTTGTGATTCTATTAGTGTGTATTGTGCCTCCGACCTGGAAATAGGGAGTTGCAATTGTGGTTTTCTGGCCAGAGACACCAGGGGGAGATGAAAGACCTTCCAATCATCCCATTAACACTTGTATTACCCCCAGAGGGACGACGGAAAGGATTTATTAAGGTAAACAAGTTACTTAGTGCTGCTTTAAACTCCACTTTGAATCTGATTGAATGTTCATAAACCTCTTACCTGCCATCATAGGGTTAGGTGTAGCGTTAGAGTGATCCAAATTTCAAAGCGTATTGACAGTGAAGCTCACAGCCTATATGCCAGTGTGATACCTCATTTGAAAGCCAAGACCTTCTAGTTTCTAGTAATCATAACAATAAGCCTTGCGCCCTGATCGGGGGGACGGCAAGTAACAGGTTAATGATGTTCCGCGGAAACCCTGGAATTAAGACAGGAGAGGTGTTTGGTTGTAACAAGGCTTCTTTGGCCAAAAGGTAAGGAGGCGGTGGTGGTTTGTAGCTTCTGTTTAACCTCTTAACTCCCGCCTGAACCGAGAGGATCTTTTTCCTCACGTCATCAGATTTTTTTCCCATCATTTTTTTGTTGGGCATTCAACTCATTTTTGTAACTTTTTGTCACATTTTTGTCATTTTTTCGTCAAATTTTTGTCCATTTTTTGTCACATTTTTGTCTTTTTTTTTTGGTCATTTTCTTGAGACATTTTTTGCCACTTTTTCATCAATTTTTCGTCACTTTTTGTCAATGTTTTCTCGCTTTTTTGTAAAATTTCCATCATTGTTTTCGTCTCAGTTTTGTTGCTATTTTCACAGCTTTTTTCCAGAGGCTTTTGGACTGGGGTAAAGCCAAACTGGAGAAAATGTGCTCGGTTCAGGTGGGGGTTAAGGGGTGAAAGGGCGAGCAGACTCACCCCGACTTTCCTGAGCAGCTCTGACACGATGTTGAGAGCCGAGATCCTCGCTGACGTCGTGAAGGACATCCCACTCCCACTGACGCCCTCTGCTCCAATCAAACAAAAGACATCATGATTTAAAACAAATAATCTGTGCACATTTCAAGCAAAGATATCAGCATTAAAAAAACAGACTCATAATGAATACTGACCCCTGCTGGTGACTGGTGTAGCTGCAGTCGACTCCGGCGCTTTCGTTCCTGAGGCTTTGGTCTGTGTCGGGTCGTCCTCCCTCGTTTCCTCTGCTCTTCGGTCCAGGGGCGTGAGGGGGGGAGTGAGGGGGGGAAGGGGCAAAGCGCTCAGTGATGGTTTTCTTTCCTGTTTCTGCTGCACAGCCAGCTCCTGCCTCAGATCTGAAGAAAGACGACATTAGGTCAGGGCTAAATCTACATGGATAAACTGTATGATGAATTTGCTACATTCATGGATGTCGAGAAAGAGGACGTCGTGTTAGTTTGTGTGAGCGAGCAGGAGTCAGGGTGTGATGTGAGCAGCCGTGCACCTCTGGCCTCGTCCTTCAGCCTCTGCACAGACTCCAGCAGGTTTTCCTTCTCGTCCAGTTCACTCTCCAGAAACGCGTTCCTCTCGATCACCTGGTTCATCCGCTGCTCGAAATCCTCCAGGGACATGATGGTGGCTCTGAGAGAACCACACAAAGGAAATGTTAATGGTTCGTATCTGAATTAATTCTGTTAGTTTGGCAGATTTCGCAGGTGGAAGAAGTCGATGGAGTGAAGTGAAGAGTGAATTTTATGGTTGTGATTTTGGTCTTGCAATAGAAACACGCCGTTTGGATCTGTCTGACAAGGACAAGATGAGACGACATCTCTGAGCCACATCATTCAATCAAAAGACATCATTCTGTGACCTTTTTCACCTTGACAGAAGACTATAAAACAGCTGTGAAGATAAAACAATGCAGGCAAAACTACCCAAAATTGAGGTCTATCCGTTATTACGTGATCGTTCTTAACTAACCATCACTGGCAAAGATTTCAGTTACAAAAATGCCAATCGTTGTCTGCCATTGAGCCTATCAGTAGGTTTTAATGTAATAAAACCTACTTAAGGTAAAAAAAAAAAGGCTAATACAAGTACAGGTGAATATTGACCCCACAAATGTATTGCTCATATTTATTTATTGAACTATAAAATTAAGGTTGGAAATGTAGCTTAAAAATACAGTTTTAAAAAGTGTGTTTTTCTCTACTTTTTTTTTTTTACCAGAAAAGGACTGTTTTTCATTTGCCAATTAAAAAGTAATCGATAAACCTATAATATAACACTTTTTGGTAAATGGCATGTTGTCATTAGAGAAGCAAAACCTTTTCTGTGGGACTGCGAAGGCTATCAGCCTGGGAATCCCCAAGCTGCTGTGTGCCCTGGAATCATTTCGCACTACACAGCAGCCTGGGGACCATGGCCGAAATCTTCGCATGGATTTGGGGACCAATCACAGAACGAGGAGGATGACGCACTATTCGACATACGGAAGCTTGTAGTTTCTTTACGAATTAAAAAAAAAAGTTTATTTACGGATCCAACATGAGAGCAGCAAACGTGATGCCATCTTTCGATCAAGCTTTAGACCTTGTTCTAAATAGTTTCGCTCGAAAGTTTACAGCGGGTACGTCATACGTCATTGGATATGATACGATTGGCTACGGCTACATGCAGACACATGATAGACATTCGTAGCTCCCAATAAACGACTATGGACAATCATAAACCACACCTCTCCTACGAGAAAATTAATTGGATTAAATATAACTTGTGACATTTAGTCTGACGATAGCCAGAGTGTGGCGTCTGAGAAAATAGCTGGCAGGCAAAGTTAACGTCGACATCCTAAAATACACAGGGGGAAAAAAATAGAGACCCTTGAACTAAAGGTAGGCAGGTAAACTCTCACCACTTGTGCTTTGGAGTATTTTCATGAGCTATTTATACACAAAACGTTAATCTTGTCCCCACATCCCCATCAGTGTCCCCCCCTCTGACCTCTTGGCGCGCTCCAGGTCGTCGTTGGCCTGCTCCAGTTCTCGGATGTACCTCTGCAGCTGGTCCCTCACGGCTGAGGTCTGGGACAGCTCAGACTCCAGCTCTGAGACCTGCCTGAAGGCCTCCGAGTGCTGCGCCTCATACTTCTCCTAAAACAAAAAGAAAGCAGTTATTTTAGCATCTCTAAACCTAGTACGACCGCACTGGTTTTCACACCGCACTTTTCTCTTCAACATTTGGTCCCACATTCACCCATTTGCCCGAGGACACAATAGTATTTCACATGGATACTTCACTTTAATGCAGTGCAGTGACTGTTTGTGCCGTCGCCTGAAGACGCCACTGTCAGCTGCCCCTCAATGAAGCCTCTGTTCACAACCACAGCCACTAAACCGAGTCCATACCAGAGGAGTGAGAGGATGGGGCTCAACAAACTCTGCATTTCCCTACGATGTGGTCCCAGAATCAGGTTCTCAACCCAAGCATGACCCAACATTGTGCAGACCTGCTTCTTCCCGGGAAAGGTGTATCTGATGAAGTTCTGTAGGAATTTAATCAGACATCTCGATAACATTTGTTTTGGAAATCTGAGGAAATCTATTCATCAACCCAACAGGCTTTTATGGGACCTTTATTAACCTCTTACCACCCGCCTTAAAGAGACTAGATGCAAGTTGGTCATTTTATGCTCACTACTGCCACCTCAGGTCTTACGTGTAACTGTAGTCTCTATATTAAAGAGGGGGTATTATGCTTTTTTCAGCCACATAGCACCAGTCTATAGCACACTACAATGATGACGAAACCTTCTGTTGGTCTGTAAATGCAGTAAATTAGAATAACTGCCTTGTATAAAATTGCTCTTTCAAAATGGCGGTAGCAAATGACTTGAAATAGGCCTCTGTCTCTTTAAGAACCTCTGACCCTTTCCGACACGCCCCCTCCACACGCTGTCTGTGGCATCACAACACTGCGCTCGTTGTCTCAACTGTATTGAAACTACGATCGGTGCATTTTAATTTTTATTGTTGGAAAGGAGCTACTGTTTATCACTTTGTGAACAATGGCCACACAGGATATTATTTGGAGACGAACCTTCCACACCGGACGCTTGGAAGGGGCTCTTGCCTGAAAAATAACTGCTGTTTGGAGGCTATCTCTTTGCATCTGCCATGCCCTATGGATCTCTAACTATACCCCCATGGACGACACCAGGATCTGCAGGAGCCCATACGATTCAAAGACGGACATTATCTGTGCAGGTGGACAATGGTTTTTCGAGGTTACCCCGTTAGCTTGTTATAATCGACTACAGCTCATTGTTGATGAAAAGTCTGTAATAAACCACAAATGTGTAAAGCCAGGCTCATTGTGTGATCATCGTAAAGGCTGCTTCAAGTAGTTGCCTGCTTTATTGACGTTATTTGTGCATAATATGCTGCCTGTTTTCAATGAATGTTGTGAAGGTGAAGGTTGTTAGCTTGTCGCGGCTAATAGTGCCTTAGCTCCGGGAGAAAACCACTCGGCTACGACTCACTGTAGATGAAATGTGAGCAGTAAACTACAAAATCAACAAGCCAGGCTCCGTGTGTGATCATCATAAAGGCTGCTTCAAGCAGTTGCCTGTTTAGTGACGTTTTCAATGCATAATATGCTGCTTGTATTCAGTGAATTTTCCCGTTAGCTTGTCGCGGCTAGCTTGTTAGCTCCGGGAGAAAAACACTCGGCTATGTAGATGAAATGTGAGCAATAAACTTCCAAATCAACAAGCCAGGCTCCGTGTGTTAATCATTGTTAAATGGTTCTTTATGTGTGTGGTGGTTTTATTGACTTTATGTGTGCATATTTCTCGTTTTCACGTGATGACTCGAGGTTTAGCCTAGCATTAGCTTTCTCCGGAGGCTCTGTGCATCATCAAGGCCCAGCGCAGAACCAGACACTGAAATAAGCGTTCTTGTCACCGGTTTTAATCCTGGGTGTTTCGGTAACAGAAACACTGATGTGTGTCTTTGTAAAAGTCTGCTGTGGCTCCGGTTCACAACACATGAAGCTAATCCTCCATGATGACTCTGTTTACATCTTAGGGCTAGACACTGCGGGGAGGGGGTTCTGCTGAGGAGCAGTGGTTGGTTACTCGGCTGGTGACGAAAGGTTGGAGGCGTATCCTGGAGGTCGGAGGCGTTTCCTGAAGGAATCAGGCGTTTTATCCCTAAAATGGCTGCCATCGGAGTTTTTACAGATTACTCGAAAATACGTGAATGTGCCCAGGCAACACTTCAGGCATGGTTTTAATGAGGGAATGACTTAATAACATGATGTAAAGCTTGAAAAAGACGATTTTGCATAATACCCCCCCTTTAAGCTCGTGCATGACGGCACTTCGGACCTAGCCTGGTTCTACCAGACCCTCGTACTCATTGAGAACAATTTGAAGAGCTTCCATTACGTTCGTATCCGCCGCCATTGCCAAACTACAACCAGCAAATGTGGCGCAAATGCTTGACGCACTGTCAACCCCCGCCTCCCCCGCTCGCTGAACGGTAGGTTGAAACTCAACCGATGTAACGCGGCCACTGAGATCAGACCCAGACGTAGCATGTAGGAAAATGATAATTGACCGGAGTTTACAGATGGCCAAGGCCAGGCTAGTTCAGAGTACCCCAAGTATCAACACATTAGGACATGGCTGGAACATGTAGGGGGAGGAAAATACTTAGTTTTAACATTTTTAAACTCCGTATTGTCCCTTTAACCGAGTGCATTTTCTCCAGTTCAGCTTTACCCAAATCTAAAAGCTTCTCGACTGGAGCTTACAGCCTATAGGCCAGAGTAACGCCTAATTTAACAGCGTTTTCTCATCGCTTTTTGTTTCTTTTTTGTCTACATTTTTTGTCACATTTTCATCCCTTTTTGTTGCGTTTTCATCCACTTTTTCATCTTGTTTTTGTTCACATTTTGGACACTTTTTTCAAGAAGCTTTTAGATTTGGCTAAAGCCTAACTGGAGAATATGTGCTCGGTTCAGGTGGGGGTTAAGAGGTTAAATACTTTTACAAACTTAATTATTTCACTTATTACAAAAGATATCACATCAGGTGTCATATACCTGTTGTAATGCCCTAAAATCTTTGAAAACACTGTCAATTACTTCCTAATTTCAAGAGGATGACCCTATATTAGGACAGATATGATGACGGCTGCTGGCATAAGTGAGATTTTTTTCATCAAACTTGGGTCCAATATTCTCGGACGTGGAACCAAATGCAGGGTTCTAATCTAGACAATAATTACAATTTTGGACCACCTTAAATCTCCCAGCGCCACATCTCTCGGATTTGTACCTTGTAGTTGTCCAGCTCTGTTCGGAGGCGGTGGTTGAAAAACAGCAGCTCTTTGTTTTTGCTCTCGGCTTGTTTGAGCTCAGTCTCCAGCTCCGACTCGTAATCGCGACTCATCTGCTGAAACTCTGCCAACTCCAGCTGCGCCTCCTCCGCTCTGCGCCCACAACCAGAAACGAGACAAAGAGGGATGAGGGCACGGTGACGGATGACTCCAAATGAAGGGCTGATGCTTTTGGTGGGGCAGGAAAACACAAACACAAAACTTCTTGGGAGCTTACAAATAAACACGTGAATGATTAAATGAATATATGATTGAATAAAGGTTATAAAGGTTAAGTTGACTTGCATTTGCTGTTGTTTTGTGGCTCGTTCTTTCCAATAGTCCACCTCGTCCTGTAGAGACTCAAACGCCGGAGTCTCCAGGTCCCCCATGTCTGAAAACAAAACAAAACAAAAATGAAGGAAAAAATTGATCAATGAAATCGTTACAGAATTTAATCTCCTAACCCCCGCCTTAAAGGGACTATACAGAGTTTAAAAATGTTAAAATAATGTATTTTCCTCCCCCTACATGTTCCAGCCAGGTTCCAATGAGCTCAGACCTGTTCACCATAACTGCCTCTAAAATCCTGCGCTGTCGCTGAAAAATGTGTGACTTCGGGTCTAAAGTGTCGTCATGCACAAGCTTAATATAGAAGCTGCAGTTACGCATAAGACCTGAGGTGGCAGTAGTGAGCATAAAATGGCCAACTTGCATCTAGTCTCTTTAACTAAGTGCGTTTTCTCCACTTCAGATTTACCCAAAAGGCCAGTAACGCCTCATTTAAAAGCTAAGACCTACCAAACTCATCTAAACTTTTTCCTCGCGTTGTTGGCGCCTTTTTGAAATCTTTATCCATAGCAATTTTGTTGCGTTTGTCACACTTTCCACATTTTTGTCACTTTTCTGACACTCTTTTGTAGTATTATTGTTGCTTTTTTGCTACTCTTTAGTTGCATTTTTGTCAAACATTTTTGTTACTTTTTCTGTGTTTTTTGGTTGCGTTTTTGTCACATTATTTTTCTGTCTTTTCTGTCAGTTTTTGTCACTTTTTTGTCACTTTTCAGTAGGGCTGAAACAACTAATCGATTAATCGACAACTAATCGATTACTAAAAAAAATGTCAACTATTTCAGTAATCGATTAATCGTTTTCTAGCAAACACAGACTAAAATAGAGCAAAAAAGACTAATTATCTATTTTGGTTGAAAACCTACTTTGTTTTTAAGGTTAGGGTCTGCAGTGTTTTGTACATTATAAATTTCATTAATATCTGTCTTTGTCTCGTCCAATCAGAAAGCAGAATTAGCACAAAGAGCCTCCTACAAACGTTTACTTTTAATTTACTCCATCAACAATACAATTTCCATGCGCCAAGCGATTAATCGATTAATCGTAAAAATAATTGGTAGATTAATCGATTACCAAAATAATCGTTAGTTGCAACCCTACCTTTCAGTCACTCTTCTGTCACTTTTAAAAAAAAATCAATTTTCTGTCACTTTGTGTCACTTTTCTGTCAATTTTCTGTAACTTTTTTATCACTCCTTTGTTGCATTTTTGTCACATTTCTGTCACTTTTTTTGTGCCACTTTTCTATCACTCTTTAGTTGCGTTTTTTACACACATTTTTGTTACTTTTTCATCACTTTTTCAATGCATTTTTGTCGCATTGTGTCCCTTTTCTATTGCTCGTGTTTTTTTCGTCACGCTTTTGTCTCATTTTTGTCGCTCTTTAACACTTTTTCCATGAAGCTTTTAGATTTGAGTAAAGCCAAACTGTGCTCTGTTCAGGTGGGGGTTAAGAGGTTAAAGGTACAGATATTGCAATATAAGTCAAAGTAGACCGTCTTCAATCAAAACAACACAAACATATCAAACTAAAACAAATCAATGCCACCTTTAACTCATAGTTTCTTCAGAACTTATTTGCTGTTAAAGTGCTGAGGTCACAGGAGTGGAAACAAACGTAATAAAGTCCTATTTTTAACACGTCTCTGCGCGAGAGGCATCGCATTTGCGCGACAGTAAGTCATGCCTTTTCCTGGGAATATAAACAGCTTTTATGGTATGCCCTGTTGTCTATTACAAACAGAGGATAAGATCACTTGTTCTAACACGAAACACAATAAAAACTATAGTATAATGAGTGAAATATGGCTGATTTGGTCATAGTTTGTGACGGAGAGACATCTGAAAGACAGACCAGCGGGGTGCTTCACAACAGGACAACTTGAAAGCTAACGGGACCTCAAAAAACACAAGGAAATAGCGAGTGTTAACAGCTAATTTAACTTCCAAGTGGGTTTATTGCAAGTTCCGCACTTTAAATCGCAGATAAACTCACCAGAAGAAGGATTACGAGACGGTTTCAATCAACAATCAATGAGCTAATTTAAAGGGCTAGCGCTGAAGACCAGCTGCTGCTGCCGCTGGGGGAGAGCAGAGGAGAACTTACCTCGACCTTCTTTAAACGCGATAATTACACTTTCACGATCTTGAATAAGCCCTACAAGAAAGTTGAAGCATCTATTGATAAGTAGGGAAAAGGTTAAAGCCCGAATACGAACAAAACGGGTTTAAAATAAGTTCTAAAAGTTGGATAACGGAGAATAAAAGTAGCTAGTTCCCGAAGAGGACAATACGAGAAGAGGGCGTTCATATTGTCAAAGCGGCTCAGCCAATCAGAGGCGAGCGTGCTGCGGGTTCTCGGTTTCTATTGGACGACAGCCTGTCAATCAAATGTTGATGCTCATAGTTTAATTTATTTAGAAAGATTGTTTTAACCCCTTAATCCCCACCGGAACCGAGAGGATTTTCTCCAGTTCAGCTTTACTCAAATCTAAAAGGTGCTTGAAAAAATGTCAAAATAGCAACAAAAAGAAGACAAAAACAAGGATGAAAAAGTCACAAAAACAAGGATGAAAAAGTCACCAAAAAAGGCACAAAATGGCAACAGAAAAGCAATAAAAAATGCATTGAAAAATGACAAAAAAAGTGACGAAAAATGCAAAAAAATAAAAAGTGATGAAAAAAATATTAAACTATGACAAAAAAGTGACGAAAATTTGACAAAAAAGTGATGAAAAATGACGGAAATGTGATTAAATATGATGAAAATATGATGGAAATGATGAAACTGTGATGAAAAAATAGCAAAAATTGGATGAAAAATGATGAAAAAATGATGAAAAATGACAAAAAGTGATGAAAAATGATGAAAATATGATGAAAAAGTGATGCAAAAATGATGAAAATATGATGAAAAAGTGATGCAAAAATGATGAAACTATGATGAAAATGTGACAAAAAAATGACATATATGTGAAAAAAAATGGCAAAAAACTGATGGTGATAAAATGTAATGAAAAATTTCGAAAATATGATGAAAAAATGACCCAAAAAGTGATGAAAAAGTGATGCAAAGATGATGTAACTGTGATGAAAAAGTGACGAAAAAATGAGGGGAAAAAAGTGATGAAAAAAATTATTAGCTGTTGAGAAGCTTTTGGATTTTTAAAATTACTATTATTTATTTATTTTTAAATCTAATAATGTAAATATCATCTATGACCGATCCATCGTTTTAATCCTGAAATAAACCTAATTCGGATTATTTTGTCACCACACCACTAGAGGACGCCATAACTCTTATTATTTCCCAAACGATGACTTGAGGAATTCCATAGTGAATATCAATATATATATAAATATTTGTTCAACGCACAGGCAATGGCTGCAAGATAAAGACTGTTCTGATTAAATAAAGTTTAAAAAAAAAAGGAAAAAAGTGGAGAAATTCCCCCAAAGAAGTGATGATGTCTGATTTGCATACAAATTAATTAAACCATTTTGTGTGGTCCGTTTACAGAATCCCCCGCTCTGATTGGCTCCTGCTGCTGCCAATCACCGCTTCCTCGCCTGTGATTGGCTGCCGAATATACACTCTCGGAAATATCATTTTTGGACTTGAGCGAAAACTTGAGCAGAAGTTTGGGCAGGTTTTCCGAGTGAATCATCGGGGCCAAATGACCACCAAACAGCGCTAAAACAGGTAATCACGCCACACAATTCAACACGTAACACACGGGGGCAATTAACACAAACGAGGGTGTTGTTGCAGTGCGAGATACAGCAACGGTTTTTCATTGTTTTTGAGTAGCTTCACGATAACTATGTGGATGCTTCAGTGATCGCAAACAAAACACGGCGATCGGAGCCAAGAGCTTTGTCCTGGCCGTGTATTCGCTTTTGTTTTATTTCTTATTCATTCTACTGAAAAGGCGTTTGACATTTCCCTTGTTGTTGCGGCACTTCCGTTTTGTTTACAGATAACAGCGCAAGTTAGCGTAAGAAGAAGCACCGTTTAGCTGCAAGACCCGCTTTAGCTTCATTCTGAGTTTGCTTCATGTCCACGTGTAAATTAACTTTGTTTATTTGATCTATTGTTTAGGTTTGTGTGGTTTTCTGTCATGATTGTATGATTAGAAATGATATACAGTATTAACGGTTTATTAACGGTTTATTAACGGTTTATTAGGTTCAGTTTTAGGTAGGCCTGATATTTACATTAATGTTGATCTGACTACTTTATGTATATTATGGTTTTACAAATGACCTTAAAGGGGCGAAATGTCACTGTCACTCAACTAGACACTGGGGTAAATGAAAGATCATGTTCTCCAGTTTGGCTTTACCCAAATCTAGAAACGTCTTGGGGGAAAAAGCCTCAAAATAGTGACAGAAATGAGGATGAAAAGGACAAAAACTTGACGAAATCTCGTGACGAAAAAAAAACAACTAAAACACGACCAAAAAGTGACACAAACGTAACAAGAAAGCGACGAAAAAAGCAACAAAAAGAACCTACAAACCAAGACAAAAAAAGAGACAAAAATGCATTAAAAAACGTGACAAAACCTCAGTAGAAATGGGAGAAAAACATGCCAGAAAAGCAACAATAGCACGATAAAAAGTGTCGAAAACATGGCACAAGGCAAGTTTTTTTGTAGAGCACAATTCAAGGCAATTCAAAGTGCTTCACAGTTGCATAAAATTACAAGAAAACAGATAAAATCAATAAAAACATCAACATAAAATTCATCAGTTACAGTAAAAGGCAAGAGTGCAGATACAATACTTTCAGTTGTCATATGCTCGGGCAAAAAGAACTGTTTTCAGCCTGGATTTGAACATTGTCAGAGTTGAGGCCTGTCTCACATCCTCGTGAAGACTGTTCCAGATTTCAGCTGCATGAAACTGAAACGCAGCCTCACCGTGTTTAGTCCTGACTCTGGGAACCACCAGGAGACCCCTCCCTGAAGTTCTCAAGGCCCGAGATGGTTCATACGGCTGATGGACTTCAGTGCTAAACCATGAAAAGACTTGTATCAAGCAGAGCTGTTTTAAATTCTATTCTCTGAATGACAGGAAGCCAGTGCAGAGACCAAAGCACTGGACTAATATGGTCGTATTTCCTGGTTCTTGTCAGGACTCGAGCAGCAGCGGTTACAGTCGTCTAACCTGCTGGAGACAAACGCATGGATAAGTCTCTCTAAGTCTGGTTTGGACACTATTTCTCTGAGCTTAGCATGACAAAAAGCGATAAAAAAGTTACTATAGGTTTTCTAGCACTTAGCTTTCAAATGAGGCGTTGCAATGGCATAGAGCTTTAGGCCCTGGCCATACGAAGTCAAGCTGAGGACCAAACGCAAAGATATTTTATCAATCCAGGTCAGAAGAGTCTAGATTTGGGTAAAGCCGATCTGGAGTAAATTTGTTTTGTTGATTTATAGTCATGGTTTGAGTATTTACTACAACTACAAAGCTATAAAACTACAAAACCACCACTGAACGAGGACTAAATTTGGATTAAACCTGGACTGAATCAGGTCTAAACCGTGACCATAACTAGCTATAAATACGGATTCAACTTTAACTAAATCTGAACATTAAAGTAGAATAACTGACTCTAAACCAGGACTAAACTACTCCCCTTCTTTTCCAAACAGTACACTCTAAATTTGCATGTCTTGCTTGCTGAAGTTCTTGTGTATCAAATGACGTCCACACTTGTGCGTAGTATCTGACATGCATTCGAGGCAGAGGGGTGTGGGAGTTTTCTTTTTTTTCCCTGACATGTGAATAACTTGTGAATCTGCATTTGTGAGGGGCGAGTGCTGACATGCCCCGAGCCGCTGTCAGAGTCTCAGAAGAGGAATATCACCAGGGCTTCAAATACCGCTCATAACTGCACCATGTGTCAGAGCGCGGCCGGACTTTTACAGGGATTTGGGATGAACTATATAAGGGGGAAAAGGGATATTTGATAACTGTCGTGAATGTTTTTACTTTAACCACTTAACCGTCCACCACATGTGTGTTGCTCACTCAGATCTTACATGTATGTTCAGAAGCTACAAGGTCTTAGCTTTCAAATGAGGTATTGCATAGGCTCTTAACCTCTTAACTCCCTGAACATGTTTTCTCCTGTTCTACAAATTCTCCCAATCTAAAAGCTTCTTCAAAATAGCGACAAAAAACGAGAAGAAAATGAGGATGTAAATTGACAAAAATGACAAAAATCCAGCAACAAATTTGACAAAAAAACAGCAAAAAAATGACAAAAATCCAGCAAAAAATGACAAAAATCCAGCAAAAAATGACAAAAATCCAGAAAAAAAGACAAAAATCCAGAAAAAAAAAGTCTGGACTAAAATCCAGCAAAAAAAAGGCAAAAATCCAGCAAAAAATGACAAAAATCCAGCAAAAAAAAGGCAAAAATACAGCAAAAAACGACAAAAATACAGCAAAAAAAATGACAAAAATCCAGAAAAAATGACAAAAATCCAGAAAAAAAGGCAAAAGTCCAGCAAAAAATGACAAAAATCCAGAAAAAAAATGACCAAAATCCAGCAAAAAAGACAAAAATCCAGAAAAAAAAGACAAAAATCCAGCAAAAAAGACAAAAATCCAGAAAAAAATGACAAAAATCCAGAAAAAAAGGCAAAAGTCCAGCAAAAAAAAGACAAAAATCCAGCAAAAAAAGGCAAAAGTCCAGCAAAAAATGACCAAAAATCCAGCAAAAAAAGACAAAAATCCAGCAAAAAAAATGACAAAAATCCAGAAAAAAATGACAAAAATCCAGCAAAAAAATGACAAAAATCCAGCAAAAAAAGGCAAAAGTCCAGCAAAAAAAGACAAAAATCCAGCAAAAAAAAAAGACAAAAATCCCGCAAAATAAGGCAAAAGTCCAGCAAAAAAAATGGACAAAAATCCAGCAAAAAAAAGACAAAAATCCAGCAAAAAAATGACAAAAATCCAGAAAAAATAAAAATAAAAATAAAAAATGACAAAAATCCAGCAAAAAAAAGGCAAAAGTCCAGCAAAAAAATGACAAAAATCCAGAAAAAAAAATACAAAAATCCAGCAAAAAAAGAGGCAAAAATCCAGCAAAAAAAGAGGCTAAAATCCAGCAAAAAAGTGACAAAGGAGCAGCAAAAAAGTAACAAAAAAAGTATCAAAAGTGCCATAAAAAAGTGACAAAAGCACATAAGGGAAATAAAAAGTGCTGACAATGGCAAAGAGGAGAGAATGCATTTGGTTTTGGCGGGTGGTAAGAGGTTAACCCCCACCTGAACAGTTTGGCATTACCCAAATCTAAAAGCTTCTTGAAAAAAAGTGTAGAAAGAGCCACAAAATGAAACGAAAACAGGGCTGAAAATGCAACACAAGAGCGAGGTAAAGGTGACAATAATGTGACAAAAAAGCGGCGATAACACAACAAAAAAAAGCCACAAAAACACAACAGAAATGTGACATTAGAGCGACAAAGAAGTAACAGAAAAGTGACAAAAAAGTGCTGAAAAATGGACAAAAAATGTGTGACAGATGAGCAACAGAAAAGTGATTAAAATGTGATGAAAACACAGAAAATGATGAATTTAGATGAGTTTTGTAGGTCTAAGCTTTCAAATGAGGCTTTCCTCTGGCCGTAAACCTTTAGATTTGGGTAAAGCTGAACTGGAGAAAATGCCTTCAGTTAAGATGGGGGCTAAGAGGTTAAACCGTTTCAACACTGTACGTTCCAGAAAACATAACCTCTTAACCCCCGCCTGATCCAAGCTCATTTTCTCCATTTCGGCTCTACCCAAATCTAAAAGCTTCTCGACTGGAGAGCAACAGTTTAATGTGTCATTTGAAAGCTCTCGCTTCACAGCTAGAAGGTCCTGGGTTCGATTCCCACCTGGACGGGGCCTTTCTGTGTGGAGTTTGCATGTTCTCCCCGTGTCTGCGTCGGTTTCCTCCAGGTACTCCGGTTTCTCCTACCACTAAAAACATGCACAATAGGCCAGGATGAGTGAGTGTGTGAGTGAATGTGTGGTGCGACCGTTGGCGCAGACGTGTGCAGTCGTGACAGCGATTCTGTCAGTCTCCCTCAGGGGAAACTGCAAAGGTAGTTTACCACCACTGAGTATGGAGTGAATGTACAATTGTCTCATGTAAAGACCATGTCTGTGAAAGGCGCTATGTAAAAAAAACATCATCTTGTTGCCACATTGTCACCGCTTTTTTGTCACGTTTTTGTCTCTTTATTGTTTCTTTTTTCTTTTTTTTTTGTGTTGCTTATTCACACTTTGGTGTCACTTTTTAGCTGCATTATTGTTTATTATTTGTTTATTCATGGATCCCCATTAGTCATACAGTAGTAAAGACTGTTCTTCCTGGGGTCCATGAAATGCTACATTTAAAATATTACAAATCATCATTACATGTACAAATACATCATTAAAATCCTTAAAAATCCTGATTCTGAACACCACAAGAACATGCTAATACAATATTACAATACACCTAATCTGGGAGATTATTGTACACTACATTATATCCCATGATGGATGTGTGTTATTTTTCCATTCTTTTAAAAAGGCTAATTGTGGGGTTTTGTTGCTTTTTTTATTGCTTTGTTTGTTGAGTTTTTTTATGTTGCATTCTCAGCATGTTTTTGTCATTTTCATCCTCGTTTTTGTTGCTATTTTGATAATTTTTTAAAAGCTTTTAGATTTGGGTAACTAGCTAAACGGCAGAAAAGGTGCTTGGCTCAGGTGGGGGTTAAGAGATTAAACAAAAAAAATCATCAAAAGAACACAAACCAAGAATACAAAATCGGGACCAAATGGTGGATTAAATGGATCTAAATGAAAAACTCAGGAATTTTGCAAAACTGCGGCTTAACAATAATTTGGTGATAACTAGGATAGAAACAGACGACATCGCGTCATAGAAGGGGGCGTGGCCTCGCCAAGGGGAAAACAGACTCTTATGGGAAACACAATTTTTCACTCTTTTAACAATTTTATTTATCACAAATGAAGTAAAGTCTAAATCGGGTCCATATGGATGTTTATTCACAGCAGATTGTTCAGTAGAAACGAAAAAACGGCAGTTGTAGCTGGCACTAGCTATCATTAGCATTAGCACGAGGCATACATGCAGCATCATGTTAGCATTCTCCATTATTTATGTATTTATGGGCTGTTGAACCACTTTGCTCCTCTCCATGTCTTTGTATGTTTATTCAGTAGAAAACTATATTCATAATTCAGCGTTTGTTATTAGTTTTTGAATAATGAGAGAAAGTTTAGAAAGATTGTTTTCCCCCTGTTTTCAAACATGACCATATATGGGCGATTGCAGAGCTGCCGTCTGTATCTATTGTCTGTTGTTACTCTTGATAATTTATGGGCACCCTCTGCCCTCTGATAATCCTCATGCCTAAGTTTATTGAGACCTCATTGTGAAACCCCATTGAGATACAGTGAATGAATGTAGATGTATGCGCCCGCCTTTCTCCCAGAATCCCTCTGCACAAACCAGTTTTTCATATCCAGCTAATCTCCAGCAAGTCTATTACCTCCAACCATCTTCTTTATAGCGAATGGGAGAGGCCGTTTACACAATGTTTTGTTTGTGGAGAGAATGGGCAGCAGTGACGTATGTAGGTCAAAAATACAATGTACACAGAGGCTGAATTGGACACGCTCTCGGTGGACGACAGAAGGCCACCGCTCTGATAGTGGGGCTGTGTTTGAAAACATTAGGACCACGTCGGACAGGCGGAGTGAAAGACTAAGATTATCTCTTCATCATCGTGGTTCAGGTTTGGAAGGATGCTGTGTATTAAGAAGCGTAAAAAACGTAATAACTAATAATAACCTTCTTTTACCAGGCACATTTTCTCCAGCGTTACCCAAAAATAAATATCTAAAAAGCTTCTCAACTGGAGCTTGCAGACTAGAGGTAATCCCATTTGAAAGCTAAGACCTGCAAAACTCCTCTCTGTTCCTTTCTTGTCTTTGTTATTTCGTTATAGTCGTTTTTGTTGCATTTTGTTTATCGTGCTTTCGTTGCTTTTTTAGTCGCATTTTTTGTCAGGTTTTTTGTTGCGTTTTCTTTGCATTTTGTAGCATTTTTTGTCCGTTTTTTGTATAATTTTTGTCTCTTTTATGTTCAATTTTTGTCACGTTTTGGTCATATTTTGGTTACGTTTTTGTTATGTTTTCATTGCTTTAAAACAAATTTTGTCAATTTTTTGTCACGTTTTTTTGTAGATGTTTTATCACATTATTGTCATGTTTTTATAATTTTATTCTCATGTTTTGGTCATTTTTTGGTCACGTCTCCATAGCTTTTTTGTAGCATATTTTTCCCATGTTTTTCTCACATTTTTGTCACATTTTATTTTAACGTTTTCATTGCTTTTATTGACTTTTTTTTTTATTTAAATTTTTTGTCAAATCTATGTTTTTTTGTCCTTTTTTTCACTTTTTTGTAAATTTTTTGTCATTTTTTTGGTCAATTATTTTCTTTACTTTTTGTCACGTTTTCATTGCTTTTTTGTCACATTTTTGTCAAGTCTCTGTCGTGTTTTTGTCACGTTTTCATTGCTTGTTTCGTAGCATTTTGGCCACATTGTGTTTATTTAACTGGTTACGCCACAAAAATGTGACCAAAATGTGTCCAAAAAAGCAGCAAAAACATGATGAAAACACAACCAAGAAGGGGTGGAAACTTGACAATTATAACGAGGAAAAAGCTTCGATGGGTTTTTGCAGGTCTTTCAAATGAGGCGTTACCCTGGCCTATACGCTGTGAGCTCCAGTCGAGAAGCTTTTTGGATTTGGGAAAAGCTGAACGACAGAAATGCTCTGGTTAAGGCGAGGGTTAAGAGTCTCAGAAGGGCGAGAGCTGATATCTAGGCTGTGGTGATCTCGTGGAAATGAGCGGCTTCGAAATCTTTTCCAGCGAGTGAAAAAACTGACCATGGGTTTTTGCCGCGCTGTTTTTCTAATCATCATCATTTCATTTTATTCCTTTCATGGAGATGCATAGTTTCACAAGCCACAAACTTTCAATGTATCAGACGTTTCCACGATCATCAAAGAGCAGATGGATCGTCCCACTTTTCCATGGGGCAGATCCCCCTCATTAAAGATAACTATGTTGAATAACACAAACCTCACAGGCCATTAGAACGGCTCAGTCAGCGTCATCAGAGGAGCGGCAGTAAAAACAGTAAATACTTCAGCCACGCCGTATATCTGCGAGTTTCGGGCGGTTTTACAAATACTTTTGGGCGGGTTTTGGCCATTGAAGGTGATTGTGCGACACAGCGGTGCAGAGAGCAATCCCTGTCCCTGCAGGTGCACATTGTCGTTGTATCCTTGGGCAAAACACTTCACCCTACTTGCTTCCAGTGTCTGTGTGGTGTATGAATGAGAGAGTGAATGGGGGAACGGTTCCTTGCTGAAAACCGCTTTGGGTCTCCACAGCTCAACAATGGGGCTGCTGTTGAGGCTCAGTTTGTCGAGGCTCTGGCTGGAGGTAAAAATCTAAATCTCCACAGACCTTTCAAAGAATTCAAATATTAAGAGTTTGAATGCACGACGTGCTAAGGTAACTACTGACCACAGTGCAGAGGTTTTCCAAGAATGCCAAATGCTTGAAAATACAGTCAAATCAAATGTGTGTGTGTTTTATTCCCCCATAGCTGTTCAGCTGCCATTGTTCTCTTAAACCCTTAATATTATTACAGTATTTCTATTTTTTTCTTCTAAAACTCTATGGAGATTCTGAAGCGGATTTTCACCTCTGACACCGACTGTGTGGAGATCTATTAGTCTGACTGTACAGTTCACCTCACCATCATACAACTGAATTGACATAACACGTCACATAAATAAACTGCTCCTCAGTTGTGCAGGTGCTCATCATATAACTAGAATATAATGAAAAAGTGCATTCACTTCTGTTATTCAACTTAAACTGTGAAACTAATATATGACGGACTCAATACATGCAAAGTGAGATATGTATAGCCTTTATTTGTTATAATTCTGATTATGGCTCAGCTTGTAAAAACCAAATGAAAAATCTTATAAAATTAGAATATAAAAATGGACAGAAGCCATAATCATCAAGATTATAACAAACAAAGGCTTGACATTACGTCACTTTGCATGTAGTGAGTCTATATCATATTAGTTTCACATTTTAAGTTGAATTACAGAAATAAATTAACTTTTCATGATATTCTAATTATATGATGAGCACCTGTATGCACGCATACATATAAAGAAATCTAAATATACACATATACACGGTGTATATATAGACAAGTCTTTTCAAAGAGAGCTGTGTTTTAGCCTGTGTTAGAGCTGGTGGCAATTTGTTCCATAAAGTCACAGCTCTGAATAAAAGAGTAGGTTTTTGACAATAGCATATATTTCTGAAGAAAGTCATCAAGTGACATTTGAGTCTATCTTCTACTCTGAGCAATGAGAGACGGGCCTGATGCTCAGCCGGCCCGTTAGCCCAGAGCCAGCCCGGCAGCCCAGAGCCGGCCCGGCACCCCGGGGCCGGCCCGGCAGCCCAGAGCCGGCCCGACAGCCTTGTTCTGAGCTGGCCTCAGTAGTAGTCCAGGTGACTACTGCTGACCTGTGAGTAATTTAAAGTTTTAATGATTAGTGCGAAATATTTTCCTCATTTATTGAATAAATATACCCTTGATCCTTCCTTCTGCGTCTGAGTGAGGGACAAAGCAACACTTAGATCACTTTAAACACCTCAGTCTGTCAGTGTCCTTTAGTTCATGTGACACTTTACTGTAGAGCAGCTTTGAGGTTTTCACTCATTTCCTCTTTAAACTGTACCGACACTGGCTTTAGTTTCACGACTGACAAGAAGTGACTCAGTTGTTTGGTATGTATCTATGTGCAGCCGATAGTCTGGCTGTTCTGTCCTCAAGTTGCTGAAAGTCTCTCCCTGCTCTTCACCTCCTTTCACCCTGTGCTGCCCTGTGGCCAGACAGATTAAAATAGAATAACAATGTTACAGACATAAATGGTCTGTAAAAAGCAGGTGTTATTGTGCCCTATTGTTCTGGAGTTCTAACCTTTTGGACTCTTGCAGATTTTTATTTTTTCTTGCTCGGTTTTGTTATCAGTTTTCCCTCAAGTTTCGGGCCAAAGTAACCAAACGCAGCGCTGATACGAGCCGCGGAGGTCACAGGAAACTGCTGTTTATGCTACGCAGCTGCTAATCTCTCAGAGTAATGCACCCAGCAGCAGCTAGCACGAGAAAGTTAGCCTCAGTCTGAAGGTTTTGAGTTTTGAGTGAGGAGGAAGTGGTTGGTTGCTCTTACACACTTCCTCTGCCAGTGTCTTCTACCATGTGTGGTGGAAAAGCAGCAGGGTTTGTGAGATTAAGTGCAATCAAATCAATATTGCAATTTGAAAGGTCGCAATTAGACGATCACAAAGACAGATCATTTAATCCATAATAATGTCCTCTCTGCTAACGAAATAGGCCTGTGTCTCTCTGGGATTGTCTTTTCGTGTATAAAACCTGCTCATCTTGTAGTTTGTTCTGACTAAAATGCTTGTGATTCCTGCTAGGACTGAAAAATATATCGCCAAAGTATCGTTATCGCAATATTGTCAATGCAATATCCATATCGGGAAACTGCCTTGAAAAAAACGCGCAGTGCTTTAAAAAACTGAAAAAGTTCAGTTGTCCTAAATCAGTTCATTTTCAGCCTTGTTTTGTCATTTTTAGCTCTAGTTTTGACAACATTTTCAGAAAAAATGGAATGTACTGTGTTGAAAAACCTTTTCAGTATCACAATAATATCATTATCGAGTATCACAACTTTTTCTTATCATGTTGCCCTAATTCTCTTGGACGTGTTTAAAATGTGTGTGTTATGAGCTGAATCTTCCTCGAAAAGGAAAAAAATCTCAAAGTTTCTCAGAAAAATTGCTCTTTCAGGATTTCTCCCGGCAGCAAATCCAATGCACCGATCCAGCTTTTTTGCTACTGATTCGGGGTTGGAGTATCTGCCGATATGCGTATTTACCGATATCAAGAGACTTTCTTAAAAATAGCTTTCTTTGAGTGAAAATGTTCTCCATTTTAAGATCAATAAAGTCGTAGACTAACAGATGAACATTTAACAAGGATCACTGGACTTTTCTACACTAAGTATACTTGGTTGTATGACAGGCTTTATATAAACAACTCACATGCAGTGATCTGATCATTACAAATGTGTCAGATCAGTTAATTCTCAAACTAAAATACAAACACTTGGCTCTAGCTTTGGTTATTTTATTGTATTAGGCTACTTTTGGTATTTCTATCATAGTTTCTGACCCAGCCTTGATTAGCTTTAGCATGCTACTGCTGATATCATATTTTTTCCAGTATCGGCTACGGCTATCCGATTCAATACCGGTTTGAATCAGATTGAATGCTTTCATTGCTTTCATTCATTCATTCATTCATTCATTAATTTTTTCGTTTCCCAGGAGGAGGAGGAGGAGGAGGATGTCTGCGGAGGTAGACCTGTTGCTGCAGGAGGCCAAAGAGAGCATCGAAGCGGCGCAGAACTACCGTAGTGAGCTGCAGCTGAGGCTCCATGGGCTCACGCAGGCTCGCAAACAGGTACACGGCTCAGAAATCACTACATTCAGGCTCGCAAACAGGTACACGGCTCAGAAATCACTACATTCAGGCTCGCAAACAGGTACATGGCTCAGAAATCACTACATTCAGGCTCGCAAACAGTGAGCCACACGTTTGAAAGATCAAATACCGATATTTGGGGTTTGAGCATCTGCCGATATCTGCCGCTAATTTCTGATTGGTTTATTTCACTGACAATCTGTGCGCGTTAGGCCCGCCCTTCAAACTGCTCCAAATTGCTCTGTGACCAGACTAATTCCCTGCGTGGAATGGACAGGGAAAAGTCTGGCAGAGCCAGGCAAGATATACAATACCAGTTCGGTAGTTAGGACACCAAACCTACGAAGAAGAAGTTCTTATTTCAATCTCTTCTCAAATGCTCCTGGAATTTTTGCAGCTCAGTCTTAATTTAGAGCCCACCGTATAACATTTCATCCAATAAAAAAAAGAAAAAAGCATGGTCCCCAGGGACCAGGAGGCATCTGAAACAGATGCTGTAGCCGCCTCAGCGGCTCCTTTCGACGTGAAGGAGCAGCGACTCTACTCCGAGCTCCTCCCGGGTGACTGAGCTCCTCACCCGATCTCGAAGGGTGCGCACAGCCACCCTGCGAAGGAAACTCATTTCGACCGCTTTTATCTGCGATCTTGTCCTTTTGGTCATTACCCAAATCTTATGACCATAGGTGAGAGTGGGAACGTAGGTTTATCGGTAAATCGAGAGCTTTGTCGACTCAGAACAAACAAAGCAAGCACAAGCATCAAAAGTCTAGTGAAGTTCTATCTTTAATTAAGGCAATTCTAAAGCACTAATTAACTCAAACTGGCATTTTTCTGTGATTATTATTATTGCATAAGTTCACTAAAAATCCAAAAGTTATGGTCACATTCAGCTGCAGTTTTAGCAGACATTTTTGTTTTCTTTTTGAATCTCAAAATGTGCCTCTGTTTGATGGAGCGTTTCGAAATCTTAAGAAATAAAATATGCACAGATTTCTTTTGCAATTTTGGCATTAAAATATAATATTTGGGCTTTAAAATGCACTAAATTTGACTCGCTGCTGCCTGTGCTGTAGGAACCCTGATATAGTTTAGGTTCTCATCCAAATCTTCTTTCATTACCCTCTGCAATGAAAATATTTTAGAAAAACAAAGACACACAATCTCCCCCAAAATATTAGTAAAAAGTAAAAAGTGTTTTTGAGTCTCTTGTCTGTCGTATCGACCTGTGGCTTATGTCACACGTAAACAACACTCTTCCTGTTTGATACTCCTTCCCCCAGACCAATCACACAGGGCTATTTTTGTTTTAGGATGTAAATATATCTTTTGCTCATTGGAATAATTTGTGCCAGCAGTTCTGTCCGTGTTCTCTGTGAACAATGATAAGATACAGTGCGGCTCGTCACAATGCTATCAGTTTTGCATCTAAAACATTGATGAACCGCTGTCTCCTTCCCCCGCTGTATTTTTAGATGCTCCATTATTATTCCATTATGTCTGCGATAGCCATCTCCGCCGCCGTCTGCCTGAGTGCGTCTGTCTGTCGCTCTCTTCCTCCAGTCATTGTGAAATCAGTGACAAAGGAAGTGAAACGTGGCCCTCTCTCCGATCACAAACTCGGGCTTCCTCTACAAATGCAGGCTCCAAAATCGGCAAAAGAAAACATTTTTGAAAGCACAGACTGTGATGCTGCTTGAGTCACTGCTGGGATCACGCTCGGCTGATTCACACAGAAGAGACCAGTGACTTTCTAAAATGCTATTTCTGTGTGTATGATGTTGAAATTCTTTTCTTTTGGCAAATGACAAGACCTCGAGACAGTCACAGAGTCGGCTCAAGCCAGTTTGGTGCCAAAGCAAGACTAGGCTTTTGGAACTTCTTCACTGTCCCATAACCTTTGGGCGGCACGGTGGCGTAGTTGTTATTGCAGTGGTTCACAAACTTTTCAGCCACCTAAAACCACAGAAAAAGATTGTGGGGTTTAAACAAGGTTTTCACGGGGCATTAAAAAGTATTAAAAGTCATTGAATTAATTGTGCCAAAATTATGATATTGCTAAAAAATAATTATTGTAGAAGTTTGTCGAAAAATACCAAAATGATGGTCTAAATTTCTAAAACATATTTGCGTTTTTGGCTGAAATTGACACATTTTTTTAGTTAATAAGCTGTCAGTTTTGTCCAATTCTTCTTTCTCATTATAAAGCATTAAATTTGACTTACTTCTGCCTGTATGAGCCTTGTTAAAGTAAAGTCAGGGTTAGGCGTCCGGTCTGGGGACTAAATCCAGCCCCCCAGCATGTGTCCTCTGGGAATATAAACCTACTAAATACTCAAAAAAAATCTGAAAATATTATGAATTCCTTCAACTAGGGAAGGACTTCCAGACCCCCTTGCTTAGACAATATAGTCAAACAAAAATACCATTTGTAAAAAACAATGATTGAGTTTGGGTCAACATGAGGAAGCTCGGCCTTGTGACTAGAAAAAAAAACGGTAACCAGTAACTTCACAGCAAGACGGTCCCTGGTTCTATAACAGCCAGGAGCCTTTCTTTACAAATGCCCATATATGGTCATTTTCAAAGCAGCCAAGGGGAAAAAGAAGAGAAAAATCGTTCTCACATTTCTTCACCATTACTTTAACAAACGCTGAATTGTGAATGTATTTCTCTACTACAAAAGGACACAGAGACATGGAGAGGAGCAAAGCGGTGCAACAGCCCATGAATACTTGAAATATTATGGACCTGATTTTGGCTTGACTTTATTTGTGTGTGATAAAAATGTTTATAGTCCACCAGAAAACCACTGAAAAGAGTGAGAAATAGTGATTTTCCCATGAGAGGTTTTCTTCCCCCTCGGCCACGCCCCCTTGTTTGACGCGTTGCTGTCTGTCACTCTCTGGAGCTTGGACTCCCCTGAATTTTTTTTTTTTTTTTTTTCCTCAATGGGACTTTGCTGGTTAAATAAATAAAGATCTGTCTGGCGTCCTGTGCCAGTGGCCTCCAATTACAGGTGAAACTTGGAAAATTAGAATATCGTTGAAAAGCGCATTTATTTCTGTTGTTCAACTTAAACTGTGATATTAATGTATGATGGGCTCATTACATGCAAAGTGGGATATTTGGCCTTTTTTTGTCATCATTTTTTTTGATTATTATGGCACAGCTTGTAAAAACCCCAAATTAAAAATCATAAAATTTGAATATTTTGAAAATGTAGGAGCCACAATCATCAAAATTAACAACAAAAAAGGGCTATACATGTGTCATATTGCATGAAATGAGTCTATATCATATATTAGTTTCACATTTTAATTTTTTAATTTATTTTCCGAGTTTCACCTGTAAGGCGACATAGATTGGGGTGGTGAAATTAAGATGCAAAAGTTATTTTGGATAAACCTGAAGTTAAATCATGTTTTGCCATATTACCTGTTGCAGGTTCATCTTCTAAATTGTATAAATGTAGAAAAAAACAATGCATGAAAAAAACAGACAGAACGTTTAAAAATAAAAAGAGCCTTTTCAATATCGTCAGACGCTCCATCCTCACTGTATTGGTACCTAGGGCTGTCACGGTATGAAAATTTTACCTCACAGTTATTGTGACCAAAATTATCCCGGTTTTCGGTATTATCGCGGTATTTTATTTAATGTGTGTTAATATGTTCAGAAAGCATTGATAGTCCTACACAAACTGAAATCGTTTCAAAAAAGTTTAACAGTGCTTGTTACATAAAAAAAAATACAGACAAAGCCTTTTCACATCAAAGTAAAGGAACTATAACGATGTGTTGTTGATCGTTTCGAGAGTATTACATGTACTATTTATAGCGCCAGAAACGATAAACCGTCTATATCAGGAAAATTGTTGTTGTCCTTCCAGTGAGCTTTCGCTTTGCAGATTTGGGAAAATGCCATCATTATTAAATTCATAAAACTGCGGCGAGAGTGAATCTATTGCAATCTGCCACCGGGAGCCCCGTAACGCACTGGGCCGTCGTGCGGAGGTATCCGGACACGGCTTATGCTGGCGGTGGCGCTGCAGCAGCACTATGAGGCGACTCGTTACATTCTCCTTCAACCCAAAGTCCCACATCAGCATTTCAGCTAAAACACCAACGTTAACTTACTGCTATAGAGCTGTGGGAGACGGTTCGAAGTATTGCTGCATTTGGAGACACTTTTTCCTGCACGCTCCGCAAACAGGAAAACTGTCTTCTATCAACTGACCTTCACCTTTCTTAAAATACCCAAAATACAGTGGGGAAAATAAGTATTTGGCCGAAATCCAATAGAAAATATATGGGGAAGTGACCAAATACTTTTTTTCCCCACTGTATGTCCAGACTTCAGGCTTGGTCTCTGAGGCTGATAGATCCTGCGCGCTGTCGTCTCGGACATGATTCCAGCTTCGAGAAAGTTTTGTTTTGGTTGTAGCTACAGAGCAGCAACTTCAGCAGAAGAGACGGCGGCTCATTAGGCTCACTTTGCCTAAACCGCGGGCGCGGTAATCCACCGAGATAATGTATTTTTTCAAAAACAAGACGGTAATTATTATTGTCAACATTTTTACCGGGGTTTACCGCTACACCGGTAACCGTGACATCCCTATTGGTACCGCTGCATTTAATATCTTGAAAACCGTTATCATTCCATTTCACTAGTATTTTGGGGTGAGAAGATTGACCCTGTTATTTGTGGTGTGTCACAGGTTCGCGGCAGCTCGAGCCAGGCGCGGGACGCTCTGCAGAGGCACTTCTCCGAGCTGCAGACGGCGGCCTCTCGTCTGCTGCAGGAGCGACTGACCGCGCTGCTATCGGAGGTGGACGCCATCGAGGCCGACAGCATCAAACCCCTGGACGACTGCCAGGCACTGATCGAGCACGGAGTGGGCCAGGCTGACGAGCTTCTGCGGGAGGGTACGGTCGAACACGGCATCAGCAGAGGTCATGAAGGTGTGCGACTATGATTGTATCGTTGAAGGCTTCTCTGGTGTCCATGTGTTCAGGGGAGGCCGCTCTGAGGTGTGGTCTGGGGGAGAAGGAGGACAAACTGGGCAGCTTCACCAAAAAAGCCCTGCACATTCAGCTGGACAGGTAACTCAACACGGGGACCCGCCTTTAACGACCGTCTGCACCAGGGGTTCCCAAACATTTACTGCTGTGACTCCAGATATTTCCATACAAACAAACGACTTGGAGCCCCCACTGTAAAAGGTTTGAAAAAGTTTAGAACAGGTACAATTAAACAGGTACTTTTTGCAGGTAATAATGTCAAACACATCTTTAGAAAATGACATGTTGATCTAAAATGGCTGAAACAAAATATCCACTAGGTTCAAAAGATTAGACGCTCAAAGTGCCTCAAAACACAAATTAAGGTTCTGTATATGGCCAAAGTCTCTATCACGATATAAAAAAAGAAATATCATGATAACAATATATTTGACGATAAAATTGACAATGGACGAATTACATAAAAATTCCAGCCTTAGGCCAGTCGGGAAGATTAATTCAGTGATGTGTTTTTTTGTTTTTTTCATTTTTCTAGTGCCATACTAATTTCCTCAAAAAATATGATCTACTCAAGCAGTTTACATCCTTTATTTCATTTTACTTTTTAAGCACCTGTCCCCGTGTTCTACAGTCAGTGTTTATGCAGCTCTGATGGAGCCGAACGATTTAAAAAATAACCATGATATCAAAAATAATATTGTTATAACGATATGCGATATGATATGGCCCACCCCTAGTACTGTATGTTTTTGATGAGAGAACAACATTAGTTTTTTTGGTTTCTTTTTGAAAGACACTAGGTCCTTGTCCGTCAAAACGCGTAAGGTATTTGAACAGCGTTGTTTGTTTTTACCTAGTGTCTTTCAAAAAGAAACCAAAAAAACTAAAGTTTATTACTCAAGAAGACATAATGAATGTAATAAAAAAGAGAACAACATTGTAACAAACTGCAAAATGTAGTCTTGAAATAAGTAATTTTGTCCTAGATTTGAAAGAAATCTGTCCAAGAAATCACTGCACTAAAAAAAAAATCATATATTATTTTTTCTATAAAACTGTATAAACTGTAGTTGTTTCTCTCTCTCTCTCTATCTTAACTTAAAGGGACTATATGGAGTTTAAAAATGTAAAAAAAAAAAATGTAATTTCCTCCCCCTACATGTTCCAGCCATGTCCTAATGTGTAGAATGAGCCCAGACCTGTTCACCACAACTGCCTCTAAAATCCTGCACTGTCACTCAAAATGGTGTTACTTCGGGTCCGAAGTGCCGTCATGCACGAGCAAGAGAAGCTGCAGTTACACGTATGACCTGAGATGGCAGTAATGAGTAATGGCCAATTTGCATCTAGCACCTTTAAAGGAGCCATAGCTGACATTTTCTTCTTTTTGCAGGGTAAAAGTAGTAATTTGTGAATAAAATTAGTCAATATGTGACGAAATGGGATTTACCTTTTTAGTCACATATTGACTCGGCCGTGACGGTAAAAATACCCCTTTCGTCATATGTTGACTCAAAAGGTTAAAAATTAACTATAGTCCCTTTTATATTGGAATATCTTTCCTCATGGACAGATTTCTTGAAATTAGACTCTCAAATCAAGGACAAATTAATTTATTTCAAGATTGTTTTTCGCACTGCATTGTGAGAAGCTCTAAAGAAACAACAGATTTTGCTTAATACTCCCCTTTTCAGTTTGATATTTGACTGTTTTTTACACATTAGATAAAAATAATACAAAAAGATTGCATTTTACATCTAGAAATCATCTTGTGACCCTCCCAGCAGTTCCGGACACCCACTTTGGGAACGCATGATCTACAACAAATTTAATACAAACAAACAAACGTGTGTAATTCTTTGTAACTAATTTCAGTCTAAACTTGCTGAACTAAACCAGAACCATTCAAAATGATATTGAATTGAGGGATAAGGATATGTTGACTTTTGCTCATCAGTGTTTTGTCGTTTCGTCCCCAGTCTCCCGGAGGTGCCGGCTCTGGTGGACGTGCCGTGTGTGTCTGCCCAGCTCGATGACTCTCTCCTGGGCGCGCTGAAGGAGAAGGTGTCCCGGCACGGCGCCGTCTCCTCGTACCCTCCCGTCCAAATAGAGGAGCTGCAGGAGCGGCCGGGCGGCGTGCTGGTGCGCTGGTGCAAGGTGAGAGACGGGATCTGATAAGCCATATTCACACGGGACTAGGGGGGAAAACTGGAGATCCCCAGTCATTTTTAAGGACATTTACACCGAATTAGAAATTACGCACAGATTATAACACTGAATGATGACAACAATCCTTTTATTCATTCGTGTTGCGAGTGCCAACCATGTTAAGGGCTAGATTTGTTTGTGTGAACTTTGCTTTAGAGACAAAAGCTGTTCTTTACCAAACGCGCCTCGCTCTTCTCTTAAAACAGCAGTAGACTTTCTCTTTCAATCGATTTGCTCGGATGCAGCCTCTTCCATTTTAAAGGAATAGGCCACTGTTTTTACATACTGATATATGTTCTTACCTGAGCTTAGACGAGTTCATTTGTACCTGTCTGGTCTTCACGCGTGCCCTCAGTCACGTAAACACAGCACAGACGCCGTTAGCATTTAGCCTCCTCTCCTCCACTATAGCTCCAAACGAGGTGAAGATAGAAGCTACCAAGCTCTTCCACGTTTTCCCTATTTAAATATGGTTACGTGAAGTGTTACACGATGAAGTATAGTTACACATGATTAACCCCTTGCCACCTGCCTTAACCAAGTGCATTCAATCCTGTCCGGCCTCACCCAAATCTAAAGGCTTCTCGACTGACAGTGAAATGCCTCATTTGAAAACTAAGACCTACAGAACTCATCTAAGCTGATGTTTTTCCTCACGGTGTTTCTGTGTTTTTTCACATTCTTTTACATCTCATTATTTGTCACTTATTTTGCTGCACTTTCATCGTTTGTGTTGGTCACATTTTTGTTTCTTTTTGGGGTGTTTTTTAATTGCGTTTTCGTAACTTTTTTTGCTACTTTTTGCAGTTCTTTTGTGGCTTTTTGTCACTTTTTAAAGCTTTTTTTGCTCCTTTGTTGCCTTTTTGTGGCTTTGTTATTGCATTTTCATCATACATTTTAGCCACTTTTTTGCTGCACTTTCATACATTTTTGTTCCATTTTTTTGTGGCTTTTTTTTATTGTTTTCTTCTTTCTTTTCGTTTTTGTTGCTATTTTTGACAATTTGTTCAAGAAGCTTTTACATTTGGGTAAAGCCAAAATGGAAAAATATGCTCAGTTCAGGTGGGGGTTAAGAGGTTAAACAATGTGGATTTTCTAAGCGGATAAAAGGGGAAACTATATTGTAAGGCTTTATTATATCAGGAGTACTTCGACATCTGCGCGTTAATATCTTCACTTTACAAGTACTCCTGGTATTATTAAGATATGAAGATGTCATATTTTTTGAGGGATGGATTTTTTTTTACACCATACTGGTATCGTCTAACAGTACCCAGCCCTATTCATTCATTAACCCTGCTCAATGTATTTTACCCTTTAGTCGTTAGCATTCAGGTTGGACTAATGCATTATAAATATGAACATAAGAATATGGTTAAAAAGATGTTTTGAACCAACGTTGCATTCATTAGACTTCATTACACGTGTTAAAAACTTTCAAAACACCAATGTGTCGATTCACACGGGGCTAGAATTAATCGTGGGAATTTTTTGCTTCCTAATTGAAAAACATATCAGATTCACACACCAGTAAGTCATTCGTTTTTACTTTTTACCTGCGGTCCCGAGATAATTCTCACAAGCATATAGAAAGCATAAGTGTAAATTGTTTTCCCGCAGGTGGACGAGGACTTCGCGGCGGCCGATTTCCGGTTGCAGTGTCGGCGTTCGGGCACCGGGGGCAGCCAGTACGAGGACGCGTACATCGGTAGAGACCAGGAGTTTCTGGTGCTGCAGTTGGACGCGCACGCGGATTATCAGTTCAGAGTCTGCGCCCGCGGAGAGGGCCGGACCGAGTGGAGCCCGTGGAGCATCCCCCAGACCGGCTTCACCACGATGGCAGCGCACGGTGGGTCTGAGCAGATCATCGACAAACGAAGAGCAAGGGCATGAATAAGCTCACTCTCAGATCTGCTTTTTCTGAAACTGTTTAGTCCTAATAGATCACATTTCATAGAGTAAAACGATGAAACAAGTCATTATACAGCAATTTGTAAAGTAAAGTTAGCAATACTAAGTAACTTGTTTACCTTAATAAATCCTTTCCGTATTCCCTCTGGAGGTAATACAAGTGTTAATGGGATGATAGGAGGGTCTTTCATCTCCCCCTGGTGTCTGTGTCCAGAAAACCACAATTGTAACTTCACTGCACCGGACCGAGGCCACCAATACACACTAGAATCACGAAGAAGAAGCTAACAGGCTAACACCACTTAAACAGTATTTACAGCCAAGTTTGAGTGAAAAAAATGATCTCCATTGTGTAATTGGATGTACAATATCCCTCTCCCTTTGTCTTTTCTGTTAGCGTAGTATTTACTCTCACGACAATTAATAAGCTAAAAAATTGCAACTTGCTACGACACCTGCAGTTGCGCTTTTGGCCTCTAGGGGCAAGAGTTACTTAGTTCTGCTTTAAGGTTTTTTTTCCCATGAAAAGTTGCATATTGCACCTTTTAAATAGGGAATAAAGAACACACAGAAAAAAGAGGCCATGCGGCTGAAGTGAAGCTGTGGTGAATGTTTTTACTCTACGATCAGATAATTAAGCTTGGCATAAGATAGAAAGGTGAGGAAAATTTCCTGGATAAGCAGGACCTCAGAAGGGGCTTTGTGGAAGCTTTTGTGAAACATTATTCCTGGTATGTTTTTGATGAAAGAACAACAGTGCAACATGGCAAAAAGCTCTAAAAAAGTTGATTGACTTTGTATCATCATTTTCAGACTTACTGTTATATTTCAACCATTATTTGCTGATATGGACATTGATTGATTATGCAGTTTTGGACTCCCACACTTTTGGGTTGTTATTATCTGTGTCTGCTGTGACGCCATTTTGGCACAGAAAAATACAATGTTCAAAGGAATAAATTAATCTCAAACCACAACCCCCATAAGTGCATCACAAGGTGAATCATTTCTAGAAAGCGTTTTTGGTTGAGACAAATAAAGAGCAATTGAAGGTTTGCCTTTGTCAGACTCCATTTGTCTGATATTATCTCCATTTGTGCCGTGTCAGAGTGGTGTCCCGGGACGGAGGGGTACGTGTTGAGCTCCCGGAGGAACATCGCGCTCAGGAACGACTCCATGTCCCGCAGCTGCGTAATCTACTCTCGATCGGCCACGTACTTCTGCGGACAGACGCTCACCTTCAAGTAATGCTTTAATTTCATTTTGGATGAAACAAAACAGCTAAAGTCGGGGACTAAATGGCAGCGATTGTTTCTCTTTCAGGATCAGCGCAGCGGGAGCGATGGACCGCCGGGACAGTCTGGGCGTGAGTGTGGACAACGCCAGAGGACAGGATTCTCTACAGAGGGACCAGGCCGTCTGTATGTCCACCAACGGTACGGCTTACACTTAAAGGGATATTTCAGGATTTTTGACATAAGGCCTCATTTCCTATAGTTATCCAGAGTGTTGCTGATTTCTGTAGATTTTTACTTTTTTTAAATTCATGCAGTCCTTATATTTGAAGAGTTTAGTGATGCTAGGCTAGCGCATGTCTATGGTAACCAGTAGCCTGCATTAAAAACCTCTTCGAAATCATGGGGTCGTCCTCCAAACGTTGCCATATCTTATTTGTAGAAAGCTCCTTTGTGAATTCCACGTGTAGTAATGTGGCCGCAGGTAAACAAACTACTGTAGATCCGGTAACCGAGCTGATCACTCCGCCGCTGCGTAGCTACAACCAGGAAGCTGATGCTGCTCAAATATAAGTTATGTTTAAAGCAAAATGGTTATATTTAAAGCCGCCCCAAGCCACTAGAGGGTGGTATTGCACCCATGCCACCCCCTGCCTTGAGGACCAAAGGGCAGTGCTTAACTAGGCCATTGGTGAAGGCTTTGACTGGGGGGGCTCCTGCTGGCCGCTGTAGAAATAACTTATTAAGAAACTAGCTTTCAGTTTCAATTTACAGCATGGTTTACAGCTGCAAAACAACTCTGAGCCAATATAATGTTGGATTATGGGCTTTAATAATGTGGAGTTTTGATTTTTAATAATGACTCAATTATATCCAGGAAGTATAGAATGAAGCGTTGACACCGTAGAAGAAGAAATAGCAAAACTAAACAGGATTAACGCAGGGATTACTTATTATAGAAATATTATATCGAAATTTGATTAAGAATTAACATTAGCACAGATTTTGGGGGTTTTGTCGTCTAAAAAGTCAAATTTGCATGACCCGCTTTTCTCTAAAAAAAGCTCTTTCTCTTCTCGCAGGTGCCGTGTTTGTTAACGGTAAAGAAATGACCAATCAGCTGCCGGCGCTGTCTGTGGGCGCGGCGGTGACCTTCGACATGGAGGTGGTGGGCGTACAGCCAGGTCTCCACGGCGACGGCACGAGCGTGGTCAAACTGCGCGTCACGATCGGCTCGGGGAACAGGGAGGTGGTTTTCGACTGGCTGGTGGAGGACAGTCTGGACGCGCTGTTCTTCGGCTGCTCCTTCACTCACTCCGGATGGAAAGTGCTGGTGTTTTGATTAAAGTGTGGATCCATGCTGCGTTCAAGTGCTCCGCGGAGGTCGGATTTCAGAGCCAGGGTTTACGGCTGCGCTCCTTTTGATACTCTGGGCAGCAAGCTCTCAGTTATAACCAGACGCCTATTTCCACAGTGAGTAAAACTAGAGAGACAAAAGCTTCAATTTGTGCCCCCATGACCACCACCAATCACTCGGCCATCCCAGCCTAGTGTACATGTTTTTAGTGGTAGGGCAAACCGGAGTACCCGGAGGAAACCTACGCTGTCTCTGGGAGAACTTGAAACTGCACACAGAATATAATGTGTTTTTCCATGACAGGAAGTGACATTGATAGAGGACAACAATTTTAAACTGTTGCCGTGCCGACCATGTTATGTCAATGGCAAATGAGTCAAACTGCTCTGGAACTTTACCTTTAATTATGTCACTTCCTGTCAGCAGCTTACAAATTCAAATAAAAATAACTTTTCTGCCCGACATTTCTTTATTAATATGCCGCTTCACTGAAATAAAATGATAATTATTTACTTACGACACATGTTATTAATCAAAATTAATTTTCAAAACCATTAAAACCTGTCCTGTGCACTTTAACTTTGAATTGTAAGCACTCGGGCTGGGATTGTCAAGTGCTTAATTTGATCACCAGTTTTTCAGGGAAAAGGATCCAGGAAATATTTGATCTGATATAATGGTGTTTAATGACAGTTCCCCCGAATCCATCACATCAGACCAAAAGTGTTCCTGAAAATACTAATTTACCAATTAAGCATGGCATAAAATGTGTAAAAAGACAACATGTGACCAAAGTTTGCATTAAAGGGGCTACATGGCCATTTTATTCTCACTACTACCACCTCAGGTCATGCGTGGAACTGCAGCTTCTATATTAAGCTCGCTCATGACGGCACTTCAGAGCCGAATTAACACCTTTTTGAGTGACAGGATTTTAGAGGCAGTTGTGGTGAACAGGTCTGGGCTCATTCTACACATTAGGACATGGCTGGAACATGTAGGGGGAGGAAAATACTTAAAGCAGTACTAAGTAACGTGTTTACCTTAATAAATCCTTCCCGTAGTCCCTGTGGGGGTGATACAAGTGTTAATGGGATGATTGGAGGGTCTTTCATCGCCCCCTGGTGTCTCTGGCCAGAAAACCATGCTTGCAACTTGACTGCCACCGGACCGGAGCCACCAATACACACTAATAGAATCACGAAGAAGAAGCTAACAGGCTAACGGGCAAAGCTAACTGCGGGCTAACGTCACTTCAAACAGTATTTACAGCCAAGTTTGAGTGAAAAAAAGATTTCCATTGTATAATTGGATGTACAATATCCCTCTCTCCCTTCGCCTTTCCTGTCAGCGTAGTATTTACTCTCCAAGACAATTAATAAGAACTTGCTACGACACCTGCAGTTGCAAGAGTTACTTAGTACTGCTTTAACATAGTCCCTTTAACACAAAATCTAACAAACTGTTACTGGAAAACAAAGTGCATGATGAAAATGTCCCCAAGCACAGGCATTGAAAGTATTGCGATACTTGATAAAGTATTATTACTTAGTATTGCGGAAAAAAGGGAAAGGGGAACAAAAAAAAAAAAAGAAGTATGGCAGCAAAAGGTTTAGGGATGCGATGTTTTGTCCCAGCCCCAGGAAGCACTAACACTGCTACACAAGTATTGTTACTTATACTTAAATAAATATTTTGCCTTCTACGGTTATAACATCACCTTTGGCGATCAGTCAGTTTGAAAAATCCGACCGATCCGACCGAGCAACTTCGAACGCAGCACGAGACCTTTTGAAAACAACATGGACCAAGACCTCGGGCAAAAAAAGAAAATAACTATGGAAATTCACAAATCACTCACATTTCAGAACGAACGCAGTATTTTGGATGTAGCTTCTGTCGACGGCGGTACTAGCAATTCAACATTTTCTTATTTAAAACTAGCCTTGTTTCGTTTTGTTCATGATTTGGAGGAAGCTGTTGACACGACTCACAGGTTTTCTTTTGTGTTTTTCTTTTTTTTATATTTCGATTTAGCTGCATTTGATCAAACGGGCAACGTGTTTAGTTTTAGGCCACTTTTAACTTGTTTGGTGTCATATTTTATTACAGTCGCTGCCTCTTCACAGCCACAGTTTCTTATTCTCGTACAACGCTGTGAATACACGGTGGAAAGCTCCCATTTTATGTTGGAAATAATGCTTTTTGGATGATTTTTATCTCATTAAGAGGACGGGAGAGAGAAAACTGTTACATTTACAAACCCAGCGACTAAATGTTCAAGATTTTACTGAAATTTCTCCTAATTTTCCTCCAGTTTGACATCTTTTCTTATCTTTCTTATTGTAAACCCGTGTGGAAATAGGAACAGGACATAAAAACAGGCAAAATGTCATGACTGAGGTTATGTTTGCATCCTTGGAATATTGAACTCTACCTCTTCCTGAGTCACATTCAACACTCGCAAAAGAATAATCACTTTAAGGAAGAAATGACATAAATCTAAAGTTGGAGTAGGTTTGGTCTCGTGTTCGATAAGATAAAACAAGTGGGACAAGCACAAGTGAAAAAGAAATGTGTTTAAATGTAAAAGTGAATTTGTCTGACTTGTGATTTCTGCTTTTTCACTGGCACTAGAGTTTGTATCTTATGTTAGATTAGCTCAAATTCAACATAAAGCGATTTTTTTCTTCATAAATTGCCACTGGTTTGGTTGGTCAGTACATGCTCACTACTGCCACCTCAGGTCTTACGTGTAACTGCAGCTTCTATATTAAGCTCCTGCACTTCTGACCCGAAGTAACACCTTTTTCAGTGCAGGATTTTAGAGGCAGTTGTGGTGCAAAGCTCTGGGCTCATTCAACACATGAGCACATGTAATTTTAATATTTTTTAAACTCCATTTAGTCCCTTTAAAACTGCCCTCAGCTATTCCATGTGCTGGCCCGGCATGGTTGCATTCCCACATTGCATCCCTAGATTCGCCTCCTTTTGATACAGCGAGTTAACTTCTCAATCCCCGCCTTAACTGAACACATTTTCTTCTTTTACCCAAATCTACCTGGAGAGTTTACAGCCTATAGGCCACAGTGACGCCTCATTTGAAAGCTAAGACCTACAAAACTGATATAAACGGATCATCTTCCTTGTGTTGTTGTCCTCGATTTTTGAGGTTAGTTTTTATTGATTGATTTTTGTCACATTTTGTGGCTCTTTTGTCTTAGTCTTAGTCACATTTTTGTCACCCTTTTTTTCTGTTTCTGTCGTAATTTTGTTTTTCAAGAAGCCAAACTGGAGAAAATGCGGTCGGTTCAGGTGTGGGATAAGAGGTTAACTTTGTCCCACGGGCTCCGCACCTCCTCCACCTCCTCCACCTCCTCCACCTCCTCCACCTCTTCCACCTCTTCCACCTCCTCCACAAATGTATACAGGGTGACTGAGGCGACAGATTGAGCATGAAATGGGAGCTTTTAGGGACACAGTTGTTTTTACATTTTGATGTTCATGTTTAACGTTGTGGAGATTTCTGAGCCTAATGATTCACGCTGTTACACTGATGTTTTATTACGTGTTTGGTGCAAAGACAATCCTCACAGTATTTCCTCCAAAACCCGGGACTTTGGGTTTTGTAGAGTCTGGTTTACTAAATGTTGACGCTGTTAATAATAAAATGGGATTGTGTGACTTGTTTGTGTGTTGATTGAGTTGGTTCTGGGGTCGGGTCATTACAGTTGAAAGAAATATTCATTACAATAGTTTCATCAGAGTTTAAATAGACCTATGACTTAGAGAAAAACATACTTTTGACTTAAAGAGTGAAAAGATGCTCCTGAAGCCAAACATCCTCAAAGATATTTTGCTCTTTACTACAATGAGACATTCCTGGATCATTGAGAATGTACACTGCAAAAAGTAATCTAGAAATAAGTAAACATATTGAAATACATAATTGAGTGCATGTGATGAAATGTGTCAATTCAACCAGTGTATCAATCGATCAAACAGTGATCGAGGCTCCAGACGAGCTGAGGCCACACCTTTAATGCAAACCAACTCATCACCTCTGCCTGTTGTGATTCTATCAACACTTGTGGCCCTGACTGATCAAAGCCTGATCAAGGCCACTTGACGCTGGTCTATTGAAATGCATTATCTGTGTGGAAGGCCACCAGACTGTCATCATTTGCATCTGTGTATTAGGATAATCTGTTGTCCCGCCCGCCAGGTCACACCTACCAACAGGAGGTGGTGCAAAACCACAAGAATCTGTGTTTGGCATCACTCCTGTTGGTCTTTGGTGAAGCTATAAACCAAGCAATAAACCAGTCCTTTATTTTATAAAACTCATCAGAGCTTCAATCAAGCAGTAATTTGTTTCCACTACACCACCTTAGATGAAGGTTCTGAAGTCACCGTCTGTACTCTGTAGTAAGTGTAGGACGTTCCGCCTCTCATCCAAAAGACACGAAGAATTCCAGCTCACACACGGACTAGAAAAGCTCTCAGATGAGTTTCAGTCTCAATGACCGTACTGTCAGCTGATCACTGCTCGTTACCTGTCTATTGATCTGTCCCGGGCTGAATTTCTGCCTCATTAGCATGAGAGTGCCAGGGACAAGAGGCTGCTGTACAGAGTGACAGATGAAATCTCAGACCTCCATTACTGTTCATTAAAGGATCAAAAATGGCTTCTTTGACTCCTCTTTCAAATCAATGTTGTTCTTGATTAAAGTGTAAAAAACATTCCCACAGACAGATTTCTTTAAATTTGTGGACACACTTTATAATAACTACACCTTATTTACCCTTAATAAATGGTGGATTAACACTCATTCACACACTAATTCATTCATTAACTACATAACAATGGGTCAGGCATTAACTGTAGTAGTTCATTAGTTATTAAGTGTTAGTCACACTTACCTAATGAATTGTTCATGATGAATGAAGTGTTAATTCATCATTTATTAAGGCTAAATGATGTGTAGTTCAGGTAAAAAATATGAAAAGAACACAGGTAGACCTATTTGTACTTTGAATAACAAGTCCAAACGTGTATGAAGTACACATGAATTTGATGTCCAAAATGCAGGGTTTCCGCAGGGAATTAAATGATTTTTCCAAAAGCAAGGCCTTAAATGTCATTGAAAAACATTAAAGGGACTCGACAGAATTTAAAAATGTTAAAATTATGTATTTTCTACCCCCTACTTGCTCCAGCAATGTCCCAATGAGTATGAGCCCAGAGCTATTCACCACAACTGCCACTAAAAACCTGAAAACGAACCCAATATAGAGACTGCAGTTACATGCAAGACCTGAGGTGGCAGTAGAGAGTATAAAAATTACAACTTCCATCTAGTCCCTTTAAATTGGATTCAAAGTGGCATTAAATGTATTAGAAAATTCACATCGCTCAACAATTTTTACTGTATAAGTTCACAGAAAATACCCAAATGGTTAGGTGCCATTTTGGCTGAGATTGACCACATTTATTCTACTGAAAAATTTAAGAGAAATTTGATATGCTGCGATTATTTCTGCATTTGTGGCTTTAAAACATAGTATTTGACCATTAAAAAGCATTACATGTAACTTGCTTTTGAAGGTATAATTTATGATTTTAATGATCAAGAGAAAACTGCTTGGGATGTTTTTCCCTTTAAGTTTAATTATGCCCATTTTTTCTTTGGAATAAGTAACAGCACATTGTTTTTTTTTGTAAGGAGACTTTAATGTCTTGACTGTATTACAATTCAAACAAGTCACATTTTTGCATCTTTTTACAGTAATTACCAAAAAATATCCAGCATCGTGCAGAAAGGTTTTGCTGCCTGAAAACATTTACAATCTGTGCTTCGATTTGAGGCTTCATCGTGTAAACAGACTTTCAAAAGATCAAAACGATTCCTTAATTTATAACCAATAACGTGATGTGTGGAACTCGTGGCTGTCACTTTTGCTCGTTGTGGACGAAACTGACACTTTAACATCTTTCACTGACTTCACAAAGCAGTTCTTTCCATAATATTGACAATCGATTCAGCAAGTGTCTCCCGAGGCTCTGGCATTTACAGTTACACATAATTACAAAACTGGAAAACAATGAGGAGGTATGACATTTTGTGATAAAACTTAAGAAATAAAAAAGGGAAAAACTTGATTTTCGTGGATGTGTGTCATAGCACCGTTATAAATAAGTGTTTGTGGTAAACGGGAGGTGGTTGGTAGAAAAACAACTTTGGCTTCTAGATCTATCCTCGAAGAAGTAAAGAAAGTCTAGTCCTTTGTATTTACACTTCTTGGTTGAGACGTGAAGTGGGTTTTTCATGGACCAGAGCGTCACAATTATGATCATTTCAATGGTGTTTTAATTGGCCAAATCTAAAACTCGGTCAGCATTACATTCTTATTATTGTATTCAAACATATTCTGTGCTTCATGGAACTTCTCCCACAGACAAAGCTCAAACTTCATTGCAATACAAGGCTCTTCCAAACTGTAACTGGGAGTTCAGATGTTTATTTTGTCCCTTCTTTTCATTTTAGTTGTTTTTCTTAGTCAACAAAAGCATCAAGAAAACATAATTTTGAGAAAACGGGCTCTAAAGTTAACATCGGCGTGCATATTTCTCCAGTCTCTAGCTAAGGAAACATCTCGATCGCCATGGATACCAAACAGTTACCAGTTTTGGCTCTCAACGCCCTAAAAACACAACTTTTACCACCTAAATCAAAGTGAATATGGGCATGCTGTATGTCATTGTAAAGCTAAGAACCAGGAGAATCCAATCGCTGAGTTAGTTTTAACCTCAGTTAATGTGTTTTTGATCGCCGCGCCAAATGCCGCGGTTAGCAATAGCATGCTAAAGCTAGCGGGAGCATGCTAATGCTAACGAAAACTAATCTAGGCTGGGTCAGACACTATGAGAGAAATATTTTAAGTAGCCAAATAAAATAATAACCACTGCTGAAGCCAAGTGTCTGTGTTTTAGTTTAAGAAATAACTGATATGACATAATTGTAATGTAATGTTTGTTAATGTAACCCAAAAGATATTTAGTGTAGAAAAGTCATCCCTGTTAAATGTTTATCCAAGAGTTTATCAATAGATATAATTGATAATTGATCTGTAGCATGACCATAAAATATGACTTTATTGATCTTACAATTGAGAGTCAATTAAATTTTTCAATCAGAGAAAGCCACTTTTAAGAAAGTCTCTTGGTATTGGTAGATATCGGCAGATACTCAAAAGCCAGTACCGGTATTGGTAGCAAAAAAGCTGGATCTGTGCATCTCTAATGATAAAGCTAATTTATACTGAGATCAGACCCAGACGTACATGTAGGGAAACGATAATTGAACGGAGTTTATGGATAGCTATGGCCAGGCTAGAGTCGATATTGTGTAATGTCATCAATAACAATACACCCAAGTCCAAAAACACTCAGCTATGACGCAATAACGGCTCAATATCTGAACAAATGTGTGCATGTGGAGACTCTCACGCGCCACACTCATCTGCACAATAACTCGAACAGCTGAAACAGTATGGAGGGACAAAGCGAAGCGTTGGCTAAATTAATCAATAGCCAGCCTGGAGCAATTCACCACAGACTCAGCTGAGAGCGGCTTCGAACACAGGGAAACTTGTGGGTCCGTGCTCGCAGACTTTCCGAGGAAGGCGGCTCTAAACACGGCCACAATCACGAAGAAGAGCAGCTTTGGTTTGACTGAAAACACCCGGGTTTAAAGAATAATATAAATCAAGTTTATATAATCTTTTAAGTTCTTAACACACCTTTAGAAAAGAAAATGTAAGCCGCCATTCTCTTGAATTATTTGACCAAGAGAAAAGTCCTGTATTTTCATTCTGCGGCTTATAGACCAGTGTGGCCTAAAAGACAAAAAATAATGATAAATTTAGTAGGTGCAGCTTCTATTTGGGTCCATAAAATGGTCATAATGGTGCCACTCTTTGTCTCGTGAACCCACTCACTTTAAGGCAGAGCATCAACATTCAAATATTCAAGTTTCACAACATTTGAGTTCAAGTTTTTGTTTTCCTTCTAAGTTTTCATCTCGCGTCTTCTGCCTCTGTCCCCTCCCCTCCATCCCCTCCGCTCTCTCCGTTCACCCCGTCGGAGCAGTTCTTAAACTCCTCCGCGTCGTTCTCCGGCTGGGATTCGGCGGCGGTCTCCCAGTCTTCCTCCTCTTCCTCCTCCTCGTCGTTGTTGTTGTCCTCCGCTTTGGCCTGTGGTTTCTGCAGCTGCTGAATGTCCCGTAGTTTGGCCATGGCAGTGTCTATGGTTCCCGTGGTGACCAGGTTGAAGTCGTGCATGCTGACCAGGTGCAGCAGGAAGTTTCGGCACAGGTCGTTTGCCACGATGTGCGGCCCGTGGATCTCGGCGAACACGAGGCACGCGGAGTTCATCTGGTTGTCGGCGATAAACCTGGGAAGAGAGAAAACACGAGATTTTACAATGTGGAAATACAAGTAGATTTATAAATCCAAGAAGCAGCAAACAGCCAAGTTACATTCACAAACCATGAGGGTAGATTATCCTTTTTGCATGTATTTGATAATGTCATCTTTATCACAGTCTTGCACTTTGCTGGTTTGAAAATGCAATATTGATCTAAAAAAGCTAAAACAATAGTTTAGCTTCTTGATTTTGAACAGATCTCCCCATAATCCCCTCCCACACCCTCATCTTGCTCCCCTTGCTCTTTTTTTTTTCCAAAAAAAGACATAAAAATACAGCGCATGGCTTGTGTGGCTGTAGTGCAGCTATATATTAAGATTAAAGGGATATTTCAGGATTTTTGACATAGGGCCTCATTTCCTAGTCATCCAGATTATTGTTGATTTCTGGAGATATTTTTGTTGTAATTCATGCAGTTCTTATATTTGAAGAGCTACGTGGCGCTAGGCTAATGCAAGGCTAGCGCATTTCTATGGTATCAGCTAGCCTGCATTAAAAACAGTCTGACCCGCTCCACAGTGCACCTGAGGCAAATCACTTATAACACCAGACTAACCATATAAACGTCTATGTCGACAGAGTAATTTTAACCATTTTGCATTTAAAATAACTTATATTTGAGCAGCATCAGGTTTGTGGTTGTATAAGCTACGCAGCGGCGGAGTGATCTGCTAGAAAATAGTCCCTGAAAATGCGATCATTCATGTGATGCAAGGTCAGTTATATTCCAAAAAATATTCCATCGACACAGACATTTATATGGTTAGTCTGGCGTTATAAGGTGCACTGTGGAGCGGGTCAGACTGTTTTTAATGCAGGCTAGCTGACATCGTAGACTTGCACTAGCGCCACGAAACTCTTCAAATATAAGAACTGCATGAATTACAAAAAAAACATCTCCAGAAATCAGCAACACTCTGGATAACTAGGAAATGAGGCCCTATGTCAAAAATCCTGAAATATCCCTTTAAGGTGAATGTTTTTGTCCTTGTAGGGAAATTTGTCCTCTGTATTTGACCAATCCTTCGAAGCCGCTGGGGCAAAACCTGTAAGGAGCAGTGGGCGATGTCTAAATGTGGAGCCAGGCTAATGGCCAGAATCACGAGGCAGGATGTTCAACTTATTGAGCATGTTTTTTAGTTGATGAAGGAAACTGCAGGAAACCCATTCAGACACAGGGAGAGAAACATGCAAATTTAATCCCCAACGGTCCTGCGATTGAGCCCAGGACCTTCTCGCTGTGAGGCTAGAGCCCCAACCGCTCAGCCACCGTGCTGCCAATTTACTTCACAGTGAAAAAATTCAGCAAAAATTCCAGTGACCAGTGACCCTGAGAGCGGGTCTCAAAGCACTACGCACAAAAGCAGCATCACAAATCCATCCACTGACCCGTTCTTCATGACGTGAAGGTTCCAGAGCTTCATGATCTCCTTCTCTCCTTCGTTGACGTCCGTGAACTCCTCAATTTGCTGATAAACGACAAAACAAACATAAGAATAAGCCAGAGGCAAACCAGGTCTAAAACTGGACAAAGTTTCCTCTTAGATTAAAGGATTCTCACCAGCACGAGGCTAAACTTGAATCTGACTGAGGACTTACCTTGACCGTCTTCTCCTGGAGCCAGTCGGGGTCCTTCTCGTCCTCACTGTCCCGGTCCATCTCCTGCGCCCTCAGCGGGAGGCAGCAGTCACTGTGGAAGTACAGCCTGTTGTGTCCGCTGATGTAGGTCCTGGCCTGGTCCCGCTCCCCGTCCTCAGACTCCAGGAACTCCGACAGACTGGGCTTCAACCGCCGCGGCCTGGACCAGGGAGAGGATGGGAATTCAATGACACAACAGTCCATAATATTTGTATTTTCAACTAACTTATGCAGTAAAAAAGGTCTTAATTTATGTTTACGGTGAGGGAACGTTACCTGCAGACGAGGAGGTGGGTGACGGCCGTGCGTTTGACCGGCCCGTTGCGGCTGAAGGCGAAGCCCGGCTGATTGTGCACGTCCTGAGGGTTCCCAGCGTAAGAGCCATCATAACAGTCGTTTATGGACACCTCGATCCGGGCGCCTTTGGGGTGAGGCTGAGGAGACAGAACGAGTGGTCAAGGTTAATTTGTATGGAGGACCGTGGCTGCCAAAACTATAAATATATACATAAATAAATAAATAAATAAATAAATTTAAAAAAGATAAAATTTGCAAAGAAATGCGTGCAATTATGAGAATAAGTGCATTTATTTCTGTATTTATTTATTTATATATTTATTTATTTCTGTATTTATTTATTTATTTACATATTTATTTATTTTTGTATTTATTTATACATTTATTTCTGTATTTCTCTATTTATTTCTCTATTTCTGTATTTATTTTTGTATTTATTTATTTATTTATATATTTATTTATTTCTCTATTTATTTATTTATTTCTCTATTTATTTATTTATTTTTGTATGTATTTATTTATTTCTCTATTTATTTATTTATTTCTCTATTTATTTATTTATTTCTCTATTTATTTATTTATTTTTGTATGTATTTATTTATTTCTCTATTTATTTATTTATTTCTCTATTTATTTTTTAATTTATGCATTTATTTATTTATTTCTCTATTTATTTATTTATTTCTGTATTTATTTATTTATTTCTGTATTTATTTATTTATTTCTGTATTTATTTATTTATTTCTGTATTTATTTCTGTATTTATTTCTGTATTTCTCTTAATGAGATGCAAATCATGGGGTGGGTCGGGATGCCTCTGCTGTCAGCTCATTGGTCAATCTTTTTCCTTGCTCCAGAGCTTGTCCAGCATAGACGGCCATGTTGAGATCACTGTGTTCTCGCTATAGCCATGTCAGAACGAGAAAAAAAAAAAAAGCATTCTTCCATATGCAGCAATTGCATTGTGTGTGTGTTTTTTAAACAAATAAGTAAATTATCCTTTGCTCTGGGTCGCTGAACAGCCTCCATTTTGGAGTGGTGAACGGTTGCATGTTGGACCTCAAGCATATCTAGTTGGGGACTGCTGTGCTATGTTCTAATGAGCTGAGAAGACTGGCGGACAGGAGAATCTGTAGTGCTGACTATATTATTTTCCATTTGGATCAGTTACGTAAAGTCCCGTCGCCAGACGTCAGTCTTAAGGCGTCATTAGTACTACTATAAAGAACATATTTTTCGGTATTCGCGTAGCCCTGGCGCACACTGATCATTACATTAAACATAATCAACAGCAAATATGACCAGACCAACTACAGCTGTAACATCAGTCCTCGTGGCGGAAACGTCAGTAGGCCTACATGCATTAAATGCCGCCGGTCCTCTCTCTCCGTGAGGAGGAAATAGTTAGGTTACTTGTGGAGTTTGGGCTGGTCTAATCGGGCAGAAAGCGCGAAAGTAACACTGTGCAAATGAGTGATCTTTGCCCAATTTATAGTGGTTGTACAGCAGTTCTGCAGGCCTTCTCGTGGTTATACGGCGTATGTCTGCGTATCACGTAGTCTACTACACCACATCTGTGTCGGGGGGGCGGGCATGGCCCCGTATGGCCAGCCCATAGCGACGGGTATAACCACTAGAAAACATGCAGGATGGCCGGATAACCACGACAAACCGGGCCAAGATACGTATCACTCATGTGCGAAACTGTTACTTTGCGCTTTCAATCGGTTTAATACACCGCACGCGACGAGCTCTCGCGCAAAGTGCGTACATGTACATTACAGGCGTGCGCTGAGAAGCGCCATGCTGTCAAGATGCGTGTGCCCACTACAAACCACTACAAATTGGGCAAAGATCACTCAATTGTACAGTGTTACTTTCGCGCTTTCTGCCCGATTAGACCAGCCCAAACTCCACAACAAGTAGCCTAACTATTTCCTCCTCTAGCACGGAGGCGGCATTTCATCCCTCTCTCTCTTTCTCTGGCACGGTTCCTTCCAAGCTGCGCTCGTGCGCAATTGCGCACGGCTCCCGTGTTGTCTGGGCACAAAATAAAATATAGGTGATATGATAGAGGGGCATCAACGATCATCCTCCGCCCTGAGAGTCCACGATGCTCGTGAGAGGCAAAGGCAGTGACAGGTGCTCGTGTGTGTTTTACTACAAAGCGCTGAAGTCCGCCGAAAAGTCCCCGCGTTCGAAGTGTGCGTTTTACACTCAGACACTGGAGCTTTAGTGAAGCTGAGAGAGACTGAAAAGTGGACGCGGCCACAGCACTGACCGAGCCATATTCATGGTACAAACGGTGGCGCGAGTGTGGGGGTGTGTGTGGGGGTGCAGGCGCTCGTTCTACAGCCCCAGAGTCCGGTCGTTTTCCACGCTCGGAAACGTGTTTTCGTTGCATCGGCGCAGTATTCTGCACAGACGCAAGGCCCAGCTCATTCAGCTGCTTTTGAAAAGGACCTCACTCATAAGTTCAAGTTTGAGTAGAAGGATGTGTTGATGAGGAGGCTCAGCTCGGAGAAACGCATGTGGGCCTACTGACGTTTCCGCCACGAGGACTGATGTTACAGCTGTAGTTGGTCTGGTCATATTTGCTGTTGATTATGTTTAATGTAATGATCAGTGTGCGCCAGGGCTTCGTGAATACCGAAAAATATGTTCTTTATAGTAGTACTAATGACGCCTTAAGACTGACGTCTGGCGACGGGACTTTACGTAACTGATCCAAATGGAAAATAATATAGTCAGCACTACAGATTCTCCTGTCCGCCAGTCTTCTCAGCTCATTAGAACATAGCACAGCAGTCCCCAACTAGATATGCTTGAGGTCCAACATGCAACCGTTCACCACTCCAAAATGGAGGCTGTTCAGCGACACAGAGCAAAGGATAATTTACTTATTTGTTTAAAAAACACACACACAATGCAATTGCTGCATATGGAAGAATGCTTTTTTTTTCTTTTCGTTCTGACATGGCTATAGCGAGAACACAGTGATCTCAACATGGCCGTCTATGCTGGACAAGCTCTGGAGCAAGGAAAAAGATTGACCAATGAGCTGACAGCAGAGGCATCCCGACCCACCCCATGATTTGCATCTCATTAAGAGAAATACAGAAATAAATAAATAAATAAATACAGAAATAAATAAATAAATACAGAAATAAATAAATAAATACAGAAATAAATAAATAAATACAGAAATAAATAAATAAATACAGAAATAAATAAATAAATACAGAAATAAATAAATAAATGCATAAATTAAAAAATAAATAGAGAAATAAATAAATAAATAGAGAAATAAATAAATACATACAAAAATAAATAAATAAATAGAGAAATAAATAAATAAATAGAGAAATAAATAAATATATAAATAAATAAATAAATACAAAAATAAATACAGAAATAGAGAAATAAATAGAGAAATACAGAAATAAATGTATAAATAAATACAAAAATAAATAAATATGTAAATAAATAAATAAATACAGAAATAAATAAATATATAAATAAATAAATACAGAAATAAATGCACTTATTCTCATAATTGCACGCATTTCTTTGCAAATTTTATCTTTTTTAAATTTATTTATTTATTTATTTATTTATGTATATATTTATAGTTTTGGCAGCCACGGTCCTCCATAAATTTGAGCCCTCATGTAGTTTGATTGGTGATAATGTGGAGACTCAAAAAGTCACTCAAAAAGTTTTTCTTTCGTGTCTGAAGTGCTGTCATGCACGAGCTTAATATAGAACCTGCAGTTATGTTTAAGACCGGAGGTGGGAGTAGTGAGCATAAAAATGACCGACTTGCATCTAGTCCCTTCAACTTAAGTACAAGTAGCATGAATCCTCACCACGTAGTTGAAGATGAAGCGCGAGTGCGAGAGCTTAAGGTGCTTGATGAGACTGTAGAGCTTCCTGCAGTTGATGGTGCACCAGGGACAGTGCAGGTCGTCTCGGGCCTCGGTCTGCTGACGAGTGTTGTGGTTGTACTGGAACTGCACAGCGACAAACACCGGACGACAATTAACAATCACGAAATCAGTCGCGATTATTCAGTCAGTCGTCTGGGTAACGGTACCTGGTAGAAGATGCGTAGTTTCTGCCGTGGTTCAGACAAGACCTGTTCTTTTTTCACCTGCAGGTCCGAGCTCACTGTATCTTTAAGGGCTGTGAGGGAAAGAAAACGCCTGCCTTACAACAAAATCCTTGTCACTTTTAAAACGATAAAGTCAGATATAAACGTTACCTTGCGTCGGTGCCGTCCTCGTCCTGGCCTCCTCTGGGGTCAGATCCAGGTTCAGTTCCTGGTTTACTTCCTGGTTGGTGTCCGTGTTCCTGGTGGACAGGGGCTTGGCGGTGGGAGGGCTCAGGGTTTCGGAGCTGTCGTTCGTCCAGCGCAGAGTGAACTGAAGCGTCGGGCCCTGGGAGAAGTTCTCGAACGGCGGCAAACGCTGGAAGGAACACAAGTAAGTCAGCGATCATAGGTTCTTCATCTTAGCTACTGTGACACCACATTTTGCCTTTATTACTGTGGAATTACGCAAAATGCTAATCATATGTAGTTGTATGGTGTATGTTGGTGTCAATGTAATTCTCCAGCATTTAGATTTCTGAACAATACTTAAATGTTTATCATATAGGACCATAACACACAATGATGATTTCTTTTAAATTTGTATCATTTATTTGAGGTGAAACAACCAAGTAACTTATTTTAATGCTGTCCCTGGACCAACAGCATCAAAACTTGGTCTTGAATGATAAACAATTTTTTTCGGTGCCTGCTTTCGATACCAGTAGCACCTAATCTTTTTTTTAATACCCTACTGGCATCATTCAACAGTACCCAGCCAAAATATTGATTAATGTCATATCCCAAACCCCACAAGTAGTAAAATAAACCCCTACATGAAGTCTAAAAACCACATGCGATCAAGTCAGACAACAAAAGCATATCGTACTTTCCGGACTGTATAAGACGCACTTTTTTCATACTTTGGCTGACGGTGCTTCTTATACTCCGGAGCGACTAATGTGTGATTCATTTATAATTAAAACATATACTTTCATATGCCGCTAAAAGGCACTGCAGGCTAATCGAGGAGCAGAAAGAAAGTCTGGCGTGAGCGAGAGAGGAGAGTTTACCGCAATGAAGTAGACAAAACAAGCTAATCACGGGCTAAAAGCTCGATGGCCACAGCTAGAGGAACGAGTTCGCAAATGAAAGCTTAAAAACATGCTGCTGGGAGAGGCTTGTCAACGGTGCAGTTACATCTCCGCTCCCAGGTAGTTCCCAAGGCAACTGATTGGTGTGTTATTGTCACGATGAAGAACATACCAAGCTCTCGAAAACCCAAGACACCTATTTAGTTCATTGTTTATGCTTCATGTAGCTAACCATCAGTGTGTTACTTTAGCAAACCTTACGCCTATTCAGCCTGTTTTTTCATCAGGCAGTGTTTGACTAGTGCGTCTTATACTCCAGAGTGACGTATAGTCGGGAAAATATGGTAATCCTCGAATTTCCAAGCGTAGAAAAGCAAAGCGAAGTAAACCAATCAGCGAAGGGCAGTCAGTAGCGGCTTTGCGTTAAAAAAAAAAGTGTCTCTCCCAGGCACCGCCCTCAGATCTTTATCAAAGGAACTTCCGCATCTCAAGCGTGAAGCTGCTCACAAACAACATGTGACCGTTTGAGCTCCGCTAGGCTACTTTCCTAAACTTTGCAAATTTGTGAGGCTTTCCCTTCATTCCGATGGGAAGCTTCCAACTTTGAACATTTCTAGAATTTTGTAGCTAGTGGAAACAAACCTTGCCGTCCACAGTCGTCTCCCACGTGGCCCTCTTTTTCCCGACGGGACTCTCCTCCACCTCCTGCATCGACACCTCGTACTCTCCGTCCAGAAGCTGAAGCCGCCTACGGTGGGATTAACAAAAGGTTTAAAGCCTTTCATAATCTTTCAGGAAAACACCAAATTAATGTGGTACTCATAAAATAAAAACCTAGATAATTCAGCGTTTATAAATCTTAGTATTTCTTCCTTTACAATAATAGTCCAATGATCAGACGTTTCCACATGTAGCGGATTAGCCTCCATTGTGATTTGTTTATAAGCCTAGGAGAAAATAATAGGCATTTTACCTTTGTCGTTTAGTTATCTTTGCATTACTTTTGTGACTGGAGTGGTGTTCGTGATGCGTTTGTTCGTCATGCAACTCTTTTTACTTTCCGTTTTGTACCTGTTTTTATCAAAGACCGTCATCTGAGCAACGAAGGTCGTCTCTGCCTCGTCTCTGACAGAGGAACTCCTCCGCTTCCTGTTCACCGCTTCCTCTGAGAAATCTGAAACAACGTACAACTTTACTACAAATATGACATTACTACAACTATACACTTCATTATACTACACTACGACTGCTATACCTACTGCTGCTTTTACTGTTGCTAAACTTTCCTTTGAGGAAATCTGAAACATCTGAAACTAGATTTAGTCCAAGCGTAGCCAAGGTTAGCCCAGGGTATTCATTCACCGATGTATTGAGCTGATATTTGGGGATTTTAAAATATCGGCCTTCTGACGACCTAGCGCAGTTAAAAGCTTAAATCTCCGGGACCGAATAGAGAGTTCCTGTTTGTTGCATTGTAAAGAGCGAAGTCGGGGCTTCAAAACGAGTTCTCCCAGAACACCCTAGGCCTCAGGGGAAAAGGGAAACATTGCAATGAAAATCGCTTAGCTACAAGTCTATGAGTTTCCCTAAACCTCAGTCACTATGGACATGCTGCAGGTCACTTAAGGTCAGCACACACTACACGATTTTTTTTAGTCTTAAACGATTTTGTATAGAATGGGGGGTCCACACTGCACAACGGGATCAGTGCGATTATAGAACGTCTGGGGGTTCACACTTAACGACTGAGAATCAGAGGAGCGAACTCACTACACGATTCTGACAAACAGCTGATGTTTTATAACACAGCGTGTCTGCCTCTACGGCTTCATTTCTCCTCTGGCTTCAAAAACGGACCCAAAAATCTGCAAAGACAGGCCTGTGTTTGTGAGCGCGGGAAGACGTGAATGTCCCAATTGGTCAACCGTGTCAACAATGTCACAACCACACAGTGCGAGGCTATTGCTACTACGAAGCCTTCAACTTGGCTGTAGTTCTGTCAAATGAAGATAAAAGTCGGCGACACGAAGAAGCAGGACGTATTTCAGTGGATTTAATAAGAAAAGGAGACCGGCCTCAACCCCGAGATGGAGGAGACAGCGGAGAAAGCGCATGGAGGCGAGCAACTAGCGGCGAGTTGAAGCTGAACAGTTCGTCTCCAAACTCAGTAAGTGCCCCTAAACTCTGTTCGCGGTTGAAATGTAGCTGGAAAAGGTGGTTGTCGTGAACTTTTGGTGAAATAAAGTTGTGCTGTTTCGTGTGTGGGGCTTTGAGTTGTTTGTGCCGCTGTTTTGGCAGAGAAATGAAAAGGGAGATGTTTTTCTGTCTTTATATCACTCTGATTGGCCGCTGCTTTCTGTGTGTTCACATTTGAAACTGCAAAATCACTCACGTTTCTCCCGTGCGTCCAAAATCGGGCTTAAAAATCATGTTTGATTTCCTACGACTGGAGTCTAGTCGCGTCTTTCTACCGCCCACACTACACGATTCGAACATCAGTCCAGTCGTGACCCCCCCCCCACACTTCGAGACACTACTGTGGGACTGCCTTCGACTGGACACGACTCGGGAAGACTCGGCGCGACTGAGAATTAGAGCGAAATCGGGAATAAAAGTCGTGTAGCGAGTGCAGACCTTTAGAAGAACATAATCTGCAGAATTCAGTCACCAAGTTGGTTTTAAATCCACAATTGTATTTTTGATCGCTGTGGTGAGAAACAGGATGCTAAAGCTGGAACAGAAACTATGATTGAATAGAACTGATTTTCTCTTGACTTCTCCAGTCCTATGTTAACTAAAAGGAGAAAAGAGGTGGGCACAATTCACTTCTGGAATAAGGTGAATATCCCAGAGTATAGCCCAGAGTATAATCCAGGTTTAGCACAGTGATACTTGGAGTGAAAAGGTCGACAAAAGACGATAAATTATGTCTACTTTTGGGCAGAGATGAGCAGCTAAAATATTTACTCAAGTATAAAGTAGTGATCCAATAATTACTTATGAGAGTAAAAAAGCACACAAATTGCTACTCGAGAAGTAAATGTTTGAGATAGAGAGATATTAGTGCAGTGGTCTGACCTCGGTGGTGTAGAGCGTCTCCGTTGCTCAGGCCGTGGTTCTGCCCCGCCCTGAAGCCCGGGCAGCAGACTCTGAAGAGCAGGGAGTAGGACTTGACCGTGTGCTGATTGGTGGGTTCGAACTCCGAGCTGGGGACGGTCAGCGAGGCCCCGGTCTGACGGAGCCCACAGTCCGGGTTCAGGGGTACGGGCTTCTTACCCGCCGGGAACTGCTTCACGGGACAACTCACGTCCTAAAGCGGAAGAGGAACAGAGGAGGGTCATGTGTGTAAGGGACGGGATTTGAAATGGACAGATAAAAGGAGTTAAAGACAAGATTCACGGAAAGAATCAAGGAAATTCTACTTCATCAAAAAAGGTCCTGATAGTCGTATACCATATTTAATTGAGGCTTTTTCCAACTACATTCTAAACTACTTTAACCTCTTAACTCCCGCCTGAACCGAGAGGATCTTTTTCCTCACGTCATCAGATTTTTTTCCATCATTTTTTTGTTGGGTATTCAACTCATTTTTTGTCACATTTTTGTCATTTTTTCGTATATTTCTTTTTATCACATTTTAGTCATTTTTTGTCACATTTTTTGTCATATTTTTGTCATATTTTTGTCATTTTTTAGTCAAATTTTGATCACATTTTTGTCATTTTTTTTGTAGCATTTTGTCACATTTGTCTTTTTTTGTTGTTATTTTTTGTTATTTTTTGTCACATTTTTGTCATTTTTTCGTCATTTTTTAATCAAGTTTTTGTAATTTTTTTGTCACATTTTTTGTGATATTTTTGTCATTTTTGGGTCAAATTTTGATCACATTTTTGTCATTTTTTTGTCTCATTTTTGTCATTTTTTTGTCCATTTCTTATGACATTTTTATGCCATTTTGCCACTTTTTCATCAATCTTTCATCACTTTTTTGTCAATGTTTTCTTACTTTTTTGTCACATTTCCATCATTGTTTTCGTCTCAGTTTTGTTGCTATTTTCACAGCTTTTTTCCAGAGGCTTTTGGACCGGGGTAAAGCCAAACTGGAGAAAATGTGCTCGGTTCAGGTGGGAGTTCAGGGGTTAAAGCAGGAATGTCCCTCAGATTTCAGAACCTCTCTTTCAATAGAGTCCAGGCCCCAGAGGGTTTCCTGCAAGTTCATGATCCATAAAAATAGCTAGATTCTCAGACAAACACAAACTCCTTTTTGTCTTCTTTTAAAATGAATTGAAGGACTAATTTCACTCATTCAGACGGTGTAAAACACAAAAAATGTTAGATGAACAGAAATCTCACGAAGGACTGAGAAATCAGCCAAATCCAATAAGCCACACACTAAACGCTGACAAGAGGTGAAAGTTTGCTCAGATTGAAGCAGAGATATTTTAGAATCTTTAACATTTCTGGCACCTCGTGTTTTTGAGTAGGTAACAGACTCAGCCGTACCTTTCTCTTTTTGTGGCAAACTTTGACCAGAAGCACCTCCAGAGATACAGAGTTCTGTTCATTCTCACTGTCCTGGCACGGCCGTCCTGCAAAACAACAACAACAAAATCATTTTAGGTTCAACTTTTACACGCACCACGTGTCATTTGTAAACTGTTAACATCTGAAAGAGGGACAGACTGATTTAATTACAATCTACTGCTCAAATCAATAAGAAAACACTCTGATATACACACCTGCTTTATGGAAGAAGCCGGTGAAAGTCAGCTGAAGGTTGGAGTTTAAGCTGTGAATTGACAAAAGGCAATCAAATATAATTTAAAGACATATTTCAGAGGCAAATAAGTGCACGTGGGGCGAGGTTTACCTCAGAGTCTCCTGCTCCCCTCTGGTCTTCTCCACTTTGAACAGAAAATCATTCACCTTCCAGTTTTTCCTGCAAAATAAAATATAAATCAAAAATACAATTAGAATACATAAATATCAGGGTTTCTAAAAGGTAGTGTCAAGTCAAATTTAATACTTTTTAATGCAACAAATGCAGAAAAAAGGGGCGCATAATCCATTAGAGATTTGCAAATATTTCATTAAACAAAGACGAACTTTTGAGCAAAACAATTGTCAACTTCAGCCAAATCTGCAACTGAAACAATACAATACACAATTAGATTTAATGCCAGTTTGAATCTAGTCCAATGTTTTTAATAACATTTTAAAAAGGTGCATTATACAACTTTTTATGTGGGGAAAAAAAAGCTGATATTTGTGCGTACTTGACCTTGTAGTGACCCAGCGGCTGTATGAGCGGTTATCATGATGCCTTTACTTTCCAGGATAATTTGTTTCGGTGGTTTTCCCTGCTGACGAACCCTCTCACCAGAAAACCAACAAAACACTTGATTCTGCAGCGTTGTAAAGACCACTGTTATGGAAAGTTAAGGCGTCATAACCACTCATACAGCCGCTGGGTCACTACAAGGTCAAATATGCACAAATATGCACCTTTCATGTATTTCATTGACTTTTAATGCTTTTTAATACCCAGAGGAATCCCTAGCTTCATGTGTGATATTGTAATGACAAAGTTTCAGAAAATCTATGCTTCTCCAGCTCAGATGATTTGAAACTGATTGACTCAATTGTGTTTTGGACCATAAAGCATTATTTTCATAACTCTTATGCAGAATCACATTCAGTCCCAACAGTGTACACGAACTTTAAAGCAGTAATTAAAGTCAAAGCAACTGCACTTATTGAACTTGACGATCGTCTTTGGCACATGGTCCGCCCCAAACTGTCCATTCATAAATAAGTTAATTCATGTTTGACTAATGTTTAAGCTCAGAGAAGTTTCCCCCCCTGAGTCAAACCACAAGCAGCACGTGTCGAGTCATTTATGCAAAACACTTCAACTGAATCTCTCCATCTGCCGCCCCCACCTACAACTACTGCAATTACTATGACAATACTGACATCACTGCAGTTATTACCGTCACTACTGCTCCAATTACAAGGCAAGGCAGTCAGATAAATGATAAATGATGATAAAAGATGTTTGTGTGGGCTCTCAGTCATCCCAAGGTTTTTCATCGTGTGGCCAATACATCGTCTACAAGATAATGTTGAAATTGTTGTTTGAGAAACCAATAAATGCTGCTAAATAAAAAATAAACTTACTTGACATGTGATCTCTCTCTCAAAATGAAAAGGCATAAAGTGCTTTTTATTCTGTATTTTTTAAGTTTCCTCAATACAATTATCTTTTTGAGTGATGGCAATCTGAATGAAGATGTTTGCCAGGACGTTTCACATATTTCTGATGGTTCTGATGTTATCGAGACAATCCCCATTTTGAGATGTACATTTATGGCACTAGTTAGGTCTGGGTTGATTGAGTTGAGGATGTTTTGTTTAAATCTTCAGAAGCTGCTTCTCGCTCTTTTAGTCAAATGAAACACGGACTCAGTCTTACACTTGAGTCTCACACTTGACTAGGTCTGTCACGATAATGACTATATCGACTTATTGTCCAATAAATGAAAGAGACACATCATCGTCAGTACATTTCTTAGAATTTTTCCTTATTTGTTTGTTCAGCCTTTGTTAATGCTTCATTGAGTTTAAACTCTTAACTCCCGACTGAACCAAGAGGATCTTTTTCCTCACGTCATCAGATTTTTTTCCCATCATTTTTTTGTTGGGTATTCAACTCATTTTTGTAACTTCTTTGTCATTTTTTGTCACATTTTTGTCATTTTTTCGTCCATTTTTTATCACATTTTTTTGGTCACATTTCGTCACATTTTTGTCCTTTTTTTTTTTCATTTTTTGTCACTTTTGTCATTTTGTCATACATTTTTTAATCAAATTTTTATCATTTTTGTCACATTTTTGTAATTTTTTTGTCACATTTTTGCCACTTTTTCATACATTTTTCGTCACTTTTTATCAATGTTTTCTCCCTTTTTTGTCACATTTCCATCATGGTTTTCGTCTCAGAGTTTTGTTGCTATTTTCACAGCTTTTTTCCAGAAGCTTTTGGACTGGGGTAAAGCCAAACTGGAGAAAATGTGCTCGGTTCAGGTGGGAGTTAAGGTTCATTTCAATTGCAACTCATGTTTTATAAAGGATAAGTCACCACATACTTTTAGCGTAGGGGATTACTGAGATTTCCATTTTTATTAATAAGTTAGTTTCCGTGGCAACAAGTTGTCCACAATAATATCGTTTATCGCGATATTTTCCAGCCTCAAAATATCGAACTTCAAATTTTGTTATGACAGGCCTCGACTTAAGGCTCATTCATACTTCACAAGACGCAAGAACTTCTTCTTGCACCCTGAGCTGCAGAACAAAATGAAGTCACTTTTGCCTTGTAACCTGTGCTTAATTTGTAAATAAGCATTTTCAGGAGCACTTTTGGTCTGATGTGATGGATTGGGGGAACACGCTCATTAAACGCCATTGTATCAGATCAATTCTTTGCCGGATCCTCCTAAATATTTCCCGGATCTTTTACCCTGAAAAGCTGAAAACTGGGGGGAATGCGTACGTAAAAAAATATGTATGAGTATGAATGAGCCTTTAGGATGTTGTCATTTTGTGTTTTTAAATCGTTTTATCTTTCTGTGAAGCACTTTGTGTCATTGGAAAGTGCTATATGATTGACTGACAAGAAAATGTCATTAAGGCAGAACATCCTTTTTTAAAATCCACTTTTAATCTATTTGTTTAATCTACTATCTGTGAGGCCCCGAGTTGGTCCAGGAGGTCGTTCACAGATGAGGAGCTGCTGCGTCAAATACCCCGTCACCTTTACCCTCGTCCTGAGTGGGAGCAGAGTCCTCTACTCCCAAATGCTATCAGCTTGCAAATACAGTCAGTAAACCAGTACTCCTACTACTGACAGTTAATACTCACACAACAGGTTTCACATTTTTAAGAGTAGAAAATGTTTTCTGACGTGTGAAGAACAGCATGTTTTACCTTTTGGCGTTGTTCCTTGAGTTTCTGTGGGACATGTAAGTCAACGTTCTGTGCAAGAAAATGGGCTGCAGAGAAAAGGATAAAAGTGTTTTAGTTTTTTATTTGACTTTTCACGCTCAAATAAATTCAAGTAAATACTCACAGCAATCAAGTTCCTAGTCCGGAGGAATCTGTAGATCTGTGTTGGCTCTGGGGGAGGACAGAAAAGCAATGACGAATTAGAGGCTTGGCTTGAAAGTAGAATAAAAGCAAGTAAACCGTGCACTAGTATAAACACAGACGGCATTGCGTCATAGAAGGGGGAGCCGAGCGGGAAAATAGAATCTTTTGGGAAACACAATTTTCCACTCGTTTTTGCCATTTTCTGTTGGAATATGAACTTATTTATCACATATAAATAAAGTCAAGTGTAAATCGGGCCCATGTAGATATTTTCTCACAGCAGATTGTTCAGTAGAAGTGAAAAAACGGCAGTCGTAGTTAGTCTAGCTAGGGTTGGCATTACCACGATGCTAACATGAAGCATCGTGTTAGCATTCTCCGTTATTTCTGTATTTATGGGCTGTTGAACCACTTTGCTCCTCTCCATGTCTTTGTATCTTTATTTAGTAGAAAACTGTATTCATAATTCAGCATTTGCTAAAAGTATTTTTTTTTTATAATTACAAAAAGTTTAGATTTTTCTGCAAATTGTTTTCCCCCTTAACTGTTTTCAAACATGACCATATATGGGCGATTCCAGAAGGGCTGCATGACTTGGCGCATTGCCTTAAAGAACACCAACAACTTCATATTGGTTCATGTAACTCATGTAAAGATTACTTGCTGCCAACATTTGCATGATATTTATTTATACTCTCTGTGTATAGTGGAGTGTTGTATGAATGTTTGACTATTTTTTTCTTAGAATTGAAAGACAAATGTACCAACAGGTTCAAATAAAGAAATCTAACCTAACCCTTAAGTCAACTGAGTTACGCACAAGCTGTAAATTTGGACACAGAATGTACATGTAATTCTCAGGTTTAGGGAAAAGTTTACAGAATGTTTCAAAATTAGTCTCGCTGCATTAATGAAGTGTCGAACGGGCTTTTTTTTCTTTCGTTTCTGTGAAGTGACTCTTGGGAAAGTTGACATAAGACAAAGAGAAGAATGACAAGAATTCACACAGGGAGACCAGTGCAGTCAGCAGAAACTGACCCCCAGCATTCAAATGGTAAAACCACAGCTAAACTAAGGCAATACAAGAAATGTGATACAAGAGTGAACAAAATGCACACTTACATTGATGTTGTATTGTTAAAAGGTTTGTCAATAGGGTGTGATGGTTTTTAATTATAGAAATGATAGAAGTCTAGCTCTAACAATTACTTAGGATTTTACAAAGCTGGGAGTGCACTGATTGTAAGAAATAAATTAATTCAGGCAAGCTTTATCAAACTCTTAACCCCTGCCTTAAACAAGCACATTTTCTCCAGTTCATCTTTACCCAAATCTAATCTAATCTAATCTAATCTAATCTAATCTAATCTAATCTATATCTTACAGCCTATAGTCCAGTCTACCCCCTCATTTGAAAGCTAGGACCTACAGAACTGACCTAAATTGTTTTTTTTCCTTGCGTTGTTGCTAGGACTGTGACAGTATCGATTTTCCGATATATCACGATATTTTGCGGAACGATGCGATACTTTTTATTACGATATCGATACTTTTGATGACGTCATGTGTATTAATGAGGCAGCAGTGCTCCACCGATTTCACAGTCGACAGAGGCCAATAATGACTATGAATTCAGTCAGGACAGCAGGGGGCAGCGCAACGGTTTTTAGCACTTGGACAAAACACAGACACACAAATAAATGACTTTTCATGAAAGCTTTTATAATTATAAATAAGATTAATTTGGGGTTGATCAATTACTTTTTAAATAGGACTGTGGTTTCTTGTTTATTTAAATGTAAATGAAGTCACAAACAGATCTATACACCCATTTTCAGTGTGTAAGTCAGGGATAATTTATAAAAGGGGCACAAAGCACAAGAAAAGAAAAGTAAATTATGAATAATATGTAGGTTTTTTAGAAATTGTGCTTATTGTAGGTTATTTTTGCGCAATATATCGATTATGGCAGTATCGGCGTATCATGAGCCATGCATCGCGTATTGTATCGAATCGTGAGGTACACAGCGGTGCCCACCCCTAGCTGTTGGCGTGTTGTCATGCGATTTTTGCCACTTTTTCATCACTTTTTTTGGTGCTCTTTGTATTGCTTTTTCAACCAATTGTTCTCACTTTTTTCCAAGAAGCTCTTAGATTTGGGTAAAGTTGAACTGGAGAAAACGTGCTCGGTTCAGGTGGAGGTTAAGAGATTAAGGCCACAAAATCCTGGCCTGAACCATGTATAATATGACAGCTGTTTGCAATCAACGATTAACAAGCAACTGCATCTGTAATTAATCAAGTACATTTGGGAACATTGTTTTTTTTATTACAAAGGAACAATGCAGTTTTGTCTAGACTTGATTTTGCCGTGTTAATCTGACACCATTCTGTAAATACTGCGTTCGTAGGTCGCACTGTTCGGTTCAAAAGTAATAAAAAGTGAATAAAGGGGTCTCACTCTCGAAGGCCTGCAGGAACAGCTCGTGGTCCGCTTGAATCTGCTGCATGCTCTGCTTCTTGCTGGTGGACGGCGGGTACAAACCATTAGTTTTTCCTCCAGAACCGTAGCCCATCGTGGACCCGGAGTGTCTATGAGGCGCCATCGACCGACGAGCCAGATAAATATATTCTCAGCACTAAATATATAAATCCACAAAGAAACAAAAACTCCGCTTCCTTTGTCAAAACAAAAGACCAGCGCTTCCACAAACCCGTCTGCTCAAGAGAAACGTCTTCATTGCAAAAAAAAGAATGGCTTAACTTGTAACTTTTTGGTGTTTGGAATGGAGTAATATGTTTGTCCGGTGTAGATCAATCCTCTGTAAAGAAAGCTCAACCGGGAAAGCGGTGGGCGAAAGTGTTTGAAATGCGGGAAATTGAAACCATCCTCCGGCGAACCGTCTGTCGCGGCTTGTTAGCGCACATGCTAACTTCCGTAGCACGCCGCTAGCAAAGCCGCAGCTGCATGCTAACCGGCCAGGGAGATTTAGCGCTCCGATTCTCTAAATATTTAATAAACGTGTTCATACACATCAGCGCATGTGAGGCATATGTTGCGAAATACTTGCAAGCAATGCCAAAGTGCGTGATAAGGTAGAAATATGTTTCAGAAACAAACCGCCTGTTAGCACATTGTGTTCTGTAAAGCGAAACAAGAGAACAGGTGCGTTTCCGGTTTGACACATTCTTTTGGATTACGCTCCTAGATACATTAATTTTATATTTTAGGTTAAGATTAAGCCAATTTCAGAGACCGTTACATTTTTAGTTTTGTGTTATTATTTCATGATCCGTTGAATCATTGTTTAAATTAATCAAAATAATATATAATGCTTTATTTTCTAACATCGAGCTTTTATTTTGAAACGTGGTTTACTTGTTTTGCTTTGATTTTGGTAACTTCACTTGACTGGTTGAATGTTTGTGATTTCTGTTAAATGATCCCGCCTCCGTCTGCTCCAGCCAATCACAGTCTCCATTAGTGACTCTCTGTGCTCTCATTGGTAGAAGTATGAACAACTTTGTTCCAGACTTGCTCAACGGTTATTTTTTTGTTAATCGTATCTTTTTTATGTTTTTTATTTTATGTGTTTAGCTGAATGACTGGTTCGGTTTCACTTTAATTTATCATATTTTTTAAAATATAAAATGTGCCATATAAATAAAGTGAATTGGATAAAGAAAGTGATTGATGATTCATTCAAATATGACCCACACCATTTGTAGGCCCACAATCTCTTCCTACATAACTCAATTGCTAAAATAGATATTTTTGAATGTTAGAGCAGCATAAAACCATAACAGTACGAGTTTAAAATCATGATTTATTCATCAAACGGTTTCCTTTTTTTTTTTTAAAAGGGACACATTTGACACAAAAGTAACAGATGGTATCGTAATGTTGTGCATTTCAATAGACCTAAACAACCAGCAACAAAAGATATTTGTATTACCAAATAAATAGTTTCACAGAGCAATAATCTAAACAAGACCAGTTAAAATACTATAAGAAATCATGATATTAAGTAAAATCCATATTGATCAGTAGTCAACACAGTTTCCAGTTTTCTAGGGCAAGTGTGCACAAAAGGTAAAACATGTTCAGTAAAAGGATTCCATCTAGTCCTGGTTCTCTTCATCTTGTGTTTGGTATAAGTAATCCTATGTTATTGTTCAGTAATATTAGGCACAAAAATATTTATAAGGAAATTATTGAAACAAATGATATATTAAACACTATATAGTTGTGTGCACTGAAGAGTAAACCCTAGGTAGTGCGGTGTTGTTGTCTTATTCCTCGGACACATACTTTACTGAATGTGCAATTCTGGTGGTCAGAGAGGCCACAGGCACATCTCTGTCAACTCTGCTAATGTCACTGAGGTGTGAATGTAAAAATCACCCACATTTTAAAGCACATTTAAAGTCATCATACAAGTGCTAACAATATTGTCTAATTCTTACTTTGCCAGATATGTTATTTTTCATTATTTTCACCCAGCTTCAAAAGAGTAAGCTTGGCAACGAGTTAGTCTTGAAAATAACAGTAAGCACAAAGAGGGCACATTGATGTAAACAAAAATCCACAGACTAGGACAAGTATTTCAACATCCAGACATGATTCCCTTGAAGCCTAGTACCAGTCAATGTGCAAAGTTCATAGTCTCCGTAAGCTATAACTATTTTACATGAAGGGCAAATGAAACAGGAAAGCCTTCGCCACATGGTCTGGACAGAGGTTTTTAACAGTTGGAGGTATAGGCAGCCAGGTGGGCTCGTGTCCAACGTTTCTGCCATGGTGTTATGAGATCAATCTGGGTCTTCAGCAATTTCCTCTCTTCCATCTTTACCCATTACCACTCTCCGATCCGATAAAGGCGTGTTAGTGTTTTCTAAATAAAATGTAAGTCATCAGGAGGATAAGGCCGGCGGAGAGACCCGCAATCACAAACTGGTGAATGGACAGGACGTTTTCAAGTGTGTGGATGCGCTCCTCCATGGCACTGGTATGGAAGTAGTCGTACACCCCCGCCGCGATGCTCCACACGGCCCACACGGCGTCCACCACCAGATGCATGGCGCGAGGAGAGGAGTGAGATCAGAGGCGGGACGAGCTGAGAGGCATAAAAAAAAAAAAACAGAATGCGGCCTGATAGATTATTCACAATAGAAATCACAAAGGGAAAGAATTTGAAAGTTATTAAGAGCAGCGGTTTAGCTTCAGGACCCGCCATCATCCTTATAATAAAAACATGTTGCACTCTGACCCAGTTGTAGTATGTTATGTCAAGATACAGTGCTTTCTCACAATGTTCAGCTGTTTAACAAGCATTGATCCTTCACGCTGTTGCTGACCGAAATACATTAAAAAAAATCAGGCTATAGGGAGGATCACTGTTTTTCCAGGCTTGAAGAGCTTTTCACCGAAGCAATGCTTTGTTTGTGAACGTTTTGACCCACAATGGAGCTATTATTATCTATTTAATACATGTGCATTGCCCACCAGTGCCTCGGATGTGACGACACGGCGACCCCCCTAATGTGCTGTCATATTTGGAGAAAGGTCGCACTGAGGGGTCCTGACTCACAAGATGAGGACCACTGCTCTCCTGAGATCTAAATGTCACTCTGTAGGGTCTTATTATATATCACATGTATAATACATTAACAATACATTAAATTAAACCTGATTCATATAAAGTCATCCTCTTCAAACACGTTCTGAATGTATGTCACTTAAAAAGGCAATTGATTGGTCCTTTCTGAATATGCAACTACTAGATACAACCATTTAAGTCTAAATAAGTATGCTCATACAAAGAAAAAAACAAAGATTTTGTTAGGAAAGACATGTAGTAACTAGTTCACCCTGGCTCTTGACAATCCTGATCTTTAAACCAGAAAGAAGACCGTAACGCGCCCAGAGCACACCTTCGACCAAACATGACAGTATATTGAACATAAATAAATCAAAATGGTTGCAAATGTAAATATAGATTTCACAGAAGATGACCAAATTTGGAAGACATACTGAAGCTAGCAAGTTAGCATCTTTAGCATCGGGCACCTAACTTAGCTCTCAGATGTTGGTGTCGCTTTAAAATAGTTACTTACAACATTAGATTAGAAAATTATTTAATCCGGGGTAGCTAAATGTTGCTGATAGACGGGGACTGTGAAATTGTTAGCTTAATTTTCATGTTTATTCAAGTAAAACCTGAATCCCGGCTGGTCGCGCTACTTCCGCTGCTGCACGGCTATTACTTCCGGGTGCCACCGAGGGCGTGCGAGCAGCGCTGTAAAAAATAAAATAAATAAACGAGCAAAACAAAAGTGAGTATTTTATCTGCTTAACCGATGGATTTGGGTCCGTTTATTATTTACTTTCATATACCATTACAAAAGTCTGTAGATACGGTCATGACGTATCGATGCATTTTAGATAAACGTGTTGATGATATGGGGAAAAGTCAAATTATACAGAGAAACCCAGCATTTAACATTATATATTCTCTCAATACTTGTGCGCGTAAAAATATTTCGATCGATAAACACGAGTTTTTGAGGTCAGTGACCGTATAACTTTACGTAAAAATCGGCACATTAGCCACTGTATTTAGTTTTTTAGAGTGTCCCATACGCAATACTAGGCGCGGTGGCCAAGTGGTAAGGCGTCGGTCTCGTAAACCGAAGATCGCGGGTTCGAACCCCGTCCGTGCCTACGGCAATGATGTGGGAAATATTCTTTTTGGAGATGATTATATGTCCGCGCAACATGATATTAGTAAAGTTCTACTGTGTGTGAAATTACGTGACGGTACTCTATTGCGTTCTATAATATCGAGGCCAGATATCCTACACTTAACCGCTTAACCCCCACCTGAACCGAACGCATTTCCTCCAGTTTGGCATTAACCGGATCTAAAAGCTTCTTGAAATAAATAGCTACGGAAACGAGGTTTAAAGCGCAAACAAAAAAGTGACAAAAACATGCCGGAAAAGCAACAATAATAAAAAGAAAAAGCAATAAAAACATGACTGAAGAGTGATGAAAAAGCAAAAGAATAGCCACAAAAGAGCAACAAAAAACGTGACGAAAAATGCAACAAAAAGCCACAAAAATACGATGAAAAACGGACGAAAATAAGACAAAACAGCGTCAAAAAAGGAATGAAAAAAGCATTGAAAAAGCAACAAAAGCACGACATGAAAACAAAGGAGATGAGAACATGACAAATGCTTCAAAAATGGGATAAAAATGCTCTGACGAGACAAAAAAAAGTGAGCCGCTACACTGGCCAAGAAGCTTTAAGATTTGGATAAAGCCGAACAGGAGAAAATGTGCTCAGTTAAAGTGGAGGTTAAGAGGTTGCATCTAAGGCACCTGATTTTCCCTGCACAAACTGTGATATATTTTTATCTGGCCCAAACACATTTCTAGCTTTCACAACCCCTCCTGCAAGTCAGAATTCTTCGAGCAAGCTGTTATATGCACAACTTCATGTGCAGCTTTGAGCAGGGGCAAAGTGAAGAGAGAGTGGATCTTCAATTGCTCTCTCAAGTGAAGACCATCCATCAAGGTCTGTTTTTTTTTTGCTGTGTTTACTACATACTCTGGTGGCAAAGACAAATTCACTTTACAACAACAAAACCAGGGACCCTTTGCACCCATCACACAGTCTCTTCAAGGTAATGCCTTCAGGGAGGAGACTGCGGAATCCACGGGCCAGTTCCAGTCGACTGAAGAACAGTTTCATACACAAGGCCATCGGGGAAGCTGAACTCCCTGCCCTCCCTCCCACCTTTCAAATAAAAAATCTTGAATCTTGAATCTTGAAAAGTCAGGTACCCCAACTGGCTGCAGAGTACAGACGATGAGGATGGATAACAGGCGTGCATACCTTACCATAAATGTTTGAGATGAGGGAAGGAATTAATTTGTTAACTTTTATATATGCAAATAAATATTATTTAATAATTTGTGAGTTTCTTTTTGGATGTAAAAAGATAAAAAAAAAAAACAACAACAACAACAACAACAGACAATTAGAAGTTCATTTCAGAAAAGGCTACACTGCATGTCATATTTTAATACTATATTTATGCACAGTTAATCCCCCCGCCCCAAAGAAGTACATTTACTCTCGATTTCCAGCAAATCATTTTATTTTTTTTGCAGGAAACTAAACAATCTGTCAAAGGTGAGCCATGTCAACCAGCTGTAAAACAATAAAACATGTGCACACTGAATAAAGGAATGATACTAATTGTAGAAAAATCACAGTTAGTTTTCCAATGACGTTACACATTTGTAGTAGTAAGCTTAACGTCTCCAGTGATTTGCATCTTAACTTCTTTCCAGTCAATAACGTCACCACTTTGAGACATGTCACCATTTGCAATTTGCTTTATAACACTGCGTGGAACCACATAACTCCACAAGTTAATGTCCGATATTTCACCCACAAAGCTTTGACCGGCGTCAAAGTTGCCGAGGTATTCGTCTGGGTCCTGCCCGATGAGCACTGTGCCCCCACTGCGGACTGTGTGGTTTTTCCCGTAGATTTTGGCCAGACTCTTCTTGCCGTCCACGAAGACAGAGGTGGCGCCAGACTGGGAGTCCCAGGTGATGCACAGGTGAGTCTCCATCGGGCCGAGAGCCGGGACCGTGAAGAACACGCCGTTTCCACTCAGGTACATGCTGATTCTGAGGAGGGAAGAAACAAGGGGTTTGACCAGATGACAAGATACTTTTATGTTGCCAGGTAGGTATAGTGGGAGGAAAATGTATGTGAACGCTTTGGAATTTCTCACATTTCTGCCTAAATTGGACATAAAACGTGGTCTGATCTTTATTAAAATCATAAGAATGAATAAACAATGTCTGCTTAAAGAAATACCAACCAAACAATTACCTGTTATAATTTTAATGGCCATAACATGTAAACATTCACAGGACAGGGAGGAATAAGTGAGTGAACCCATGAATCTCGCTGAACTGCAACAGCTTTGTCAGCCAGCTATTTAATACAAGGGTTTACTTAGGCTACTTATTCCATGCGGTTGTGAGTGTCTCAAGTTTTTCTGTAAAATATCTTGATAAACTTGTGAATTCATTTTTCCACTGATGATAGTAGGTTGTCCAGGCCCTGAGGCAACAAAGCAGCCCCACACCATGATGCCATGATGCACCATGACCCTTCTTTTGTAGCAATTGACTCTGTGCATAACTTCAAATCATAACAACACCGCCCAAGAACTGACTTCCAGTTTCGATCCAGCACACCAAAATAAAAGCACCATCTTATTGGTTCAGCAGTTCACTAGCTCAACTTTCTTTCTGCCTAACTTAACAGACAAAACACTTAAAATGTGTGTATTCAATTATATTCTTGGAATGTTGCAAGTACCTGCTAAACTAATCAACTTGACAAGCTGTGTGCCTTTATTTTGGTGTGCTGGATCGAAACAGGAAGAGGCTTCTTGGGCGGCGTTGTTATGATTTGAAGTAATGCACAGAGTAAATCACTGCTTTTCTGTAGTTGCATATTAGACGTGCGCAACAATCAGGATGAATCTCGGACCATTCCTCTTCCTCTTTACAAAACGGCTGCAGTTCAGCGAGATACCTGGGTTCACTTACTTATTCCTCCCTGTCCTGTGAATGTTTACATGTTATGGCCATTAAAAATATGATAAAATGTTAATGTTTGGGTGGTTTTCGTTTAAGCAGACACTGTTTATTCATTCTTATGATTTCAATAAAGATAAGACCATATTTTATAACCAGGTGGACATTCTTGTTGTTTGTGACATACCTGCCGTCCAACTCCCTCCACAGGTTGAGCTCGTCATAGTACTGTGTCCTGTAGGCGAACAGAATGATCTCCCGCTGCTGTTGTGGCAGCTCAGTGGCGACTCGCAGACACAGCGTGAAGGAGCTCAGGCTCAGAGGCTTCAGAGGCTCCAGCGTCACATAATTCTGTGACGATTCAGTCTCGAAGACCAGGGTACGTGTGTTCAGCTCCTCTACAGGACAAACATGAAGGTTAGACTCCTCTCTCGCATGGTGAATATGGGTGGTGTCTTGCTCAAGGACATCATTAAAAACATAACCATCATAATGTATGTGTTAGAAGTTGCTGAGGTCTAGATTTTAAAAACAAAGAACAGGAAAAGTGTCTTACGAGCCACAGAGGCAGCACAGAAGAGGAGCAAAGCTGACAACTTCATTTTGTCTGAAAAAAAAAAAAGAAATAAATCAGAAAAACAATCATAATTTATACTTTGACATAACTAGAGATTAATAGTAGCAGTTAGAATATGAGTAGCAGAAATTAGTGCATTTGGAGCACAGTTTTAATTATATCACACCTCTTTTTGCTTTCATTTTAGTAATTTATCTGGCTATTTCACACACCTCTAATATGTAGTTTCTTTTGTACATTGATTGCATGCTACATCCACAAAAAATATCTTCGAGGAAAATCCAAATCTGTTACAATAGTAATACATTTTCTCACTCCAACCACACAACAAAAGTCTGCAGATTAAAATAAAGGAAAGAATGAATGCCTCAAGACGCTGCAACGCTAGTGTAATTCTTTTCATATTGCACTTACTTGTGCTGTGGCCGTATCTTCAGTCTGATGCGCAATCCTCCTGAAAAACATATATAGGCCCCGTGTATTATTGATCTCTCTGCTTGTGCCCAGACCCTCTGCTCTGGACTGTGGACCACAGATACGGCTGTTTGCAGAAAAGATCAAACCAGGTTTCAAGTCTTTAGAAGGGGTGTCCAAACTGTTTTTTCATCTCAAAATGCCAACTCTGTCTCACCAGAAAATTGTGGTATTTAAGGGTTTTCAATTTGCACCACCATTGGCGATGTGTGCAGATTCGACAAAATGTCAGCTGGCCACCAAAAACTGGTCAAAGGAATTTGTCCCCCGGGCCACATTTTGAGTACCAATGAATGATATATATTGTTATACACCGCGTTCCAAATAATTATGCAAATAGTATTTCAGTGTCAAAAAGGTAAAAAAAGAGAAAACTTCAATGAAACTCATGGATGGTATTGTGTCTCAGGGCTCTTTGAATCTCAGAGACCTGGGATGATTAGTTTTCAGGTTAAGCCCAGTTAAGGGAAAAACTACTGAAAAAAGATGTTCCACTTTATTAAGCAGATCATAATTTTCAAGAAATATGGGAAAGAAAAAGGATCTCTCTGCTGATGAAAAGAGTGATTCTGAGCACACACGGGTTTGTGAAGATAAAGGCACAATAAGGACGGTTTCTGCCAGACAAACACATCAGATTAAGAGAACAGCTGCTACAAAGCCGCAGACAGGTATTTGAAGCTGCTGGCGCCTCTGGAGTCTCCTGAACATCAAGGTGTAGGACCCTCCAGAGGCTGCAGTTGTGCATAAACCTTCTATCCGGCCTCCCCTAAACTGTTCATTGAAACTGAAGCAGAAACGGCTGCAGTGGCTTAGAAATACATGAAGACTCATTTTCAAACAGTCTTGTTCACTGATGAGGCCGTGGATGGTCAGATCAATGGAGTAGTGAATGGTTGGTGAATGGCCACAATGTCCCAACAAGAGGGGGCGGAGTCATGTTTTGGGCCAGAATCAGAGCTGGTCGGCCCCTTTAGGCCCTTTTAGGCTCCCTGAAGGTGTGAAAATGACCTTTGAAAAATATGTGGAGTTTCTGACTGACCACTGTCTTCTATGGTACAAAAAGAAGAGCCGTGCTTTCCCGAACAAAATCCTCTTCATGCACGACAACGCACCATGTCCTGCTGTAAAGAATACCTCTGCATCACTGAGAGAATCTCATGATGTGGACCCCCTCCTCCCCTGACCTCAACCCTATTGAGAACCTTTGGAGCCTCAACAAAAAACACTTCTATGAGGGTGGGAGGCAGTTTTCATCCAAACAGCAGCTCTGGGAGGCCATTCTGACATCCTGCAAAGAAATCCGAGCAGAAACTGTCCAAAACTCACAAGTTTAATGGATTTAAGACTTTTGAAGCTGCTATCACACAAGGGCTCCTATGGTAAAATATAACTTGATCGTTAATATTTTTTTTGATTGAAATAGCTTTTGATTTCAGTAAATATGACCTCCTAATGCTACAAATTCAACAAATTACCATTTGTTTGTATTGAAACGATGAGTTGCATAAGCATATAGTTTTTTACTATATTTATTTTTGGGAGGTTTCTTCAACCACATTTAAACGATCCTCTACCAGTTAAAGACATGAAAATTATGCTGACTCTCATTTGAGTTGACAAGTTTAGAAAAACAGAGAAAAATGTCATTTGCATAATAATTTGGAACGCAGTGTATATTGTTGCATCATATTTATCTATCATTTCAACATGTTATCATGCATTGATAAAGATTTATTTGGACGGTCAAAGGTCAAAGTTACTAGAGCTTCAGAGCTTCAGAGCTATTTTGCACAATCCGACCGTCCTTACTGAAGGGCAAGGGGAAGTGACATCACCAACAGCTGTTTTTCTTCTTCTTTAAAGTTATTGGTGGAGTGCAGGCCAAACAAAAGTGCATGTCGCCCCCTACTGTACATAGTGTCCAAACAAAGACATTTAAGGAGAAAATAAAATCCAAATGATCCATAAATTTCCCTTTTAGTGTTATTTTATTTCAACAGCTGTTTCATAAAGCTACAGTAGCAAATTAGCCATGTGGTTTAAGTTTCTACTAAATGAAAACAAAAGCATTTAATCCGTTTACTGAGGCGGCTCTTTGACACATTGACATGTGTTTTATTATTACTTTTGTTATTAAATGTGCTCCTGTCAATCAACAGTGGTTGTGCATGAATCACTCGAGGGTGGGGGTGAGGGGGGTGGGGGGGGTTGGCTTATGGGATGGTACATAGCTCCTCATCACCGGTTAGTTAGCACCAGAGGTCCCTATGCTAAAGTGGCTATGATAGTTAGCATTGAGGCTCCTTTTCCAAACGACTTCCTAACTGACAGCCCAATTCGGAAGCATCTTGTCATGGCGGACGCTGACGCACATCCGGTTTGGCATAAGACCTCTTACAAATCTGCTCATTTCGGAAGGAGCCTTTATGTTTTGTGTGTCTGATGTAGCCTCAATACGAGAAGCCAGGAAGGATCCTTCATTTGATCCTGTAACATGTTGCTGCATGTTTTAATACTGCATTTGGGCTCAGTTTATCCAAAGAAAGTACATTTACTCTAGATTTCCAGCAAATCATTTTATTTTTTCTGCAGGAAAATAAACAGTCTGACAAAGGTGAGCCATGTCAAACAGCTGTGAAACAAACATGCCAGTTACTCCACCATGGTGACAGTGATACATGTGTAAAGAAAGACAGAATAAAGAAATCATACAAACTGAGAAAAATCACAGTTTTTCATTGACTTTACTCATCTCTAGTAGTAAGCTTAACGTCTCCTTTGACTTGCAACTTAACCTCGCTCCAGTCAATGATGTCACCACTTCGAGCTACATAGGAAGTTGCCATATTATTTCTTATTTCAACCTGGATAGACTCAAACAGACGAAAGCGGTGATTAGGAAGATTTATTGACATGTATATTAGTTTTGCCGATCAGACCCCGGCGGTAACATCGATGTATGAAAGTCAGTATGGATAAACAGCTTGTAGTTAGGGATGCCTTCCCCCGGAGCCTGGACACTGGTGGTGGTATGGAAGACCTGTGAAGCCGCAGCAGATAGAAGCCGTGGATGGAAGAGGTGGAGATGGGGTGGAGGTGGGTCACAGCGCAGCTGGGAAGCGAACGAACCATGATTGCTGGGGCTTAAAAGCGGGACCGAGGGCGATGATTGGCTGCTATGGAGGTGCGGCTCTTACGCTGATGGCTGAGGTGGAGGCGTGGCCCTCTCGGAAGCGATCATTGGCTGGAGGTATGTGATGCTGAAAATCGTCTCCCAGGTTGAATTAACGCCTAGGCTTCATATTGTCTGGAACCAAATAACTCCACAAGTTAATGTCTGATATTTCACCCACAAAGCTTTGATTGGCATCAAAGTATGTGTCCTGCCCGATGATCACTCTGCCCCCACTGCGGACGGTGTGCCTTTTCTTGTAGATTTAGGTCAGACTCTTCTTGCCGTTCACGAAGACAGTGGTGGCGCCAGAACTGGACTCCCAGGTGACGCACAGGTGAGTCTCCATCGGGCCGAGAGCCGGCACCGTGAAGAGCACAGGTTCGTCGCTACTCCTCAGGTACAGGCCGATTCTGAAGGGGGAAGAAACAAAGGGTTTGACCAGACAGAAGTTGATGACAAGATACTTTTATGTTGCCCATTTATTCAAAGCTCAGGTATAATATGAGATCACACTACCTCCAGTTCATCTTTTTTCTCAGAACATTCGTTCTGGTGGACATTCGTGTTGTTTGTGACATACCTGCCATATCTGACTCCCTCCACAGGTTGAGCTCGTCATTGTTCCACGTCCTGTAGGCGAACAGAATGATCTTCCGCTGCCGTTGGGGCAGCTCAGTGGCGACTCGCAGACACAGCGTGAAGGAGCTCAGGTCCAGAGGCTTCAGAGGCGTCAGCTCCACATATTTCTCAGATGATGATGGAAATGATTCAGAGCTGAAGATCAGGGTGCCCACATTCGTGTCCACTACAGGCAAGCGCGGACCTAGAAAAAAAATCACGGGGTGGCAAGCAGGGTCAGGGATCATTTCTGGGGTGGCAACACATTTTACAATGTCGAATGTTCAACAGTCAGACCCCGAATCACAGAAAACACAATGGACAGGTGGTGTGACTTGGTCTGGAGAACAAAAGCTTCTTTCAGCCACTAATTAACATTAGTCTGGTACTTTCCACACTTTCCATTGGCTCAGCATGGAATGACCTGCATCAATAAATCTAAATCTGATACTGTATTAATCTCTGTAGAGAAATTAGATCTCTGCATTTGACCCATGCTCAGTATCGCATTGGGCGACCTGTAGGAGCAGTGAGCTGCCAGCATTGGCCGGCACTCGGGGACCCATCTCCATGATGTGGAGCCAGGCTGGTGGTCAGAAACACCTGGCTGGAGGATTAACCTTTTGCACATGTTTTTTATAACCTACCAAATACGCAGACACGGGGAGAACATGCAAACTCCACACAGAAAGGCCCCGTCCAGGTGGGAATCGAACCCGGGACTTCAAGCTGTGAGGCACGAGCACTAACCGCTGCGCCACCGTGTCCTATACAGAACTGTTACAATTCAATAAGATGCTGGAGACAGAGACATTACATTTCCATGCGTTAGAGACACCGTTAGGAAGTCAGGGAGACCTTTCCAACACCAATACTTACAAAGGGTTTTCACATACAGGTGATAGCCCAGTAGGCAGTAGCAATGTGTTTTTTTCATCTGTATTGCGTTTGGAGACTGATTGCAGGAAGATGATCTTTGGGAAATGCAACAATAAGGTTTATCCCAAAGAAAATCATACATATGAAACTTTCAAGCATCAAAAACATTTTCCATTACACGTTCATTTAAGTTATTTATCTGGCTATTTTGCTGACCTCTAATCTGTTTCATTTGTACATTAATTACATGCTACATTCACAAAAAAAGATTGGAAAGGAAAATCCAAATTTGTTACAATAATGATGCATTTTCTGACTCCGACCACACCACTACAGTCTGCAGATGAACAGATTAAGGCATGACAGAATGCCTTAAGATGCTGCTCTTTTCATATTGCACTTACTTGATGTCGATGTTTTTGCTGACGAAAAATGCAGGAGAGCAAGGTAGTTCTTTAAGCCTTTATTAACTCAAAAGGACAGCGTGATGACAGTTGCAGGAAAGTCAGCAAATTTGACAGAACAACCAGTTTCTATACCACAGGGACTAGTTTAATTTTAGGAGCCCTTCTTCCTGCACAGATGGCATGTACTGTATACAGCTATAAGTAAACGACTGCATAAAAATTACAATCAGTTTCCATTGACCTCACACATTTGTAGTAATAAGCTTAACGTCTCCAGTGATTGGCAAGTCAACCTCGCCCCAGTTAATAACATCACCACGTTGTTGAGTCGTATAAACAGTTAACATTTCCTTTATAGAACTGTGTGGAAGCACAGAGCTCCACAAGTTAATGTCCGATATTTCACCCACAAAGCTTTGCTTGGCGTCAAAGTCACCAAGTAATGAGTCTGGGTCCTGCCCGATGATCACTCTGCCCCCACTGCTGACTGTGTGGTATTTCTTGTAGATTTTGGTCAGACTCTTCTTGCCGTCCACGAAGACAGCGGTGGCGCCAGAACTGGACTCCCAGGTGACGCACAGGTGAGTCTGCATCGGGCCGAGAGCCGGCACCGTGAATTTTGCACCTTCGTCGCTACTCCTCAGGTACAGGCCGATTCTGAGGAAAGAAGAAACAAAGGGTTTGACCAGACAGAAGCTGATGACAAGATACTTTTATGTTGCCAATTTATTCAAAGCTCAGGTATAATACAAGATCACGCTATCCCCAATTCAGGTGGACATTTGTGTTGTTTATGACAGACCTGCCGTCTGACAATCTCCACAGGTTGAGCTCGTCATGGTCCTGGATCCTGTAGGCGAACAGAATGATCTCCCGCTTCCGTTGGGGCAGCTCAGTGGCGACTCGCAGACACAGCGTGAAGGAGCTCAGATCCAGAGGCTTCAGAGGAGTGAGCTCCACATAATTCTGTGATGATTCAGAGCTGAAGATCAGGGTGCGCACACTCATCTCCTCTACAGGACAGACATGAAGGTTAGACTCCTCTCCTGCATGGTGAATGTGGGTGGTGTCTTGCTCAAGGACATCATAAAAACCATAACCATCATAATGTTTGTATTAGATGTTGCTGAAGTTTAGATTCTACAACAAAGAACAGGAAAAGTGTCTTACGAGCCACGGAGGCAGCACAGAAGAGGAGCAAAGCTGACAACTTCATTTTGTCTGAAATAAAAAGAAATAAATCAGAAAAATAACTTTGACATAACTAGAGTTAAGTAGTAGCAGGTAGAATATTAGAACACATCTCTAATCTGTAGTTTCTTTTGAACATTGATTATATGCTACATTCACAAGAATCAATATCAAAGAGGAAAATCCAAATTTGTTACAATAGTGATTATTTAGTTTTCTCGCTCCAACCACACCACAAAAATCAGCAAATTAACACATTAAAGAAAAACAGAATGCCCTGAGACGCTGCAATGCTAGTGCTACTCTTTTCAAATTGCACTTACTCGTACTGTGTGTATTTTGCTGTTTAGCTGTGATCTTACCTTCAGACCAATGCGAAATCCTCCTGAAAAACATTGATAAACTCCTGTAATTTATAGAACCTCTGATCTAGTGGACTGTGGACCACAGATATCACTGTTTGCAGAAGAAATCAAACCAGGTCAAGTTTACAATCCAAATTAAGGGTTTCCAAACCTTTTTCATACATAATGACATTAGTGGTCGACTTTTGGGGATTTTTATTGGCCAATGCCGATTTTTTTTGGCCGATTTTTTCAAAATGTCTGGTCTATAATCCTGTATTAACATAAATACTTGGCTGGGGCCGAAACACACAAAAAGTCTTTAGGTAGACAAAATATTGATTGGACTATTTTCTATTATTTGATGTGCCTTTAAATATACTGCACATTACCTTGACACATTTTTAAAAGCTTTCAGAGGTTTTCATTCGACTTCTATGTTTTAAAGTTATAAATACACTCAAAGGCCAGAAACTCAATGGGTCAGATCTTGTGACTGGCGCAGTCCGTGCGCAACTCTAAACGCAACATAGTACACGCGCAATCTTGCATGTGGCGCAGGGTTTGCTGCGCCACTAGGGAGAGGGCGTTTTTTTAAGAAAAAGAGGCCGACTGAGGCGTGGTTCATTACACATTATGTTCCTCGACGTCAAATTGAAAACAAAAGCAAAATTGCCTTGAAAAGTCTGTTTGAGCGTAGGTTACGCACGGGTTTACGTTGATACTGTAGATCAACGTTGTTAGGGACCAAGCAGTGAGATAATGAGACAAAGGCTTCAAATCTCAAAAAAAGGCACTTTATTGGCCACAACAAACATAGGCCGATAAAAGAGGTCAACTTAATGTAACTTTACAAAAATAGAATGTGCAAAGGAAACTAAATAACACAAACAAACTGACCTCCTCAAATGAGACAAAAGGCAACTTATATACAGCTTGGACCATACCAAAACATAATGAGCAGAAACACAGGGGAGAAACAAACAAAAGTAAAGGACAAACAAAGCCCCCTTAACCCCAGTCCCCCTCTGCAGTGGTCTGGTCCTCATAAGGCTGCCTACAGCTCTCTCCAGGCCCGCCCCTCGCCACTGCTCAGTTCTTAAAGGGACAGAGAACAACATTAGGTCCAATCTCATATAAACTGGTTACCTCTGTGTGGCTGGGCCATCACAAACGCGCACACCCCCAACACCAAAACAACAACAGTTTTCCATAAATAAACCACACATGCCTTCAAGAGCCACAACACCAGGTCTAATCTGAGTTTTAAGGAGACATTTCCATCGTGTGTCAGTCTTTACCTCCTGATGATGCTCCGTGTGTAGCCACAGCTCAGTCCAAAAGGAAGACGCGCATTTTACAGGACGCAGAGCAACTTTTATTTTTCAGCCGCTCCAAGAATCCTGCAGCTTTAGCGCAAATGTTCCAATACGCTACAGTTTTCTTGCAACTACTGCATGACTCTGCAACTCCTCCACAGCCGATATGACAGTTTCTGATCAATTAAATCCTGTACATTTCGTAACTTTGCGCATTCGAACGGTGTCCAACGCGAGGCTGCTGCTTCTCTGTCCCGCCCGCTCAGCTACGATCTGCAGTGAGCGGCTGCAGCAGCGGAGGGACAGTTTTATTTCTTTAATCTTTATTAAACATTGCGCGCTGCATCATGCATGTTACGTGTTTACAAGAGAACCCCTCCCTGCAAACCACCGCCTTCCGCAGGTCTGGGGAAAGCATGGGGAGGGGGCGGCACCACAACATCACAATGCGAGTCTGTCCCCCCCTCCTGTCCTGCCCACTTTTTGCGCCAGTTATGACACTGAAGATTGCAAGGAGCGCCACCCGTCTGGGTACTACTGCCTGCGCTATGAACCACAAGATCTGGCCCAATGTGTCTTTGTAATGAGCTCATGTTGGTTAATAATTCATGTATTATTAATTCATGACACAGTGACCTCCATCAGACTGGACTTTTCATCTGTCCCACTTTATGTTTCTGTAACAGTGGTTTCTCTGCAGCTGCTTTAGGTTCAGCATTTGAATATTTCCTCTTCCACAGACTCATCAGTGCAACATACTGACCAGTGTCCTGTCTGTTCGTAACTTAACTTTGTGCTCGATATCGTGAGCAAATGAGCGCATTATGACGCTTTGGGAAAGAGATGGAGCTTGAGGGTTCTGCGCAGTATCCGGGACCGAGATGTCTGATGTATTTCCTGGGATCTGCTGGAGCCACTCCTCCAGTTTGGGAGTCAATGCCTCGAGTGCCCCAACGACCACGGGCAACACTGATGCCTTCACCCTCCAGGCGCTCTCCAGCTCTTCTCTGAGCCTCTGGTATTTCTCTAGTTTTTCCTGATGTTGAAGTCGCTTGGTATTGCTATGTCGACCACAACGGCTTTCCTCTGCTCTTTGTCCACCACCACAATGTCCGGTTGGTTCGCCGTTACCATTCTGTCCGTCTGTATCTGGAAGTCCCACAGGATCTTGGCTCGGTCATTCTCTACCACCTTTGAAATTAACCTGTTTCCAGTCAATAATGTCACAAGGACGAGTTGAAGAAAGACTTTGAGTCGCCATTTGCTTTATAAAACTGTCTGAACTGCCCGATGAGCACTGTGCCCCCACTGCTGACTGTGTGGTTTTTCTTGTAGATTTTGGTGAGACTCTTTTTGCCGTCCACGAAGACAGTGGTGGCGCCAGAACTGGACTCCCAGGTGACGCACAGGTGAGTCTGCATCGGGCCGAGAGCCGGCACCGTGAATAATGCGCCTTCGCTACTCCTCAGGTACGGGCCGATTCTGAGGAGGGAAGAAACAAGGAGTTTGAAGCTGTGGCCTAAGCTGTTTTACACCTGTGGGACGTGTAAGTGTCATTTTGTCTGTTTGTACAACCATTTTAACTTAATCCTTAATATGCTAAAACCTATTTTATTGTTTGTTCACAGGGGACCTATGTTTACCTTTTTTTGTAATGTTTCGGAGCTCAAAATAAACTCTGAAAAAGACATCCGATTCTCCCTGGTCATTCCGAGGGGGCAACAATACTCCTCAGGTACAGGCCGATTCTGAGGAGGGAACAAACAAGGTGTAGCCCACATGAAACAATGGGCTACTAGACCAGTACATGTTGTCTAAGCTGCAATTGCACTAGTTGTCCACTAGAGTGTGCCACAGCGCCTCAAATAACTTAAGCCTCACCCATGCGGTCATTTAGCCCTTTTCCACTAAGCTGGTGCCTGTGCTGGTTCTGGGCCAGTTCCAGTTTCAGAACCGGTTCTTTTTCGTTTTCCACTGAAAAAACACTGGTTCTTGGTTCCAAAATCTGGTGCCGGTTGGGAACCAGTTAAAAGCTGGACCAAGAAACGAGCACCAGTAATGCCAGCAGCTGGAGGCGTGGCTCTCTCCTCCAACAAACAATCAATGTTAGTTAGTTTGTGCTTAGAACTTCCTGGAGAAGCCAAAACAGTCTCTGTGGAGGAAACTGTTGTTCTGCTTTATGCTCTTCAGCTAAAACAAGAGTTAGAAAGAAGAAATCAAAATGTTAATGGCTGCTGTGACTGAAACATAAACTTATTTTTCTGTATTTTATAACCAGAAGTGGCTGCAGTAAGATGTTACTATCCATGTTTGATGTTGACTTCCCAAAGCGTTGCCATGACAATGGGCGCAGCTCTCATTTTGGTGGAAAACCAAGTCAGTATGGAACCAACCCGGCACCAGAACCAGCTCTGAACCAGCCCAGAACCAACACCTTGGTGGAAAAGCCCTAAGAGTCACTTCCCTCGAAGCACGCTCCTCGTGTGTCTGATCGAACGGAGCGAGCTAAAGGTACAAGTCTGTGTGCTGCAGAAGTGACTCCTTTGAAAAGTCTATGAAGAAAACCCCAACTGGTTTGATGGTGAGCCCTGAAAAGTGATGGCGAGCCCAGCCCATGATCCATGCAGGCGAGTGTGATGGTGTGGCCAGCCAGACGCATTCCGCTGCAGAAGAACCGAGACTGGACCCGACCCATTGGATTGAGATAAGACTGAAACATTGGTCACAACACTACCCGGGTAGCAACGTTGCAACCAAACCTTAGAACCAAACAAGCTGAACTTTGCACATTTTTGGGGGGAAAAGAGCTCTATTTTTTTTCTTTGTTTATTTTATTGTATACACCTTGTATCTGTTAATGTGGTTGCCATATTGGTTGAGCAATAAACCACAGGTTGTCCATCTTTTCTTAAATCTTGGCAAATCATTCCAATCTCTCTCTTGGACGTACCTAGCAGATGTTAGTGCTTCTCATACTGGTCCACTCTAAGGGCGCTACACAAAGGGGTTTGACCAGACAGAAGCTGATGACAAGATACTTTTACCAATTTATCTTTGAATAAATTGTTTGGAGACTGATTGCAGGAAGATGGTCTTTGGGAAATGCAACAATAAGGTTTATCCCAAAGAAAATCATACATATGAAACTTTCAAGCATCAAAAACATTTTCCATTACACTTTCATTTAAGTTATTTATCTGGCTATTTTGCTGACCTCTAATCTGTTGTTTCATTTGTACATTAATTATATGCTACATTCACAAAAAAGATTGGACAGGAAAATCCAAATTTGTTACAATAATGATGCACTTTCTGACTCCGACCACACCACTACAGTCTGCAGATGAACAGATTAAGGCATGACAGAATGCCTTAAGATGCTGCTCTTTTCATATTGCACTTACTTGATGTCGATGTTTTTGCTGACAAAAAATGCAGGAGAGCAAAGTAGTTCTTAAAGCCTTTATTAACTCAAAAGGACAGTGTGATGACAGTTGCAGGAAAGTCAGCAAATTTGACAGATCAACCAGTTTCTATACCACAGGGACTAGTTTAATTTTATGAGCCCTTCTTCCTGCACTGATGGCATGTACTGTATACAGCTATAAGTAAACGACTGCATAAAAATTACAATCAGTTTCCATTGACCTCACACATTTGTAGTAATAAGCTTAACGTCTCCAGTGATTGGCAAGTCAACCTCGCCCCAGTTAATAACATCACCACGTTGTGGAGTCGTATAAACAGTTAACATTTCCTTTATAGAACTGTGTGGAAGCACAGAGCTCCACAAGTTAATGTCCGATATTTCACCCACAAAGCTTTGCTTGGCGTCAAAGTCACCAAGTAATGTGTCTGGGTCCTGCCCGATGACCACTCTGCCCCCACTGCTGACTGTGTGGTATTTCTTGTAGATTTTGGTCAGACTCTTCTTGCCGTCCACGAAGACAGCGGTGGCGCCAGAACTGGACTCCCAGGTGACGCACAGGTGAGTCTGCATCGGGCCGAGAGCCGGCACCGTGAAGAGCAAGGGTTCGCTGCTAGTCCTCAGGTACAGGCCGATTCTGAGGAGGGAAGAAACAAAGGGTTTGACCAGACGGAAGCCGATGACAAGATGCTTTTATGTTGCCAATTTATTCAAAGCTCAGGTACAATACGAGATCACTCTATCCCCAATTCATCATTTTTTTTTCTCAGAACAGGTGGACATTCGTGTTGTTTTTGACATACCTGCCGTCAGACTCCCTCCACAGGTTGAGCTCATCACGGTCCTGCGTCCTGTAGGCGAACAGAATGAACTCCCGCTTCCATTGTGGCAGCTCAGTGGCAACTCGCAGACACAGCGTGAAGGAGCTCAGATCCAGAGGCTTCTGAGGAGTCAGCTCCACAAAATTCCGTGACGATTCAGAGCTGAAGATCAGGGTGCGCACACTCAGCTCCTCTACAGGACAGACATGAAGGTTAGACTCCTCTCCTGCATGGTGAATGTGGGTGGTGTCTTGCTCAAGGACATCATAAAAACCATAACCATCATAATGTTTGTGTTAGATGTTGCTGAAGTTTAGATTCTACAACAAAGAACAGGAAAAGTGTCTTACGAGCCACGGAGGCAGCACAGAAGAGGAGCAAAGCTGACAACTTCATTTTGTCTGAAAGAAATAAATCAGAAAAACCAACGTAATTTAGCTTTGACATAAATAGAGTTTAGTTGTAGCAGTGAAAGAAAGACAGAATTTAATAAAACACTGCAATGCTAGTGCTGCTCTTCTCAAATTGCACTTAATTGTGAGTATTTTGCTGTGATCTTACCTTCAGACCAATGCGAAATGAAAATCTTCTTTAAGCTCCTGTATTTATAGCACCTCTGATCTAGTGGACTGTGGACCACATGCATCACTGTTTGCAGGAGAAATCAAACAGGTCAAGTTTAAGATAAGATAAGATAAGATAAGATAAGATAAGATAAGCCTTTATTGATCTCACAATGGAGAAATTCAATCCATATTAGGGGTGTCCAAACTTTTTTCAAACAGCCCTCGATGCCCATTATTAACAACCGGAAAAATGTTCCCTCATTCTTGCAACAATGACTTTATTTATGATAAATAGATAAATCACATGTTTCAAGGCACAGCACTGTGTTGACATTAGAGGTCCACCGATGCTGATTTTCTTGGCCGATTATCCATATGTCTGGTCTATAATCCTAAAAAACAGGGGTCTCAAACTCATTTGGTCTGGGGGCTGCGACAGACAAAGCCTTTTATATTAAGTCAATTATGATTTAGCAACTTTTTATTGTTTGATATAATATAACTTAAATAGACTGTACATTACCTATCTGCACGTTTAAGCTTCTAGAGGTTTCCAACATTTGCTGAGCTTCTAAATTTGAAATTACAGACTTAGACAATTAGTTTTTATGTAATTAATCCCATTTTGGTTCCGGGCATCAGTGATCTTTCAGGGGTCAGGTCCAGTTTCTGTCTGTGAGCCATTTAAAGAAATGCAAAATGTACAACAAATGTCATTTTAATTTAGTGTAGGAAAGCCCAACCAGGGACTGGAGCTGATCATGAGCACCAGCAAAAAGCATCAGCTACAAACTTGTTGTACTGTTTTCATTTTCAATGACCCTGTCAGATAATAAATACATCAATGAATGTGTCGACTTGGACACTTTTCCAGACTCTGGTGTGTCTGAAATCAGCGAGATTCACCAATAATGTGGAGTCACTGACCTCAGGCCTTTGTGTGACCGACAGTGAACTGATGGTGCCTCATGGGAAACGTAGTTCTAATGTGTTTAATGCAATTTACCAGCGGGCCGCATGTAATACAAATAAGTAATTATCTCGCGGGCCGCAATTTGGCCCCCGGGCCGCATGTCTGAGACGCCTGCTATAAAGCCTTTAGATATAGCCGATCTTGTAAACTAGTGGTGCAGGTCCTACAGGTGAAACTCAGAAAATTACAATATCGTTAAAAAGTAAATGAATTTCTTTCATTCAACTGAAACTGTGAACCAGACTGTATATATAGAGCTAATATATGATAAATTTATTACATACAAAGTGAGATATGTGTGGCCTTTATTTGTTATAATTTGGATTATTATGGCTCAGCTTGCAAAAACCCCAAATTAGAATATTTTGAATACGGACTGTAAGCCTAATCATCAAAATTATAACAAATAAAGGCCACAGATATCTCACTTTGCATGTAATGAGTCTATATCATACATTAGTTTCACATTTTAAGTTGAATTATAGACACAAATGAACTTTTGAACGATATTCTAATTTTCCGAGTTTCACCTGTACATGACTCTGCATAAGTACATTTATATACAGTAGCTCACATTGGTCTGCATAATTCGAAATGTTCACCTGTACCTGTACATACTGAGATATGTTCTTACCTGAGCTTAGACAAGTTGATGCGTGGCTGGTCTTCACCCCGTTTGGAGCTATAGGAATATACTGGGACGGGGCGGACTGGGACTGAAAAACAGCCCTGGACTCTGACCAGCCTGGCACAAATTAGCGAATTGTGCACTTCCACAAATACATATTTTAACCTCTTACCACCCGCCTAAACAGTAACGAGTGCATTTTCCCTAGTTCGGCTTTTTATTATTATTTTTTTGATCGGTATCATCAGCAAAAAGAACGGGAAAGTTGGTCGTAGAAACAGAAGCAAAATCTTTAATATAAAAAATAAATAATAATGGTCCCAAAATTGAACCTTGTGGCACACCATACACCACGGAATTCCTTTTAGATTCATCTTATATGTTTATACTGGGCTTTACCCAAATCTAAAAGCTTTTCGACTGGAGATCAACAATGCAACGCCTCATTTGAAAGCTAAGACCTACAAAAGTGATGGAAACTTTTCGTCACGTCGCTACATTTTTGTCATATTTTTGTTGTTTTTAAAAAAAAAATCATCATTTTTTTGAGCGTGTTTTTCTCACGTTTTTTGTTGACTTTTCATCCTCTTTTTCTCGCTATTTTGATGCTTTTCTTTTTAGCTTTTAGATTTGGGTAAAGCTCGGTTGAGGCGGGACTGGTGGCCCTAGAGCCAGTGGCCCTTCTGTGTTCTTCCAGACTGGACATATGGCCAGTCCGCCACTGTACTGGGAGAGGCATCATCTTTGGTCTTTTTGCGTGGCTGAGGGCACACAGTTCTTCCACACCGTGATATGTTCTTACCTGAGCTTAGACGAGTTGATGCGGACCTGTCTGGTCTTTGTGTGTACCCGTGGAAGAGTGTGGTAGCTTCCAACTTCACCCCCGTTTGGAGCTATAGGAATACATTGGGAGAGGCTAAATGCTTACAACATCTTTGGTCGATATGCATAACTGAGGGCACACACAAAGACCAGACAGGTACGCATCAACTCGTCTAAGCTCAGGTAAGAACATATCTCAGTATGGAAAAATGGTGGCCTGTTCCATTAAATAAGCCGCGTCCTCAGGTGACAAGCTTTCTACGAACTTTTATTTTTTAACCTTGACAGCGGTTCATTCAATAAAATCACAAATGAAGTAAGATGTTCGTCCTCTCGTAATGTTTTCCAAATATTTCACAAAAGCCGTGATTTAATGATTATAAATTACAATATTAACATCGATGAGGGATTTAAATGAAACAGTTGTGGAAGTGGTGAAATACAAAATACCATATTAGAAACATACATTGCCCTCCACTATATTGGCATCATTCAACAATATTACCAAAAGAAAAGGTACTGGAATGGTATTATTTGCATCCATAACTAATTCAACAAATTCAAATCTGCCTGACATTTACTTAACTAAAACTAAAAAGATTACGATTAAAACTTGTGGATTAGTGGAGGGCAAATGTCCTGAGATCCAGTGCGTTTCAAGTTTAATTATTTGTTGGATTTCGGAAGCTTTTTTGTTGTCAGGGGAAAACGTCTCTCGGCAGGTGGAAGTCCTTGAAAGTGTAGAAGGAAATGTCTCCGTGGTCCACAGCGGCGAACACCAGCGGCACCTCCGGACTCTGAGAGGACAACTGCTTCAGGGCGCTGAGGTCTGGGACAGGGCCATCGAAACTACAGCAGCAACAGAGAGAGAGAGAGGAGAAAGAAGGAAGAGATGGAGAATACAGGGAGAAGGAGGGAGATCGAGAAAATTAATCACTTTGTAGATGATTTTCACTGACATCACTCGGAGGGCCGTTACCATAGTGATAAACTTATAGCCACAGAGCTGCTGGCAGTTTTTACACGCTTAACAACTCCTGAGAAAATACAATATGGAGTAAACCTGCGGCTAGTCTGAAAAGGCTAATACCGTAAATTCTGTGATACTGGCCTGTATTCCATTACCGGCCGGGTCTCTAACAGTGGCCGGGTTCGCAGCTCACGCCGATCGTATTTTGAGGCGTGAAACGTACCTGCACACGGAGCAGCTGGACATGCTTTGAAGACGCGATGGTGACTTTATTAAAACCCTGGAGGGTCACACAACATTTGTTGCTTGCCCTGTTTCCAAATATAGTCACAGGAGGTTTGAAAAGTGGCTAAATCTGTGTCAAAGTTACGCTCGGATCAGCTCCTCCGCAGCGTCCCCCCTCGGCCCAGGTTCCCGTTTGTTTACTTCCTGCACGCGAGTTATCATTTACACGAGTATGAGACAAATTCCTAACATGGGGAATATTTCTACCGCTATAGTTTCTAATGAAAGCCCCGGCCTGTTTTAGAGACCGGCTTTAATTTGCCTCTGCCAGCGTCTCGTCTTCTCTTGGGTCTGTTTTATGATCGATCACAAACAAAAACGCTCCGTCTAAACTCGCCTTTTACACAAGATAACAACAAATAATCCAAGTTTGCGGTAAAAACGAAGGTAGAGAAATCTGACATTGATGTGAACGTTCCGCTAACAGCAACGAAACGCTGCCTGTTGTCCCTACAAAATAAAAGGCGTCAATGTTCCAGCCGCTGGGAGAGTGTTTGAAATGGTAATTAATAAATGAACCCAATATAATAGATTCAAATGGACACAAATTTCATTTTTTCTTCATTTTCCTGGTCGTCTGTTTTGCACAAATAGAAATAAAGGCCTGTCTCTTATATTGGCCCGGTTCCAGTAAAGGCCTGGTCCTTGATGCGCTTGAGTAAATAAAGGCCCCGGCCTATATTAGAGAATTTACGGTAATCGGAATACTCAAGCACATGTAAACGTACTCATACATATGTTTAAAAGCCAAACCAAAACCAAGCTGTATAAAGCAGGCTAATATCTAATTTACCTATTCAAAAGCGTTTCCTGTTTACTCACATATTATCGTCTTATAGTGATTACATTACAGACCTTTGCTGATTGAATAGAGCGGAATCTCCCTTTTGTATTCGCCGATATCACTCTAGGCGTGACAGCTGTAAACAGGCCAGTCCACGAGGCTCTTTCCAATAAATATCTGGACTAGCTTTAATGACCCACACGCTAGAGCCAAACAAAGGTGGTGAAAAAAGTGTATTGAGTTGTTTACATAGCAAGGCCTCACCTGCAAACCACCATCCGCACATAGGGCCGGCCCGGGCTGCTCTTCTTAAAGCTGGACACCGAGTCGGGCTGAAAGACGCTGAAACTGATCCTCCAGTCGTCCGGCGGTCGTAGACTAAAAGCAAAAACATCTAATTATATATTAAACACACTTTGAGCGCAGAACGAGTGATGAATGATGGGCTTTGTCTGAATGCGAATGACAGTTTCATGTTCCAGAAGAAAATTTGAGAAGATAACGTATTGCAAGTTTTCTGCCATTTTATATTTTTATACAAGAATGACATTTTATGCATAAAAATGACATAAACATTGCCCTGTTTTTTGGGTTCAAAGCTCAATAAATCAGGCTTGGAATTATATATTAGAAAATATTGTTTTGTGCAAGACTGGAAGGTTTGGAGTCAAAGCTACTAAAGTGGAACAAAAGCCTAATTTTGAGAAAACCAGCCAAAGGGTTTAAGTCCATGAGCCAGGCCAGATATTGGCAACACCCAAAGAGCAAAGCCCATCAATGATTTTGTAATAGGTCCATATCTGACCTTTATATTTTGGTTTGATGGACTTTTCAGAGTTACAGCTTTATCATAGTTTTCAGCTCTTGAAGTGTAAAAGTCCATATTTTAGTTTAGGACATTTCCAGTCCATTAGATAATAATTCACACCATGGTATTTGGTATCATTGTAAAGAAGGCATTTTCATTTTTCGTTTTAGCTCAAATTCACTACTCTGTGACAAATGCCAAGGTAACCATAGCTCCTCAAACACTATAACGCTGAGACTTCCAGGGACATCACAGACACTCATGTCTGATATTGGGCAACTCTCCAGACATGAGGGTCCAGGAAATGTATAACATGTCAGTACTTTCTCAGCTTAAGACCCCACTATGAGTGAAGCATAAGAATGTCCACCTCATGTGAGCTTCTCCCATAGAAATAAGCCTATGGTTGGAACAGCTGGTGAGACCTTCTGTCCAGGACAGCTTGAATTACATTTATTAAAATTATAATTATTCTGTATCATATGAACTATATCCTAAACCCAAAATTGACTCTGATTTGGAAGAAAATGCAGCCAACATTTCCCGTTAATTACCACGTCGTTTGACAAACATAGACTTTGACCTTAATCCCGTAAACACAAAAAGTTATGGGAAAAGTTAGGCCTGACCGGCCGTGACACAAACGAGAAATGATGTGAATCAATGATGAGAATAAGGACGTCTGCAGCGCGATGTCGGAGTTATTTCCTGGATATCTCCGGCTCCCTCACAAACAAAGCGTCATAAAATAAGCTCCGCACTGGGCAAGTCTTGTGTTTTTAATACTTTGACATGAAAACCAAGGGATAAGGGAGAAAACTTGCAACAAATCTCCACATTGACCACTGCATGAAAAATAAATATTTTCCCCTGCCGTGTCTTGCCTTAAGCCAATATTTAGAACACAAGTGCAAATCATGATAGTAACGTGACTTTACCGCGAAGCTCCTTCCAGTAAATTGGTCGATTTGATGATGCTGATTTTCTCCAGTAGTTCTTCTGTAAAAGAAAACATGGTCAAACTTCTTTATTCTCACGATTAGTTACAAATATGTGGACCTTCCACCTGATTAGTGGAATCAACACCTCCATATAATTAGTCAAATAACAGATTCTAACACAATTACTATTGTTCCAAAAAAATATTTGGGCTTAGTCAGGGTACCAGGGTACTTGTCGATACCAATGTCAGTCCATTAGCCACAATGCAGTAAACCGCTGCTCAGGTACTCGCCTAAAAACAGAAGTATTGGCACCAAACAAACCTTTCTCCTGTGTCTCACCGTGGGGTAGGGTCTGAGCCGGGTCGTGCAAAGGCTTGACTTCTCTGTCCCAAAGATGAGCCGGACGACCCCCGACCTCTGACTTGCGTTTGGTCATGAGCTGCCGATACTCCGACCAAGTCCTGCAGCGCCGCACCTACACACAAAAAAACAATGTTATCAATGTTATCCAAATCACGTTACTCTATGGCATACTTTAGATACATTTCTTAACTCTAGCATTTAATTTAATTTAACTGCATGTAAGCCGCCATGTTTGTTCTGTGACATGAAGACATTTGTTTCTCTTATCGGTAACTCTTCCTGCCAATCATATGACATCCAAACTGACAATGACAAACACATTTCTACTCTATTCTAGTCACGATTGTCCAGGCTGATATACTCCACCTCCGGGTCCTTATTGACATCTTGTTTTCGCCAGTACTTTTCGTCCTCTTTCCTCTGGTCGCTGTGGGACATTCTGATCTCCTTCAGGTTCACCCTCCGCCTCCAGAGGGCGATGTCACACTGACCGACTGTCACGGACCCGGGAAGAAGAGACGGATCAGGCGCCGACAAAGAGGCGGCGTCTTTAGAATGAAAACGCAGGACTGTGGGTGGAAAAGAAAACTGTTTTTACCAACACAGACAGGCGCTTTTTGGGAAACTACGACAAAGCTGGATGAGGGATTTAGTAAAGGAACTTGGGGTGGCTTGTTAGGTCTGGGGTTGAGTGATATTGTTTGTGTTTAGTTTATAGATTTGTGAGAACATTTGATCTGTACCAGAGCCGACATCAGGAAAGTGGATGGAGCTGAAGTCCCATCGGCAGGATCCCGTCCTGGAGCTGGACTCTGAGGTTTTTGCTGATACATCTGCAGGAGACCACCACTCCTTATGTTTCACTTCCTGTTTGCACCCGGGCTCCTCCTCAGGCATTTCAGTCGGATGGCTGTAACACAAGCACACCACATTTCAACACTTTAAAGCAGTACTAAGTAACTCTTGCCCCTAGAGGCCATAAGCGCAACTGCAGGTGTCGTAGCAAGTTATGATTTTTTAACTTATTAATTGTCTTGGAGAGTAAATACTACGCTGACAGAAAAGGCGAAGGGAAAGAGTGATATTGTACATCCAATTATACAATGGAAACATTTTTTTTCACTCAAAAAATACTGTTTAAAGTGACGCTAGCCCGCAGTTAGCTTTGCCCGTTAGCCTGTTAGCTACTTCTTCGTGATTCTATTAGTGTAAATTGGTTGCTCCGGCCCGGTGGCAGCCAAGTTACAAACATGGTTTTCTGGCCAGAGACACCAGGCGGAGATGAAAGACCCTCCAATCATCCCATAAACACTTGTATTACCCCCACAGGGACTACAAAAAGGATTTATTAAGGTAAACATGTTACTTAGTTCTGCTGTAACTCAATCAATACTTTGGTGTGATTTGTTTTGATGACTCAATAAGTTGGTTTTATTAATATTTTAAGCAAAACTACAAAAGACAAAACAAAAAGACTCACCTTACAGACTTTTCTCCTTCGAGGTCCATTTGCTCCACTGTCGTTTCATCAGACGTTTTACTTTCACTGCACAGACAACACAGTCCCAATCAAAAACAAAATCGCTCATTAGTGATAGTTTTCCATTTCAAAAGGAAAACCCCAGTATATATGCTGGGACACAGACAAGTATATTAATAATGTAATGCAATGAAATGAACAAATGAAATGCTTTCATTATAGTAAAATTTTCTACATTGGAATTACAGCAACTATCAACACTGCACAAGAGTATGATGGTTTTACCTTGATGGAGAGGGGCTGCGCTTCCTCTTCTGCCCTCTGTCTTTGGACACAGGGAGGTTCAGCTGACGGGTGTAGGCTGTCGGCTCTGAACTGTGTGGAGAAAAGAAATGACTTAATGGTCTTTTACATGCATTTAACTAGAATAGTCCCATCAACATTCAAACCCTCTTTACTTGATCATTCAATGTGTACATTATTTTTTTCATTTTTTTTTATTTGTCCTTTATTCATCCAGGATAAAAATTAATTGAGATTAAAAATCTCTTTTTTAAGAGTGTCCTGGCCAAGATGCAGAGGAACAAGTTTACACACAAGTTACAATTGTGCAAAACATAATCACAAATAAACATTGCATAATTAAATCAAGATAATACACTCAGATAAAACAGCTACATGTAAAAGACTTTGCTTCTCGATTTTTAAAGTTCTTTTCACTGAAACGACAAGTGGTTTTAGTGCTGCATCAGAATCACGACCATTCCTATCAACTCAACTTCCACCACCAGCAGTAGTTGAAGTAGTAGTAAAAGTAGTAGTAGTAGTAGTTTAGCTCAAGTTTATTACCTGGGATTGAACCGGAGCACCACGTATCCCAGTCTCTTCAGGTGTCCATAAACCTGAGCACAGATTAAAAATGATTCCATAGTTCTCAGTGCATTCAGAGCCGCTATAAGTAAAGTAAATATAACTGGATTATAGAGGACTTCGCCAATACTTTACCAGATACTGATTAAAGGAGACGGAGTTCGCTGAGAGGAATTTCTCGTATCCGTCCTGAATTGAAAAAGGCAGGCCCTGATAAAACACCTGGACGCTCCCCTGTCAGAAACAACATTATAGGCACAGATCAGCTTTTAAGTTTGTTTTAATCCCTGAAAGCCAAATGTATCTTTTAAAGGTACCAGTGTTTAAGTTAAATTTGCACCTGTGGAGTTTAGGAGTTGTATGTAAAGTTAACATTTGACATTCATTACAATACATTATTATTTATCTGCTTTTCTATACATTTCTATACTATCTGTATTGCAGCCAAGCCCAGACCTTGGTCAGGGTGTACCTCAGCTGGAACAGAGTTCAGAAGTTCAATATACTCATATTTAAAACCACTCACACACTCCATCAGGAACAGGGCCTCTTCGGGGAGCAGGCATTGTTTTCCATTGGAGGAAAACCCCATCGTCTGCCAAAACTTTCCCTAAAGAACACAATTTCATTACTTCAGTTTACATTGAGACAATTAATTTACTTAATTTTAAAGTAAAGAATTTACAACTGTATTACTACCATTTATTTGTTTTGTATTATTTTGTTACTTACAGCAGGAGTCTGGAGCTCTATGATCTGCTCCTCAGGCATCCACACACCTTTCACTAAACTTCCTCTGCAGGGCACAAAATAAAAGTAATTTACAGAGAAATACAACAATAAAAGCAAAACTGGTGTCAAATACTTTGCTGTTCTCTTGTGTCTAAATCTGTTCTTCTCACATTGGTCTTCCTCTCGGCCTCCTGTTTCCGGACAGCTCTAACCTCAGCAGCATCCAACATGCATTATCCATCGTCTACACGTCAACCCTTGCTCAGTTTTGACAGTTATTTATCTTAATAACATATGCATGAAAGGATCACTCATTCCAATCAATACACCTTGATCGGATACTTCTGTGGGGTTGGGATCAACAAGTAGAACATATTTTTTCACTTACAAGCGCTCGACTCTTTCTTCTGATATTAAGTTCCAGTGTTCATCGAGGGCTTGTTCCAACCTCTGCTTCTGCTCCTCCGAACCATCCGGGATGAAGTCCTTCTGTCCTCTCACCGGGATCTTGTGGCTGCGATTACGAGCCGCAAAGAGCTCAGTCGGGCTGAAATTTGAAAGAAAGATAGATCATTCTTTAATCATTTTTAATAGCACAAAACTATGGGTTACTAACATGAGTAATTATGACAAAATATCTAATAATGCAGATAAGCTTGCGTTAAAGTCCTGAGATTTATCCTCATGCGAATGTAAGGATTTTTGAAGAAGAAGAAGAATGTTGGGTTAGTTTATGCTTTTATTACTCGTTAGTAACCTACTTTATATATATATAAAAAAGAAAAAAAAAAAGAAAAAAAGAATAGAATAAAAATGGTAAAATAATAGGTGCGTTTTTCATTGCTATTGTTTACCAATGATGCCTACATACAGAAAACGTTTACGTATTTCACATGTTGTTCACCCAAACACACAACGGAGGGCGACATACACACACAAATTCACTCTTACAATGCATCTCACATCCACAACAAGATGAAAAAGATATTAGTTTGGGTGACGTTTAATAAATAGCACAGTAGGGTAAGAAGGACCATGGATGTAACATACAAGGACATGAGTAAGGAGGAAGTGTCAGTAGCAGCAGCTAGCTCCACACAAGCTAGCTACACACCAAACAATGCCATTCCAGGTAATAACTAAACAGTGAAACTTAATTTTAAAACGGCGATACTGATGAATAATATATGCGGTGATTTATTTTGTTGGTTAAATGAGTCAAAGGAGCATTTTCGTACGTGAGAACCTCGCTGTAGGAGTTTGGTTGACAACGGCTTGTGTTTTGGTCCGCCATCTTGGACAGGTCAAAGGGAAAGGGGAGGAGCCCCGCTGGGTCCTAAAGCCAGACCTTTTCAGGCTCGAGCAGCTGCTTCAAAGATTGTTATCAATCTGAGGTAAAAATGTACGAAGGAGCATTGTAGTCAGTGAAAAAAAGAAGAAGTCTGTTTTAACGAGAAACGTTCTGTTTTAACGAGAAAAGTTCTGTTTTGACGAGAAAAGTTCTGTTTTAACGTGCAAAATAAATCCTGTTTTAACGAGAAAAGTTCTGTTTTGATGAGAAAAGTTCTGTTTTAACGTGCAAAATAAATCCTGTTTTAACGAGAAAAGTTCTGTTTTAACGAGAAAAGTTCTGTTTTAACGAGAAAAGTTCTGTTTTAACGTGCAAAATAAATCCTGTTTTTATGAGTAAAGTTTCTGTTTTTATGAGCAAAATAAATCCTGTTTTTACGAGAAAAGTTTCAGATTCAGAAAGTTTCTCAGATATCCCCACCATTGTTCAATGCGCTGGTTGTGGTTAGACTACTTGAACCAGTTATATAACATCTTTTGGCAAAATCGTCTGTATGTTCGTTTCTGAGGAAGTTTTGCATTTGCCCACAGTTCTCTGTGCCCAGATCCGAGCGTATTCGGGTGGCAGTACCTTTACGTGACAGCACCTCATTGATAAAGTATCCAGCGATTACTTTCGGATCACTACTCGTGGAATAGGCGTGTAACCATATTACCATTCGTGCAAAGCCATCCACTGCCCCGTTTATGCAGATTCCGTAGGGTTTAAGCTAAAGTAATCGCTGGATACTTTATCAATGAGGAGAAACGAACATACAGACGATTTTGCCAAAAGATGTTATATAACTGGTTCAAGTAGTCTAACCACAACCAGCGCATTGAACAATGGTGGGGATATCTGAGAAACTTTCTGTAATATCCTTGACATTAAAGGATGTGCAGAAATCAGATGGAGGATACATGTTGTGTTTAATGAACATTGGGGCAGCCATCAATACAACATACTGCTCTCATTCTAGCCTTGTAGAAGTGCGGCTTAACGAACCATGCCCCCTATAGGTCAGTGGAAACATAATACTCCCATCTATTAGGCTACACTTTCTGAATCTGAAACTTTTCTCGTAAAAACAGGATTTATTTTGCACGTTAAAACAGAAACTTTACTCGTAAAAACAGGATTTATTTTGCACGTTAAAACAGAAACTTTACTCGTAAAAACAGGATTTATTTTGCTCATAAAAACAGAAACTTTACTCGTAAAAACAGGATTTATTTTGCTCATAAAAACAGAAACTTTACTCGTAAAAACAGGATTTATTTTGCACGTTAAAACAGAACTTTTCTCGTTAAAACAGAACTTTTCTCGTTAAAACAGAACTTTTCTCGTTAAAACAGGATTTATTTTTCACGTTAAAACAGAACTTTTCTCGTCAAAACAGAACTTTTCTCGTTAAAACAGACTTTTTTTTTTTTTTCACTGACTACAATGCTCCTTCGTAAAAATGTATTTGTTTGTTTAAAATTCTAATAGTTCCATTGAATCACCTTAAAATGTAGAAAATGTGGTGGGACGTCCTTTCATTCGCTGAGATAACTTAATGTTAGTCTATCTATTTACTTACTTTTGTCGACTGGAATAGGACTATTTGGAAAGTTTAGTTTAGTTTAGTTATTTAGAAAAAAAAAAAAACAAGAAAAAAAACAAGCGACAGAGTACAATAAACATTAACCTCAAGGGTAGAGATGCATATTACCAGGTTATAGCTCAAGTGCTAATTTCCACCTGTAGTCACTGGGCAGGCTGATGTTATAGTAAAATACATGAAAACATCATGCATACATGGATAATGGTATTTACATTGACCAAGTTCATAACAGTAAAAGTAAATCTTCACATGCACAATGATCAGATAAAACACACACTCATACATCCGGTCATATGTGGGCGCAAGTTTGATTTGAGCCATTTCTGTGCCAGGCAGGAAAAATGTATATATTAAAAACAAAGTTGTTCAAGTTTGATTTATGTGGTGCAGTGATTATTACGGGGACTGAGAGACAGAATTAAAGAAACATAACTTATCACAAATCGAAATTACCAGTGTGGTGGTTGCAGTAGGAAGGACAATATCCTTTGCAAACACAAAATGTAAACATAGCCTGTCTCCATATGGTCTTATTATGATAAAAAAAAAAAAAACTCACGCATTCATAAAAGGACACGTGATAAAACTCTGAATTATAATAAGAGAGTTTACCTATTCAAGCTGTGTTATAGCAGTAGTTGTAGTGTAGATTTGTACGTGTTCTGAAATACATATGATTTTGTATTAATTTAGCAGTTCATGATTCAGTCTTCTTTCAGATGTTAAAGGTGCATGATGCAACTTTTTATGTGGAATTAAGTTGACATTTGTGTGTTTTTGATCTTGTACAGACCAGAAACCTACAAAACAATTGATCCTGGACCATTGTAGAGACCGCTATGGAAAGTAAAGACACCACGCTGACCACTCACACAGCCGCTGGATCACTACAAGGTCAGATACGCACAAATATCAACTTTTTTTTTTGCACAATGCACTTTTAATGATCCTGGACCTGCTTGATGTGTTCGAAGTAAACTGGATATTGATGATACAACACAAAAGCAAACAAATCTAATGACGATTGCAATACTTGTCTTGAAAGATATACATTTTTTAACCGCGTGTAGCTCTTGACAGACATATTATCCTCCTTTATTGTTTCAACCATTATAGTTTGTTTTTTTGTAGAGAGTAACCTGCTACTCCATACAAGGTCTTCGTTGCTTAATGCTGCTTTCAGTGTTAGCACACTCATTCTGTCATCAAATATCCATTATTCATTTCTGTCTCATAAGTTAGTCAAATATATAGATTGGTTCTTCCGGTGATTACATCTGTACAGTGTACACATCATAAATCTGTGGAAATTGGATTTCCTTCGGACAACAAAGAAATAACTTCCATTCATTTCCCCATAGACCTTAATATTATTCATATTAACAGTTAACCATAGAACACTATCGCTCAAATTCATAACATCATCACTAATGGCGGGTGATTTTTACCCGAGATAATACACCCGATGAAAAGTACTTGTCATCAATATCTATCAAAACATGACAATAAGTGACACATTTGAGTCGTGTTCTTTTATATTAAACTGTGTCTAATGAAGTGAAAGAAAAGCATCAAGAGAGGACCATCTAAAAATGCTCCAGAAAGGAATTTGGGAACAAAAAAATCCTAAAAAATAAAATAATGAAGATGGAAACATGTTTTTGCTCCACCCATTCCTGGGATATGTGAGACTTCTCTGGTGAAGGCTCAGTGTCCTCGACACAAACAGCCGCAGGAGAGAGAAACAAAATATGTCATATTTTGAATGGGTATAAATGACCAGCTGATAAAATAACTGTGTTCCTCACTTGCTGTGAGGCCTGAGACACTGAACTCTGCGACAGGAGCAAAGCTGTAGTTGAAGTCGCAAAATAAATGTAGCAGCCCTGAATGTCAACCTTGAAAGGGGGCAAGATTGCCTGATTAAATACACTAACCCTACCCTACCTTCCATCACTATCGCTGGGTGAAAATCACCTAAATATGTGTCTGTAGGAAAAAGTGTTTTTTGGATTAGGAAAACACCCAGGCCATCTAATATGTCAAAGACAAAGCTGAAGCCCAGAGACCCAGGACACTCAGATAAACCATCATAATGAAAATCACATAAATGTATTTGCTCGGGTGAAAACCACCCGACAATAGTGTTCTAGCTGATTGTCTGTGAAAACAAAACACACAATTCCACTTTTCTACATCTTACTACAAAAGTAACTTTATTTATTACCTTTTATTTTTTTTTCTTCAGGATTGTATGACCCAAAGCATGGGCTCTGTGGGCTTTAAACATTATGGGTTGGGTTTATGAAATTTTTAAAACACAACATTTATCAAATCTATATTTGAAGCATTTCACCATATTTTCATGTATTTGGTATTTTCTTCCTCAAACTTTGTTGTGTTCGCTGCCACATTGCTGACTAGCCTCTCTCCCACCTTTAAACTCCTTTTTGTTGGTGTTGTTGAGTGACATTGATCGGGAGCAGACGAGAGTATAATTTCAAGGTCAATTAGGCTACTGCTCTGAACTTTATTGATATTTAAAGGTCAGTTAAATGAGACGTCATCTGAAACTCTGCCTCGTGTTTGCCTTTTTCACAGGTGATGGGGTAGAGTGGTTCGCCCTCTCCTCTGTGTATTTACTCACTGACTCAACCCCCTTGACCACACACAGTAGAACTATAAGGTCCCTTGGAGAAATCGAGAGCATTTTCAAGTTGCAGAGGTTGAATATTAGGCGGATCGATCATGGCTGCGCTCAGAATTATAGCTCTGCTGACATTAATAGGTAAGACATTGAATATTAAATTCACTATATGGGCCAAGCGGCAAGCAAACGGTCGAAGTTAGTTTCCTCTGCAGAGTGACTGGGCCCTGCTTTACAAATAGGGTGCGGAGCTTGGTCACCTGGAGGAAGCTCAAAATGGAGTTGCCGGAAAAAAGCTAGGGAAACTTGGGCATTTGTTTAGGATGCGTCCTGGACATCCTGTCTCCTGCCCCCTCTCCCAAGAGGTATTTTGGGCGTATCACACAGGGAGGACCTGGGAACGTCTCCCTGCTTAGACTGGGTCCAGGACCTGGCCATGGATTTACCTTCTAGTTTTTTGGGCTTTAGGATTTTATGACCCAAAGCATTGGCTCTGGGGGCTTTAAACATTATGAAATGTTTTACATTTTCATGAACCTAATAATTATTTATCAAATAATTGTCGAAGCATTTCACCATATTTTCATGTATTTGGTATTTTCTTCCTCAAACCTTGTTGTGTTAGCTGTCACGTCGCTAAGTAGCATCTCTCACACCTTTAAACTTTTTGTGTTGTTGAGTGACATTGAGGACCATGGATTCGTGAAAGAAGATGTAAACCTACTGTAGGTTATTTCACTCAAACAGGGATTAACCCCCAACCAGGGGGCTAGGGTTAGTTAACCCTAATCAAGATATGATTAGGGTTAAGAACGGCAAATGCAATGTAAGTTGTGTTTCACCCCCACATATTTTTAGAAACTAGAAGGTCTTGGCTTTCAACTGAAGTATCGCACTGGCACATTGGCTGTGTAAGCTCTCCAGTCAATACACTTTGAGATTTGGATATAAATATTTGTTAACCCTAACCCTAATGTGGCCGTTAAGTGGTTAAGGACATTTCTGGTCCGGTGAAGGGCGCAGGTAAGAGATGCAAACAGGGTCAGGAAAGATTGGGCTGGATTTATTTGGACACTGTAATTGTTGGTCACCTCAAGATGGGATTGTGACTTTGTGACAAGACTATGTACTAAGTTTAATGTGTGTAACCCATTCCATTGTTGAGATAGGGAGGTGAGGCAAAATCTGACCATGTGATTGTGACTTTTTGATCAGGGTATGTAGCTACCACGTTCTGTGTAATGGTTTTTATTTCCCCTGCAGAATGTTGTGAATGTGAACACAACTGGCAATTCTGACCTTCAATATTTAACCATGAACTACAACCTTAGAGCAGCCTCAAAGCAGCTTTTAATGAAAACATAAATAAACAGTGCTGCTCATTCACATGTGTCTTAGCAATGAATAGAGAAGTGAACATGGAATCAACCTTTCCTTTATGACCTGACACCGCAAACAGAAGACGAGGGATGTTTGTTCATTGACTAATGCATTAATGTGCACTATGGGCTCAAACCACTGATCTATTGCATTTATCTGCTGTGTGGACTGAATAAATACACTCTTCTGTCCTTCAGTCTTTGCATGCTCTCTGTGACGTGTGTGTAATATTCTATCAAACAGTCATTATTTAAATACAACAACAAAAAAAACATATATACATACGTACATACATACTTACACACCCATAAACATATGTACTTACACATATATATACACACACACATATATATATGCCCATTTGCACGCACATGCACGTACACATGTATACACATATACACACATACAATACATATCCATTCAACCCAAGTTCATTTATGTTTAATAAGTTCATACCTATAAAGAGACTTAGTTTTAATTCTGATTTACTAATTTAACAGTTTGCTGGAAAGATTGCACAAAATTATATTCGAAAACAAACATTTCCTGGGTTCTGTTTCTACACAGAACTTTCAGGGAGTATTTCAAACAAGAGCACTTCTAAAGAAGTGTTATTCTATAAAATGGCTGAAAACTTATTTTAAAAATAAAGCAATTAAAAGTAATATAAAACACTTCTGTTACAGGCAATCTACACTCTGTACAAGTATATACAGCCTTTCATTTCCGTGTCTGTGTACATTGGAGTATGAATGAGAGAGTGAATGAGCGACCGGTGTAAAGCACTTTGGGCCTAATGAAGGTAGAAAAGTGCCATTTACCATCAAGACTTTGTGTTCCACCACCTCCCAAAGTCCACTTTAACCACTGGCCATGAGCAGTCAGACTGGAATAGTATATTTCGATGTTTTTTCCTCTTCAGGCTCGTGCCACTGCCAGCCTCCCAACTGCTCGTACTGGAGACTCTGGGATTATCTGAACCTCACCACTTCCAACACATTCGTGGCCAACATTCGTCCAGTTTTGTCCTGGAAAAGAGCCACCGTTGTGTCCATTGATATGCTCTTCTACGGCATTTTAAAAGTGGTCAGTGGTTCTAAATAAAACATAATACAGTAAAAACCCAGTCGCTGAACTGTTTATATCCATTGCGTGCGTTTTGCCTGACCATTGTTGTTTTATTTCAGGATGAGAAGTCTCAAACTGTTGAAGGAGCCACCTGGGTCATTGTGGTAATGACCAATTGTCATAGACCAATTTAATAATTATCTCTAATAGGCCTAATCAAAGCAAGGGGTTAAATTCACCCTTTCCCACTCACGTAAAAATACTATGGATCAATGAATGGATACTTTAGAGGCAACAAAGTTTAGGAGTTTTATTGAAAGACACAACAATAGTGATAAAGTATATATTTCCACATAACAGATTTCCACCCAACATAGTTTGATAGAGTTTATGAAATTATACTTAAAGCAGTACTAAGTAACGTGTTTACCTTAATAAATCCTCTCCGTAGTCCCTGTGCGGGTAATACAAGTGTTTATGGGATGATTGGAGGGTCTTTCATCTCCCCCTAGTGTCTGGCCAGAAAACCATGTTTGCAACTTGACTGCCACCGGTCCGGAGAAAGCAATACACACTAATGTAATCACGAAGAAGAAGCTAACATGCTAACGGGCAAAGCTAACTGCGGGCTAACGTCACTTTAAACAGTATTTACAGAAAAGTTTGAGTGAAAAAAAATATTTCCGTTGTATAATTGGATGCACTGTAACCCTCTCTCCCTTCGCCTTTCCTGTCGGCGTAGTATTTACTCTCCAAGACAATTAATAAGTTAAAAAATCGTAACTTTCTACTACACCTGCAGTTGCGCTTATGGTCTCTAGGGGGAAGAGTTACTTAGTACTGCTTTAAGCACCAAGCCAAAAACTAGAGGATAGAAGGAGCTAAAAGACAAACAATGAAGGTAAGCTATCGGTCTTCTGTTTACACGTGACACCTCTCGACACCCCATACGATTAACACAGTAAGGCAGGGGTAGGCAACGTCAGGCCCGGGGGCCAAATCCGGCCCTCCAGCACAGAACCTCTGGCCCCCAATATGATTTTGAGAAATATTATTATGCAGGTAAGGGATCAAATAACTGTTAAAGCACTCTAAAAATGTGAGAAATAGTGTCTTTATAAAGTGTATTTTTTAAATGTCTTTGCAGAACATCCCACTTGGTCATGTATAATGTAAAACAGTGATTCTCAACTGCTGGGTCGGGACTCAAAAGTGGGTTGCGAGCCTGTGGGGAACTTTTTTTTCAATATTTTCCATCTGAAACTACACAGAAACACTACATGGAGTCTGTTACAACTAATATTGGTTGTTTTGATCATAATTTCAGTCTTAAAAGCAAATCTACGGCTTGTTCAATAAAAACATGTGATAAATACAATATTTTATACGATATATGACAAATGACAGTTTTATTTGGTCGCAGCTTGTCATTAGTATCATTATGGCTCGCTTTGGGCTGAGGCTGATCAGCCTTCGTCTGACATGGTTGTACCCAATGTCAGACCACAATGGTAGATGGGTACCTTGCAGACAGATGAGCCACTGTCGTAAAAGAATCTCTTACCCTTTATCCCTCTTGTCCTATAAGCTAACTGCAAAGCTTGTTTCTGTGCAGAGTTGGGTCAATGACTTTTTGGTGTGGGATCCCTCAGAGTTCTGTGGCATCAACCTCATCACCGTCCCTCGTTCATTGGTCTGGATTCCCGACTTGCACATCGAAGAAGAGTAAGGCTCTCTCAAGTCTACGTGAATGGGTTAGTTATATGAAGCTATGGGCTCAGAACGATGGCAAAGTGGGTAACAGCACCCTTACCTCACCAGTGTTCAATTGCACAAGTGGGATTTTTATATATTGAAAAAGAAATCATAAAATACATACAATAATCCTTCCGCTTGGTAAACACAAGCATCTGGAGCTGGTTCACTGGGTTCACTGCGGTTGTTCTTGCCTGGTAAGTTGTCCCAGTAGCACTGAAGGATGGGTGAAATGCAGAAATTATGATTACCTAGGGACCTCAGGTCAAAGGTAAATATGACGTCCTCTGAGTTTCTATTCCCATGCGAATCTACCATGTCAGTAATTTGGAAGGTAAAAATTCCTCAAATTGTTACCATGGATAATTCTGCAAACTGCGACACCCCCGGGTTATTCTAATCTCGTGTGATTAGAGCTTTAAGTAGCTAGTAGTTAGTAGTAGTAGTTTTGTTTTGTAAAAGTAGGAGGCCCCTGCAGTAAGTGTAGCATGTTTTGCTTTAAAACCAATAATCAGGCCATCTCCAGTGTCTCAGACATCATTAGCATGTTCTCGTTATGTCTGGGTTGGATTTCACCATTGAAATTCTACATGCTGGGCCAATAAAATAACAGGGTTGATCTTGAAATATAAACCTCCTTCTCTACCTCTCTCCAGAGTATCAGACACCAGCAGCATCCAAAACGGTCCGTTTGTGAACCTACATGCGAATGGTCGCGCTACTGCCACCTACAGGCAGCTCCTAATCTTCACCTGCCAACTGGATGTCAAAATGTTCCCCTTCGACAAACAGAACTGCTCCATCACCTTCAGCTCCATGAGCTCAGACGGTTTGTTAAATAAAGCAGTTGTTTTTTGCCTATTGACGGGTGATACTGACACATACATATTTATCCTGACAATACTCTTAGGATTAGGAAAGGAAAGGAAGGAAAGGACTTTATTTGTATAGTGCCTTTCACAGATATTGTCACAAACCCTTTACATAGTTAGTTAGACCTTTAGTCTCACCTGTATTCAGAATCAGAATCAGAATCAGAATAGTTTTTATTGCCATTGTTTGTAAACAGGTTCACAAACTAGGATTTTTTCTTGATGAGACGTGCAACATTAAACATGAAAAACATATAACACAGAGTTTAGATAAAAATAAGCTATAAACTTTTAGTATTAAACCAAGTTGGGAATGTTGAGACTGAATGCTGTCAAAGGAAGCCTGCAGGTATTCAAAAACCTGGTCAATTGGAATATTTATCTGAATGCAGTTGTTGAACAGCAGTTATATGTAACCTTGAAAAAAGGACAGAGAGTGCAGGAAGACAGAGAGACGACTGAAGAGGACATGTATGGACATGGTGAAAGGTTAATGCCTGCACCACCTATCTGTATAATCGTCACTTGCAACATCCATAATAATCCTCTTTTATTCTCTTCCAGCTAAAGTCATGTTCCTGATGACCATGAGTAATGGCACACAGTTGACCAACTCCTCCAAGGAGGTCATACTCACTGAGGGCGAATGGGAGCTGACAAACATCACGGTCACCGAAGACAAGTCCCATGCCAACAAAACTCGCAGTAAACTGATGTACAATGTAAGCATTGAGAGTAAGCAAAACTAAATTCACAATTTGAACCTTGTATTTCCTATTATGATGGATAAAACCTGTTAATCCTGTTGTTTATTGCCAATCTTTCATCTTTTTGCCACTGTGTGTCACTTTAATTAATGTGTTTCCATGTGGATAGGCCCAGTAATGACAGCGAAATTTCATCAAACCAAGTTCATATTCCCTCGGCGCAGAGGAACCCACCAGGGCTGTCACTTCTCCCCAAATTATTCACGCTTGCATTGGAGCCATTAGCGGTGTCTATAAGAACCAATCCACATAGTATTTATGGAAGTAAACTGGAATTATCTTGTTAAGACCAAGGATTTTCACATTTCTTCAAGTTAGTGTCAGGATGATTATAATGTAATTTCATAATAACAAATCATGTAATTTTGTGACCCTTTGGGATATTAACCAACCATTAACTGCCTACAACTATAGACCCGTTTATGTAATAACAGCACATGATCACTACTGTTTGTTTTGCAGGTGATGGTGCGGCGCAGGCCGATGCTGTACGTCATAAACTTTATTGTCCCTTTGTTATTCTTCCTCATCCTGGATTTGGCCTCTTTCTTCATAAACGGGGCGGGTGGAGAAAAGCTGAGTTTCAAAGTGACCATCCTCCTGTCCATCTCAGTGCTGCTGCTCATCCTAAAGGATATGCTGCCCTCTACTGAGAAAACCATGCCGTGGATTGGTGAGTGTGGGGATGGAAGTCAACAGCTTCTGAATTCACTGAAAAGGTCGCTATTAGGAAATCAAATTACAAATAATATAAAAACATAATTACAAAGACTATTTAGGTAATTTTATATACTCTATAAAATCAATAACTAAATAATAGAAAACCTGCCATGTTATTTAACGATTACTAAAGGCATATGATTTTTCAATTAGTTTAACAAAACTGGTGACGTTTAATAAATGACGAAATCCAAAGTAACACAATCCAGAGATGACACACAGGGGTATAAATACACGAGATAAAGGGGCACAGGAGTAACACATCAGGGCGGGGCAGGCAATTAACACAAGGGAAGCAAAGCAAAATCACAAGGACAGAACACACATGTCAAAATAAAACACAGGACGAGACCAAAGACAACGTACAAAAATAGGGTAACAAAAGACGAATCATGACAAATACGTTGTAACTCTTATTTGAGTACTAAGTTCAACTGCCTGTATCCTTTGCTTGTTTGTAGCTAATTACGCTGTGGGAATCTTTGCTCTGGTGGGCATCAGCGTGTTGGAGGCCATGGCGGTCGGTTTCCTGCTCAGCTTTAAAAAAAAGGTGAAAGATGAACCACAAACCAGTTCAAAATGTGAGGAGGACTTTCAGCTGGAGAGAGACAACTTCAAAGGTGAGTTTAGGATACAACTGCTGCTACTACTACTTAGTTATCCTCTTTGTCCCCCTTGGAACATTTGGTGACAATATGTTGCTTCCACTTGGAGGCTACTTTTCTACTACTAGTATCTCTATGATTACTTCTACTACTACTACTACTACTACTACTACTACTACTACTACTACTACTACTACTACAACTACTACTACTACTACTACTACTACTACAACTACTACTACTTCTACTACTACTACAACTTGAAAAATGGATTGGTGCGTTCAGATCTAACAAGGATCCCGCAGCAGGTGCGGTATTGGCATTGTGCATGAACATGTGCAGGTAATGGCTTATGTGACAACACGCGCCAGCTGTTTACAGCGGGTAAATGCATTGTTGGGAGGAAGGCGTCCAGGAGAAGAACATTTGGGGGAAAAAAAGAATACAGATCATCGAATTTGGAGCCACGTAACCTCACCTCTACTGCATCATAAAGACAAAAAGCAGCCTGAAAACAGCTGTAAAAGCTTCATGACAACATTGCAGCTGCAGTTTGAAATGCCTTTTCTGACCAGCATGCTAACCAACATTTCCCCGGTTTGTCTTACTACTCGTGATGAATGTATAACATTTCTTTATTATGATTTTTGTTTAACATTAATATCATACACAAGGCCTACTTAACTTCATAAATGGAAAATACTGGGAAAAGCCTACATTTTAAAATAAAATAAAAATTTGCTTCGGGCCAGTTCAGAGACATAGTCCCACCAGTGTGTTCTGGGTCTTCCACGAGGTCCCAATAGGACATGCCTGGAACACCTCCCGAAGGTGGGAACGTAGATCGACCGGTAAATCGAGAGATTTGCCCCTCAACTCAGTTCCCTCTTCACCACAACAGTCCGATACAGCAACCACATCACTGCCACCAGCGCAACTATCCGTCTATCGATCTCAGGCTCCATCCAAGACCCTGAGATACGCAAACTCCTCCACTTGAGGCAAGGACTCTCCACCGACCTGAAGAGGGGAAGCCACCTTTTTCCAATGGAGAACCATGGCCTCGGATTTGAAAGTGCTGATCTATTTATTTATTTTTGGGTCGGGACAGTGTATGTTAATGAACATACATGGTACTCACGCTGGATTGTAGCCTCGGGCTAATTTGCATCCGTTGTCCCACATTCACACTCTCAAACACACTCTCATTCATCCTGGCCTATTGTACATGTTTTAGTGGTAGGGGAAACCGGAGTAACTGGAGGAAACCTACGCAGACATGGGGAGAACACACAAACTCCACACAGAAAGGCCCCATCCAGGTGGGAATCGAACCTGGGACCTTCTAGCTGTGAAGCACGACCGCTAACCACTGTACTACCGTGCCGATCTTCATCCCGGCCGCTTCTCATTCAGCTGCAAACCGCCTTAGAACAGCTGAAGGTTCTGATCTGATGAAACCAACAAACACAACAGAGACGAGATCCTGAGGTTCCTGAACCGGACACCCTCCGGCCCCTGGCTGCGCCTAGAAATTCTGTCCATAAAAGTAATGAACAGAACCAGTGACAAAGGGCAGCCCTGGCGGAGACCAACACGCACCGGGAACAGGTCTGACTTACTGCCGGCAATGTGAACCAAGCTCCTGCTGCGGTCATACAAGGAATGGACAGCCCTTAGCAGAGGGTCCCGGACCCCATACTCCCATACATACTGAAATAAATGTATTATTTTGTATCTCCCAACAGATCCTGCTGTTCTCCTGACAGTGTCCGGTGAACTGACCAAGGTCAGCCCTCCTCCAGTGAGCGCCTCGATCGAGGTCAGGATCCTCCGGCAAATTCTCTCTGAAATTAAAACCACACAGGAGGAACTGGTTCGTGCAAAAGTCCCGAAGACCAGACCACGCTTCAAGAAAATTGCACTTTGTATCGACAGCGTGTTCTTTGTGCTTTATTTCCTCACTGTCATGACCTTCCTAGCTTTTGTTTACGATAAGTGGGCAAAATTGTACTTTGATGGTTGGCTTTGATTTAAACCCAATGCTTCTACTCATTTATTGTCTGGTACATGTAAGACCTACGGTTTTATTTTAGATCATTTCTACCAGCAAAAAACGTCATTAAATAAACGCTAGTATTTATTCTATACATTGTGTAAAATGTTGTGCCGTGCGACTTTAAAATGTGCTTGATCATGCTTATTAGTCATCTTATGTATCTATATAATTATATCACTCCTATTTACCTTTGTAGCAGCTGTTTGCCTGATATGAATGCACTGACTAATCTAAACAAACCAATATTCTACCTTAAAGCCACTGGTAAAAAAGATATGCCCAGCGGCAACCACTGACTGGTAAACAAGTGTAAGAAGAGCTTTGTATCTGCAAGTTAAGCAGCCCTTTTCATGACTGGCGTGTTGATTTAGTTTATTGGTTTATTTGGTCGGGACAGTGCATGCTAATGAACAAGCCACTCCGGATTGAAGCCTGGGGCTAATTTCCATCTCTGTCGTCTCCATGTGCTCTCTCAAACACACTCTCATTCATCCTGGCCTATTGTACATGTTTTTAGTGGTGGGGGAAACCTGGAGGAAACCTACGCAGACACGGGGAGAACATGCAAACTCCACACAGAAAGGCCCCGTCCAGGTGGGAATCAAACCTGGACCTTCTAGCTGTGAACAACGAGCGCTAACCACTGTACTACCCTACCGCCATTTGATTGTTTGATTTTTAGTTTATTGGTTTTGTTTGTTGCCAATTCATTCACATAAAGGATATTACAATTGTTTATTTCTTTTGATTCTAAAGCTTCAGGCAAAATATGTTTACAGGTTAATAGAATATCTGTGCATTAAAACCATTACATTTGTTTTCCTGAATAAACCCTGGGTGTTAATGGTATTATCTCAACATGGAAGCAATATCGCCTTTTAAACTTTGCAAATGATAATAAATGATCTGTAAAATATTGTGATTTCACCTGAAACGGCCAAGCAGTACGTTTGACTTTTGCGCAGGTGATGAGGAAGGGTGACTGTGCCTCTTTTTTTGCGTATTTACTCAATGGACCACAGATACACAATAGAACCACAAGGTAATTACAACAGAGCCTCGGGGCTCGGGCCTTTTGTTCAGAAGCCTTCATAAGGTTTTGGCAAATCATGTTGCGGTGACAGCTGGCTAAAAACTGTCTGGACATTGATCATGGCTGCGCTCAGAATTATTGCTCTACTGACATTTATAGGTAAGACATTGATTATTAATTGCTTTGTAAACTTGACACACTTGAAATACAGTTAAAAAGAACAGTTTTCCGCCTGGATTTGAACTTTGTCACAGTTGAGGCCTGTCGCACATCTGCATTGAGACTGTTCCAGGTTTAGTCTGGCTGCGTCCAGACCAAACGCTTTTCGAGCATCAAAAATGCGCCTAAGCCCGACGCTTGTGCTTACCTGAAGTCAGGCGCTTGTCACACCGACGCTCTGGCCGCACGTCAGCGTGTGTTCGTAGCTACAACACATTCCCAGCGCAGAAATACGTTTTCTTGTCGCCGCCTTTAATCCTGGGTGTTAAAGGTAAAGAAACACTGAAGTGTGTCGTTGTAAAAGTCTCAGAGCTGCTGTAGCTCCGGTTCAAGCTAAACCTCCGTGACTTGCTTACGGGCTGACATAACATTTTTTTTTTCTTGGCCGGTGGACAATCGAAACAGACGGCTTGTCGAGTTGCACTACTTCTCGTTGCTGCGCATGTGCAGAACTATCGAGTCATTTTACATTCAGCCATAGAGTTCCGCTTTTTCAGCAAATAACATGATTTTATAAATTTTACTGTCGAATTAGGCAGTCTATTCTACATGTAATTAGTAAATGACATAGCTGCTAAAACAATTTGCCTTTAAATATCTGTCTGTTGAAAATATAGGCTTTAAATACAAAAAAAGTACAAGTTTTGACAATAATCATAAAGCATGACCGTCTAAATGTAATAAAAGTTGCTGAGGAAAGAGTCGTCTGCTCTTTAGTTACTTAATATTATGCAAGACAAAGTTTACCAGCTGTTAATAACTCGTTTTTAATGAGAAACAAAGACATATGCACATGCGCACTGATACTGTCAGTGCAGCTTGACGAAGAAGTGCATCTCGACATTACACCGGCATAGAATCTGCCCCGGTGGCTCAGCTACAACGTACGTCACTGTGGGAGAAACTCCCAACTCTAGCGTGGGCCGCGCTGGACGCCCTGGAGCCGCGTCAAAAGCTTACCACGCGCGGAAAGCTTCAAATGCGCCGCACAGGAGGCGTGTGAATCGCTGCGGGATATTTTGACGCTCCCTGAGGCGCGTCCTCCATGTATTTTCAATGTAAACCTGATGCTTGGCCGTGTTTGGTGTGAACGCACCTTTACGTACATAAACATACCTAAATAAACAAAACGTACACACATCAAGAGGGGCAGAAAGGGTACAAACTCGGACTAAGTAATGAAAGGCAGATTGACATTACTCATAAACAATCGCTGCGGGAGGAAAGCTGACTTTTGGAGCACGTGATTGGCCCAAACCTCTGGTGATTTGGTTTTCAAACAGAAACAAAATGGCTTCTCACAAAACCTGTGAGAATTCCGCTTCCAGACAGCGACAATTTTTTTTCTAGAATAGTTGGTAGATCAACCAGTTACAAGTCATGAGAGTGAAACGTCACACATAAATCGACCGATCAGCTTAACCCTGACCCTGCCCTAGTCACTAACCTTAAGGATAGTGGGCTGGTGCCTAATCTTAATACGTCTCTGATTGGATGAATGTCCACCATTTACCAACTATCCTAGGAAAATTATTTTAGCTTCCAGACAAGATCATCTGCATCTCAAATGCACAACACGAAACAGCTGTTTTTTGTGCAACATTTTCCACATCTCATCACTGCATAGCTGAGCGTTACAAAAGGGATGAAGAATTTTAATACATTAATTTCTATTCGTGATCTCAATAAATTGTGGTCTAAAACGACAAATATATCTGACTCCATAAATCAGCAAATGCACCCCTTTATAAATATGTCGATAACACATACAATGACACAGGATTTTTTGTTTTGATTAATAATCTTCTAAAGCTGAAATATATCAGTGCGTAATTGAGAGTATGACATGTCTTTAGGCTCGTGCCACTGTCAGCCTCCCGACTGCTCGTACTGGAATCTCTGGGAACATCTGAACCTCACCACCTCCAACAGTTTTGTGGCAAACATTCGTCCAGTGAGGTCCTGGAACACAACCACGTATGTCTTCATCGATATGGTTTTCTACGGCATTTTAAAAGTGGTCAGTGGCGCTTCAACAATGACACTGCTTTGAATTCCTTTTTTTTTTTTTTTTTTTACTGCTCTGTTTCATTTCAGGACGAGAAGTCTCAAACTGTCGACGGAGCCACCTGGACGACTGTGGTACCAGTTGTTCTTTATTGACCATTTTAATAATCTGTATTAGGCCTAATAATGGCTGTGAAACAAGCCATTATGTAAGCACATACTATTGTGGCCTGGAATGGACATCAATCAACCAAATATTTTTAAACGTGTTAATTAAATGTTTGTGTATTTGCAGTCATTGTCGTAAAACCTGAGTTGTTTGTGTGCAGCGCTGGTATACCGAGTTCACTGAGTGGCAACCAGAGGATTTCTGCGACATCTTCAACATGACTGTCCCTCGCTCCATGGTCTGGATCCCAGACATATACATCGAAGAGGAGTAAGTCTCTCTTGAGTGTCTTTATTAATGTTTTCAGGGGTGTCCAATGTGTGGCCCGGGGGCCAAATGCAGCCCTAAAAACATTTTTTTGTTGCTGAATCGGCACACATCCCCAGAGATGGTACCGGCACATAAATCAACAACCAACATTTTGTTGTGAGACAGAGCTGACATTAAGGTTCTAACCATAAATAAAGGTGTAGGATACGATTTGAATGTCCGCTTAATACACCTTAGTCGAAGGTTTCACGGCACTGACCAGTGACCCATCTGTGGCCCTTCACCCCGTGTTTTTGTGACCACCCATGATCTCATGGGGTAGCACCATAGATGTCTCATACGTGCTGCTGGCCAATGGAGGGCGACATCTGCACACGGCGGCCATCTTGCCACAGGGAGCTTGCTCACTCATAACATTGTGTTATGGTGCATGTACTTTTAAATAGCCATAGCTCGCACAATTTTCTACCGATTTTCAAACGGTTTGGTTTGTTATAAACCTCAGAGATGTAGGTATGACACTGTATACATATGAATAAAAAAAATCTTTATTTCAACATGTTCCATTCAGAATTATAGCCACGTTAATAACGTTTGTAAGAAACCAAACCGTTTGTAAATCCGTGAAGATTTCAGTGAGGATTTGTGTTCGTGCTAATCACTCACTTACTTGAGCTTGCCAGAAAGCTTACCTGTGGCAAGATGGCCGCCCGTTATGCCAGGAGTGACTCTGCCTTAAAGGAATAGGCCACCGTTTTTACGTACTGAGATATGCTCTTACCTCACTTTAGCCAAGTTAATATATCCCCGTCTGGTCTTTGTCCGTGCGCTCTGCCAGGCAAACGGAGCACATACGCAGCCTCTCCCACATGTCACATAGCTCCAAAAAAGCTCACGATAGAAGCTACCAAGCTCTTCCACGTGTTCCCTATTTAAATAAAGTTACGTGAAGTGTTTTCATGCGAAGTATATTTACACAGAAATGTAGCATGTCTATTATATAAGCAAATAAAAAGGGGGACTATATTGTGAGGCGTAATGATACGAGGAGCACAGCGTCCGCGCAGTAACTCCTAAAGACTTCCCCCGCTCACTTCCGTCAATAACCTTTAGGAGTTACTGCGCGGACGTTTTACTCCTCGTATCATTACGCCTCACAATATAGTCCCCCTTTTTATCTGCTTATAAAATCGACACGTTACATTTCTGTGTAAATATACTTCGCATGAAAACACTTCACGTAACTTTATTTAAATAGGGAACACGTGGAAGAGCTTGGTAGCTTCTATCGTGAGCTTTTTTGGAGCTATGTGACATGTGGGAGAGGCTGCGTATGTGCTCCGTTTGCCTGGCAGAGCGCACGGACAAAGACCAGACGGGGATATATTAACTTGGCGAAAGTGAGGTAAGAGCATATCTCAGTATATAAAAACGGTGGCCTATTCCTTTAAGACATCTAGCCTTTTTATAGATATCTATGGGTAGCACTCTCACTTCCCTGCTGCAAAGTCCTAGGAGTGGGGCTATTCTCTGTGGAGTTTGATTGCTCTCTCTGTGCATAAGGTACTCCAGTTTTTGTACTTGTTAGAGCTCATGGAGATAAAAATAAATACAAATTACAGAAAAAAGAAGAGATGTTTTCTGCACCCCTACTCCTTTTCCTTTGTGGAATTATAACTGTTTAATTTAGAAGTACGATGTGTCCCCTCGCCTGGGGTGTGGGTTGGATTCCACCATCAAATACTTCCTGCACAGTTGACTCATTGGCTTAAGCCCTGCATCTGGAGGATAATGTATCTTAACATGAATATCTCTTCCTCTGTCTCTAGTGTTTCAGACAGCAGTAGCATCCAAAACAGCCCGTTTGTGAACCTAGAATGGTGGGGTTTTGCTTCTACCACCAAAAAGCAGCACATAACCCTCACCTGCCAACTGAATGTCAATCTGTTCCCGTTTGACGACCAGCACTGCACCATCACCTTCGGCTCCATGGTTTCAGACGGTTTGACAAAGAACTTGTTTTTTGCCTGAATTGAGCTATACAAAACCATAGAATGATTGAGGGGGCGAATGATTTTAAATGTCTTCTGAACAGCGGCGGCGCCAGGCATTTGTCCCAGGGGGTGCTTAGGGGGTGCTGAGGTCTTTCTTGGGCGTGCTCACAGAACATGACATTTTTGGGGCGATTAAACAACATAACACACAAAATAAACACGCATACACCCGCAAATACGTAATTTTCTGTTCACCATTGCATGCAAGCGAAAGGAGCGTCAGTCTTTGGGCCGCTCTGAACCTGCCTTTAACACCAGACTTTGTCCCGCTGCTGGAGGACTCGGTCTGTTCTTGTGCTTTAGGTTCAGCTGCGCTAACGTCGCTTTATCAAAAGTGCACAACAAGTTTAGTTGGAATTAAACCTGTGCTACTCACTCCTTTTCATGTTAAACGTCCGAGGAATGTTTCTAGAGATAACTAGTATGTAAGCTGCGCCAAAAAGCGACAACGCCACCTAGTATTTTAAGAGGCTAGGAACTCTAAAACCAATTAAAACAAGGCAAGCAGTGTAATCAACCAAATACGGAGTTAAAAAGGTTTTTAAAACATAATTTATTACAGGAACTAAAAACAACAGTGAATAATGATGCCAGAAAAATAAAACGTTAAAAATCTAAAAGTTCATTAAAAAATAAAATAAAAGAAGGACCCAAGCGGTAGTGAGGGGTGGGGGCGGCCAGCAGAGGTGTGGTTCCGTTCTCTCGTTCTTCGGCGTCCCTGTAAGTAAACAGGGCGACGGCAGTGATTTGTCCTTTTAGGGCAGACGGCTCTAGAGCCAACACAATCAATCCGGCCAGAGTAGTCTACTAGAGAGATACTTACACGCGGGGGCAGAGTTACTCTGCCCGCCTGCCGTGATCAGCGTCGTACTCTGGCTTCACTGGATGGTGGTGCGTGACTGGTCCTCCCGCTGGCGGAGCCGCTGTGGAGGACAAAACTCAGGGGCAGTCACTTGGCCCACACAGCTAACCACTTCAGGCAGCAGCTAACTCCAAAATACGCCAGAGTACTAGGGAGCGTTACTTACGCGCAGGGGCAGAGAAACTCTGCCCGCCTGCCGTGTTGCACGTCGTACGTCTCTTACACTTTTTGCTTTTATCTTTATTTATAGACGTGTTTTTTAAAAATTTTCATCAAGTAGACTAGACATTGTGCATTTGTGCACAGGGGAAGCTGTTTTTTGTTGCACTTTCCCTTTTATTTGCAATGTCTTCGGCATTTTTGGGATCTGCGTCTCGTTTTTGTTGTTCTCGTTGCCACGGTGACACACACAGTCCTCTTGTTTATTCACGGGAGCAGCTTTTTGGACTCAAGGACTCAGCTTTCCTGCATGTGGAGAGGCCGGTGATCCCCGCCGAGATACGCAGAAAACGCAGAGGCTGCAGAGGTGGACGCAAGAGGAGAAGATGGCTACCCTCTGTCATCCTGGGTAATGTACGCTCCATCGTGAACAAGACCGAGGAGCTGGCCGCACTAACCCGACATCAGAGGGCTTATCGGGAGTGCGGACTGATGTGCTTTACGGAGACGTGGCTGAACGGGAATATACCGGACTCTGTGGTTTCCCTGGACGGATTTAAACTGGCGCGCGCAGACCGGTGTGTGGAGGGGAGCGGGAAGAAGAAAGGCGGGGGAGTAGCTGTGTTTGTGAATGAGAGATGGTGCCACCCCGGCCACGCGCACGTGAAAGAACAGATATGCACCCGGGACCTGGAGATGATCGTCGTCAGCATGAGGCCTAGGTATCTACCGAGGGAGTTTTCACACATGGTCGTGTTGTGCTTGTATATCCCTCCCTCGGCTGACGCCGCCGCAGCCTGTGAGCGCATCCACAGTACCGTGACCCAGACCCAGATGCGTCACCCCCGCGCCCTGCTGCTCATCACCGGTGACTTTAATCACGCCTCTCTTTCCGCCACTATCCCCACACTCACGCAGTATGTTAAGTGCCACACAAGGAACAATAAGACCCTGGACCTTCTGTATGCTAACGTGAAGGGCGCTTACACCTCTGCCCCCCTCCCCCCGCTCGGACGCTCAGACCACAATCTCGTCCTACTGCGGCCGGATTACACACCCAAGGTGCGAAGAGAGCCAGCACAGAAGAGGTCTGTGAAAGTGTGGAGTGAAGAGGCTGAAGAGAGACTTAGGGACTGTTTCCAGACCACAGACTGGAACATGATCTGCAGCTCTCATGGAGATGACATCGACGGCCTGACCCACTGCATCACAGACTACATCAACTTCTGTGTGGAAAACACTGTACCAACCCGGAAGGTACGGTGTTTCTCCAACAACCACCCCTGGGTGACCCCTGAACTTAAAGCCCTCCTGAACCAAAAGAAAAGGGCTTTCAACTCAGGGGACAGAGAGGCGCAGAGGAGAGTCCAGCATGAACTCCAGTGGAGGATCAGGAAGGCCAAGAAGGACTATGGCGAGAAGCTGGAGCAGAAGCTGGCGCAGGGCAACGCATGGGACGTGTGGAGGGGACTGAAGAACATCTCTGGTTTTGGACAGAGTGCCAGAGGGACAGCTGATGGAGACCAGCGCGGGGCGGATGAATTCAACGAACATTTCAACCGGTTTAATTCTCCCCCCACTCCCTCCTCTTCACACGTCTCCAGCACAGTGGACACTGCCCCCCTCCCCCGACCACCTTCACCTGCCTCCAGCCCCCCTGCACCCACGTCTCCAGCCCCCACCATACGGACTTCCTCTAGCACCTGCCCCACCCCCGGCAGTCCACCCCCACACCAGTCCCCCCTCTCCATCACACCGGACCAGGTGAGGAGGGAGCTGAGGCGACTGAAGCGGGGGAAAGCTGCAGGACCAGATGGCATCAGTCCCAGGCTGCTGAGGACCTGCGCAGACCAGCTCTCCAAGGTCCTCTGCCACATCTACAACCTGAGCCTCAGCCTGGAGAAGGTCCCCGTCCTGTGGAAGACCTCCTGTCTGATCCCGGTTCCTAAAACAGCGCACGCCAAGGAACCGGCCCACTACAGACCAGTCGCCCTGACCTCCCACCTGATGAAGACGATGGAGCGGCTCATCCTCACCCACCTCCGCTCTGTGGTAAGCCCCACCCTTGACCCGCTGCAGTTTGCTTACAGACCCAACATCGGAGTGGAGGATGCTGTCATCTACCTGTCGGAGCGGGCGCTCACGCACCTGGAGCACGCCGGGAACGCTGTGAGGGTCATGTTCTTTGACTTCTCCAGTGCCTTCAACACCATCAGGCCGGCGCTGCTGCGGGGGAAGCTGGAGGACGCGGGAGTGGATGAACATCTCACCGCATGGACCATCGACTACCTCATGGACCGACCACAGTATGTGCGGCTGCGCAGCTGTGAATCTGAGGTGGTCGTCTGCAGCACCGGGGCCCCTCAGGGCACCGTCCTCTCACCGTTTCTCTTCACCATCTACACATCGGACTTCACATACAACACGGACAGTTGTCATCTCCAGAAGTTCTCTGACGACTCCGCCATCGTGGGCTGTGTGTCTAAGGGGAACGACCTGGAGTACCGGTCAGTCATCCTAGACTTTGTGGACTGGTGTGAGCGCAACCACCTGTGCTTGAACACCAGTAAGACGAAGGAGATGGTGATCGACTTCACGAGGAAGCCACTACCGCGCACACCGCTGAACATCCAGGGGGAGGACATTGAGGAGGTGGACAGTTTCAAGTACCTGGGTGTTCACCTCAACAATAAACTGGACTGGTCCCACAACACCAACGCCCTGTACAAGAAGGGCCAAAGTCGCCTTCACCTTCTGAGGAGACTGAGGTCGTTCGGAGTGAGCAGGCCTCTGCTCAGGACTTTTTATGACTCTGTGGTGGCCTCTGCTCTCCACTACGCTGCCGTGTGCTGGGCCCCGGGCAGCACAGAGCGGGACAAGAACAGACTGAACAAGCTGGTCAGGAGGGCCAGCTCCGTCCTGGGCTGCCCCCTGGACTCTGTGGAGGAGGTGAGGGACAGGAGGGTGTTAGCCAAGCTCACCTCCATCATGGACAACACCTCCCACCCACTGCACGGGACTGTAGAGGAGCTGAGCAGCTCTCTCAGTGGCAGACTGAGACACCCTCAGTGCAGGACGGAGCGCTACCGCAAAGCCTTCATCCCCACTGCTGTCAGACTCTACAATAAGACTGTGAAGTAACGCCGACTGTAACAAGTGAATTTCTCCTTTGTGAGATTAATAAAAGGTTTATCTTATCTTACTCTGGCTTCACTGCTGCTGCCGCTCCCGGTGTTGTTCCTGCGCTCTGCCGTCTCCGTGCCTCAACCAAACCAGCCGGTCCTCCCTCTCGTTACCCGCTTCTCCCTTTCAAATGGCCCAGTGTCCAATAAAAGCTCATTGTCCGCCACCAGCCGCCACGCTCATTGGATAAAAAACTAGGTTAAAACAGCCTGCCACAGGTGTGAGGGTCCAGGTGATTAAAAACAGGAAATAAAAAGCACAGCATCGCACCACGATAAAAACACTTCAAAATAAAAGCAAACACAAACAATAAAATCAAATGTGCAAAATGCTGCGTGCAAATTTATCATCCTGTGACAAGTACTCTTTTGATTTAGTGGCCAAAATCTTTGGGGGTGCTTTGGCAATCTCAGGGGTGCCCAAGCAACCCCTACCCCCCCTGGCGCCGCCCCTGCTTCTGTGTAGGAAGGAGCTCTTGACTGAATAATAACTGCTGTTTTGGGGCTCTTTGTTTCTGCCATGTCCTATGGATCTTTAACTATTCACCTTATTCCGGAAGTTCGCGTGGGCGCCGCCATGAATTGTGCCCGCCCCTTTTCTCCTATCTGTTAACGTGGGACTGGAGAAGTCCACATAAAATCAGTCACTACACGAAAACAAAGCGTTTTTTCGGCCGCGCTGAGAAACGGTGCAGAGTTGACTTGTTGGTACAAGTGAACATTGGACATTTTACACAAATCAATCGACTAAACATCAGATTTGAGCGGAGAATATTTTCCCTCGTTTTCCGTTTAAATGAACGACCGAAAGTGTCTGTACAACGGAAGTGCTGAGACAAAGCAAAAAGTGGTAAAAGTGGGCGGGGCGGAATAAGGTGAATAGCTATACCCATGGTCTACACGAGGATCTCCTCAGTGTTTAAGCCCATACGTCCGAATAAAGGATGATTATTTGTGCCAGTGGACAAATGGTTATTCCAGGTTAGCCCCGTTAGCTTATTACAATGATATACATCGCCTACAGCTCATTGTTGATTAAAAGTCCACAATAAACCACAAATGCATCAAGCCCGGCTCAGTGTGTGATCATCTCAAAGGCTGCTTTATATAGTTACCGGCTTTATTAGTTGTTAGTTAGTTAGTTAGTTAGTTAGTTAGTAAATAAAGATCTTCTTCTAGTTATTAGTGCGTAATACTTGTTTTCACCGGATCTATGCGTGCTAGCGGCTAAGCAGCGAGTTAGCTGTGGGCGAGCAGTTAGCAGCTCGGCTACGTGTGGCTGAGTGTCCGCTGAAGGCAGGAGGGGAGCGGGGAGGTACGAGTCCCAAATGTAGGGGGTCGGAAAAGTCAAAGTCTGACTCTGCATCATAACATATCAGCAACAGAATTGTATTCATTTTTAAAAAGAATCTGAAGCAAGCAGAGCGAATGAAAACGCTACGGCAGACAGAACCGGAAGTTGCAAAGTCGAATGTTACCCATAATGCAATGCAACACAAAATTCAGTTGCTCCCCCGCACATCGGATGACATTTTGGAAGAGCAGAACACCCACCTGCACCAAAGCAAAATCCATAGCTGCATGATGAACAATAATCATGTTTTATTGTCTTCTATAGCCAAGGCCGTGATCCTGTACGCTTGGACCTCTGGCACGCAGCTGACCAACAAATCCTTGTCGGTCATTCTCACTGAGGGTGAATGGGAGCTGACGAACATCACCATCACCCACGACTTTAAGCTTAGCAAACTCATATACCATGTACGTTTTAGCTTTGAGAGTAACCACAAACAAAAAACTATTTAAATGGTCACAGCAGTCAATAGCAATTAGACTTCTTCTTAAGGGGAGACACTACAGGCAAAACTCAATTTTTTCAGTTTTCAGGTTTTGGGCCAAATTGGTCTCTGAACATATTTCACCCGGAAACAGAAAATATGCCTAATCTTCACAATAACATGTTTAAATATTGCACTGATTCAATGTTCCCCCATAGACTTATATGGGACAATGCAATTTCAAGGGCCTTTTTCTCAAAACACATTTTTCTGTCATTGCGGCGACACTATGTCCACGTCAGTCGGACCTAAAGACTTCAAATTTTCCAGCCTTGGACTGAACAATATTTGGGAGATTTTTTCAGTGGGAAAAAAAAAACAGTTTATTTTAAAACTAAACAAGAAATCCAAAATCCCCTCTGAAAAAGTCTTGGCAACTATCAATAAAATGAAACCATAAATTTGAATGTAGCTCTATCCATTATTCAGATTTCGTCGCTGAAAAGATGGGAAATTTGAGGCATTTTTAGGCATAAAACACCTTGTTCTTATATGAAATGATACAATGACAGAAAACTTGCAATGTATTTTTTTTCTCACATTTATGCCAGTGATCTACAGCAACAGTTTCAAATTGATATCTGTAAATATACATTTTTTCCCTATTCACCTGCAGTGTCTCACCTTAATTTTAAAACCTGCTAACCCTGCAGTTTGAACCCCTAATATTTGTATTAGTTTACAGTGTAATTAATGGGGGATTACAGATTCCTGGAAAGTTTTTAGAGAAGGATATCCTTACCTTCTAAAGCAGCCATTTCTTCTTTTTTTCTTTTGCATTTGCATTTTTGGGTTTACAATGTATTTATAATTGTTTTAATTTCAGGACCAAGTCTACAAATCTGTCATATTAGATCTTACAGCTTGCATCTTCCAACTGCTTGCCTCGGTAGTAAACAAATGTCACTATAGTTTATGTGGTCCCCCTTGAAAACCAGAAGCTGCATCTCAAAGGGGTTTCCACATATACATTTACAAAATAGTACAAAGCTCCTGCTTCAAGGGTTTCTGTGAACTGTGATGTGTTTGAGACTTTCCTACAAATTATTTTCACTTCAAGATTGTATCAGGTTATTACAAGTTAATTATCATGTAATTTCATAAAAACTGAGTTTTGTATTACAACATTTTCATTTCTCTTGTAGTTTAGTAATATAGTAATTGTCAAAAGCCTTATCTTCAGTCTTCTGTAGCTAACTAGTTAACACTGTAATATGAGCTGTTCACACTAAGTATTAACTGCCCTCATTTCTTAACTAAAACCTTCGGGCAGGTTAATGTACTTGCCGACCACATAAACACTAGTTTCTGTTTGTTCTGCAGGTGATGGTGAGCCGCAGGCCGATGCTGTATGTCATAAACTTTATTGTCCCTTTGTTATTCTTCCTGGTCCTGGATTTGGCCTCTTTCTTCATAAACGAGGCGCGGGGAGAGAAGCTGAGCTTCAAAGTGACCATCCTCCTGTCCATCTCAGTGCTGCTGCTCATTCTGAAGGATATGCTGCCCTCTACTGAGAAAACCATGCCCTGGATCGGTGAGATGGGATGGGAGCCGACAGCGATACTGAATCATTCACTGAAAAGATCGCAGTGGGCGGCACTGCAGTACAGCGTTTAGTGCTGTTCGATTCCCACCAGGGACGGGGCCTTTCTGTGGAGTTTGCATGTTCTCCCATTATCTGCGTAGGTTTCCTCCAGGCACTCCGGTTTCCCCTACCACTAAAAACATGCACAATAGGCCAGGATGAATGAGAGTGTGTTTGAGAGTGCACATGGGGGACGACGGATGGAAATTAGCCCAAGGCTACAATCCGGTGTGGCGTGTTCATTAACATGCACTGTCCCGACCAAATAAACAAAATAAAATAAATAAAACAAATAAAACAATTAGCAGATCCCAAAGACAGTAATTATTTTGCAAAGCTTTAACAAACACTGGATTTATTCAGGACATTTAATGTACTGTGAGAATTAGCAATTCATTTCCATATTTTCATAATTATTCTTTTGAAATGTGCACTGTGAAGTGAATTAATATTGTAGTTGCAATTGTACTTTTCAGTGAGATTTTCTAAAATCATACAGCTCTCTGTATATCTCCAGTTTATAATCTCTGTCTCTTTTTCATAATTTGTTGTGAGCAAAAAACAACATTCAAACTGTTATTTAGTACTTTAGCAGTATTTTCTGAAAACTACCTTGTACTTATACTTCAGTAATAAAGTAGAAGTACTCTTGCTTTACAAAATGTTTTAACAGCTCCGATCACCTCTCATAGAAATATATCAAGTTAAACTGCCTGTGTTTGTTTGTAGCCATTTACGCCGTGGCAATATTCACTCTGGTGGGCATCAGCGTGTTGGAGGCCATGGCCATCAGCTTCTTGCTCAGCTTTGAAGAAAAGGTGAAGGAAAAAACACAAACCAGTTTGGGCTGTGAGGAGGACATTCAACTTGATACAACCAACTCCAAAGGTGAAGTTGGAATAATTACTATTACTGCATTGCTCTCACTAGTATTACTGCACGTATCCTCTTATTCCCCATTGGGACAGAAGGTGAATGTGTTTCTTCTTCTTCTTCTGCTCCTGATTCTGATCAGTGTCCTACAGGGACTTTAGTGGACCACAGTTATTGTAGGTGGAAGCAGAGGGAAGGATGAGTTAAAATTATGTTGTATCTTCCCACAGATCCGGCTGTTCTCCTGACAGTGACCGGTGAACTGACCAAGGACAGTCCTCTTCCTGTGAGCGCATCAATGGAGCTAGAGGTCCTTCGGAAAATTCTCTGTGAAATTAAAACCACTCGGGAGGAACTGAACCTCGCAAAAGTCCCGAAGACCAGACCACGGTTCAAGACAATTGCGCTCGTCCTCGACATCATGTTCTTTGTGCTGTACTTAGCTGCTGTCATGACCTTCCTGTCTGTTGCATACAATTCCTGGGCAAAGCGGTACTTCCAGAGTTCATTCTAGTTTGCAGATATTTTTCAAACATTGTGGTATATTAAAGGACACAAATGTTTTTTCCACCAACAAAAGGCTATTGTAGCAGCTGTTTGCCTGATGTGAATGTATTGACTAATCTAATCAAACCAAACCATTATTCCACCTCAAAGCCACTGGTCGATGAGATGAACCCAGTTGCAACCACTGACAGGAAAATGTTAGAAGAATGTTATGTTTTGTATCTGCAAGTTTAGCAGCACTTTCTTATGAGTATGATATTATTGTGTGCATTTTATTCTGTTATGGTCTATAATAAAATGTAAAACTTTATTAGTTTAATGTGTTGTCATTTCATTTAGAAGAAACACTTTGGCTTTGGCTTGTATAGTTTGATTCAAACCTCATGCTTCTACTCTACTTTAATATGTGGTATATCTAAGACCATAAAGGGTTCATTTTAGATCATTTCTACGAGCAAAAAGATGAATGAAATAAATGAGATACATGGGCAAATCAGGTTGCGGAGGCTATAAAGACAACTGGTTTAAAATTGTCAGGACATAGAAAGGAAAGGATCATGGCTGCGCTCAGAATTATTGCTGGATAGATAGATAGATAGATAGATAGATAGATAGATAGATAGATAGATAGATAGATAGATAGATAGATAGATAGATAGATAGATAGATAGATAGATAGATAGATAGATAGATAGATAGATAGATACAGTCTGGAATTGTGCGATGACGCAGTGCGTCATCTTCCGTGGATTTCCCATCAACCAGTTGTCCTCCGGGCCGTAGCCAAAACAGTCAAGATGGCGGCCGAGACACAACGATCTTTTACCAGTGCCCTTCCTTCTGTTTTAACTTTATATGTATTAAAGGGATACTTCAGGATTTTTGACATAGGGCCTCATTTCCTAGTTATCCAGAGTGTTGCTGATTTCTGGAGATATGTTTTTGGTAATTTATGCAGTTCTTCTGTTTGGAGAGTTACATGGTGCTAGGCTAATGCAAGGCTAGCACATTTCTACGATATCAGCTATCCTGCATTAAAAACAGTCTGACCCCCTCCATAGTGCACCCGAGGCAAATCACTTATAACACCAGAGTAACCATATAAATGTCTGTGTCGATAGAGTAATTTTAACCATTTTGCATTTAAAATACCTTATATTCGAGCAGCATCAGCTTCGTGCGGCGGAGTGATCTGCTAGAAAATAGTCCCTCAAAATGCGATCATTCATGTGATACAAGGTCAGTTATATTCCAAAAAATATTCTATGGATACAGACATTTATACGTTTAGTCTGGCGTTATAAGTGATTTGCCTCAGACCCCACAGCGGGTCAGACTGTTTTTAATGCAGGGTAGCTGATACCAAATGTGCTAGCTTTGCACTAACCTAGCGCCACGTAACTCTTCAAATATAAGAACTGCATGAATTACAAAAAAAAAAAATATCTCCAGAAATTAGCAACACTCTGGATAACTAAGAAATGAGGCCCTTTAATAAATAAAGTCAGCCTGGCTTTATGCCTGGCTAATGTTGTGCAGTGCGACTTTGAAAGTGTTTTGTCATGCATGAGTCATATGCATCTATGTAATTATATCACTCCTATTTACTTTTGTAGCAGCTGTTTGCTTGATGTGAATGTACTGACTGATCAAGCCATTATTCTACCTCAAAGCCATTGATGAATAGGATATGCCCAGCAGCAACCACTGACTGGAAAAAAAGTGCATGGAGAGTTCTGTATCTGCAAGTTAAACAGCACTTTTTATGACTGGCGTGTTGATTGTTGCCATTTGATTTTGATAATAAATTGTTACACAAAATAACTTAGGAATAGCAATTTTAGCAATTTTAAAGGAAACTAAAACGGCCTTCACATACATCTTAAATGTAAACTTTTCTAAATCTCACGAGCCTGGGTTGTCTTAACCTGCTGTTAGGTTTGTCACCATCTGGTTTTGGTCTGGCAACCCAAATGGGGGAGCAGAATGGGCTCTATGGGCTTTGAATTCGAGCGATAACGTTGATGAAATCTTAAATGTCATTACAAAGCATTACATTGAATTCAAACCGGGATTATCCATCCATCCATTTTCTTCCGCTTTATCCGGGGCCGGGTCGCGGGGGCAGCAGTCTCAGCAGAGATGCCCAAACTTCCCGATCCACGCACACCTCCTCCAGCTGTTCTGGGGGGACCCCGAGGCGACACCAGGCCAGCTCGGAGACATAGTCCCACCACCGTGTCCTGGGTCTTCCACGAGGCCTTGTCCCACTAGGACATGCCTGGAACACCTCCCGCGGGAGGCGACCAGGAGGCATCCAAAACAGATGCCCGAGCCACCTCAGCTGGCTCCTTTCGACGTGAAGGAGCAGCGACTCTACTCCGAGCTCCTCCCGGGTAACTGAGCTCCTCACCCGATCTCGGAGGGTGCCCCCAGCCACCCTGCGAAGGAAACTCATTTCGGCCGCTTGTATTCGCGATCTTGTCCTTTCGGTCATTACCCAAATCTCATGACCATAGGTGAGGGTGGGAACGTAGATCGATCGGTAAATCGAGAGCTTTGCCCTCCGACTCAGCTCCCTCTTCACCACGACAGACCGATACAGCGACCGCATCACTGCTGACGCCGCACCGATCCGTCTATCGATCTCACGCTCCATCCGTCCCTCACTCGTGAACAAGACCCCGAGATACTTGAACTCCTCCACTTGAGGTAAGGACTCCCCACCGACCTGTAGAGGGGAAGCCACCTTTTTCCGGTGGAGAACCATGGCCTCGGATTTGAAGGTGCTGATCCTCATCCTGACCGCTACACGCTCGGCTGCAAACCGCCCCAGAGCGTGCTGAAGGTCCCGGTTCGTTGAAGCCAACAGAACAACATCATCTGCAAACAGCAGAGATGAGACTCTGAGGCTCCCAAACCGGACACCCTCCGGCCCCTGGCTGTGCCTAGAAATTCTGTCCACAAAGGTAATGAACAGAACCGGTGACATAGATCAGCCCTGGCGGAGACCAACACGCACCGGGAACAGGTCTGACTTACTGCCGGCAATGCGAACCAAGCTCCTGCTGCGGTCATACAGGGAACGGACAGCCCTTAGCAGAGGGCCCCGGACCCCATACTCCCGGAGCACCCCCCACAGGGCACCACGAGGGACGCGGTCGAACGCCTTCTCCAGATCCACAAAACACATGTGGACTGGTTGGGCGAACTCCAACGAACCCTCGAGCACCCGACGGAGAGTATAGAGCTGGTCCAGTGTGCCACGACCAGGACGAAAACCGCATTGTTCCTCCTGGATCCAAGGTTCAACTATCGGCCGGATCCTCCTCTCCAGCACCCTGGAGTAGACCTTTCCGAGGAGGCTAAGGAGGGTGATCCCTCACAAAGCATTACATTGAATTCAAACAGGGATTAAATCTGGAAAATAATTACATTGGCTTGGTTTTTCCTACATACATCTGTCAAAAATACAAAAAAGTCTGGTTTAAAATTCCTCTGTTTGACAGAAGCTTTAGAAATGAAATATGCACATATATCCTTTGGTTTGTGACATTTCAAATATAAAATGTGGGCATTAAAAAGCAGTACATTTGTTTTCCTGTATAAACCCCGGGTATTCATGATGTTATCTCAACACAGAAGCAACATCGCCTTTTAAACTTTGCAAATGATGATCACTGATCCGTACAATGTTGTGATTTCATCTGAAAGCCGTATGTTTGACTTTGTGCAGGTGATGCGGAAGAGTGACTGTCCCTCTTCTTTTGTGTATTTACTCACTGCCTCAACCCATAGACCCAAGATACACAATAGAACCACAAGGTAATTACAGCAGAGCCCGGGCATGTTTTTTTGTGTTCCCCCCCCCCCGGAAACGGTTCATTTAAGGTTTTGGAAATGATGTTGCGGAGGTTACAAAGACAGCTGGTTTAAAACTGTCAGGACATAGAAAGGAAAGGATCGATCATGGCTGCGCTCAGAGTTATTGCTCTACTGACATTTATAGGTAAGACATTGATTATTTATTGCTTTGTAAACTTGACGTACTTGAAACACAGTTAAAAAGAACAGTTTTCTGCCTGGATTTGAACTTTGTCACCGTTGAGGTCTGCCACACATCTGCACTGAGACTGTTCCAGATTTTAGCCTCTCGGACTAAGTAATGAAAGGCAGATTGAAATTTCTCAATAAACAAACTCAGCGGGAGGAAAGCTGACTTTTAGGGCACGTGATTGGCCCAAAGCTCTGGTGGTTCGGTTTTCAAACAGAAACAAAATGGATTCTCAAAAAACCTGCGAGAATTCAGCTTCAAATGCAGGTAACAGACGTTGCTTCAGTTAGCTTTGTTTTGTGCAACATTTTCCACATCTACACTGCAAAAAAATAATAATAAAAAAGATTAGTGTAAAAGTCTCAATTTGAGCATAATAATCTGAATATGAGATGCTTTGACGAGGAAAGATGTAGATGGGCTTTTCACACAGATTGTTTCACTTGTTTAGAGATGTTTCTGACCCGTTTCAATATGTTTCAAGTCATTTTCTTTGCCAGTGGGGTAAGAACATTGGTCTTATCTCATTGGCAGTTTAACTTTCTTATTTCAAGTGAGATTTACATTAGAACTGGTCATAAACGTCCTCAAAAGAGCAAAACAAACTTGGTCAGATCAGGAAAAAAGTCTAAATGAGAGAAAACTGCTGCTTAAAACAAGAAACATTTCCTCAATTCAAGACATTTCAGCCAATGTTTGATATTCACTTTTTGCAGTGTAATAACTACATAGCTGAGCGTGACAAACGGGATGAAGAACTTTAATATATTCATTTCTATTTGTGACTTTTCGTGAACTGATTAAACTCTGGTTGAAAAGGATGAATGTATCAGACTCCATAGTTGAACAAATGCCCCAGAAATGAATGTGATTCCCTTCAGAAAAAATGTATAAATATGGCGATAACATGTACAATGACACAGCATTTTTTGTATAACAATATTCTAAAGCTGAAAAATGTCAGTGTGTAAGAGTTGGCATGACTGTTCTTGGGAAACGTTTTCTCTGTGTCCTCTTCAGGCTCCTGCCGCTGCGAGCCTCCCGACTGCTCATACTGGAAACTGTGGGAGCATCTGAACCTCACCACCTCCAACAGTTTTGTGGCCAACGTTCGTCCGGGGGAGTCCTGGAAAAGAGCCACGACTGTCGCCATCGATATGGTTTTCTTCGGCATTTTAAAAGTGGTCAGTGATGCTTAAAGGGACTATACGGAGATTAAAAATGTTAAAATTAAGTATTTTCCTCCCCCTACATGTTCCAACAATGTCCTTTTGTGTAGAATGAGCTCAGACCTATTCACCACAACTGCCTCTAAAATCCTGCACCGTCACTCAAAAAGTTGTTACTTCGGGTCCGAACTGCCGTCATACACAAGCTTAATATAGAAGGTGCAGTTGCAAGTATGACCTGAGGTGGCAGTAGTGAGCATAAAATGGCCAACTTGCATCTAGTCTCTTCAAACAATGAAAGTTGTTCTTTGTAGTGTAGTCTCAAGTCTTGCTCTGTTTCATTTCAGGATGAGAAGTCTCAAACTGTTCAAGGAGCCACCATGACGATTGTGGTACCAGTTGTTCTTTATTGACCATTTTAATAATAAGAGATCACCCATTCCCTTACAAACAAGCCTGTGTAAGCACATAGGCTGGAGTGGGCATCAGTCAACCAGATATTTTATAGTTATAGTTTATGTATTTGTAGTTATTGTCGGAAAACATTGCTCTTCCTTCTACCCTGAGTTCTTTCTGTGCAGCGCTGGAGGAATGAGTATATGCAGTGGAAACCAGAGGATTTCTGCGGCATCGAAGTCATCACTGTCCCTCGCTCCATGGTCTGGATCCCAGACTTATACATCGAAGAGGAGTAAGTCTCTTTATTAATGTCCTCTAAGTCCTGGGAGCGAAGCTTTTCGGTGTGGAGTCTTGTACTTGTTACACAGTTCAAGAAGATCAAAATACAGAAAAATTAAGATGATGTCTTTTCTGCACTCGTATCCCTTTTCCAATCCTCTTTGTATTATATTATTATATGTAAAATTTTGAAGTACGATGTGTCCCCTTGTCCCGGTGTCTGGATTCCACCATCAAATACTTCCTGCACAGTTGACTCATTGGCTTAAGCCCTGCATCTGTATGGGACATCTCAACAAAAATAACGTGGAGGATAATGTATCTTAACATGAATATCTCTTCCTCTGTCTCTAGTGTTTCAGACACCAGTAGCACCCAAAACAGCCCGTTTGTGAACCTATACGCGAATGGTGTTGCTGCTTCCACCAAAAAGCAGCTCCTGACCCTCACCTGCCAACTGAATGTCAATCTGTTCCCGTTTGACGACCAGAACTGCTCCATCACCTTCGGCTCCATGGTTTCAGACGGTTTGACAAAGAACTTGGTTTTTGCCTGGACGGGTGGGCGATGCTTGTAACTGTATATTGTTTTCTCATTTCCATTGGAAGAACAAAGGAAATGACTAAAGAAAGTTCAGTTTTCACAAACAAAACATATTTATCAACATTTCTGTGAATTCTGAAAGACTTTTCAGTGTGCGTTCGTTTTAAAAAAGAGAAGAAAAAAAAGGCATGAATATGATTTAAAAGTTCTTTAAAACCTCTTCAGGATCGCATTCCTTTCCAGTTCCATTTCCCTTGCAAACCCTATTTAGGATTATTATTGTTGTTCAACCAATATACTATAGGCATGTTGCATATATTCTCTATGAAAGGCCCTGTTCCTCAAAACATCTATTCTGGTCATGCAACACCAGAACATAGGTCAAAACATTTATCCAGGACAGAAAAATACCAAAATATGCAAAATAGAGCTCATACATATTGCATTTCTTGCCTTTACTACGATAGTTTTAAGGTTCTTTTAGAAAGACACTAGGTAAAACAAAAAAGCTTTTTGTTACAAATACCATTTCGACGGAGTGGGATCTTTCGTCTTCATCAGAGGCATCTTCCGATGTGCATGATGTTCTTCTCTTAGGAAGAACATCCCAATAAGAGATGCATATAATATTGTTGTTCCAATCATAGGCCGGCGAGTCTTTTTTGTGACATCCCTAATCCCTAAACCCTAATGTGAATGTTAAGAGTGTTATTGGGGGACAAAACACAACTTTACTTCTGTTGAAACCTTTTTCAAAATTGTTCAATATCATGCAGAAAATCAATGTGAGCGAAGTTACCATATTTGGTTTCTTGCCCTGAACTGGTATTTTTCTAAAATTAGCCTTTGGCAACATAAAAACATAGTCCTAAGGTTTATTGGTTCTTTTGTCAAGAAAATACTGTAAGTATGAATAACAGGTCCAACGGGCATCTCCAAATATGATCAAATATGGTGCCGGCCTTTTTCATTCTGTAATTTCACTTATTTCACTCCGTCCTCCAAAACCAACACATATATCATCACGTAGCACAATTATTCACCAATTAAATGTGGGAGTTTCATCAACTTACCATAGTTTTCAAGTTATGTAAAGATACAGTATGTACCATGAATTTAGCCAGACTTGGGTCTTTTTCAGACTTCAGAGAAAACAGGAAGTTGAGAGGGTGACAGGTCCATGCTGATTGGTCAAATGCCACGGGGGTGGGATCTGTGATCCATAGCTGCATGATGGTTTTATCCATATGAACAATAATCATGTTTAATTCTCTTCTAGCCAGTGTCATGACCCTGACGTCGTTGAGCAGTGGCACGCAGCTGACCAACAAATCCAAGTCTGTCCTTCTCACTCAGGGGGAATGGGAACTGACAAACATCACCATCACCGAAGACACTTCCCCAAATGTTGCAAACGTAACACTTAGTAGACTCATATACAATGTAAGTTTTATCATTGTGAGCAAAGAAAAACAAAATCACTGTTTGACTGGCCAGTTAGTCAAGAGCAAAATTTAGACCTCGCTTTATTCAATTCTTTAAATTCAATTAGTACTTAATACGGGATTGCTGATTCCTAGAGTGTTCTCAGAGAACATTGCCTTCTAAAGCAGCCATTTTTTATTTATTTATATTATCTTTATCTTTTATAATCATATTTCATCTTACATCTTATAATTCAACCTTTTGCTACTGTATTAAGAAAATAAATCCCTTTGTCAGTTTGTGAGGACAGTACTGAGCTCTTGCCTCAACGGTTTGTGAGTTTTTTCCTCCTGGGCAGAGGGACACGCCAGGGATGTCTCTTCTCCCCCCAACTATTTGAGTTTGCACTGGAGTCAGTGGCGCGTTCTACGAGAACCAATACTGAGACTTCTGGAATTGGAATCATGTTGTCATTACAAATCATTTTCACCACAAGATATTAAGATATCAAGTTATTACATTTACCCTTATCGGTAGCACTTTACATTACGGGCCAGTAAGTCCTTGGTACTTATGGTGGTAATTACAGTGGTAATTCTAGGTACTTAAAGGATACTGTTAGAGGATAACATTAAATCGCTATTTATCATACTGGGTCAGGCTGTACAGTCGTACTATCTCTGTCATAGCCTTGACTGTGGTGCTCAGGCGCCCACTCTCTGCCACTGAATGCTTGCGTATCAGTATGACGCTCTGAGAGGGTATTTATCCCTCTTCTGTGGAAGCACAGACAGACTTGAATGGTAGGACTAGCGCAATGTCTCGAGTTCATGTCTCCGGGTCCCGCACCGATGGTAAATACTGCTGCCTGTCATTCATCTATCCTCTCGAACACCATTGTTATTTCTCTAACAGATACTATAGTGAGAATAACAAGTTATGTACTTCTAGATACAGTGGTAACTCTTATTAATGAAGGTTGTACTTTTTGTTTTCCCTAATGCTGTTTTATGTTGTCACAATATGCTAGAAATTACGTCTGTATGTAGAAGTACCACATATACTACTTATGAATTGCTGCTGTAGTATTCTTGAATTACCAACAAGTACCATGGATGTATCACTGAAACTACTAGAAAGTATCATTTAAAGTACCAAAGTACATAGAAGTATGACCTTCATTACTAAGAGTTACCACTAACTCTTAACAACTCTGTGTCTCCCTTACCCCGAACCCCTAACCCTAATGACTAGTAATTTTGACTATCAGTACCACAATAATAACCTAGTAATTATCCTGTAAGTACCACTGTTATTACTAGTAATTACCACTATAAGTACCACAGACTTACCGGCGCGTAATACTTTCATAATTGAATTTTCCATAACACTTTTCATTTATCTTGTGATTTTGAGACCCATATGGGATATTAAATAGTAACACAGCAACTGTCCTCCTCATCCTCAGTCTACAGCAGTTAGACTAAGATAAGGAGGACAGTATATTAACTGTTATAATTATTAACTGTCCAATTTGATGTTGATTAATGTACAGTGTCCTTGTCAAATAAATAAATAAATAAATACATTTCTGAACCATAGGTCCATATCAAATGTTATAGCCTACCATATAAACACTTGTTTCTGTTTGTTGTGCAGGTGATGGTGAGCCGCAAGCCTATGCTGTACTTCATAAACTTCATTGTCCCTTTGTTATTCTTCCTGATCCTGGATTTGGCCTCTTTCTTCATAAACGAGGCACAGGGAGAGAAGCTGAGTTTCAAAGTGACCATCCTCCTGTCCATCTCAGTGCTGCTGCTCATCCTAAATGATATGCTGCCCTCTACAGAGAAAACCATGCCCTGGATCGGTGAGTTGGGATGGGAGCCGCAGCGATACTGAATCATTCACTGAAGATCGCACTTAGCAAATCCCAAAGACAGTAATTATTTAACAAAACTTTAACTGTGTGATCAGTTTTATAGTTAATTTCTATGTTTTCAGAATTATTAATCATTCTGTTCAACATGTGCACTGCGAAGTGAATTCAGTGAATAAATGGCAATAATTGGCAACTTTTCAATGAGATATTTTCTAAAATCATCAAAAAATCTTTAATCTTTTATAATCTCTTTCTCTTTTTCATAATTTGTTGTGAGCAAAAAACAACATCCAAACTGTTTTACCTCTACTTCAGTGATTTTAATTTAATCAATTTAATTTTGAGTGTTTTAACAGCTCCAATCACCTCTCATATCAAGTGAACCTTCCTGTTTTTGTAGCTAATTATGCCGTGGCAATATTCGCTCTGGTGGGCATCAGCTTGTTGGAGGCCATGGCCATCAGCTTCTTGCTCAGCTTTGAAGAAAAGGTGAAAGAAAAACCACAAACCAGTTTGGGCTTTGAGGAGGACATTCAGCTTGATACAGCCAACTCCAAAGGTGAGTTTGGAATACGATACTATTACTGCATTGTTCCCACCGAAGTGTGCGTTTTACACTCAGACTCCGGAGATGTCACTAAGGATTAAAAGAGACTGAAGTGGATGCGCCCCGCCCACAGCGCTGACCAAGCCACGCACTCTAATTCAAAACATCGTCCAAAAACGAGTCTTACACCACGAAGCAGGGTGATGTTCAGAGTTTCTAAAGCCCCAAGCCCTGATAGACTTTTAAATATTTTATGAATAAAAATACTTTATTCAGAATATCCTCATACATAACCCAATTAAAATGCAAGACAAAAATGTAAAAAAAAAAAAAAAAAAAGCCACTAGTTCATTAAGTAGTTGCAAAATAATAAATGAACATTAACATTGATAAATAGTAATCATAATAATGGCTTATACTTATACTAACATTTTCTCAAATAAATAATGTCTAATAATGCTTTTATGTCCCATTATTAAATTTCTAATGGTTCAGCACTTTTCCCAATACTTTTGGTTAGTCAAAATTACTGTGGACGGCAGTGGATTTTTTTTTATCGTCTTTTTGAGTGCCACCCCAGAAATATAACTGGACCCCCATGGCCCCCCCTGTAAAAAAAAAAATCCTGGCTACGCCCCTGCCACTAGTATTACTGCACTTATCCTCTTATTCCCCATTGGGACATATGGTGAATGTGTTTCTTCTTCTGCTTCTGATTCTGATCAGTGTCCTACAGGGACTGGAGTGGACCACAGTTATTGCAGGTGGAAGCAGAGGTAAGGATGAGTTAATGTTATGTTGTATCTTCCCACAGATCCGGCTGTTCTCCTGACAGTGACCGGTGAACTGACCAAGGACAGTCCTCTTCCTGTGAGCACATCAATGGAGTTTGGGGTCCTTCGGAAAATTCTCTTTGAAATTAAAACCACTCGGGAGGAACTGAACCTTGCAAAAGTCCCGAAGACCAGACTGCGGTTCAAAAAAATTGCGCTCGTCATCGACGTCGTGTTCTTTGTGCTGTACTTAGCTGCTGTCACTACCTTCCTGTCTTATGCATACGATGTGTGGGCAAAACGGTACTTCCAGAGTTAATTTGTAGATACGTTCAAACATTATACTTGTGGTATATTATAACACAAATGTTTTAAATTCTTAGTGAAATAAATGTTTGCATTTCATTCTAGCTGTTGTGTTAAATGTTGTGCGGTGCGACTCTTTCATGCTTATTAATAATTTAATTTATTTAAATCACTCCTATTTACCTTTAACACTAATGTTTGTCAGATGTGAATGTTATGACCAATCTAAACAAACCATTATTCCACCTCAAAGCCATTGGTCAGTTGCAACACAGACAGGAAAAAAATGGAAGAAGAATGTTTAAAGTTTGTGCTTTGTATCGGCCAGTTTAGCAGCACTTTCTTGTGACTGACATGTTGATTGACACAGTTTTTTCTGTTATCATATAAATGTAATAATAATAATAAATGTTTAACTTTATTAGTTTAATTTGTGGTCATTTCATTTAGAAGAAAGACTGTCAAAGTTATTTATCTATTTTGATTTCAAAGCGTCAGGCAAAAGAGGTCTACGGGTAAAAAACAAATTAAATCATGCAGTGAGTGGCATTTGAATGTATTTTATATCAGTTATTGTCCCAAATTGGCTCGCTTAGTGGTTAAAGTTTGTACTGGTATATAACTCAACCTTCAGCCTTCCTGCTTTTTAAAAGCTGGGCGACTTTAAATTATATATATTTTTTCTCAGTATCCACAATTTCCTTCAAGCGAACGCAACACAATTAGCATCATATATGTCCAGCTCTACACATATTAGCAGTTTTTACAAATATTTACATATCCCTATATATCCCTATATCTGATTAGGTTTCCTCTGCGTGTTTCCTCTGCATGCTTACCCTCTCACTAAAAACATGCACTGTAGGATGATACTCCAGCCAGATGATTCTATTCTGACTCCACATCTGAAGATGGTGCCCACTGCTCTTTACGGTTTACCCCAGCGGAAACTAGTGGTGGCCGTACCGCCTTTGCTGTGCCCGATCCCATCAGACCTCGGAAGCTAAGCAGGGCAGGGCCTGGTCGGTACTTGGATGGGAGACCACAAACGGTCTGTTGTGGAGCAGAGGGAGCTGCAGGAGGAAGAGGAAGGAGGAGCTGAGGATGGTGGCCAGTGCAAGACACCACACTCTGAAACAGGGACAAACCCAGGAGGTGCTGCACCGTTTCAGAGGATCAGAGACAGAGGGCAGCCAGCCAGGTTTCTTCCAAGTGCTACAGTTTTCCCAACCTCCAAGATCATGCGGGTCAGGTTGACCCACAGTGGCAGCTCAGCGGCAGCAGCTCAGGACTGACACCTGAAAGCTATTTCGTTATAAACAATAAAACACTTACTTACTCATCTTACTACCACCAAGGCGTGAATGAATAATGACTACAGTATAGTGCTTTGAGAAACTGGGTAATACAGGCTTGTAAAGTGCAATTCAAGTGTAAGGAATTATTATTATTATTATTATCGAAGCATGGGTCAAAAGCAAAGGACACTTTTCCCTACAAATACAATAAAGTATATCTTAACCTTAACCATAAACATCTGTTGCACCTTTAAACTATTAATTTGTTGATGAGCTGAATGGACCTCAACAGTCGAGGCTCATTCTGGGCCATAAGTAAATATTACCCTCATAATCTCCATAGGCTTTTCAGAAAAATCAAATATTAAAGGTTTGAATGCTAAATACTGACGATTGTGCAGATTGTTTTGTTTTGTATAAATTGACCATTTTAATTACCACATAATCTTATTGTTGCTTTGTTTTCAAAAAGATTCTGAATGGGATTATTACTTCCAGCACCAGGGAGGCGGCTGGACTGAGAGGCTCTATATTTTTATATTCATAAAGGAGCTTGACCATATTAATGTCAAGGCCCATTACCAATCCAAATGGTTAAATAATCTGTAAAACAATCAAGCAATGATTGTTGACTCCGTCATGCATGGTATCATCTCAACACAGCTGCAGTATATCGCCTTTCAAACGTTGCCATTGATAATTACAGGCCCGTAAAGTGCTGTGATGTCAATCGAAACCCCGCCATGCATTGTGTTTGACTTTTCCACAGGTGATGGGGGAGAGTGGATGTCTCTCTGCACTGTGTATTTACTCACTGATTCAATCCATAGATGCACAATAGAACCACAAGGTCTTTTGGAACAGCCGAGAGAACAACCCCTGACTTTTTATTCAGAAGCATTCATAAGGTTTTTGCACTTCAGGTCGTGGAGGTTACAAAGACAGCTGGCTTAAGACCATTAGGACATAGAAAGGAAAGGATCGATCATGGCTGCACTCAGAAGTATAGCTCTTCTGACATTGATAGGTAAGACGCTGATTATTAATTGCTTTGTAAACCTGGTCATCGAGGGTCATGACCGAAAGGAAGGAGATCACGGGTACGAGTTTCCTCCGCAGGGTGGCTGGGCGCTGCCTTAGAAATAGGGTATGGAGCTCGGCCACCCGGAGGAAGTGCAAAATAGAGTCGCTTCTTCATGTCCAGAGGAGAGAGCAAACAGGCATCTGTTTCGGAGGCCTCCTGGACGACTCTCGAGAAAGGTATTGGGCATGTCACACCGGGAGACTGCCTCCACAACAAGGCTCTGGATGAGCGAAAGAAAATGGATGGAGGACTTCAATACTCTTTGGTTTATTTTCAGGTTCAAGGTTCAATAATGTTCTAAAACTGCTCATTTATATTGTGCAAGTGGCTGTATGACTGTTCTTGAATAGTGCTTTCTCTTTGCTGTATGTCCTCTACAGGTGCGTGCAGCTGCAAACCTCCGAGCTGCTCGTACTGGAAACTCTGGGAGCATCTGGACCTCCCCTCCAACAGTTATGTGGCGAACGTTCGTCCGGTTGAGGACTGGAAAAAGTTTACCGAAGTCTCCATTGACATGACCGTCTATGGCATTTTAAAAGTGGTCAGTGGGGCTAAAATGATGATACTGCTCTGAATTCTACTTCTGTTTTGATTTTGACCACATTTTTTAAACTGCTTTGTTTTGTTTCAGGATGAGAAGTCTCAAACTGTTAAAGGAGCATTCTGGGTCACTGTGGTATTTACTATTTTTTCTTTATAGACAAGGTTTGAAAAGGCCTAGAACACAGGGATCAATGCACGCATTATGGATCAGTGTGTGCAAACGATTCACCTTATTCCAGAAGTTCTCATGGATGCCACCATGAATTGTGCCTGGGACAGTCCAAATAGTGGCTGCAGATTTCAAGAGTAAATCTTTACTACACACAAAGGCATTTTCACGCATCCCAGAAAAACAAAAGAAGAAGGAACTTTATTTATATGGCACGTTTCATAGATAAAATCACAAAGTGCTTCACAAAGGTTGAGGTATACTTTATTAATACCCGTAGTGAAATTCATTCTCTGCATTTGATCCATCCTCAATGCCGCTGGGGCGACCTGTAGGAGCAGTGAGCTGCCAGCATGGGCCGGCGCTCGGGGACCCATCTCCATGATGTGGAGCCAGGCAGGTGGTCAGAAACACCTGGCTGGAAGATTCACCTATTGTACATGATTTTAGTGGTAGGGGAAACTGGAGTACCCGGAGGAAACCTATGCAGGTACGAGGAGAACATGCAAACTCCACACAGAAAGGCCCCGTCCCTGGTGGGAATCGAACCTGGACCTTCTAGCTGTGAAGCACAAGCGCTAACCGCTGTACTACCGTGCCGCCCAAAGAAAGAGAGGATCAACTAAGTATTACAAAACATAAAACATAAACAATCATAGCCTTGTCAACTAAAAGCTTGTCTGAGCAGCCGTGTCTTCAGCTGCTTTTCAAAAGAATCAACAGAGTCGGCCACACATAGCGACAGAGGAAGGTCATTCCACAATTTTGAAGCAACGGCTTCAAAGGACAAGTCTGTTTTTAAAGCGGGTCACTGGGACAGTGAGGAGGTTCTGGCCCAAGGAAGGGTGTGACGCAGGAGTTGGGCACAGACGGTCAGACACATATTTGGGAGCCTGACCATAAATTCTAAATTGATGGGGAGCCAGTGCAGAGAGTATAGAATCGGAGTAATGTGTGACCGTCTGCTTGATCTAACAGTGCAGTGTTGACTTGTTGGTGCAAATGAACTTTAATAAAGTTACCTTGAACATCATATTTTAGTGGCAAACATTTCCCCTCGCTTTCCACTTCGTGAACGGACTTCGCACTCTGTCGGAAGTGTCATTACAACAAAAGTGCTGATCCTTTGCAAAAAGAGGCAAAAGTGGGCGGGGTAGAATAAGGTGAATAGAGGCAAGTAAGTTTAAGTGTCCTCCTGCATACTATTGTGGGCAACCAAACATTTTCAAATTGATGTTTTTGTAGACTGCGGCTACTGCCGCAAGACTTTCTCTAATCCTCTATCCATATTGTCCTGAGCCTGAATTGTTTCTGTGCAGGGCTGGAAGAACGAGTTTTTGAGGTGGAAACCCACAGACTTCTGCGGCATCGACACCATCACTGTCCCTCGCTCAATGGTCTGGATCCCTGACTTACACATCGAAGAGGAGTAAGTCTGGCTTTTTTTTCTTGATGCAATAGGTTCAGAACGGTGGCAAAGTGGGTACTAGATTTAATCTGTTTAATCCCTGCAGTGTATCCGGACAGGTCAACTCAACGGAAGAGGAGAGGACAATAATATGCTTTAAATGAATATGCCTTCTTCTCTCTCCAGTGTTTCAGACACCAGCAGCATCCAAAACAGCCCATTTGTGAGCTTACATGCGAATGGTATTGCTATTGCCAGCTTCAGGCAGCTCATGACCTTCACCTGCCAACTGGACATCGGTCTGTTCCCCTTTGACGATCAGACGTGCGCCGTCACCTTTCGCTCCACGAGCTCAGACGGTTTGTTCAATAAATAACTTGTTTTTTGCTTCTTGAGGGCTGGGTGATGCAGACAGAAATATATTTACGGGAGATAATTTTCCTGACAATAATCTTGAGAATCTTTTGCAATATCCATTAACGTGCATGTAACTGTTAATTGTTTTAGTTTTGCTTGTAGTAAAAGGGAAATGACTCAAGTTCAGTTTTGGTCTGTGAACCTTAAGGACCATGTGCAAATGCCTTATTCTTACTAAAGTTTTTTACACTGGTTTTAGCTCCTCCTCCTTTCCGAGTCACAATGCCATTACGTGCCAACAGCATCAACAATTTCAGAGGGCATGATATTAGTTGGTGTAAGAAGCGAGAAGATTTATGCCCATCCACAGCTGCATTATTGTCACATCCAAGTCAATAATATCCTGTTTCAATCTCTTCCAGCTGCTGTCATGACTCTGACGACCATGTCTAATGGCACGCAGTTGACCAACTCCTCCAAGAATGTCATACTCACTCAAGGCGAGTGGGAGCTGTTGAACATCACGGTCACCGAAGGCGTGGCCCTGAATCCTTCCAACCAAACATACAGTAAACTGACATACAACGTAAGTGTTGGCATTGAGAGTAAGCAAAACTAAAATCACACCAAATTTGAATGGTTGCAGTTCGTCGAATCGCAAAGGTTTGACCTTGTATCACCTGCTAACCCTTGCATTTGTATCTAATAGTATTATGAATCATGATGTTTTTCTGGATCAAGTCAACAAATGTGCTATTTTATTTCATCTTTTTTGCTTGTAGTGAGAACATAATGTAGCTTTAATGACTTTGTGGAAACAGTAATTACACAGAAATTTCCACAAACTTTTCGTTTTATTACAAGTAACACAATTACTGTGTTATTATATGTTACAGTTGTCAAGATTATTTCATGATAATTAATTATTCTGAGTGTTAAAATTGCTGTACAGAGCTCATACTGCAGGGGTTATTCTCTGAGTCTCTGTCGCTGAGATATTATCTCTGAGCACAGGATCCCACCAGGGCTGTCTCTTCTCCCCCTAATTGTTTGTACTTGCACTGGAGCCCTTTCTGGGGTCATTAAGAACCAATCCACAAAGTTGAATGAAATTCTTAATTATATAATAACATGCAGTGAAATTTTTTTTGCACCGTCCAGCAGCCACAATAACAACAACATAGACAAGACAATATTACTACGGGAAGAGGAGCTATGTGTCAGATTTATTAAGCAGTCTAAGGTTTAAATAGAAACTAGTCTTTTTAATACAGCATCAGATTAATCAAAATCATAGTTAATTTAAAAAATAAACATTTTATTGATTATCAATAATGATCACAAATTTGGGCACAATTTATGAATGAACTTTGTCTAATGTTTCACAAATAGGCTTAAAAATAAAAGTCAACGGATTAAAATTCCATTTAATTTCAGGCATTGTGTTGTTGTGGATATAAATGTACCCGACAAATGTGCAGGCCCTTCGGCTGGTTTTGGTTTTCAACACATATGATGTGATAAATTTATATTAGTCTGCCACGATTTATGCGTTATTAGTTTTTGATTAATTGCACATGTTAGGTGATCATTTTGACAACCCTTATATAAACATGATAATTTCATATCTTGCAATTTTTTACTTTTGGTTATGAAATTGTGAAACTGTTGGACACCTACACTCTTCAGTAGAAATTAACCAATGAACTGCCTTCAATTCTGACCCATTTAAACCCTTTGTTTGTTTTGCAGGTGACGGTGAGCCGCAGGCCCATGCTGTACGTCATCAACTTCATTGTCCCTCTGATGTACTTCCTGATTCTGGATTTGGGCTCTTTCTTCATAAACGAGGCGCGGGGAGAGAAGCTGAATTTCAAAGTGACCATCCTCCTGTCTATCTCAGTGCTGCTGCTCATTCTTAAGGATATGCTGCCCTCTACTGAGAACACCCTGCCATGGATTGGTGAGTGAGGAGATGGTAGCCAACAGCTCCTCCTATTTAATCCAGTAGAGCATCACAATTAATACAACTGGACAGAAATAACAATTTTAATGGTCACAGTTCATAAATCACAAATTGGAAAGACTCCAGTTATTTAAGTAAATTGATTATATTTTGAAAACAACTAAACAATGTGTCACCTTTTGGTTTTGTCATTGATAAAACCTGATCCTGTTTAATGATTGTTTTTGGGGGCGGCATGCTGGCACAGCGGTTAGCACGCAATCCTCACAGCAAGAAGGTCTCGGGTTTGATTCTCACCTGGACGGGGCCTTTTCGTGAAGTTTGCATGTTCTCCCCGTGTCTGCGTTGGTTTCCTCCGGGTACTGTGGTTTCCCCTGAAAAATTAAAACATGTACAATAGGCCAGGATGAATGAGAGTGTGTTTGAGAGCACGAGTGTGGGACAGCGGAGGCTACAATCCGGAGGGGCGTGTTTACATGCATGAGTCCCATGTATGTTCATTAACATGTCCTGTCCCGATCAAGTAAACAAACAAATAAACAAAAAAAGAAATAATGCAGGTATTCCTCAATTAGTTTAGCAGTCCATTTCAGTATTTTATTTCTTAATGCAAAATGTGAACTGTAATGTTGATTTTGATTTTAAAGCATAAATCGTAAATGCAATCGTAACTATACATATCTAATTAGGTATTTACCAGAATTGTATTACCGATTACAGATTGTATTACCAGTAATTCAATCTTTTCAGTTTGAATTCACAGTCACCTGGCCGAGGTCATAATAATGAGCCGTAAGTGACCCTACGGCCCTCAGTTTCACCCCAGTTCAGGACAGTAAGTTAACAAGTAAGACTATATAAGAGGGTTTGACTATATCTAATCTAACTCCTCCCCTTAAGAGTGTTCCTTTCCGATTGCGAATACATTTCTGAACAATGACTGAGAGCTTACACAGTAATAGAAAATAAACAACTGTACATCCATCCATCCATCCATCCATCCATCCATCCATCCATCCATCCATCCATCCATCCGTCCATCCATCCATCCATCCATCCATCCATCCATTTTCTTTCACCTTTCCGTTGCCGGGTCATGGGGGCAGCTGTTGGAGTTGCCCAAAGCACATTGCACCAGCCCCTCATGGCTCCTCCTGCAGGTGGTGGGTCCACAGAAGGACGGCCTCATGGTTCTAACCGGGCCTGTTGGTCTCTCATAAGGGGCTTCTGAACCATGGGAGATCCTACCAGGGCCACGAAGCCCCCGACAACAGAGCTCCAGGATCAGTCGGGCGCTCAAACACCTCCAACACGTTAAGGTGGTGGTTCCAGGAGGGGTGTGCATGCAATATCTTTCAGATTTTTTTTTCAGTGAAAAGAAAGTTAGCTATACTTGTTTTTTTCAGCAAAAATGTGTTACTCTTATTTGAGCTCTTACTCCACATTGTTCTGACAACTCAGCTCTACTGGAATTATATGAAGCTTCACTGCTTGTGTCTTGTGCTTGTTTGCAGCTAGTTACTCCGTGGGCATCTTCGCTCTGGTGGGCATTAGCGTGTTGGAGGCCATGACGGTCGGTTTCCTGCTCAGCTTTGAAGAAAAGGTGAAAGATGAACCTCAAACTGGTTTAAACTGTGAGGAGGACTTTCAGCTGGAGAGAAACAACTCTAAAGGTGAGTTTGGAATAATAACAACTGTGCTGCTGCTGTTGCTGCTACTACTTACTTATCCTCTTTGTCACAGTTTGTAAATGCAGGGGAAAGCAGACGGAAGGATGACTAAATGGCTTAAATAAATATTATTTTGTATCTCCCAGCAGATCCTGTTGTTCTCCTGGCAGTGTCTGGTGAACTGACCAAGGTCAGCCCTCCTCCAGCCAGCACCACGATCGAGGTTGAGATCCTTAGGCAAATTCTCTCTGAAATTAAAACCACGCGGGAGGAACTGGGTCGTGCAAAAGTCCCAAAGACCAGACTGCGGTTCAAGAAAATTGCACTCATTATTGACGTTGGCTTCTTTGTCCTGTACTTCCTGGCTGTCCTTATCTTTATGTCTGTTGTTTATGATCAATGGGTAAAAAAATACATTATGCGCATTTGAGTGCGGTTCTCAACCTGGGAGGCGGGACTCAGGGTCCTCGGAAGTCTATATCATAAATATAAACTTCTAATAAAGAAGTCTGTATTATACATTTTAAGTAAATGAATACGTTTAATATCAATCTTGTTTTTTAATTTCAATCAGCCATTGTCTAAATCCAAAATGTACTTCCTGTTATTGAGTCAAAGATCCCAAGAAGGCCCCCAATAATCCATTCTTCAAAATTGTTAGTCATGTTGTACAGCTTTAAAATTAAGGAACAATCTTCATTCATTATCTTTTTAAAACGCATTTGTGCCTCTTCAAGGAAAAAAGCTCTTGACTGCATTTTGCCCTAATTTCATATATCCAAATCTTTATCCTGGCTTTGGAATTTTGCATTTGTCGCTAAGGCCAATTGAAGGCCAAATTATCGTACGGCACAACCTGAACTAGCACATATATAGATCCTGGTTCAGCTGTTCTGACAGAGCATTATTACATGGTCGTAGACTCAAAATGTGAGTAATATGGAAATTGTTTTTGAAAAGCCAAGATTTTAAAGTGTCAAAATGTGTATAATTGGTGCCCAACTACCAAGTAAACCATACTTGTTATTTAAAGTTTACTATATTCATTGTGTGGAATGCTGTGCAGTGTGACTTTAAAATAGGCTTTGTCATTCTTATTAGTATATTTACGTTTATATATGTGTGTTTTCTTCTGATGCAAATATACTAATCTAAAAAGACCACTAGGCTATTCCACCTCAAAGCTACTGGAAACTGAGATATGCACAACCTGTTGCAACCAGAAAATGTGCTCGAAGAAAGTTTGTACCTTTCCAATGACTTCAAATTACTCTTGATCGTCACCATTTATGCAATTTAAACTTTTCTCTGCTGTGATCTATAATAAAATATGAAGGCTTTTTTTGTTTTGTTTATTTTAAATAATTCAAAAACACTTATTATAACCCAATTTAAGCATTTACTGCTTCAATATTTGCTCACAAAAAGTAATTATTTTTACTCTACTACTACATTACAATTTTACTCCAGTAGCAGTAAAAAGTACTGTATAATAAAACTACTCTAAGAAGTACAATATTTTCTAAAAGTTTCTCAAGTAGGCGGTGAGTACTACACTACCCACCTCTGCTGAAAAGTGATGTGAAACCTGCAGTCATGCTCTCTCTTTCATCACAGGCCCGACTAAAAGTGATCAAGAAAGCGCTGAACACAGGTACTCGTGCCGTCAGGTAGATATGAAATCACATGATCTGTGCACGTGTCATGTGACAGTTCAAGCTCCGCTCGTGCACAGAAAAAAAGGAGTTTCAAATTTCCCGACAGAGCTTTCAAAAATAAATCTGCTTTCTTCTTTTTACCTAAAATCTATCGTAAGAATTTACAACACGGTGCTGATATTAACTGTATCGTTTAGCATGTAATAACACAGCTGCTTTGGAGAAGACTTTACTCTAAATGTGCAAGATTTCCAGCTTCTGTATTAATTTGTGCTTTTATTTTGAAGGCGCCGAACCCCTGTGGCATTAGCGGTAACATGACATTTCTGAAGCGAATCAGCTGGTAGTTTTCAGTCAGGTTTAGCTAGTAAAATGTCCATTATAGCAATCTACTCTAGCTTTTTTTTCCTATGACTAAGTATCGTTCCTGTTTACCCTCGGCCTTTTCCTCATGTGTCTCTTTCCAAGTGTAAATGCGAAGAGACTAGCTAATGTTTTTAGCTTGTTAGCTTCGTGTTAAGTGTAGCTCCCAGCTGCTGCTGCCTATTCTCCTGGTGCTGTCAGTGGAGCATCTTTGGGCCATTGTTTTTTGTTAAAGTAGGTGGAGGTAAGTGTGTTTTGCTTTTTTAAAAATCATGTGTTTATTTTGAGAAAATCTCTCAAAGAGCGTAGCTAAATGTCCCTGTTGAAAAGCAGCACCACTGCTGTAACAAGTTTCTCAACTGAACACTCCTCTCCACGATAATCCTAACATATTTACTATTCCTTTATGACATTTCCACATAAGGGATTATAAATGGCATTAACGGAAATAAACAGTTGGGCGTGCAGTCTGGAAATGTACATCTGTACATCTGTTGACAAATGATATGATCCATATGGTGTAATTTACTTTCTTTCCTGTCGCAGGATCTAGTTGTAAACAATGTTTGAATAAGATCTTGGTAAATACATGAATTAAACTCTCAACTCCAGCCAATTTTATAAGCCTGGTTTTAACAGACTCATGTCAGTGTTGCACAAAGGTCTCATGAACAAAAAATATCATTTTTCCTTATCATGTCATACAATGACATTTGACTGTTGATTTAATCTAAACTAGTATTTCATTTTCTCCTTTTGTCAAAGTTTTGTCTTTTGTCTAAAATGCAAACTCCAGTTCTACATCACTTCCTAATCCAGTGTAAAGACTTTGACTTTGTAGTAAATTAGGATTTGTGACACTTGTTTGGGTATTTTGCATTAAATGCAGCTATAAAGCTAAAAATGCACTTTAAAAGCTTACTCTAATACATGTTATTTGTAGGCCATATTTTCTGAAGAAAAATAGCTCCCACTGCTGCACATACAGAATTATGGAACAAGTATTCAACTTGTATGAAATTTACTATGAGCGATTGCAATTAAGGCTATAAAATTCTATCTGAACAGCAAAACAAAGTTAAGAAAGTTACCAAAAGGCACGGGGATCCACACAATCTACTGCAAGGCAGACTCGCAACTCTTTCAGTAATATTTGTTTGTAAATGTAACTATGTAACTGTTGTTTGTAGGAGCGCAGCACCGCAGCGATGGCCGGAGGAATCACCGAGACCGGAGAGCCCTACTCTGCCTTTGTGAGTGGCAGCCATCTTCCTTTATGTGCAGTTTATTCATATGACACCGTCTTCTGTGGCACCATGCTATGGTTAATTCATGGATGCTTTGTTCAGCTGTTTAGGCCTGACCTACTTTTTCCTCCCCACACTTTTTGAGCTTTCATACTAAAACATTGTCTCTTTGGTCATATCGTTATGGGAAAGAGTGGAATTTGAAACTCTATTTCGATATCATAGAATTACTAAACTTTTACCTTCTTGTCCTAACCTATAATAAGAATAGTGTAATCCAATTGTTCACAGAATCCTTATGAAAGAACAATTCTTTTTACATTTTTTGTCTGGTCACAGACTTCTGACAAAGATCATCTTTTAAAGTATTCATGAAAGGTCTCATTTTGAAAAGACCTTAAGTTGAATCTTTGGGACACCACAGAAACTTCAGAAGAATATTGATAGAGTTAAAATGAAGTGGTTAGGTCACCTTCAGGTACTCGTATTAATAGTGGGATATTTTATCATCGAATAAGCTTTAAATGCAGCTGAGCAGTCTTGATAAATGAGATTAATGTGCCATGAGTTTGAACAGGAAACCGTATCGCTGACGTTGGCTCTTTCCGACCTCTTGAAGATCAGCTTTGAGCGTTTGCTGCGTCAGCGACTGGTGACCATGGAGTCTTACAGTTACTCGTCAATCAGCAAAAATCTAATTTGCTTTCTGATGCATTTGAAATTGGTTTTGAACAGGAGTGCCTTAAGTGCCGCCTGGAGGCCAAGACCAGATTCAAATTCAGGCCCTCAGGTTCATATTTGTTGGCTTCTTGCCGAGTTTGCACACGTCTCTAGAAATGGTGCTGGAGATGTTTATGATACACAATTTTAACTTCAGTAAGCAACAAATAAGCTACAGTCAGGTCCAGAAGTTTTGTCTTATTAAGCTTGTAAAGACTTGTGGTAGTAACATAATATGAGAGTAGGGCTACACCATGAACAGGAAATGAGAGTGCGAGATGTATAGTAATTGCGACTCGATTTGTGATTTATATTTCATGATATAGGCTGATGTTTGGCTTTACCCAAATCTAAAAGCTTCTTGAAAGTAGTGACAAAAGCGTGCTGGAAAAGCAACAATAAAATGTCATCAAAACGGCATAAAAGAGCAACAAAAACGTAGCAGAAAGGCAACAAATGCACAACAAAAAAATGAGAAAAGAGTGATGAAAACGTGTCAAAAAAGCACAAAGAAAGCAATGAAAAAGCAACAATAATGCGACAAAAAAGAGACTCTTCAATAATGTGACATAAATGCGGCCACAACGCGACAAAATAGCTGTGATTAGTGTTTATAGGTTTTTCTAGATACATCACACAGGCCTATTTTGACCTATTTATGAGCTCCAGTCAAGAAACTTTTTTAGATTTGGGTAAAGTCGAACTGGAGAAAATGCACTCGGATAAGAGGTTAAGGGATCCAAATGACAAGGTTTAGTTCCATAATAAGACCCAAAACATAGACGAGGTGTTTTGTTGTTTGCAGAGGACATTATTTCATTTACATAACGTTGTATCTGTGACGCTGTTGTCCCTCATGTGTCCTGCAGGTGGGGCTGATCTACATGTTCAACCTGATCGTTGGCACCGGCGCCCTCACGATGCCCAAAGCCTTCGCCACGGCCGGATGGGTGGTCAGCATCGCCCTCATCTCGTTCTTAGGCTTCATGAGGTCAGCAAAAGAGAAACTGAAATAGAAATAACTGAAACTGAAATGGAAAGGTGTACCAGGCAGTGCAGTGTTTCATGGACTTCTACAATATGAAATGATGAGCTCCCTGGTAGGGCTGGGTGCTGTTAAATGATACCAGTATGGTGTAAAAAACAAGGTTTCGGTACGACTGGTAGAGAAAAAAATAAAAGTATCGAAAGCAGGTGCCGAAAATAAAAAATGTAAATCTGTGTATTCAAGTTTTTATGCTTTATGTGGGTAAAATTGAGGGAAAAAAAGAAAACATTGGGAGAAATTAGGACAAAAAAAAAGGGAACATTTGGGGCAAAATTGGGAACCTAACCTTAAGCCCTAACCCTAAGGTCTTGTGTCCCATTACATTATGTACTTACAACGTACTAATACAAGCTATTCCATTGTGTACTACATAGGTACAAGTTATTACAGATTGTTACAGAGCACATTATATTGTACTAAATTCAGTTAGGTACAATGTATCAAGGTAGTGTAAAATGAAGTGATAATGTTTTTTCCGGCCCTTTGTAGTTTCTTGGTTGTTTCACCTCTATATGACAAATATTTTAGTATAGGTATCAAAAAAAAAGTATTGTTCAGGTATTGGAATTGAAAACCAAGTATCGGTCACGGTACCCAGCCCTACTCCTTGGTCTAAAATACTTTGTTTGTTTTGTTGCAGTATTGTTGATGGAGATGGAGCTACAGAATAGACCCTAATCCTTTGCCATATTTAATACAGACTACATGAATAAATTATGTGACAGTAATTATTGCATCAGAAGCACATTGTGACACTTTTTGACAAGTAGAGTACAGGACATGTCAGCCTCGCTCACTGTGAAATTTGGATATTGCTATGATCACTACAAAGACAGACAACTCGGTGTGTAATAGTCTGTGTTGTTTGTTCAGTTACATGACCACGACGTTTGTGATCGAGGCGATGGCAGCGGCGAATGCTCAGCTTCGATGGAAGAGGAGGGAGCAGGAGGAGGTGAGGCTATTACGGTTCACATAAACACAGTGCCAGATCCTCCCACACATAAACAGGCTGGGAGACGTAAGGATGTAGGGAGTTTGTAGGTTCCAGTTTCTCCGTAACTTTTCCAGGTAACTCAAACTGTGATTAATGTTACATGGTGTTGTCTTGTCTTTACACCAGAGATTTTTTTTTCAGTCACATGAACACATTTCCTCATCGGCAAAGTTGATTTCTTAAGGCCGGTCCACATCTTTTCTATAATGTCCTGTCTAGACTGGGTTGGGCAGGTTTTCATTGGTGAGAGCAACAACATCGGACGTTGTGTTGGAGGCGCCGACTGTGTAGAGTCTACGATTTCCCTTTTCTCCTCACAAACTATTCCCGCTTCTCTAATCTGATTCTGTATAACTAGGGACGTTCATGATTAATCAGTTGTCCTCTCAACCCCCAGCTGAACCAAGAACATTTCTCTATAGTTTGGCTTTACCCTAAATCTAAAAGCTTCTTGAAAAAGGGGTCAAGATAGCAACAAAAACAAGATGGAAACGTGACAAAAAACGCACACAAAAGCAACAGAAAAGCTACAGAAAGTCAGGAAAAATGACAAAAAAGTGACAAAAATGCAACAAAAAGCCACAAAAGAGCCAGAGGAAAATTTAAAAAAAAAAAAAGTAATGAAAAATGTGGCAAAAATTTGACAAAAACACAACAAAAAAGTGATTAAAAAAACACAGCAACAACACATGGAAAGAGATCCATTTAGATGAGTTTTATAGGGCTTAGCTTTCAAATGCGGTGTTATTCTTTTGGGTAAAGCTGATGTGAAGATCAGAGAGAAAATGCCCTTGGTGAAGGCGAGGTTTAAGAGGTTAATCTATTTAAAAAGTGTGATGACAATTGAGTGTTGGTGTATGTTTGGGGAAATGACAGTATGAGCTAAGTGCAAATAAGTGAGTAAGTAAGTGCTTTGTTTGTCATTGTACAATTGTACAACAAAATTATGTGTTGTGTTAGCCCTGAGCCGCTGAGTGCGCCGCTATTGTGGGTCAACCTGGCCAGCTTGTTTTTGGAGGTAGCAGAAACCGTAGCTTTCAGTCTCCTCTGATCCTCTGAAACGCCTCCTGTCCCTGTTTCAGAGCATGGTGTACTGCACTGGTCACCTCCTCCTTCCTCTTCCTCCTGTGCAGCTCCCTCCGCTCCTTTAGAGTCTTTCACCATCTTTCCTTTGTCCCTTCCTTGTTTCTTGTTCCTCCTGTGACGCCTCCACTGTACTGCAGGTACTCTTGGTGCTTCTTCAGCGTTTCAGAAGAAGAAATATGTAGGTCTGAAATGTCTAACTCATAAGCCAGCTGTTTGTTTACTTTTAAAAGAGCTCCTTTCTTCAGGACTGTCATGGACTCTCTGCAGTAAAACAATCTGCCGCCGACCCTCACAAAAACACGGCAAAGCTTATTCAAACACCATCCCTCTCGCTTCAGAACTTCAAACATTCCCTTTACACGCGAACGCAGCCCATCAGTGTTAGCTAAAGTCAATTCCTATGACTTGTCTGGCTTCCTCGCCGCGCTATTTGCTTCAGGAAATCCTCCATTGATCCAACCATAAACCCTCGCCTCTAATATCGGGCATTTTGAGCCTTTGTTTTATCGCCTTGTCGCGCTAGAATACTACGGCGTCCATCTTTCTCTCACGCGCATTCTGAAGGTGCCAATACAAAGCGCTCTCGTCCTCGCTCTGCTTTTAAAGTGCCTAGCCTTGTTTTTCTTTCCACTTTGGGAGTTATGAGCCTCGAGACAAAAGCCTTAGCCCTGATTCATGGCGTCTCTAAAGTCCGCTGCCTTTTTCTATTCTGAATAATAGAGGAGCTGGAGGAGAGAAAGGAAAACGGCCCGGACTGATGACTTTGGGACGTTGCTTGAGTGAAGAGTAGCATTAGAAATAAAAAGGTTGTTCAGAATGATGCATAAGGTGTTTATAGAGAAAATACCAACCCCATTTGTTAGGGCTGGAAGTTAAAGGACTCGGCTATTAAGGGAAATAAATGGTTTGTTCATTGGAAGTCTGTCGTTTGGAAGACAATTGATGGGATTGCCCTCTGCTGGCCGCTCAGGGAGGTGCAAGGTTCATATGAAGTAAAAGGGATCGGAATGATTTGCAAACTTTCTGAGTAGTATTTAAATGTGCTTATACTTTCAATGCATTGTTTTAGGATAGCAGATTTTATAAATAAATGCCACACAGGGACGAGATGTGTATTTTTTGCAGAGGATATTGGATTATAGCTGCACTGGATGTGATGTGTGGCTAATTGCGACTACTGAAAATGTCTCAACCTTTGTCTCTTCGCAGACCGATGAAAGTGACTCTACCTCGGATTATTCAGACGATGAAGTTGTGACCAGAGGGAGAGCCGAGCCGGAGACCAAACCCATTCTGTCCATCCGTGAGTGAAGTTTATAAAGGATTTCATTGGGCCCTTTGTAAACACATCCAGTTCAGTGTTGGTCAAAGACTTGATTCCCTGCTTGAGTAAAAGTACAGATGCTTCTGGTCATTGCTGAAAAAGAAGAAGAACTTTATTTATTTGGCGCCTTTCACAGACATAGTCACAAAGCGCTTTACATGAGACAATTCTACATTCACCCCATACTCGTTGTCCATTTTCCCCTGGGGGAGACTGATAGAAGCGTCTGCGCCAACGGTCCCGCTGACCACCACCATGCATTCACACACACATCATTCATCCTGGCCTTTTGTACATGTTTTTAGTGGTGGGGGAAAACCTACACAGACACGAGGAGAACATACAAACTCCTCACAGAAAGGCCCCATCCAGGTGGGAGTTGAACCCGGACCTTCTGGCTGTGAAGCGAGAGCGTTAGCCACCTGCGCTACCGTGCCGCCAGGCCCGAACTGAAAGGCCTATACCTGATTTTTTTTCAAAATAACAAACCATGAAAGAGGAAGCCACAAAATTAGAATCTCGAGAGCGTGTTAGAGGCATCCTAATTCTTCACCGGCACAACTTTATTGGCACATTTCACAATTTGCCGGGTCAAGTTTCAGGGTCACTGTCAGAAATGCTAGAAAACTGACCTGCAAGTTCATGAAACTTATAAAAATGCACAAATGTTTTTCCCACGAATGTAGTAGTTTACAACATACTAAAGGAGGACAAAGAAGATTCCTGTCCATTACTAGAAAAAAAGATCAGATATTAGTACTTTTAAGGGAAAGTACTGAAGGGCTCAAAGTTGAATTGAAATTTGCCTGAGAAATTGCCTGAATACGAGTGATCGCTGTTATTTGATTAGATTTTTTTTTTGCACATATAGCATTTAAAATACACATTTACAGATACATAAAAGAAGATAAAAATACTGTGCAGGAGAGAGTGAGAAGACCACCTCCCCAAAATCATATCAAACAGGCATAAAATGACATGAACAAGCAAGACAATGGTTACAATGACACATCAAGCGTTTAAATGTATCTATTGAACAGTATAAACTTATTTACAGATCATTATTTTCAGCTCTCTTTTGAAAGAATTTACAGTAAGTATAGTCTTAAGAGCGAGGAAGGGCCCCATGAACATCTGAAGAATGCATAAAAAAGTTGTTAAAAACTCTGGGCATGACATTTGGCATATACACATACTTATACATAAAGATATTTTTGCAATAGCTGTTAACATTAAATATTGTCAAAATGTTTATATTTTATGAAAAGAGGAGCAGATGAAGCAAATCTATTTGTTTACTTCCGCAATTTTCGCCGGATGTTTGGTGAATGGTAGGCAACAACATCCAGGCCCCTAACACGGTTTTATAAAATGATCGATCTGTAACAGCATAAGAGAAGCAATGCACTGTTTATGAACATTGTTTTTAGCCGATCATAGTATTCTTATCACTTGTTTAAAACGTAAAATACCTACCACGGCCCCCGGATGTAACGACATCGCGATCGCTCGTATTCCTCCTCTGTACGGCAACACGACAGGGACAAACCTTCTTCCTCCTTTTGAATCAGTGGCATTTGACTGTAAATCTCCACAGTGCCACATACTGTCCGCCTGAACCAATGGTCGCTGGCTGCTCTGCTTTATGCCCACGACACTAGAGGCCGTCATTGCTCCACCATTGCTGTAGTACCTCCATATCGCCACTAGTCTCCCATTGAAAAGCATTGGAGTTTAGACGTTAAAAACAACTTTACCGCCTAGTTTCTATTTTTTCAAACCTAGACTAGGCTAGATACTGTATTCCACCTGTGATAACACTGGGCTTGTAACAATTTAAGAAACCAGGCTGGTTTTCGTAAGAAGAATTTTAGAAATCTCGTACTTAATGAGGGTCGGACTGTTAGCATTGGAGCAGCGCGAGCTACACGTCATACAAGGGCCGAGTCTGCAGTGAGATCCTGCGATTCCCTCCTTTATGCCCTTTTTAGGAACACGCTTCATCAGAGCTGAGGAGAGGGAGTCTGTATATCCGCCATGATTTCCCCCTCAAGCGTGGTCATTATAGTAAACGGGGAGGAGTGAGCAGAAGCTGTCCATTTATATATACAGTTTATGGCCTGAACAAAACACACAGACAATTTGACTTTTAATTTGAAGCCTTTATTGAAATATAGTTGACTAGAAAGTATTATATTTATCTTTCGAATCTAGTGGAGTGAAAATAATATGTTTCCAACAAAAATACTTCTCAAGTTAGGTACAGATCCTCAAAATCTCAACTCAAGCCCAGTGCTTTAGTACTTTGTTGCTTCACATGTGTCCTCTCTGTTTACACGCTGCAGTTTCTCAGCAGCTCAGTTGCCGCTGTTGCTCCGGCTGCATGATAAGCAGCCCTCGCAATGACATAGAGATTATTTATCTCAAAGGTAAAATGCGTAAAATCACCGGCTCATTATCGTGTCTTTCGTGACGGACTAATCTGTCGTTTCTTCTGTTGCAACAAGCCACAGTCTACACAATACACTCGAATCATAAACGTGGTACGTCACCTTTACTGATGTAGAAATGCTCTTATAGTTTAGTATCTCTGAATGCATGAGTTTGAAGTGCTTCTGCTGACTTCTTTACCTTTGTCAAAATGTGAATTAGAGTTTACGACATGTTTATGGAGACTTGAGTCATTATGGGGAAAGATTATGTTTTTTCACTCATTGCTAATTTACCGTATCAGTTATCAATTATACGGCGCAGTGGGTGTACAGAGAGAAAAAGCAGCTTAAATTGTTCCTCGATACATAGATTAATTGCTTTCCAGGACGGTAATTAAATGTATCTCATCAAGGTCATGCAGAAATGTAAAACCTCTACTCTAATCAATAAAGTTCGCGGCGTGGCATTTAAAAGCATTACGTCATTAGTTGTGCAGAAATTAAGGCCTTAAATATCGAAAAGTCAAAAGTATTAAATTCCAACTGACAATGTGAGAGATGCACCAGCTTTTTTTGCTTCCGATACCTTTACTGGGGGTTTGAATATTTAACCAATAACAAGAGATTTTCTTAGAAGTGTCTGCTGTGAGTGAATAAAGTGAATGTTGGTCTTTTCTCCAGTGTGTGAGATCAATAAAGTCTCATCTTTTCTTGCAAACGAGATGTTACTGATCAATTATCAATTATATCTATTAATAAACTAATGGAAAACATCAAACAAGGATCACTTGACTTTTCTACCAATTATCCTTGGGTATTTGACAGGCTATTAGTTTGCATCAACAACTCATAAAGTGATCTGATTATTGTAACTTGTGCTTTACAAATATGTTAGTTCAGTTATTCTTTAAAGGGACAATACGGAGTTGTTGAAATTAAGTATTTTCCTCCCCCTACATGTTCCAGCAGTGTCCTAATGTTTAGAATGAGCTCAGACCTGTTCACCACAACTGCCTCTAAAATCCTGCACTGTCACTCAAAAAGGTGTTAATTCCGGCCTGAAGTGCCGTCATGCACGAGCTTAATATAGAAGCTGCAGTTACACGTAAGACCTGAGGTGGCAGTAGCGAGTATTGCATGACCAACTTGATCTAGCCCCTTGAACAGCATTTTATGAACTAAAATACAATCTCTTGGCCGCTCCAGCAGTGGCAATTTTATTTAATTGGGTGATCCAAGCATAGTTTCTGTCTCACCTTATTTGACGTTAGCATGCTGCCGCAAGCATTAGCATTTTGTTGCTAGCCGTGGCAGTTAAAGCAATACTAAGTAACTTGTTTACCTTAATAAATCCTTTTCGTAGTCCCGCTGGGGGTAATGCAAGTGTTAATGGGATGATTGGAGGGTCTTTCATCTCCCCCTGGTGTCTCTGGCCAGAAAACCACAATTGCAACTTGACTGCCACCGGACCGGGCAAAGCTAACTGCGGGCTAGCGCCACTTAAACAGAATTTACAGCCAAGTTTGAGTGAATTTCTTTTTTCCCATTGTGTAATTGGATGTACAATATCCCTCTCTTGCTTCGCCTTTTCTGTCAGTGTAGTATTTACTCTCACGGACAATTAATAAGTAAAAAAATCGCAACTTGCTACGACACCTGCAGTTGCGCTTACGGCCTCTAGGGGAAAGAGTTACTTAGTACTGCTTTAATATACGATTGCGGATGTTAAAATGGAAAATAATAAAAACAAATATACAGATTCTGAGCTTTGAAATGAGGTACAGCATGTCCATATTCAGCAGTATTTGTGAGTTTGTTGAATAGACAAATACAAAATTGCTCAAAACATTGCTTGTTGTGTCCAATTTGCTTTGAATATCAACATTTCCCATAATTTCTGTTTGATGTTAATGTGTGCAAATCTTCAGAAATTAAATAGGCAGAAGTGGGTGGAGCATCCAATGTATTTACTGAAGTAAGAGTAGCATTACTGAAATAATTTTACTCAAGTACAAAGTAAAAATTTGTGACCAAAATAATGATGACTCAAGGAAAAGTCAAAAAGTACTTGGAAAAAATGTTTCTTGAGTACTTTGAATACTGATTTTTTTTGGTGAAAAAGTCTGATTTATGCCATAAATTATGCAACAAAACATAAAATCCTGTGGAAATTGTGAAAGAAAATTCCAAGAAAATGGCAGAAAATACAGAAAAACAGAATAATTCTATAAAAAAAAAAGGTGCAGGAGACGATCTAAATTTATTTTATATATAAAAATGAAGCATTTGCCGCTTAAATATCTACACAATATTTTGTACAGATACTTCATTAGGATTTTACTCAAGTAGAAGTGAAAAGTACTGTATGATAAACTACATATGTATGTAGCATTAGAAAAAAAGCACTCGGGCATTAAAAACCTTACATTTAAACTCGCCACCACCTTTTCAAACCTGTTCTTTGTTGTGAGTGGTTTTCTGTGACTTTGCGGTGCTTCTGTGAACGATGTGTCCAAACTATTCTGTTCATTCATCTGTGTAACCAAGCCTGGAGTTTCTTTTTTTTAATGTTCTTTTGGCGTAATCCCCTCCATCGCCTCCCTCTCCTCACCTCTGGTTTACCTCTGCTCTCCCCTCAGAGCGGTCCGGAGGTCACGCCGATCACTTCGACATCGTGGAGCGGGTCGAGATGGGGCAGATGGCGTCGATGTTCTTCAACAAAGGTAATCTCCCGCCGCCTCCTCCACCGCTGGTTAAATCACAGATCACACGGCACGCTGCGTCTATACATAGGTCTCTGCTTCCATAATGTCTATCTCCCCAAAGGCGCTGACGGAGAGCTAATTGAATGTAATCGTGTTTGGATAAATTGCCTCTGGTCATAATCATCTGTGTGAGGCCCCATTGAGGTGGCTAATGTCCCCGTCGCTTTCTCCTTGAACGTGGTGTACTTTCTCATATGAGCGCTGTCGGCGTAAATTAGAGCGCTTTGAATCACGCTGCAGCCGCACAAAGCACCACACGGGCGGCTGATGTTTCCAAAACACTGTTAATTCACCTACACGCCGTCATTTGGTCTTACTTTTGTCTGTGCGTGTTTTGTTGAACTTTGTTTAGAGGCGTCAGCACGGTGTTGAAACAGGACGGATGTTTTAGTTTGTCACCACTAAAACAAGAAAGGCACACGGTCTTGCTTTCAAGATTCAAGATTTTTTATTTGTCAAACCATGTGAATGGGAGTTCAGCTTCCCGATGGCCTTGTGTACGAAACTGTTCCTCAGTCGACTGGAACTGACCCGTAAATTCTGCAGTCTACTCCCTGAAGGCAAACCCTTGAAGAGACTGTGTGATGGGTGCGAAGGGTCCCTGGTGATTTTGACGGCTTTGTGGGTGAGACGGGTGGAGTACATGTCCTTAATAGAGGGGAGACCGGCTCCGCAGATCTTCTCCGCTGCTCTCACGATGCCCTGGAGGCTCCTTCAGCAGGAGGCAGTGCTGGCGTCGTGCCACACAGTGATGGAGCTGGTCAGGATGCTCTCTATTGTCCCTCTGTAGAAGAACCACACAGTGATGGAGCTGGTCAGGATGCTCTCTATAGTCCCTCTGTAGAAGAACCACACAGTGATGGAGCTGGTCAGGATGCTCTCTATTGTCCCTCTGTAGAAGAACCACACAGTTATGGAGCTGGTCAGGATGCTCTCTATTGTCCCTCTGTAGAAGTTGGACATAACGGAGGCTGGCACTCTGGCTCTTCTCAACTTGCGGAGAAAGTTTGATCACAGCAGATTCGATGCGGCATCGTTTCAATGAGCTTCTGCATTAATCTTTCACCAACATCTTGTACTGATGATAGGAGAGTGTGACCACTGCGTAAAGCCTTCTCCAGCACATCCCAAATGTTCTCAATGGGGTTCAGATAAAGTATCGACCGATAATTGGGTATTTTAAAATAACAGCTGTCGGCCAATTTAGACAGGTGACGGCTTCCGTCTCTTGGTGCGTGATTGGACCGATGTGGGCAAAATCGAGAAATGATTGGCTGCGAGCAGAAGCCCAGACGGTTCTTCTTTTGAACAGAATGGAGGCGTGTCTGGCAGGCCAGGCAACTCTGAAGTAACTAAACAGGAATGCCTTGAACAAATCAGCCCTATGCTTTTTGTTCGAGGACAACATTAAATCGCCATTTATCATAATGGGTCAGGTTGTACAGTCGTACTATCTCTGTCATAGCCTTGACTGTGGTGCTCAGACTCTTGCGTATCAGTCTGACGCTCTGAGAGGGTTTTTATCCCTTTTCTGTGGAAGCATAGAGAGACTTGAATGGTGGGACTTGCGCAATGTCTCGAGTTCATGTCTCCGGGTCCTGCACCGATGGTAAATAAACTTCTCCTGTATAAGACGTCCAGACTGCTGCCTATTTTTCATCTATCCTCTCGAACACCATAGTTAATTCTCTAACACCTCTAATAAAACGCCCCCTGTTGTCACAGTTCAACACTAACACATTTTCCAGTTTAGAAGCATCAAACGCAGGATTATCGACAAGACATTTGGAAAAATTGGCTGTACACTATAACGGCATCGGCTTGAGAAAAACCCATATTGGTCAATCTCTAGTCTGGACTGTGTGGTGGCCAATCCATGTGTGAAAATGATGTCTTATGCTCCCATTCCTGAATATGCCGGTGCCATCTGGGAAGAGGAAAGCCAATGATGGCCTAACCTGGTCATTGAGGAAGTTCAGGTCGTCAGCTAATTCTTTGGGCACTAATGTTGCTGAACTTAGACCTGACGAACTGCAGTGACCCCGATCAGAACAGTCTGTTACATCCACGTGGCAACTTTGTGTGGTCGGGCAGTGTTTGTTTCAAATAATTTAGATATTTTTTGGACACATTTAAAAATGAAAAATGGGTTGAGGTTATGACTGTTAAATTGCCTTTTAATTGGTCTCTTGTTACTACCTCTAACTAACTAGAAGCTTTAACCTATTGTGCATGTTTTGGGTTGTTTGAGGAAACTCTAGGCATCATCAATCTAGGCATGTGGGAAGTCAAACTCCACACAGAACTGCCCACATATTTGTTTACAGCTGAAACTTGTGAAAATGTTTCAAATGCTGTTTCTAACGCAGAGGTCTTACAGAGTGTGACCACTAGATGGAGCACTTGCAGTGTCTTCTTTTGGCATGTTCTAATGTGGATACAGTCATGACTGGGAGCAAGGAGCCATGAAGGTAAAGAGAGAGGGAAGAGAAGAGAGGGGCGAGGAGGGTGTAATGAAAGACAAGACGAAAAAGGTTAAAGTTTCAAATTGATCCAAGTGAAGGAAATCTGAAAGTGATGCAATTAAGGAGCTGCCACAGTCCCAGAAGGAGCAGTGTGTCCTGCGTTTCTCCTCGATGTCCTTCCTCACGTGCACACAGCGGAGACTGATCTAATGACCCACAGTATGGATAAAGAAAACAAACATATTATAAATTGCGCGGTAAAAAGAGAGAGAGAAAAAAAAACACTTAAAAATCGAGACTGCACAATAAATTATGAGGACAAATTTTAATGGTCACTCTTGGGTTACAATTATTTGCGCATTGTAATGTCCTCTGCAACTAAGCATCTCATCTCCATGGGGTCCTATTATTTTTAAAACCTTATAACAATGTAGTTTAGACCTCTGCTGCTTTTGGAGAGGGATTCTAAAATGTAATTGAATATGCCGTCAATGGGGATCGTATCAAGGCAATCTACGATGCCAGATTTGCTACGATTAGAGAGGAACTGGGGGAGGTTTACTCCATCTCCTTTTGAGGTGACACAAAACTCCCACTGGATTATTATTCCTCATCATGTCCTCTTCCTGTGTACTCGGTCTCATCAAATTTTACTGTAGAAATTCGGAATAAATTGAAGTTGACTCTGAAATGTTGATACTCCTGGGTGTGTTTAAATTGCTTACACAGTAGAGAATTAATTGCAAAGAAAAGCGTTCACCCTTAAGATAAATGTTACTCAATGTTATACTCACTACTGCCACCTCAGGTCATACGTGTAACTGCACCTTCTATATTAAACTCGTGCATGACGGCACTTCAGACCCGAAGTAACAACTTTTTGAGTGACAGTGCAGGATTGTAGAGGCAGTTGTGGTGAACAGGTCTGAGCTCATTCTACACATTAGGACATGGCTGGAACATGTAGGTGGAGGAAAATACATAATTTGAAAAAAACGCTTTAGAATACAGCCCACGTTCCAGGTGTAAGTACGGGTAACAAGAAGTGTAAGTACAGGTACTATTACATGTGTAACAAGGGGCAACAATATGTAACAAGGTAGTACAACGTGTAACTATGTGTCAAGGTGTAGTAAAGATATTCAAAGAGCAATTCATGGTGCTGAGCTAACACATAGTTGTGGCAAAAGGGAATGTGGTATTATAAATTGTGCATTAATTTTAATGTTGCAGGACAACAGTATTACTGAAGTGAAAGTGAAGACATGACTCCAGGCATTTTTACTGACATTAAAATGTATGCACAATACCACATTCTCTTTTGCCACAACTCTCTGATAGCTCAGCACCATTAATTGCTCCGTTTCATTCATACTGTTTGTATGATTTCACTTTTGAATTAAATAAAAAAAAAAAAATGAAAATGAATACCTTTACTAGACCTTGATACGTAGTTACATGTTGTTACATGTTGTACTGCCTTGTTACACATTGTTCCCCCTTGTGACACTTTGTACTGCCTTGTTACACATTGTTCCCCCTTGTGACACTTTGTACTGCCTTGTTACACATTGTTCCTCCTTGTTACACTTTGTACTGCCTTGTTACACATTGTTCCCCCTTGTGACACTTTGTACTACCTTGATACACATCGTTCTCCCTTGTTACACATGTAAGAGTACCTGTATACATGTGTAATTACTTTCTCGTTACCCGTACTTACACCTGGAACGTGGAATGTCTACTAAAGCGTTACCCATAATTAGATATTTTTTAAACTCGGTATAGTCCCTTTAAGTTGAAGACATACAGTTATTGCTCTTCTCCTTTTTCTCCCGCGCCGCTTTCTTTGTAAAATCAATTAAGTGTCCAGCATCGATACTGAAGGAGCAAGTGCGTGTGTCCTCCACCTCCTCAGTGTCCCTCTCTCTCACGTGCACACAGGTGAGTCACGTGCGCACCCATCGATCTCTAATAAGGACGCTCACCCCCTCCCCCACGCGCACACACCTCTGTCCCCCGTTGCCGCGGGCTCCAATCAAAAGTGAATGAGATCGGCACGGCGCCCGCGAGCAGCTCCTCTAGCTGCCCTCAGCCAGAGACGCATGACCAAATGTTACATCAGCAGCGCCGCAAGAAAAAAAAGGTGCTTCTACAGTGGTTTAAATTATGTGATACGGTTGAGTTGGACATGTCGAAGCGTCAGGTGGAGGGGCTCTATAAGTCTATGGAAAACTGAGGGTTCGCTATTCCTGTTTGTGGTTGGGTCAAAGTTAACTCTGTCATTGACCTTGTGGTGTTGATGTATAAGTTGTTATGACTGAGCAACTTATACTTTAATTGGAGTAATATAGTATCTCGAAAATCAAGTAGGGGGTGACGGTGGTTGGTAGAGCGGGTCGTGTCATGATCAGAAGGCCTGGGGTTTGAATCCCAGCTACTGTTCTTGGGCAAGATACTTCACCCACTTTGCCTCCAGTGTCCGTATACACTGGTGTATGAATGAGAGAGTGAATGAATGGGTGAGTGGTTCCTTGCTGTAAAGCGCTTTGGGCCTAATGAAAGTAGAAAAGTGCTTTATAAGTTGAGACCATTTACTATAGCCTACTTTGAGCAAGAGATGCAAGATTTTTTGTTTCCGATACTGATACTGGGGGTTTGAGGCTCTGATATCTGATTTTAACCGATACCACAAGACTTTCTTAAAGGGATATTTCAGGATTTTTGACATAGGGCCTCATTTCCTAGTTATCCAGAGTGTTGTAGATTTCTGTAGATTAAAAAAAATGTATTCGTGCAGTCCTTTTATTTGAAGAGTTTAGTGGTGCAAGGCTAGTGCTAGGCTAGCGCATGTCTATGGTAACTAGTAGCCTAGGGTAACCACGGTTTGGAAAGCAAAAGAGTGCACAATAAAAATGCCTCCAAACACAAGTAAAAATAGCATAATTGAGAAAAAACTATTATTAAGGACGCCCTCCCCGCTTGTCCGTCCTGCGTGGTTAGTTTGCGTGATAGAGCTCTTGTATTTGTCTGAGATAATTTGAAGAATTTTTATGCTTAGCTCTTGAGATAACGCTACTGATAAGTGCTCACCTTTTGCTGAAAGGAGAAGTTTAGAAGCCTCTATATCCTTTGCCCTGGTGCTGGTTATGTGTAGCAGAGTCTAAAACCAATGTCACAAGCAGAGCTCAAAACAAACTAATTTCTCATTTCATGACGCTGGGATTTGTGTTTGTGTTTCCTTCACATTTCACGTGCTAATGGCAAAGGCTTCGGTCCGACATAAACAAATCGCTGTGTGATGATGTCATCAGGCCGCTAGGATTGCAATTGCTAAAAACGGTTCATAATATGCCTTTTTTTCATCTGGGTATAATATTTACTTCTACTACTTCTACAAAACTGCGCTTACACCTGAAAGAAGTGACATGGAGTCAGTGTTATATTATTATTCTTTTTTACATCTTTTCTTACATATGAACCCTACAGTCCTTTGGGTAAGCATTATCAAGAAAAAATATCCACATATCACTGAAAAAGCTGCACGTCTATAAAGGTTGTAATGTACGGCGACGTCAAGGCGATGATTAAAAATCTACTGGTAACAGTGAACTTAAGATTTTTATGATTTTTATGTTTTCACTGACACAGATCTCAGGTTTTTTAGAAACTAGAAGGTCTTTCAAATGAGGTATGACACTGGCCCATAGGCTGTAAGCTGTCCATACAATACGTTTAATAAGATTTTGGAATTCTGAATTGCTAACCCTAAACCTAACCCTAAGCTGGCAAGATAAGATAAGATAAGATGATACTTTATTGATCTCACAGATGGAGAAATTGCATTCGATGAGAGAGCATCCAGCAGCAGCACCCATTCAGTGCGCACCACTCTTTTTTTTCTTTGGTGAAAGATCGTTGTGTCGCGGCCGCCATCTTCACTGTTTTGGTCACAGGAGGAGCACTGGTTGATGGGAAATCCGTAGACGATGACCACGGCGGTGGAGCTCTTGCGCTTGGCCACGATGTTCTTGGCCACACAGGTGTAGTTGGCCGTGTCGGACAGACGCGCCTGCTTGATGATCAGGTTGTGGTCCACGGTGATGTAGAAGTTCCTGTCCTCGGCCGGGTCGATGATCTCGTTGTCCTTCAGCCACTCCACCCGCATGATCTTGGAGGATGGAGAAACTGTAGCTGCCCTCTGTCTCCTCTGATCATCTGAAACGGTGCACCGCCTCCTGGGCTTGTCCCCGTCTCAGAGCGTGGTGTCCTGCACTGGTCAGCTCCACCTCGTCCTTCCTCTTCCTCCTGCACAGCTCCCTCCACAGTCTATCACCATCTCCTCGTTGGTCCCTTTTGTTGTTTCCTGTAGCTCCTCTTGTGACGCCTCCTCCGTGCTGCAGGTGTGGGGGCTCTTGGTGCCTCTTCACTGTTCAGTGTCTCAGAAGAAGATGTTTGTAGATCTCAAATGGGTTTAGCTGATAAGCTAGCAGTTTGTTTACCTTCAAAAAGCTGCTTTCTTCAGGACCATTTTGGACTCTCAAAGTAAACAAATCCACCAAACCTCCACAAAAACACGGTAAAGACATACAAAAGTATCCAGAAAAACAACGTGGTTCGCTGAAAAAGGCAAACAATTCACTGAAAAAGGCAAACAATTCAGCTGCACCACGTGTTTTCACGTCGCCATGACGTTAATAAGATAAGTGGTAGATAACAGATTAACAGCATTGCACTAGCTAAAACTCTAGCAGTGTCTAATATGATTTTATTTTCTTAGGCTACTTTAGGTGATCCAGTCAAAGTTTCTGTCCCAGCCTTGATTACTGTAGTTGATGTTAGCATTAGCATGATGCTTCTAGCTGCAGCATTTTGCACAATGATCTAAAGTATGTTTCCGAAGGTTAAATTGAATTCTCCTGTTTCTGAGCTTCAGAGTTAGGTACAGCCCAAATTCACTTAGATTTAGTTGGAGAAAGTTGTGTTTTGAAACAGTGAGAGCCATATTGTATTTTTGTCGTTACCACAATTGCACGATGCCTGCATGTCAATAATCAGATTCATCCACAGATTCCTCCACTATGGGATTAATAACATTTTGATTGTTATCTTGCAAATGCCTCGCGATTATTTCTCCCGAGTGTATTTAAAGATAATTGTGTTCAAAACTAAATGGCCCGTAACTCCACGGAAGTCTCCGGAGCAGCGACTTGATAATGGTTTTGTCGTCTGCAGTAAAACAAATGCGGGAGGTACAGTTTTCCTCGTGGCTTTTATGAGTTTTCTGAGATTGAAAGCCCTGAACGGTAAATAGCTGCAGTGTCCATCACGCTCCGTTTAAGTCCAACAACATCAGACGTCTCCTCCTCTCCCTCTCTGCGACACGGGCCATAAAGCTGCAAGGCTGAGGCTGCACTCGCCCCATGGACCGTCCAAAGTGGAAGTGCGAAGACAAGTTTGAATCTATTTATCTCTGTTAGGAGCCAAAAAAAACACATTGAACTATTGTTTGTAGTGTGATGGTTGTAGAGTTTCTCCGATGCTGCAGGAGCCTGTATTTGTATCGATGACATGGCATTTTTCTGAATAAATATCTATTATTATCCGTACGCTATACTATCCGTACTTTTGCCTGTAAGGTCTGCCCATGGCGGCGCTGTGGGCGGCAACGTGATTATGAATCTGTCCCAGCAAATAGAGATGGATGAAGTGGCGATAAATATTGCACTGTCCATTTCATCGTCATCCATTTACATTTAGCAGCTTTTTTACCGTCTTTAACTCGGTCCATCTGCTTTATCTTAGGTTTCACACTTCACTGTGATTGGCGAAATCACACACCGTCATTTTCAGGTTTAATATTTATCAGTGAGTTCCACAGTGTATGATCTAATAGGACACATTTAATATGTCTGTGCTTGTAACCAGAGGAGCACATGCTACGCCTGGATTGAGCAGGCGTAGAATGTTATAAAACAAGGACCGGATTTAAAGTGTAAGAATATATTACTTTCTAATGGATTAGTGGAATGGATTTGGTAAAGACGCTCGTTTTAACAAGCGCTGCATAATAAAAGGCTATTGTCCTGCCAGGGCGGGCGGTGCTGCCAGAGTAATGGTCGGAGAAACACGGCTGTAATTATTAACGGTATTACAATTGCAAAACTGTTAATTAGATTATGCCTGAAATGCCTGACCTTTAGAAAAACAGCCAAAAACTACAAATCTGGCTGGATATACAGACATTATTGTGAGTTTATCAAAAAGTTCATCAAAGACAAAGATATTATAGTCTTTTATCAGTTCTGTGGGAAATAATACATTCTCGGCTGTGACAAACTAATTGGGGCAGATCTAAAGAGCCTGACTTCATGACTCCTTTTTAATGTTAAACTAAAGTAACCAGCAGTCAGTAATAGGGGTGGGAACCTCTGAGTACCTCACGATTCGATTTGATAAGCGATACATGCTTACGATAACAATTATTTTTTTTACGATACATCGATACTGGGATAATCGATATATTGCACACAAAAATAGCCTACGATATCAATCAATCAATCAAATTTTATTTGTATAGCGCCCAACAACAACCAGAAGGTGCCCAGAGCGCTTTCCAGGATAAACGCAAGAATCACAGTAGACAACAATAAATACAAAAACACATAAAAACAGCAGTCGAGTCGGTGGCTATGTATCGAAAGCTTTTCTGAAAAGATGTAGCACGATAAAATTATTTGAACATACTTCACATCATTCATCATTTACATTTCTTTTCATGTGCTTTGTACCACTTTTTTATGTGTCTATAAATGATCCCTGACTTACACACTGAAAATGGGTCTATAGATCTGTCGGTGACGTCACTTACATTCAAACAAACGAGAAACCACAGTCCTATTTAAAAGTGGATAAATCAACCCCAAATTAATCTTATTTCTAAATATAAAATCTGTCATTAAAAGTAATTTACTTGTGTGACAGTGTTTGGTCCAAGTGTTTAAAACTGTAGTGCTGCCCCCTGCTGGTCCGACTGAATTCTTGATCATTATTGGCCTCTATTGACTGTGAAATCAGTGGCGCGCTGCTGCCTCATTAATATGCATGACGTCGATGTCGGAATAAAATCGGTATCGTATCATTCCACAAAATATCGCGATATATCGGAAAATCGATATATTGTCACACTCCTAGTCAGTAATCAGATTACTTTTGAAGGGATCAAAGAAGTAGCAGGATTACTTTCAGACATAGTATTCAGTTATCAGTTGCATTGCTTTTATTGAGTAATCTTAACGACACTGTTGTACAGATCAGATCTCGAGTGATTTTATATCGTCATATCGCTCGCTCCAACCTGCAAATCTACAAATACCCTACACACATCTACACATCTACAAGTTCAGTGGGTCCAATTGATCCAAAATGTTTTATTAAATTTACATGAAACCCTTTAATAGAACAATTACAGTGGAATACACACTCATTCAAACTAGTATATTTAAAAATACATCTTCAATTCTTTTCAAAGTCAATATCTTTATGCAAATTCTACCCCTACATATTCGATTTTGATTAAATTGTGATTATTCTCACAGCCCTAATTGCCACAGGTTCGTGATAAATTCTCGGTAAAGACCTTCTGCAGCTAATTAAACCCTCCCGCTGTGATGGAGACAGTTAGAGGGCATTAGTAGGACTCAGCACCAGACTGAGACCAGGACTGTGGAACATGTGGGACCAGGACTGGGACCACGTGAGACCAAGGTTTGGACCGACTCCACGATCCTTCACCAGGCTGACCCGGGCTCCGACAGAAACCACAGTTTACAAAGCCACCTCCAGCTCCTAAACTCCATTAAGAGAGACGCCTAGAGGACACCGCGCTGACCTATGTCGTCCGCTCTGAATCAGCGTTTTATCTCCGGTATGTTTCTGCTGGACTCTGTGACTTGTGGCTATAGATTTTAATCATAGGAAAGGTATATTAATCTACTGTGCCCTTCAAAGCCACCACTGACAAATATGACCAACAAGCGGGATGCAGTAGAAAGTATCTTTCTGTTATTAAAGGACCTCTATCCGAGCGCTTAAGTTCAGATTGTTAGTCCTGGTCCAAACTCATTACTGACAGATTTTTTAACACCTTCACCACCACGGTACTTTAACAATACTTGATTGCCAATACTGAGACCTGAACGATGCATATATTAAAATATTTGCCATCTAGAACCAGAAAACACGGTTCTCACGGGCCAATCCGATACTTTTTGGAATACAGTAAGTAATTTTGATGAATAATATGTTTACCTGAATGCAGTATTAAGTAACTTGTTTACCATAATAAATCCTGTCCGTAGTCCCTCTGGGGGTAAAACAAGTGTTAATGGGATGATTAGGGGGTCTTTCATCTCCCCCGGTGTCTCTGGCCAGAAACCCACAATTGCAACGGGCAAAGCTAACTGTGGGCTAGCGCCACTTAAACAGTATTTGCAGCTAAGTTTGAGTGAGATGAAGGGCCCGATCTTGTGCATCAAAAGACGATAGCGTGACATTTTGCGCTCAGTCGGAGCGCACTTTGTGATCTTGCCACTCCAGACTTAGCGCATTTAAGTGGGTGGAGACACACATCTTCCTCCAACCAGATCGACTCCGCGTCCAGGAGAGTGGTTGTGTGGGGTGAACATGTGCTTTTGTTTTGCTTCGCGTTCACGCGAAGCGCGGGCAGATCCGCGCCACAGCGGACGCTGTAGCTCTTTTTCTCTCGAGACGTGAACATCGTTTAGCTCACGATGGGGTAAATAAAGTTTTTAGTTTGACCTGTGAGAGCCTAAGGCTTAAGAAAGAACGCAAGACAGCGCAATGTAAACGAGGAAGTGAATGTCAGCCGTGTTTCCATCAGTGCAGTCACCTCCTCTTGTGACGCCCCCTCACAGGTGGCGGAGGCGAATGGCACATATAGCGCCGCCACTCGGAAAATAATTCACCAAGAGCCTGCGCCGCCACAAGATCTGGCCCAAAGTGTCTCCATTGTGTAATTGGATGTACAATATTCCTCTCTCCCTTTGTCTTTTCTGTCAGCGTAGTATTTACTCTCACGGACAATTAATGAGTAAAAAACACAACATACTATGACACCTGCAGTGGCGCTTATGGCCTCTAGGGGCATGAGTTACTTGGTACTGCTTTAAAAAGAAAAGGGCCATGTGTCCAAAGTTTACAAATGCCTTTTGACATTTTTTGAAGTGGTGGAGATTGAAAAGTGCATGAAGAATGGAAAACAAAGCAGTGCATGATAAAAATGCCTCCAAAAATATTGCCATGCTTGATAATAGGGCTGTGCAATTAATTGAAATTCAATTATTCGATTCTTTATTACACTAGCCAATTACAAAAATAGGTTTGTTTGTGTGAGCGCGTCTGATTGGCTGAACTACCAGCGCAGCGTGATAGAGCTGTTGTATTTGTCGGGATAACTTGCAGAATCTTTGTCTTCGCTTTTGAGATAAAGATACTGATAAGTGCTCACCTTTGGCTGAAAGGAGAACAGCTGTTTAGAAGCCGCAGGCCGAAATTCAGCTCCATATAATAGAGAACATTTTTCCAATAAATGAATAATTATGAGCTGTGATTTGGTCGAAGCCTCAACTTGTCAGTAGCTTCATTAATAACAACGGCTTACACTTGTATTGCACTTTACAAGCCTGTGTCACAAGTCCCTCAAAGTACTACATAGTAGTCATTATTCATTCTCTCCACACTCGGTGGTAAGCTGTTATTGAAGCCATAGCCGCCCTGGGGCAGACTGTCCATTTACCACGTATATAATGTGTTGTTCATATCCTGAACTTTTATTTTGTCAGGGCCCTCTGCTGGACACGTATGGAACTCTTTCCTTTTTTTTAAAGTTAATGCCCCCTAGTGGCTAGAATGAGCATTCTGGTTATTCTTTTAAAAAACTTTGCACAGGAATGGGCTAGAGACTTACTTTTTCTTCTTTTACATACTCTGGAATTTATGCTCTACAGGGCAGGGGCCGAATTAAATCATCTCGCAAGCCAGATTAGGCCCATGGACCATATGTTTGAAACCCCTGCTCTATATCCTTTGCCCTGGCGCTGGTTTTGTGTAGCAGAGTCTAAAACCAATGTCACAAACGGAGCTCAAAGCAAACTCGCATAATTTCATGCCGCGAGGATTTGTGTTTCCTTCACATTTCACGTGCTAATGGCAAAGGCTTTGGTCCGACATAAACAAACAGCGCTGTGTGATGATGTCATCAGGCCGCTAGGATTGCAATTGCTAAAAACGGTTCATAATATGCCTTTTTTATATTTACTTCTACTACTTCTACAAAACTGTGCAAGTGACATGGAGTCAGTATTCTATCATTATCTTTACTTACATATGAACCCTACAGTCCTTTGGGTAAGCATTATCAAGAAAAAAATATCCACATATCACTGAAAAAGCTGCAAGTCTATAAAGGTTGTAATGTACTGCGACGTCAAGGCGATGATTAAAAATTTACTGTTAAGTGTAAACTTAAGATTTATATGTCACCAAGTATACAATGTGCCTCCCTGAATCTAATATATGGCCCGCCAATGTGTGTCTGCTCCTTTGGCGTGTCCTTCTCACTCCCCTCTACTGCCCCTGAATACTAATTAACTCTGCCTTAACGAGATCCGTCCACACTCAGCGGCCGCCATCTTAAATACTCCACTGACTTTTACTTAAATGTCAAACTTGTGAATCGAGAGCCGCTGTGAAACGAAAAGCAGCTTTAAGTGCTTTGGTCGCACCGAAGATGAATGGGCGAGACTCCTGCCACGTCTGCAGGGCCGCGGCGAGCTTTAAAGGGGGCTCTGTGGGGGAAGCCGGGACAGCCACCATAGCATTGATGTTTTATACAATTTGAAATGGGAAAATTATGGAAAAGAGTGTAAGGAGTGAGAATGATAACACCATATATACAAGCTTTAACTTTTAACTAACGACATAGTAACAAATCGATGCTGCTGTGACGTACACACACTTTGAGCACAGAACTGCTTAGATGATTTATTGGCTTTCTCATTTACTTTGGTCATTTGTTCTACTGCAGTAGCACTCTGTATTTCCTGGAATTTGTTGCAAAATAAACAGAACAAATGACCAAAGTAAATAAGATTACTCAAAGCTTTCTGACTGAAGTGAAATTGATGGATGAGGGATCAATGTTATATCTTTGTTAAAAGTAGGGGGAGGCGCTTTTATTTTTTACTCTCATATAAAGGTGGCATTATTGTTACTGTTTAATGAACTGTACAAGTTACATGAGTGATCAGAGTTCCTAAAACACTTATAAAATACCTATAAATGCACTCTGTTGCTTGAATAACTTTACAGATTAACAATAATAAATACATATGCTGTTGAAGTCATGTTTCTTTCTAATTATTGAATAAGTTAGGGGCAAAAAATGTTTGTTTTTGCTTTTCGATTAAATTGCGATTAAGTAATTAAAGGGGCTAGATGCAAGTTCGCCATTTTATACTCACTACTGCCACCTCAGGTCTTACGCGTAACTGCAGTCTCTATATTAAACTTCGGACCTGAAGTAACACCTTTTTGAGTGACAGTGCAGGATTTTAGAGGCAGTTGTGGTGAACAGGTAAGCTCATTCTACACATTAGGACATTGCTGGCACATGTAGGGGGAGGAAAATACATAATTTTAGCATTTTTAAACTCCCTATAGTCCCTTTAAAGACCTGTAATTAACTTGATACATTTAAAAAAAAAAACGTTAATGAGTCTAAATGCGTGTGACCTGTAGTACGAGTGGAGACAGCTGGCAATTACTTCCAAACATAGGATAAAAAATGCTTTGAGGATAGTGTTACTTATAATTTACATTGACCATCACAACACTGCATAATGCTACGAGCAGTAATTTGTTCGTCTTTCAAAATGCAAGTACAAAAGAAAAAAATCTAGAAATCATGTGGAATTAGAAAATCCACCTCCACATGGAAATAGTTTGGCATTGTACATCAGCATTTCTCTCATGACTCAGTCCTTCTGTTTCTTGGGGCATCCTAGTGTCTTGGGGGCCCTATACTTAAAGGAACAGACCACTGATTTTACATACTGAGATATGTTCTTACCTGAGCTTAGACGAGTTGATGCGTAACTGTCTGGTGTTCGTGCATGCGCTCAGTCACACAAATGTTGTTAGCGTTTAGTCTCTCCCAGCAAAGATATAGCTCCAAACTGAAGCTACCAAGCTGTTCCACGTTTTCTCTATTTAAATACAGTGACGTGAAAAGTTACACGATCCAAGTATAGTTACACTAAATGAAGCATGTCGATTTTCTAAGCGGATTGAAAGTGGTACTATATTGTAAGGCATAACAACACTTTAGGAGACCTCGACTTTACCGCGTGGACGTCGAAGTGCTTATATCTGGAAACGGCCCTGTGCGTCTGGCAGTTCCAGTGTCCGCTTTGCCAAATGTACAGATTAATTTCGAGCTGTGCCGTTGTATTGGCGAGCCGTGATTAAGAAAACAAATCGATATCAGTGCGATGAGTCCGGGGGAAGGCTTAATTTGTTTCCAAAAAAGAGATGTTCCTTTATGAATGGGGGTCTCTGAATGGGCTCTTTGAAGTGTGACCGAGGAGATTGTGGTCATACATTTAGTTCGATCCACAGAGAAAGACAGTTTTATAATTACACACGAGTTCTGTGCTGGCCCTAATTTCCTCAACTTGTGTGTCCACTCCTGCTTTGATAAAGAATATAGTTTTGAACATAGCTGATATAATGGAGTACCCAGTTTAAACTGTGAAATGGCTCCAAACAGAATTCAATTTTCAGCTTTACCTCAGACAGATAAACGGCCACTGCCTGCAAGTTTCATTGGTCAGAACAGTATATTGGGAAATAGGGTGTAGGGAAAGACAGTCTGAGTCACAGTGGTGAGGTAGGCAAGTTGTCGAACATGTGTGCTCCAAACTTAGCCCTTGGCCATTCTGCAGAAGAATCGATGGCTTTTACACCACAGCAACTCATGAACTTTGTGGCCCAGAGACGTGCAACTTTTAAGCCTAAGACGCGCTAGAGGATTTTTGCAACTTAAGCTATTTTAAAACGGGATACAAAGTGCTCAGGCCACACACATGAGGACATTTCAACCTGAAAAGACCGGTGGTGGTAGGACGAGACCCGGGACAGCAATTTGGCCATGACGACGGGCAGAGTCGAGGAGAGGCCAGGCGGAGGAGGGGCGGAGGAGGGTCGCAGCACGGCCGAGTGATTGACCGGGCTTGAGCTGGGGGCCGTGATTATGATTGGTAAAGGCTGTCGCTGTCTGTGGCATCAGTGGGGAGGGGGCTCTGCTGAGGAGCAGTGGTTGGTTACTCGGCTGGTGACAAAAGCTTGGAGGCATCTCCAGGAGGTGGAGGTGTTCCTAGGAGGACTCAGGCAAACCTAGCCCTAAAATGGCTGCCATCAGAGTTTTTACAGATTACTCCAAAATACGTGAATGAGCCAAGGCAACAATTCAGGCATGTTTTTAATGAGGGAATGACATAATAACATGATGTAAAGCTTGAAAAAGTCGATTTTGCATAAAAACCCCCCTTTAAGTTCCTCAAAGTACTACATAGTAGTCATTATTCATTCAGTCCACACTTGGTGGTGGTAAGCTGTTATTGAATTAATGAAAGAAAGGACCGCACTCCTCGTCAGGATTAAATTTTATAGCCTGTCAGACGTTTCGGGGGTCTCCCTTCATCAGTGTCAGGCTGTTATTGAAGCCACAGCCGCCCTGGGGCATACTGTCCATTTACCTTATGGCTATATAATGTGTTGTTCATATCCTGAGCTCTTATTATGTCAGTGCCCTCTGCTGGAATTGTGGAACTCTTTCCTTTTTTTAAATGTAATGCCCCCTTGTGGCTTAAAAATTCATCACTTCGCACAGGAATGGACTAGAGACTTACATTTTTTTCACATTCTCTGGAATTTATGCTCTACAGGGCAGGGGCCGTATGTTCGACACCCCTGGTCTAAACTTTCACAGACCACACATATCATGAATGGGTTTATATACAGGCTGCTGCTTCCTAATATTGAAACATCATTTGTCTAATTCTCTGACTCGATTGCCGCAAATGGCCCACTCTCTTATGACAATTTGGAAAGACTAGTGTGTGTGCGCCCCAAATGGCACTTATCCAATTAGGTTTTTAAATCTTCTTTATACAATACATCATTAGCCTGATCAACACAAGTTGCTAATAATGAGCCACAGTGCACACTCAAGGACAAGGCTTTATTACACAATAGGATTCCTGAATGACAAGATTAAACATACTTGGCCTTTATCATTTCCCGATTAAAACATCAATGGTTACACTCCGCTGAAACACATCTTACAGCTCTGGGACTTATCTTACAAGATAATCACTCGCATTGTACAATCGGTGTCATTCAAGGCTTCACACAAAGCAACGAGAACTAAAGTCACCCTGAGTCTTTATCTGCACAGTGTCTATTATAACGAGATAAAAACTGGATATTAACATCTTGCCCTCAGCTGTTTGACCCAAATGGTTTTCTTTCTTGTGGGAATAAGAGGGACACATTCACAAATCAAATCTCCCCAAAGCGGCGGCAGCATTAGCCAAATGTCACCAAAATAAAGAGAGTGGAGCAGATTGACTCGGAGGGACATTTAGCGGAGTGTGCTTTGAGAACAACAGCGCTACAGTGGGAGATTAGGGGCGACCGCTGCAGCAGAATTCTTAATGTTTTTTTTCTAGTTGGACATATTGAGAAACTATAATGAAGGGGAAATTGCGCATTGTAATTAGGCCTGGAGCAAAATTTGTATTGTGTTTCATTCTCACGGGTTTGAGTTAAATTCGTTGATTTCTTCCACTACTTCTAACGTGCTCTGTTGTGTATTTGTTGGATTTGGTTGCGTTAGTGAAGCATGGAACTTTCCTCAGCATTTTAAAAGCTCATAAACCTCCACTGGACCCATTGATGGCAGCTCTGCACTCAAATAAGTACCGTATTTTCCGGACTGTAAGTCGCACTTTTTTTCATAGTTTGGGAGCCTTTTACTTCGGAGCGACGAGTATGTGATTTTTTTCCTTTTTTTAAATTCAAATGTATAATTTCACGTGCCGCTAGAGGGAACTGCAGGCTAATCAAGCAGAAGAAAGAAAGTTTGGAGTGAGCGAGAAGCGGCGGTTACTCTAAGAAAACAAAACAAAGCTAATCATGGGCTAAAAGCTCGATGGCGACAGCGAGAGGAACGAGTTTGGAAATGGGAGCTTGAAAAAAGTGCTGCCGGGAGAGGCTTGTCAACAGTGCAGTTACGCCTCCGCGATTGTTTAGAAGTGACACAGAGGGTGAAGATTTCAATAGATTTAGTGATTTGGAGTGAGATCGCGAGTTTTGTTCTATTATTATGCTTCATGTAGCTAACCATCAATGTTAGCATATCAAACTCCTATTAAGCCTGTTGTTTTTTTCTTCATTAGGCATTTTTTGACGAGTGCATCCGGAGCGACTTATAGTCCGGAAAACACAGTAATTAGTAAATAAGTAGGTGCTTTATTTGTCATTGTACAAGCGTTCAATGTGGGCCAACCTGACCCGCATGTTTTTGGAGCTCGTGGAAACTGTAACCTGGATGAAACCTGGCCGACTGCCTTCAGTCTCATCTTATCCTCTGACACAATGCACCACTTCCTGGGTTTGTCTCTGTTTCAGAGCGTGGTGTCCTGCACTGGTCAGCTCCACCTTCTCCACCCCCTGTTCCTCCTGCACAGCTCCTTCCGCTCCACAACAGTCTTTCACCATCTTCTGGGAAAAGCTTGGCAGTTAATCTGTTTTATTCTCCAGTGAATGTCCATTAGCCAGAACACTAGCGATAGAAGGCATGTATGGCTTAACTGTGAGCCCTGATACCTCCTCGTTTGTCCCTTTTTTGTTTCCTGTAGCGCCTTTTGTGACGCCTCCACTGTCCTGCAGGTGTGAGCAGCTATTGGTGCCTCTTCAGTGTCTCACAAGACGAAATTTGTAGGTCTCAAATAGCTTTAATTACGACACCATAGATGTGTTAGCATGCAGTTAGCAAACATGTCTGCTAGTAGTAACCTTTTAGCATGTACAAATGTCATTGCTGACTTCAAGGGGCGCACCAACTTCACGTTGAGATGTAAACCAATGCAGCCCATGTCTTTTCCACATTATTTCAAGTTTCTAAACGTAGAAAAGTGCTTACCCTCTAAATAGAACAAGAAAAGCAGTCTAGTCTTGATTTACCAGGCTATATTTTCTTTTGGTTTGCCAAACTAAATTAGCTTACTTGCATTTAATGTCGGAGCCCTAACTACTTTGCAACTATAAAAATACTTCTATATCCAATGAATTCGAGCCAGTTACTTCGAGTCTGCTTTGCCCCAGCGCCTTGCCCTTAAAATAACATGGAGTGTTGGATTAATGCAGCCGTCAGTTTTAGATCCGTCTAAATCTGTCGACAAGAGTTTAAACTTTGTGTAACGGTCCCGGGGGCAGATGGAGCTGGAGTCCAAACCCCGACAGAGGAACATCCTTCATGCTGAGATTAGCTTTTAATTAAGACTATTAATATTTGCGCTGGCGCCGCTGAGCCGCCGCAGTGATGGAGTGAAGTGACAGTCGAGGAAGAGTTTGAATGAGAAGGACTTTGGTTCAAAATGACAGTTATGTCAGATCTTACTGTGTAATACGAACACGGCTTCAAACAGCAGGTGTGGGCTGGCGTAGTATTGTATTTAGCAAGTATCCATGGGTTTGAAGCGATACAAAATTTGACTGCTGCCATTGATATACAGAGCAAAATATTCCATCTTCTGAAAGGTCAAAAGGAAATGGCGTCTGCAAAAGGAAAACACAAATGGCGTGAAAGTTTTTGTGTCAAATCGAGCTTTTTTCCCGTAATGTTGTTTGCCTTAGGGCTGCAAGATTCATCACAAACTCATTTCAGTGCTTTTATTTTAAAAAGAAAGTTGCAGAGCTAAGCGTAATTGCAAATAGGGCTGGATAATTCATGGAAATTTCATCTAAATCGCAATTTTTTCTTGGTCAATCTCAATATTATTATACATTAGACTTGAACCTCTTACTCTTCCGCCTTAACCGAGTGCATTTTCTCCAGTTCAGCTTTACCCATATCCATAAGGTCACAGCCTACAGGCAAGTGTAACACCTCATTTGAAAGCTAAGACCTCCAAAAGTCATCTAAGGGTGAAGGGAGAGAGGGATAATGTACATCCAATTATACAATGGAAATTTTTTTTTTTACTCAAACTTGGCTGTAAATACTGTTTAAAGTGACACTAGCCCACAGTTAGCATGTTAGCTTATTCTTCTGGAGCTTTTTCCTCACGTTGTCATCACATTTTATCCGCATTTTAATCGCTTTTTGAGACTTTCTTTTTTTGCTCTTTTATCACGTTTTTGTTCCACCCTTTTTTTTTAATTGAATTTGTCACATTTTCACCACTTTTCTGTCACTTTTCTGTTGCTCTTTTTTGGATTTTTTGTTGCATTTTCATCGCTTTTTTGTCTAATTTTTGTTGCTATTTTGAGACACTTTTTTCAAGAAGATTTGGGTGAAGCCAAACTGGAGAAAATGTGCTCAGTTCAGGTGGGGGTTAAGAGGTTAAAGTAGTACTAAGTAACGTGTTTACTTTAATAAATCCTTTTCGTAGTCCCTGTGCGGGTAATACAAGTGTTTATGGGATGATTGGAGGGTCTTTCATCTCCCCCTGGTGTCTCTGGACAGAAAACCATGTTTGCAACTTGACTGCCACCGGACCGGAGCCACCAATACACACTAATAGAATCACAAAGAAAAAGCTAGCATGCTAACGGGCAAAGCTAACTGCGGGCTAACGTCACTCAAACAGTATTTACAGCAAAGTTTCAGTGAACCAAAAATATTTCCATTGTATAATTGGATGTACAATATCCCTCTCTCCCTTTGTCTTTTCTGTCAGCGTAGTATTTACTCTCCAAGACAATTAATAAGTTAAAAAATCGCAGCTTACTACGGCACCTGCAGTTACGCTTATGGCCTCTAGGGGCAAGAGTTACTTAGTACTGCTTTAAAGTCTCTGGCAGTTTTAGGGTTTGGTTGAGCCAATGGAACATGTTTATGTGTTAAATGATATGGAGGAAAGCATTTGTTTTTGTTTGAGCTGAGGTCTGTTTAAAAGGTACGTCTAAATTCATGAATAATAGAAAAATAAAATTGAATATTGAATATATGAGAAAATTGATTCATTTTTTGGCTATATCGTCCAGCCTGAATTGCAATAGTTCTTCACAAAAAAGTCACAAAGAGATTTGTACTGAAAGATTATAGGAAAGGTTTTTAAAAGTCGTCGCTAGCTACTTCTGGTCTGCAAACCCAGACTTTATTCTCCTCAAATAGGGAGGAGGTAGCGTTGCCATCAGCCGCACCTGTTTCATTAACCAAAGTAGTCTGCAGAGTTTTCATAGTCCACACACGTTCACTAGACTTTCAGCACTTAAAATGCTTTTTCTGTACGCTCCAGTCCCCACAGTTATCAATTGCACATTATCTTAATTCCAAAAGTATTTCTGTAAGCTCAAATTAAACAGCCGTATTAAATCTTTGCTCGTGAAGACTCTCGGCTCCTAAGCCTCTTCTGTCTGTGTTTCAGTTGGCGTGAACATGTTCTACATCTGCCTGATCGTGTATCTGTACGGAGACCTGGCCATCTACGCCGCAGCCGTGCCCATCTCGCTCATGGAGGTCGCCTGGTGAGTAAACGCTCAGGTCTATTAGCTGTGGCTGTGCGGGTTCCCAGACTTGATGAGGACGTGCTCACCACTGGATAAAAAAATCTTGACTCCTCTTGGATCATTTTATCTGTTTATTTGTAGATCAGGTGACAACTTTAAACAAGAAAACAAAATAACCCAGTGCAAGTTTTACAGGTAACAGACAAGTATTAGTTTTAGTTTAGCACAACGACAGGTTATCATTTAAGTGGCAAGTCAAGTTTAGCTTTGGAATTACAGCAGAGTTTAACTTCATCAGGTAAGTCTACATTTTACAGCTGTCGGTGACACAATTAACATTTACCACTGTGTGAATTTTACCTGACCTGAACCAAGCACATTTTCTCTAGTTTGGCATGGCCCAATTCTAAAATCTTAAAAAAAAACTAAAAGCTATCACTTTTGTAGGTCTTAGCTTTCAAATGAGGCATTACACTGTTGCTCTCCAGTTGAGAAGCTTGGAGATGTGGGTGAAACCGAACTGGAGAAAATGCCTATTTCAGGATTTTTGACATAGGGCCTCATTTCCTAGTTATCCACTGTTGCTGATTTCTGGAGATATTTTTTTTGTAATTCATGCAGTTCTTATATTTGAAGAGTTTCGTGGCGCTAGGCTAATGCAAGGCTAGTGCATTTCTATGGTATCAGCTAGCCTGCATTAAAACAATAATAATATTTTTTGGAATATAACATGCATCACATGAATGATCGCATTTTGAGGGACTATTTTCTAGCAGATCACTCCGCCGCTGCGTAGCTTATACAAACACGAAGCGGATGCTGCTCAAATATAAGTTATTTTAAATGCAAAATGGTTACAATGATTCTATCGACACAGACATTTATATGGTTAGTCTGGCGTTATAAGTGATTTGCCTCAGGTGCAATGTGGAGCGGGTCAGACTGTTTTTAATGCAGGCTAGCTGATATCGTAGAAATGCACTAGCCTAGCACTAGCCTAGCGCCACGGAACTCTTCAAATATAAGAACTGCTTGAATTACAAAAAAATATATATCTCCAGAAATCAGCAACACTCTGGATAACTAGGAAATGAGGCCCTATGTCAAAAATCCTGAAATATCCCTTTAAGGCAGGGGAGCCAGGCAAGAGCCAGGTAAGAGCTTAAAGGCTTAATACATTACTTGAAGTCAATATTTGAACCATTGAATCAATTTAGATACAGTTTAAATAACATACATTAGATAATTGTCTGTATTAAGCACAACAAACAAGGAAACATGGTATAAACATATAATAATGATATAAATGAATGCTCCATTTGTCTGTGAAGCAGCAAACTTGAGTCAAAAGTTGATTAATGCAAAGCACGGTGAGTCGTGGCGCTTTACACCTGTCTGTCCTGCACAGCTTGTTTTTGAGTTTCGAGTTGTGTTGTGAGCACTGGCGTCCTGCTCCGGCTGCAGCGATGACTTGTCAACTCCCAGTACAAAACAACCAGAGAAAAAGCACGGTACTTTTAAAGCGGTCCAGGCGCTCCTCGTTGATTGGAAAATTGGTTCCGCCTGAGCGCCGGTGGGGAAGGTGGGGTAACGTCAGGTCGATGTCGTGGTGCCGTGTTGATTTAGTGGACTCTCTATCTATTCATTGTCCCGGATGATTAAAACTCCCAAACTGACGCAGATTATTTCATTTGCTAAACATTGTTGAGCCGTAGTCGGATCGCGATTTGAGATTTCACACAGGCTCTGCTCGCCCGCGGCGTTTTGATCTCGTCTTTTTTTGTCAATAAAGTTTCCGTGACCTCTCCCCCCTCCCCCTCGGCGGCGACACAGCTCGGAGACAGGATTTTATTACCAAACCGGGGGATAAAGTTTTCATATCGGAGTGGACCCTGCCCCGAGAAACAAATGGAAATAGAAGCTGGACATTTTTAAATCAGGGTTTTTGAAGAAATCACACAGTAAGAGAGACTTGTAGATGCATGAACAATCCATTTTTATTCTAGCTAAAGCTCATTTGTTTTGTTAGATGGATAGAACTAAACTAAAGTGATTAGAGATGCACCAATCCAGCTTTTTTGCTAATGATACTGATACTGGGGTTTGAGTATCTGCTGATTTCCCATATTTACCAATACCAAGAGACTTTCTTAAAAGTTCTTTGAGTGAAAGTTTTAATACACTCTTTTCTCCATTTTAAGATCAATAAAGTCATATTTCACTGTCATGTTCTTGGATAAACATTTAATAAGGATCACTGGACTTTTCTACATTAAATATCCTTAGGCTTTAGGTTACATTAAAGGCACACTGTGTAACATTTTGGACTTTACTGTTGCCATCAGTACAAAACATTCTCCCAATGACCGGCTCAACACAGAAAATGCTTTTACTGCAGTGGATAATCAAAGAATGGATTTGGATGAGGACTTAGCCTGACTAAATCTCATATAGATACAGACGGCGTCTCTGGATTCGCCCATATATGGTCATGTTTGAAAACAGTCAAGGGGTAAAACAATTTGGAGAAAAATCTAAACTTTCTCTAATTATTCAAAAACTACTTTAACAAATGCTGAATTTTGAATATAGTTTTCTACTAAATAAAGATAAAAAGACATGGAGAGGAGCAAAGTGGTCGAACAGCCCATAAATACATAAATAACAGACAATGCTAACCTGATGCTACATGTTAGTCTCGTGCTAATGCAGGCGCTAGCTAGCGCTGACTACGACTGCCGCTTTTCACTTCTACAATCTGAAACATCCATATGGGCCTGATTTACACTTTACTTTATTTGTATGTATGTGATGAACAAGTTTATATTTTACCAAAAAATGGCTAAAAAGTGTGAAAAATTGTGTTTCCAAGAGGATTCTATTTTCCCACGGGGGAAGCCACGCCCCCTTCTATGACGCAATGCCGTATCTATTCTGCTGACTTTAGTCACATTTCAATGGAGTATAGTGGAGTGTATTTCTATTTTATGTATTCGGTAAATTTCTGCGCTGTGTGGCTTTAACATAAACAACTCACATGAAGTGATCTGATCAGTACAAATATGTGAGATCAGTTATTTATTAAACACTTGGCTTCAGCAGTGGCCGATTTTATTTTATTAGGTCACTATTTCTATCATAGTTTCTGACCCAGCCTTGATTAGTTTTCGTTAGCATGCTTGCTTTAGCATACTGTTGCTAGCCGCGGCATTTTGCACGGCGATCAGAAATACATTTGTGGAGGTTAAAACTAACTCAGTGATTGAATTCTTCAGGTTCATAGCTTCAAAATGACATACAGCATGCCCATATTCACTAAGATTTAGGTGGTAAAAGTTGTGTTTTTTAAAGAGTAACTAAACACCAAATCCACTTTTTTTTGCTGATAAACGGTCTAACGGTTGTTGAATAGAGTTACATGTCCCAGTCAATATTTTGACATTTGGTGCAAACTTGTTCAAAATCTCACTTTTGTGTCTAAAACCGCAGGGTTAGCGCCTCTACTGGTTTCACGCATCAACTACATTTGATTTTTTGTGGTTGGAGGAGAGTGTGTCCACAGCGTCCAGAAAACGTCATCAGTTCTGCCCGTGGTTCTGCCTCTGTGCCTCTGTGGCCCCGCCCACACACACGTACATTTACAACAAACGACGTAGTGAATATTTCTACTGGTATTTTATTCAGCTCACTTGGGAGAGTAGTATTATTTAGCCTTAGCTACGATGCTAACTTATAGTTTGAGATTCTGGAGGTTTCATATTTAGCTCATGAGTCAAACCAGTAGATGGCGCCCCTGCGATGCTCACACTTCGGCTGAGGTGGTGTAGCGTAATAAATCCCTTAGAAAAGCTACTGTGCGATGCTCACTCTCTGTTCGCAGTCACTGACAGCGAGCGAGTCGTCTACCAGCGGCGATCTTTATTTATTTTTCGTAGGATAGTTGCTACATCAAGCAATCACAAGCCATGAGAGTGCACCAACTATCCTACGAAAAAATAAACCTTGCGCAAGTTGCGCACAGTTGTGACACCGGTAACAGCTGTCTGTCAGTCCTGTCAGATCTAGGGGCTTGGTCTGAGATTGTCAACAGAGCAGGCCCCGCCCACACACTCACCCCCCTCGTCTCCCCCAAAGCCTCCGAGACCACCCCTTTCTCAGCAATTTTTGACTTTAGTTTGTGGGTGGGGAAAGGCTCTGCCAGGCCTGTTTAATTACACTTAAAGGCATTGAGAGCCAAAACTGGTTCAATATCTGATATTTGTAGCCAATATCGTATCGGCTCTGATATTCGATAGAAAGATACATAATATCTTGTGAGGCGTGGCAGTAGTAATAGTGGCAGTAGTGGTAGAACGATACGTTTTGAAATCCATTTAATAGTATGTTTACAATCTTGACATTATAAATGAAACCACTAGTGTCATTAAACAGCAATGATGCAACAATCCCCTCTTCGATTGTTGGAATAGTAAAATAAATAAATGAATAAAGATGAGAATAAAACATATTACAGTGAAAACAGAAAACCTTCAATAATATTCAGTCCATTAAACAATCTTACACAAGGGCCTTGGATAATTGTGATTGCCTCATTAGAGTTCATTTTACTAAATGATCGAGCGACAATTTCAAAGTCAAATTTAATAACGGCTAATTATTGCTTTGTTTTGGAATCAGGTCCAAGCAATTAAGCGATTCAATAACCCTTTAATCTGTTGCTATGACGTTTAGGAAAACATTTAGACATTATAATAGAATTTTCCAAAGTCTCTTCTTCAACAACAATGAACTCAAAATACAGTGATCTCGCTCTGCTAACTTCACTGTTTTTTAGAGCCCAGCCTTTTAACCGAGTGCATTTCCCCCACTTTAGCTTTACCCAAATCTCAAAGCTTCTTGAAAAAAGCGTCATATTAATGAGTTGATAATGAGGATGAAAACGCAACAAATGAGGGACAAACAGAAAAGTGATGACAACATACAAAACATCTATACCAGGGGTGCCCAAACTTTTTGTGTCTCAGGGCCAAAATGAAAAAGTGCCTGTGGGTCACGGGCCAAACACAGCGACATCATGTGAAACACATGTAACTGCAAATAATAATTGTTGCTTTATTTTATTTTTGCATATTCTATCTATGCAAATAACACGCTACATTAAAGCAAATGTTAACTGTGGCGAAAGCCTGTGTCTACAGTGACTTTATCTCATTCAGGTAACTCAAAGAAAATTCCATATAAGATCATTTTGAAAGTGTCAGTTCAGCATCAGTTCTTTTATAAGCCCTTTTTTAACACGTACCTTTGTTGATGTCAACAACCTTTGCAATAAAAGTTGGAAAACTGGGAGTTAATGCTACAACGCTCTGTGATTGATAAACGCCAAGACCAAGTGTTTCCTTAAAGGAACAGGCCACCTTTTTTCCATACTGAGATATGTTCTTACCTGAGCTTAGACAAGTTGATATGTACCTGTCTGGTCTTTGTGCGTGCCCGTAGAAGAGCGTGGTCGCTTCCAACTTCACCCCTGTTTGGAGCTGTAGGAATACATTGGAAAAGGCCAAATGCTAGCAACATCTTTGGTCTTTTTGCGTGACTGAGGGCACGCACAAAGACCAGACAAGTACCTATAAATTCGTCTAAGCTCAGGTAAGAACATATCTCAGTAAAAACGGTGGCCCTGTTCCTTTAACTCTGCGATAGGAGTGAAACAGCGCCCCCAATTTGACGCTGGTGGCCAAACAGTGTACTGCTACCATGAGAATGAATGGGAGAGTTGGTATTAATCATATGCAGCGCAAAAGTAGGTCACTCTCTGGCGGGCCAATGGAATTGTTCCCATGGGCCCCACTTTGGGCACCCCTGATCTATACAATACAAACAAACACCCTAAAAAATCAAACAAACTGAAACACTCCAAAACTAGAGGCTAGATGAGATGAAAATCATTGCCAACGCGTTTTGGCTCTAGGCGTTCCTCAGGGCAAACTCGAGATGGCTGCCTCTGTACAGCTATAAGCTTACAGCATTGGTCAACAAACTAAAACAAACTAAAACCTTTGAGAAACCATATTTGTGAGACACATTAATGGGACTATACAGAGTTTAAAAATGTAAAAAATTAGGTATTTTCCTCCCCCTACATGTTCCACCACTGTCCTATTGTGTAGAATGAGCCCAGAAAATCCTGCACTGTCACTCAAAAAGTTGTTACTTCGGGTCTGAATTGCCGTCACGCACGAGCTTAATATAGAAGGTGCAGTTACACGTATGGCCTGAGGTGGCAGTAGTGAGCATAAAATGGCCAACTTGCATCTAGCCCCTTTAAAAATTCGAGTCTGTGCTGAGCTCTTTTTAATCTCGTACCTCCTACCTTAATCGAGCACATTTTCTCCTGTTCGGCTTTACCCAAATCTAAAGCTTCTTGACTGGAGAGCAACAGTGTAATGCCACATTTTTGTTGTGTTTTTGTTGCTCTTTTGTTGTTGTCACTTTATTGTGGCCTTTTTTGTCATGATTTTGTCATTTTTCTATTTTGTTATTGTTGCTTTTCCGTCACTTTTTGTCACTCTTTTGTCATGTTTTTGCTCTGTTATTGTTGCTCTTCTGGCATGGTTTTATTGCTGCTTTGTTGTTGGTTTTTGTCACTTTTTTGTTGTTTTTTAGTCATTTTCCGATTTTGTTATTGTTGCTTTTCTGTCGCATTTTTGTCGCATTTTCATCTTCGTTTTCGACCATATGTTGGTGATTTTTATCAAGAAGCTTTTAGATTTCATGTAAAGCCAAACTGGACAAAATGTGCTCTCTTCAGGTGCAGTTTAAAGAGACTGGATGCAAGTTCGCCATTTTATACTCACTACTGCCACCTCAGGTCATACGCGTAACTGCACCTTCTATATTAAGCTCGTGCATGACGCCAATTCGGACCCGAGGTAACAACTTTCTGAGTGACAGTGCAGGATTTTCTGGGCTCATTCTACACATTAGGACATTTCTGGAACATGTAGGGGATGAAAATACTTTATTTTAACATTTTTACAGCACGTATAGAGGTGGGTGGTCTCCAAAGATTACATTAACCACCTGGACGATGGTGTTAATGACAAGTGTTCTGTTCTGCTCCGTATCTAACTCTTTAGTCTTTCTTATACTGTCTGATCCTTTGTCATAATCTCTCTGTAAAGCCACAAAAACAGAGTCCAGCTCCCTCTGACCTTCTCTCTACTTGCCTGTAAGCACTGGCAGCCTCAAAACAAGCACCGCGACACCCGCGCCTCTTCTTGAAACCTCACGACGTCAATATTAGCAGCAGAGCAAATCTCCAAAGGCCGTTTTGTAATTGAGCTGTGATAAAGTGAGCACCTCCAACCTGCAGCGCCTCGTCACATTAAACCTCAACAGGAGTCAAACTTTGATTCAATTCAGCCCCAACAAACGGACTTCAAATGCCGCGCCCCGGGGCCGGTGCTGAGCCTGCGCCGGCTGCACATAAAAGAGGCCGCAGATTGGACAGAGCCGTCGGGAAAGAAGGTTTATGGCACTTCTAACGCGGCTTTATCCTGGACGTATTTACCCCGATTCAGATCTGTGAAGTAAAACGAGCGCCGCGTGGGAGAATGTCCGAGAGCGGTTTTAGGACGGCTCACCTCGCGTTGGGTTCATTCTCAAAAAAATAAAATAATTTGAGTTGCAACTAGGCCTCTCACAATGGTAAATATTTGAAGTTTGATATATCGAAACAGGATAACATCACGAAAAATGATATTATTGACTCTAAAGACACCGGGTACTTTCAACTCTAAAGCATGCATTATTAAAAATTGGGAAAAATACTAATATATGTCTGATAATGGACATCTCGTCAGGCATTATCCCGCTTATGCCATCGTCCAACAAACTGGAACTGTACATTGGGGCCGTTTTGCTTTCCTGGGCAGTATTATTTCACTTTTTTAGCTGTTTTACCTGAAGCTAGTTCCAGCTTTTTATGGTTACTATGAAAACGGCTGCAGTTGAGTGATATAGAACGTGATTTAACTGTTGCCGGACTCGGTGTAGTATATCACTCTTTAACTTACACCCTCCAGCTATCAAAATCGAGCGTTCACCCAGACCATGGTATAATGGACAATAAGTCGATATAGAAATGATCTTGGCAACCCTTTGTAGTAACGTTATTTGGCTTTTAGATTTTTGATACAGTCCTGATCAAAAGTTCAAGACCAGTTGAAAAATGGGGAAAATTCACATTTTGCATAGTTGGCTCTAACAGAGTAGAGCTTCAATATGCAACAAGTAGAAATCGGAGTGAGACAAAACATTTTTTTGAGTCAACCTTTTAGTCTATTTAGCAGCTGATCAAAAGTTTAAAAAAAAGTTTTTAAAAGGCCAAATCTGTGCAAAAATGTGCATTCAGCGTCATTTTCTGTCACGTATCCATAATGTCATGACGTTCTGAATTCAAAGGCAAAAAAAACCTTCTTGTTTTGAACATAGATACAGACGGAAGGGGGCGTGGCCTCGCCGAGCGGAAAACTGAATCTTTTGGGAAACACAATTTTTTTTGCCATGTTCTGGCAAAATATAAACGTATCTATCACATACAAATAAAGTCAAGTCTAAATCGGGTCCATATGGATGTTTTTTCACAGTAGATTGTTCAGTAGAAGCGAAAAAACGGCAGTCGTAGCTAGTGCTAGCTGGCGTTAGCATTAGCATGTTAGCATTCTCCGTTTTGTATTTGTGGGCTGTTGAACCTCTTTGCTCCTCTCCATGTCTTTCCATGTCTTTGTATCTTTATTTAGAAAACTCAGCATTTGTTTAAGTAGTTTTTGAATAATTAGAGAAAGTTTAGATTTTTCTCAATTGTTTTCCCCCTTAACTGCTTTCAAACATGACCATATATGGGCGATTCCAGATGTCGTCTGCATCTATGGTCGGGTTGTTGAGCCGCTGAGGTGGGACATAGTAAGACAAGCATTTTGAATTTCTTAAAAAATCCTGGTTACAATGTTCTTGGTGTTTTACCTTTTATTGGGACTGTAAATGGTCAATATGTCAAGGACTAAAGTTCGTAAGGTGTTGTCTGTTGTTTTAGCTTTAAGGTCACCTCTAGAGCTTCTTCAGCAACTAATCATCATTTGAGACACTCCTGCTTTTTGTTTCTGCTCAAAGTAAGCTGTGTTATACTGTATTTTGTTGTTGAACTTTTCTTTGTTATGAACCAAATCTGTGTTGTCGTTTTCAGCGGGAACCACTCGTGCAGCAGCGGCAGCGTGAAGTACAACGACACCGACCCGTGCTGGGGCTCCGTGACCCGGAAGGACGCGTACCGTGTGTTTCTGGTGAGTCACGCCATGTTTTCAATATTCAAACCACATTCGTGTGAAGGCTGGTTTTGTGAAGAGATCAAACGCTGATCTGTCCCTGGTTGGGGAAGTTGAATTCCGGAAACAGGTCTTGCTTTGAGGGTGCTTTGGAGCTGATTTGCATGTTTTATGAATAGCTGACTGTTGGTGTTTTTCTTCATGTTTTTGAATATTACATGCTTGAAAACTTTATCGGTGAAACTTGCAATTTGTCGGAAAACATACGCTGACTTGACATAGTGGGATTTATTGCGTTTCACCGTTGGATTGACTGATCTCTCCCTCTGAGGAACATGAAGTCTTTGTACTTTATCTTCTCCACAATCCTCTACTAATCTCAACACTAGGGCTGCACAATTTATCACCAAAATAAAATCCCAGAGGTCTTTGCTTGACCTAAAATGCACGGCAACTTACAAATATACACAATTCTGTTACAGTCACGAGTGTCCTAATTTTCTTCCGTTTTAGTTTTTCAGCCTTAGTGTAAATTCAAATGCAAATTCAATCTAACGAACTGTGTTGATACAGTTTAAAGGTGCATTATTAGTGCGTATGTGACCTTTCAGTAGGATCAGGGCCGTGCAGAGAGCTACAGAGTGGCAGGGGCTCAAAAATCAAAAGGGCACTACACCCAACCCCTCCTCCCGCGACCCCTGACAAACCGGCCGTTCCTGCTCCTCTTAAATTCTAATCACAATCACACTTATTTCAAATCCGTTTAATTTATTTATTCTATACAAAAGTAAAAGGAGCTGTATAGGCTCTAAAAATATAGATTTTCAGTTTATTAATACTATTTCTTGCCAGTATCTTTTGCTAGTGGGGTACTTTTCAGAGGCATCTGCCTGAGGCCACAAGTGTCTTAGCAGCGCCCCTGCAGAAACACAGACTTTCACAACTGTCTCCCTCATGTCTCGCTCTTCTCTGGGCTGTGGCTGAAAACAGGGGCTTAAGAAAAGGACATAAACTATTGAGAATGTCTGGGCGTGAGTTTCACGTTGTTTTAAGAGAACATAGAGCTGAAATATTTTGACAAAAACATGTTGCACGTATGCGGCGCTGAGCTGCGCTAAATGGCACTCGCGTCTGACACAAGGTTTATTTTTTAGATCGTACAAAACTGTCGGCTTGTTGACCTCATTGGTTCGTGATTATGAGGACCAATGAGGTCCTCATTTTGCATCAATGACTGATACAAAATAAAGACCGATCTGAAGCACAAGGTGTGGAGATCGTTGCAGGAGATGCCTCAGCCCTCCCTTCCTCCTCTCTGAGCGCCGCTCTCTGCTGCTGCAGGGCCGGTGGGCGGAGCGTTGAAAACAAACGATGAACTAACATGTTCACAGGGCAGGTTCATTTCAGATTTAATTTATTAATATAAGCGAATAAGGCTTATTGGGACAAAACCAATGATAATGCCCCTAGCAATGCTTTGGATAAAGTATAAGTATAAGTAACCATGGAGACAGATCCATCAACAGTGAAAACCTTCCCGAAACCCTAAAAAACAATTGATCCTGGAGCATATTGTTGAATGTTCCTATATTATTTCATATCATGCAGCCCGTCTCAACACATGGAGCACATGAAGCATTGGCTGGCTTTCTAAAGTGGCACGTTCTTTATTACTGCTTTGTCTAAAACTGAAGGATTTGGGGAAAATAAGTCATCTCAATTATGTGATCACGATTGCACTTGTGTTTCATGTTTTAAAATCAATTTTCAGTTGCAGAGATGAGATAAAATAGGACTTTATTGATCTCGATGGAGAAATTCACTTGTTGCATCATCTCTCAAGAAACTGTCAGGGCGTGCAAAGAGTCAGGAAGAATGTGCAATCAAAGAAGAACATGTTACACTCCCCTTATCTTGCAATGTGACATCTGAAAATCTTATTGGATGTTGTGGCGCATTCAAAGTTGGATGAACGCGTGCTGGATGTGTGATATGTGCAGGATGATTACTCTGAGAGGGAGAAACGGCATTGGATGAAAAGAAAATTGTGCAGTGAACACCGGGCTTTAGAAGAGACACTACAGGCATTTTTTTTTTCACATATACATTCTCACCTGGAAACCAAAAAATACCTACACTTCACAATGTTTCAGTGTCAATCACAATGTTTCTCCCATGGACATAATAAATAATAGACTCCTTCTGCTCACTCCTCCCCGTTTACGTGAATGCCAATCGTTCGAGCGGGAGTCCATGATGGATTTACAGACTTCTCCTCCGCTGCTACGATCAAGCATGTTCCCAAAAAGGGCTAAAGGACTAAAGGGTGGGATCTTCACCGTAGACTCGGCCCTCGGGCGTGTAGTTTGGTCGTAAACGCGCCTTTGGCTCTAATGCTAACGGTCTGTCAATCAAAGTCAGGTCCTCATTAATATACAAGAATTCTAAACCTTTTGAAAACTGGCCTGGTTTCTTTAATTTTACATAACCTAGCAGGAGCAATGTGAAGCTGTAGAAAGTTAAACATTTTTGGAAAGCAGGCTTTACAGTTTTAAAGAAGCTTTCTAGAGCAAAACTAGCTTTTTCTGCTGCTGCTACATGGAGGTACTACAGCAATGCCGGCCTGCATGGTGGTCACGAAACAGTGCTACCCGCGGCCATTGGTTTCTCCATAGATTTATTAAAAAAAATATCATTTCAAAGCCACTTTCTCAAAATGCATTTTCCTCACATTGGTGCAACAATATCTCTACATAGTAGCTCCTACTGACTCCAGGTTTTTTATTATCTAATTCAGTGTTTCTCAACCTGGGGATTGCGAGAAAAATTCAGGGGGTTGCCAGACCATGTAGATAAAAGTATATGTATTTATTGTTATTATTTTTTTGTAGAATGTATGTGCTATTTTACCAGTGTGTCATTATTTGTTCTTAATCTGATTTATTTTATTTAACTATTTGTTTTTTTCCTTCTTTTTTAAAGAATTATGTAGGCTAATGTCCCTGTTTCCCATGGTGTGATACTACTGTGGGATTAAATTAGATACATACCTATGGGGCAGTGGTCCCGAACCCCATTAATTGTTAAAATGGGGGTCGCAGCTAAAGAAAGGTTCAGAACCACTGATCTAATTGATAGCCTGATTTAAAATCCCCTTAGAAAAAGTCTTTGTAACTAATATGTCCATTATTCCGATTTTGTGGGACATTTTGGGGCATTTATAGGCATAACGGCCTTATTTTTGCATGAAAACATAAAATTACAGAAAACATGCAATACATTGTCTTCTCATATTTATGTCAGTAATCGACAGCCAAAGTTTTAAATTTATATCTCTACCTTTAAAAAGTTTCAATTTTCACCTGCAGCATCTCGCCTTAAGAGAGGATTGATAAAGAAACAGTAGAATTGCAGGTTTTACATACAGACACACTGATGCAGTTCTCATGGAGTTTATGATTTTCTAAACCATTCAAATTGCGATCGAGAAGCTGCACCATAGTGGGAACTCTGCTTTCCCCCCAAACCCGCTGTGCCACGCTTGAGTGCGGAGTGACTAATGTTTTGGCGGGTCACATCCCGACCCTGCGCGCTCCACCTTTGTCCCGATACGACCCCGGCCATCTCTCTGTGTCGGCGCCAGACTCCAAAATGCCAAACGTCACCTGGACGACTATCACTCCTGTCCCCCGTGGGCCGCACCCCCCCCTCTCGCTCAGACCTGCCCCTCTCTCGGGATCTTCCGGACCCGACCTTGAAGTGAGTCCAAACTCTGTTTTTTTATGACAGAGATGGATGCTCCACTCTCCCCTGTCCAAGGGATTGGGCTTATACTTTACCCGCCCCTCGCTCTCTCCTCTGGGACCGCTAAAAAAAAAATGTTTGTGGTTTACTCTTGCAGAATCGCAGCCGCAGGAAAGATAGAGATGCAATGATACGAAGAACTGAGGGCTATTTTTAAAGCTATGGCCAATCGGGTTAAAAAAAAAAAAAAGTATGCGAAGCAATTTTACAAATAACTTTTAGGATCGATCGGACTGGCCGGGTTTGAATTACAGGCATTGCTCACCTTTCACAGGTATTTTTAGTGGCGCATTTTCTGGCTGGGCCTCACAGCTTGTTTCACAAAATTGCCAAATGTCTCTCACTTAAATATGTGGACGCAGAATAAAAAAAAAAAAAAGTGGAAGTGGACTGAGTGGAAATGTTGTGGTCAAGTGTTTGGGCATAGTTTTGAAACCATATTTATTATTCTATATATTTAAATCAAAGGCTTTCACATTTTTACATGTTATTATTAATATCTAATTATATTTTCTGACAAATTCTTCAATTGTAAGTAGATGTGCAAATCATGTTATTTATATTTACTTCAGAGCATATTTTAAACTCTTTTTATGAGAATGTCTTCTCTTTTTGTGTTGATAGGAGCTTATTAATGAGCGCTGCATTCACATGCTCAGTGGAAACGCGCATATTAAAGCAGTACTAAGTAACTCTTCCCCCTAGAGGCCATAAGCACAAATGCAGGTGTCGTAGCAAGTTGCATTTTTTTAACTTATTAATTGTCTTGGAGAGTAAATACTACGCTGACAGAAAAGGTGAAGGTACAGAGGGATATTGTACATCCAATTACACAATGGCAATACATTTTTTTCACTCAAACTTGGCTGTAAATACTGTTTAAGTGGTGCTATTCCACAGTTAACTTAGCCCGTTAGCCTGTTAGCTTCTCCTCCGGGATTCTATTAGTGTGTATTGGCGGCTCCGGTCCGGTGGCAGAAAAGGAAGGACGAAAAGGATTGATTAAGGAAAACAAGTATTGCTTTAATATTTTAGTAAAGACATTCTGTCTACAGGCATTATTTTCATCCCATTTCATTTTTTGGGGGGGGGCACGTGGGGATAAGTGTCCCCATCAATAACGACATCAAACCTAAGGCCTTAGTTTTACTCACTGACACTTTTTTAAGCGGCCGAGGATTGACTGAAATACGGTACGCTAAAGAGAAAATAAAATAGAAGACCCTGATGTCTAATAATTATCGAATCAAACATGCATGCATGATCGTTAAAGAGACTATAGGGAGTTTAAAAATGTCCCTGGACAAACTGTCCAGGGAATACAGATGAAAAATGGCCCTTAGGGAAATTCTGTCATATTTACAGAAATGTATATTAATATGCACTGTCCCTATAATAAATAAATAAATCAAACCAAGACTAAACCTACTACTATTTACAAAGCACGATCATTCTCAGTGGATTTGATAAAGGTAAAAAACCAATAAAAGATCAAAAAGTGAATTCATTCCTTTTCCTCCGGACCTTTGCTTGACTATTTTTCCCCAATTTGGATCTCAGTGAAGTGACGATGATTTAGATGGAAGACATGTTGAGCTTGCACAGCCTTATGTAAATTCAGCACACCTTTTGTTCAATGATAACTTAAATAAACATAAATAAATGTTTGTCGAGCTGTGAAGGGAAAGCGCTAAAGCTGTTTCTAAGCTTTTGGATTCCCGTCGACTTTAAATCAGTCTGTAAAGTTGTTTTGCGGTTTACTGTGGAGTGAACCTGCTCCGTGGCCCGTGGCTCTTGTGGTGTTTTCTGTGTTATTTTAGCCCTCGCTCCTGCGGCCTGTTCCTCACAAACTCTGTCACTTCAGCTCAGCCTCACGTTGACATTTCAGACCCTCCAATCCCAAAAAAGTCCACTACCAGTTTCAAGTCGGAAATAATCCCCTTTACACCCCCCACCTCACTCTGTTTTTAGGTACGAGGGCTGCGGTTTTATCAAAAAGTAATGTCTAAAGTCAGATACAGTAAATGTGTGGCATGTTTGTTTCTACTGCTGCCGGAATAAAAATGGTGAAGGTCAGGTTTGTGATATTATTTGTCCCCTGCATTTCACCCTTCCTTCAAAGCATCTTTAAAAGAATAAGGCCAAAATCAAGGCCTTAAAGGGATATTTCAGGATTTTTGACATAGGGCTTCATTTCCTAGTTATCCAGAGTGTTGCTGATTTCTGTAGATATTTTTTATTTTTTTGTAATTCATGCAGTTCTTATATTTGATTAGTTTCGTGGCGCTAGGCTAGTGTAAGGCTAGTGCATCAACACAGACATTTATATCGTTAGTCTGGTGTTATAAATGATTTGCCTCAGGTGCTCTGTGGAGCGGGTCAGACTGTTTTTAATGCAGGCTAGCTGACATCGTAGAAATGCGCTAGCCTTGCATTAGCCTAGCGCCACGAAACTCTTCAAACATAAGAACTGCATGAAATACAAAAAAAAATGTCTCCAGAAATCAGCAACACTCTGGATAACTAGGAAATGAGGCCCTATGTCAAAAATCCTGAAATATCCCTTTATAGGGACTACAGAGTCAAAAAATTAGTCAAAATTATGTATTTTCCTCCCCCTACATGTTCAAAAAGGTGTTAATTGAGTGCCATCATGCACAAGCTTAATATAGAAGGTGCAGTTACACGTATGACCTGAGGTGGCAGTAGTGAGTATAAAATGGCTAAGTTGCCCCTTTAAATATCAATAAATATGACTTGCTGCTATAAACTCTGACTGAATTGCTGAAGTGCTGCTTATGGTTTATACTAAATAAAGTTATTGGTGGTTGAACTCTGCTCGGATCGTCCAGTCAAATTTTAGAAACAGGTGCCTGCTTTGTGCTTTGTCAATCCTTTGGAACTAATGGAGGAAGTGATAAAGAAGTGATTTGCATATTTTATGAATGTAGGGTTAGGCTTCGTGTTGGTTTTGTTTATGCTCTGAAACTGCATCGCATGACATTTTATGAAATGCTACTATCCAACCAGCGACCGCTTATAGCTTAATAAGCTGTTTGAAAACTTATCAAGGTTAGTTGGTTTAGTTTAGTTGCTCTATTGCTGTTTTAGTTTGAAATGAGAGCCTTGTTTTGTGAAAATTGTGTCTAGTTTATATTTACGTGAATTTATTTAAAGCCACATTGCAGGTTACAAAAATGCTAATAAACAAACATGGCATCCATCTGTTTATCCAAGTGAAGCCTTTTGAAGAGGGCCAGATGTAATTATTCCTCACGTTTGGCTGGATGTGGTCAAAGCAAAGCCGCATCATCTCCATGGAGACGAGATGTTGACGTCCTGCTCCAAGCACGAGCTTTCACCAATGTGTGGCTCTTGCTTTTGCTGAATTTTGAAAGAAAGTTGTTCTTATTTAAAGAGAGAGAGTGTTTTTGTGTTTTAATTTTATTGTATTAAATCAACATAAAAAACACAAGATACACTTACAGTTAGTGCACCAACCCAAAACCCTTCCTACACCCCCATTCACGCTCATTCACACAAAAGGGTCCTTTCCTTCCATATTAATATTCTGTTTCCTACAGTATATATCAATGTGTCTGCAAGGGATAAAGTCTGTGAAGCTGGTCCACTGACAGTACCAACCTTTAACCTTTGTTCATTAATTACACATTTATACGTAATAGCTTTTATTTTATTTTAGTTCTTTTTTTGTTTAGTTAAAAAGGACACTATCTTCACCAGACCAGGTTGTCAATGAAATTAGATGGTTTAAAGGGTTCTTAAAACCAGGTCCAGTCCAGATTATGTCCAGGTCGGGCTCAGCAACACACACTTTCATATATGTACACTCAAATTAGGGAGCACAACAGATTGCATGTAATCTATAATCAAAATTACATTTTTAAAATAAAAAATTAAGAAACTTCCCATCTACTTTTATGTTTTTTGACTATACAGAGTTTAAAAATGTTAAAATTAAGTATTTTCATCCCTCTACATGTTCCAGCCATGTCCTAATGTGTAGAATGAGCCCAGACCTGTTCACCACAACTGCCTCTAAAATCCTGCACCATTTCCTTTTTGCGAGCATTAAAGGTGCATTATGTAACTTTTTTGCGAGAAAACAAAAAAGACATTTGTGCATTTTTGACCTTGTAGTGACTCAGTGGATGTGTGAGTGGTCAGCATGGCACCTTCACTTTCAATCACGGCGGTCTCAACAACGCTCCAGGATCAATTGTTTTGTACGTTATCTAATGAGGGGTCCCTTCAGCAGTGAAAACCTTCCAAACAATTGATCCTGAGCGTCCTAGAGACCACTGTGATGCAAGGTAAAGGCGCCATGCTGACCACTCATACAGCTACTGGGCCACTACAAGGTCAAATAAGAACAAAAATAGCCTTTTTTCACTTAAAAAGTTGCATAATGCACCTTTAATGTGAGGCATTTCTTTCGCAATTATGTTGCTATGAGGACAACAACAGCTCACAGTTTACTCAAGAAATAAGCAGTTTTGAATTTAAAAGCTCACATTGGACGATAAATGAACAATTCAGCTGATTTCCGCAGAAATCAGGAAGCTTGTCCTGACTTCACCGGCTGTTTTCCCCAGCGTTCATGTGCAATTTCCAACAGGTGAGGACCACATGAATGCAGCTTTGTTTCTACTCCATTCTTGTCCAAACCAAATCTCGCTCTCTCCTTCCTACCTTACGCTCATTCCCTGACAGCTTTTTAATCTAATTTCTTTTAATATTTCCCCTGTGTTAAAGTGTTCCTCGTAATTGTTGCACGATAAACCCTCCAGCCCTAACTTTGCCCTTTCGGCCCCACTTTGATTGAGCGAATTAGCCACCGTTTGTTTCCATCGCTCTCTCTTCTTCATTCACAGCTCCAGCCTCGCACTGACGGACCTCAATTAAACCACGCTGCCCCCTTTTGTTCCCCCTGGAGTTAGTTTTCCAAGATTTCTTTTTTTTTCTTCCCTTTTTTTTGCTTTGGGCTGTTTTCTTCACAGCCTCACCACCACCAGCGGTGCCACTATTAGCCGCAGCAGCAGTAGGTACAGATTCTTCCTCTATCACTGCATTGAACCAGAACGACACCGGAGAAACAGCTCTGTTATTTTATTCTTTATCGGTAACAGATGCTTTTCCCCCACCTGCAATGATCATCCTTTTGTTTACAGACGTTGCAATAACCCAGGCGAGAAAGAAGAATCCTTAAATTTATACTGTGTCGTAAATATCTATGGGTGTCGTTTGTGCTCAAAACATAATTCAGACCCTGTCATTCGTCAGTCAGCCGTCTGCACACGTGTTTGACAGCACTCCATTTCCCATGATGCCGATCACCTTTTCTAGCCCTGCAGGCACGTTCAGTCCTGGCTCAGCCGTAGTGCCCTCACGAGACTACGGGAACAGGCGCACGACATGCAAAACCTGCACACTTAAACACACCTACTGACCCAGTTACAAAGGAAACAGCTGAGATCACTGCAGCCTTAGATATATTACATCTGGAGTGAGTATCAGTATCAGTATTTTTTGACACAATTGGCTGTTTCTTTCTGAAGGAGACCATGGACTTTAGGAGCCCTTCAGCTGAATAATTAAAATTCCCACAAAATATTTCTTTGAGCACAACTATGACAGTTTGATAATAACCTTCCATGGCGGTGTCTTCACTTTGCATCTGATTTAACTTTTTACGGTACCGGTTATAAAAATGCAATTGAAGTCTCAATCAAATGAACGATGTTTCCACTCTTTACACTTTTTACACTCCAATTGTAAATGGTCTCAACACTCGCTCACACTCTCATCACACTCCAGTGTACGCAGACACTGGAGGCAAGGAGGGTGAAGTGTCTTGCCCAAGGGCACAAGTGTGCACTCTCAGGAGGATTTGAAGCCCCGTCCTTCTGATCAAGAGAGGACCCGCTCTACCAACTGTGCCACCATCACCCCATCACAAAGACTTTAATGATTTTGTTTTATAATCTCCAAACCAGAAATATCGTACCTCTCTATGGGTTTTATTATATAAAAACCTCAATAAGATAACTTTGTAATGTTCACCTACAAACATGTTCTGAAATGCTTATAATTTGTGTTAGTTTACACCAGTGGTTCTCAACCTTTTGGAGCGGCAACCCCCATTATAAGAGGTAAAGGGGTTTGTGACCCCCTGCCCAGGTCTCACCGTGAAAAATAGGCATTAGCCTACACAATTCTTAAAAAACAAACACACTCTCATACATCCTGTCCGGCTATTGTATATGTTTTTAGTGGTAGGGGAAACCTGGGTAATTAATTCACCTGAACTTTACATTGTCATATATACTGCTCTGTTTTATCGCCTTAATGTTCGGTGCAGCCCTGTGAGGCAACTCCTTTTCCTGATATTGGGCTGTACAAAACCAATCAATGGTTTATTCTGAGTACCCGGAGGAAACCTACACAGACCATGACCATGAACATGCAAACTCCACACAGAAAGGCCCGGTCCAGGTGGGAATTGAACCCGTGACCTTCTGGCTGTGAAGCACGAGCCCTAACTGCTAATGAGCTTCACAATGTCGTCACCAGAAATAGTTTTGACTTCACAGACTGTTAAACCATTTCAGAGACAACCTTATTGTTAGAGGATAACATTAAATGGCTATTTGTCATACTGGGTCAAGCTGTACAGTCGTACTGTCTCTGTCATAGCCTTGACTGTGGTGCACTGAATGTTTTTTTGCGTATCAGTATGACGCTCTGAGAGGGTATTTATCCCTCTTCTGTGGAAGCATAGATAGACTTGAATGGTAGGACTAGCGCAATGTCTCGAGTTCATGTCTCCGGGTCCCGTACCGATGTTAAATAAACTTCTCCTGTATAGATACAGACGGCATCTCTGTCGCCCATATATGGTCATGTTTGAAAACAGTTAAGGGGGAAACCATTTTGAAAAAATGTAAACTTTCTCTAATTATTCAAAAACTACTTGAACAAATGCTGAATTATGAATATAGTTTGCTACTAAATAAAGATACAAAGACATGGAGAGGAGCAAACTGGTTCAACAGCCCAAAAATACATAAATAACGGAGAATGTTAACATAATGATACATGTTATCATCAGGCTAATGCTAACGGTTAGCTAGTGCTAGCAAGAACTGCCGGTTTACAATCTGCTGTGAGAAAACATCCATATGGACCCGATTTACACTTGACTTTATTTGTATGTGATAAATAAGTTCATATTCCATCAGAAAATGTCTGAAAAATTGTGTTTCCCAAAATATTCTATTTTCCCACTCAGCGAGGCCACGCCCCCTTCTATGACGAAATGCCGTCTTATCTATAAGACATCCAGACTGCTGCCTGTTTTTCATCTATCCTCTAGAACACCATAGTTAATTCTCTAACACTTATGAAGCTCATTGAGAAAATGTCAAGAATAAAGGGCCGCAAATTTGAAGAATTTATAATACAAAACATATTTTGAGTTATTTCACCCGTTTTGTTTCCCATATAATCCCATGTGTTCATTCATAGGTTAACGCCTTCAATGAGAATCACACAATGAAAACAGTGTTATAAATAAGGAAAAAACAACCAGTACTGTATGTGTGCATACGTTTTCTCTCTCCTGTGTTAATACTCTCAAATCTAGGCACAACACCTCTCAGCAGAACTGCACTTTGGGACAGTTTTACAAAAATCATTCGTCACTAACCGGTTGTTTTCAGCAGCACAGAGGTGTTGCTTAACAGTATCCCGCCGTGCACTTGACTCTTGAAAGGAAATCAATGCCGTTTATAGGCTGGAGGCTGCTTACTCGGCAATGTTCAGCACTTAACTTCATGCAGATGTTTCAATTACAGCCCGTCTATTATCCACACGCCACTTCGAGCGCAAGCCCCCCGAAATTTATTGTAAAGTGGCCCGCGAGCTGATGGGTTAATTAATGAAGATTTATTCAAGCGGGAGCGGCGGCGACCTTGATCTAAGCTGTATTTAAATGCATAGTTTCACACTTTATTTGGATTCTGTGCCCAGTTCTTTATTAGGCATTGGGGTAAAGATGTGGTTGAACAAAGTTGTCTGGCAGTTGTTCAGTGAAGTAATTGGTTTCGTACAACTCAATTTGTTTAGTTTTTGGCAACAGATTTGATCATTTAACTCCACAAAGTGTGAGCAAATGAAAAGTGTTTTGTAGGAGTTGTCTGGATGCTTTTACTTAATCTTGTTTGGCCTCGGTTTGTTTTGTTTAGTCTTTTGATTAGATGGAAAAAGTTATATCTTTCTCTGAAAATGACAGGTTGTAATTGCTTTAATTTGATGGATAATATCTGTGGTATTGATCCTAATTTTATATTAGTGAAGAGGCAATTTCATGAAGAAAGCTTGTGGAAAAATGTTTGTTGTTGACAATGATAGAGGAGTTTCATTGAATGATTGAGTTCACGACATTCTGCATCTTTGTGTCATAATTTCAGTTGGAGCAGGGGTCAGTTTTGGAAAGAAATCTACAAATGTTTTCCCTGATCATTATTTGGAAGTGATTTGATTCACAAACCTACCACATTCATATTATGGCTGAAAGTCCTTTCGTTTGCCCATCTTCAACATCCACTCTATTTGACTAAAAACCTAACTGAGATTTTTCGGACAAATATTGCGATTGCGATTTTTATATTTGATGCATTTAAATGGATAAACTTGCAATGAGTGAAGGAAATTTATGCTGCTTTTAGACTGACAAACAACATTTCCTTGTTAAAATGACCCCACATTAGAACAATACACAATAATACAGAACTTTGAATTTTTGTGCCTCAGACTTCTTTTTGGACTTTTTGATTACTCCACCTCCTGCACTTGCTTTATGCAGCCTTAAAGCAGTACTGAGTAACTCTTGCCCCTAGAGGCCAGAAGTGCAACTGCAGGTGTCGTAGCAAGTTACGATTTTTTTAACTTATTAATTGTCTTGGAGAGTAAATACTACGCTGACAGGAAAGGCGAAGGGAGAGAGGGATATTGTACATCCAATTACATATTTTTTTTTCACTCAAACTTGGCTGTAAACACTGTTTAAAGTGACGCTAGCCTGCAGTTAGCTTTGCCCGTTAGCATGTTAGCTTCTTCTTCGTGATTCCATTAGTGTGTATTGGTTGCTCCGGTCCGGTGGCAGTCAAGTTGCAAACATTGTTTTCTGGCCAGAGACACCAGGGGGAGATGAAAGACCCTCGAATCATCCCATAAACACTTGTATTACCCCCAGAGGGACTACGGAAAGGATTTATTAAGGTAAACACGTTACTTAGTACTGCTTTAATCAAGTCAAATTATTCCTGATCAACACAATAATCTACTTTCAAAATATTTGGTTTTAAGTGGACAGGGCTCTCTTCCAGAGGAGTTTAGCTTCCCCCTTTCCACGTGACTAAAATAGTCCGGTATGGAATCACATGGTGATCGCAAGGCTTGCGACTGGTGAACTGACTGGTGAACATCTATCACTCAACTGCCAGAGACAGAAGAAAAAAATCCCTCAAACCTCGATTGTGATTTGATATCAATAAACCTTATTGCAGCCATGCAGGGGGAAAAGAGTTACTATTTCACCTACTACGACCACTATTTAAACAATTTATGTATTTAGGCGATACCAAATAAAGATAGAGAGCTATGGAGAGGAGCAAAGTGGCTCAACACCCCCGAAGTTGGTAATATTTGTAAGGCTGAAATAGAATAGTTGAACGGTGAAAAAAACTCATGCGACTAAAACCCATGAAACGACAAAAGTGTGAATATCCCCATATTTTCTTATTATGACAGACCACTATTGTGCACCAGGAGGAAGAAGAAGTTGCGTCATATCTATATTTGTATTTATGGTTGTAATAAAATCTTCCCTCACCACTGAGTCGTATCATAAAGTAAACACAATTTTCATATTTATTAAAAGGAAAGTCTGCGATGGTGGTATAACTTGGTGCAAGGAAGCGGTCAATGTCAGAGCTGCAGTGAAGACCAGCACTAAACAGGTGAGATTGTAAAAGGTAATGTGAATCTAGCTATTTTATAGTTTGTTCATTGATTTATCATTTTCACTATTTGAATTGGATTTAAATATTGATTCAATTTAACAATTTAGGACATGTTTAAAGCTACTGTGAGCCTTAATGTTGATGTTGTTCTTTTGCTCCTTTGGTTTTTATTCTAAAAATTGTTTATTGAAGTTTACCAAGTTTAATTTGAACTGTGCTAAACTAGATAGATTTAATTGTCTTTATTTTAGTACTTTAGTTGTTCTATATAGTGGTTCTGTTATGTTTAGGGGTCATTTACCAAGCGTTTGCTCATGTGCTAAACAAGCAGCAGAGTCATTTGCACTTTTTTATTCACGCTGCATTCGTTCATTCATTTGGGGGCCCTGTATCAAACAAAGGGCTTTTTTATATTATTAAGATGTACACTACATTAACCATGAACAAATGATGAATTACAGGAAAAGGGAAACAACCTGCTGAATCTTAAAATTAATTTTAAAGTCTCACATATTTATATTTTGACTTGCGATACTTTCAGTTCAAGATGTGTCAGAGTTTGCTGCTTTTCATTCTGATCAGTAAGTTATACTTTTGATACATTTGAAATTGTTAATAATTTATGAGCCACATTCATCTTTTTTTTTATTTATTAGGTGTTTGTGCGCTCTCAGTGGGTCACAAACCTGTGTACCACTTTATTGATGAGGAAAAAACCTGCTCCGAAGCCTTGGAGTTCTGCAGAGAACACTACACTGACCTGGCCGCACGGGATGGCCTGACCGATGCTTGTCCAAATTCAGAAAACTGTGACGATGTTTGGGTCAGAGTGAGAAACGCAAATGATTGTGATGATGATGATGATGGCTGGCACTGGCTCGATCAAGAAAATGACTACGAACAAGGATTAAAAGCCTGTGCATTTGTTGAAAAGAAGAGTAATGAACCCTTTTCCTGGACCAAAGGATCATGTTCTCACCCTCAACGATTTGCCTGCTATGGTGAGTAAATAGTTGTTTGTACATTGAATAGAATCCTTTGTTTTGATAATGTCTTTCACATGTTTTTTTCAATGGTGACTTTTACCTCACTTATTACCACATCTTTTACCAGACCACATACTATTTAGCAGTTGATTATGTGTTTGCTTCAAAGATTCGTCAAAGAAAGAATATGATCACAGAACTGAGCACGAGACATGGATTAATGCTGTGGAGCATTGCAGAAATAAGAACACCACCCTGGTCAGTGGATGTGACCAAGTCGTGCATCGTGATTTTTCCAATAAAGTAGAAGAGTCAGGCCAATTCATCAGATGGTGGGTTGGCTTTTACAACACTGAAAAAAACAAGGCCTTTCCTGAAGATTACTCACCTTGTTCTTGTTTTGAGGTAATGAACGACAGCCGAAAAAGGCGTCGTTTCTTCTGCTATGATGGTAAGTTTGTAGTTTTCAGACAGATAATATGTAATCTTACCCACCAGAGATCAATTTTGAATTTTCCAAACAATTCATGCTGATGTTGTTCTCAGCGCTTGGAGCTAAATTTCTTATTCGCAACACCCTTCAATGTCACAATTGAATTCTCATTTAGAACTCCATATAGGGTATCAGGCTGACTTGAAGGATTTTTGTCACATAATCATACACATGCGTCTCCAATGACATCACGCATAGCTTTGGTGGCCATTTTGAATACCGAAGTAGAATTGTGCAGTACTACAACATGTACATGAACATGAACATGAACAATATCTCTACTCAGGATGAAAATGAAAGACAACTGATTGACAGTGGCATTTTTATGCACTCGTAATCATTGCTCAAGAAGATAACAGTAAAAAAGGCTCTAGAGATGCACGTTTATGTGATAAAACCAGGAAATGTGGCACGGACGCAGCAGCTCTGTCTGTCGAGCTACAGCAGGATTCTGCTTCACTCTAAAGACTAAATTAACACATCAAAGAGGGAACAGAAAACCTTTCTTTGTGATTTTTACTGTTTGTCATGTCAACAGAGTCTCAGTCTGAGTCAGTGTTTAGGCTGCTCAAGACGTTAGCATGCTACCGGTTCAACATGATAAACACATGTGTGGCTCACACCTGTGAACAGTGAGGAAATACTACAGGAACAGCTCAGACCTCTGTCACATGTTGAATCCAAGGCTAGCTGTTTGGAGTGAGGTTTAGGGCTTTCTCCTGGAGAGGTCAGACTGTTGAAGTTAAATTCTTGAGCAATGATTACGAGTACATAAAAATGCCACTGTCTTTCTTTTTCATCCTGAGTAGAGATATCGTTACATGTTGTAGTACTGCATAATTCTACTTCGGTATTCAAAATGGCCGCCATAACAACAAAGGTCACATTACTGAAAAGCATGTATACGCTGAGTGATAATTGATAATCATTTGGAAATATTTTATTCAAAGTGGAACTGTTTACATGTGATCCAATTTTTTTTTAAATACATTTTTTTCTATATTATTATACAGGGTTCAAGACTAACTTTTATTTTAGTAGCGCTGGCGCTACCAACTTTTTCATTTGGTCGCACAGACAATATTTTGGTCGCACAGACTCGAGACACAACATCAAAATTCACCATTTTAATAAATTAAAACAAGGACAATTATAAACATGTTCAATATAACTTATAATTGATCCTAACAATGATTAAAATAGTGTTAAAACTTTTTAAAATTGAGTTTTTCATATTAATAATAGTGATTTTATATAGTTGGCAATTTATGTGGCAATTTAGTGAGTTTAGCATGTTCATGCTAAACTCACTAAATTTGCCAGACCACCGGGACTATTTTATCTGGGTTATTAGCCGGTCACTGAAGGCTCGTCTCAAAGCGAGTCATTCTCCGCAGCTTTTACGAGGATCTCAGTCAGGCGCAACGAAACAACAAAAGCACACGCTGCATCGCCAGAATCACAACACAACAGGACTAACCCGGCACTTTTCCGTGGAAGTAAACACCGATATGCGGCACTCATCGGCAGGAGTTATTTCACTTTTACGCTGTTTAACCTGAAGCTAGCTAGCTAGCTCAACGAGCTCAACTGTTTATGGAAACAGCTGCGGTGGAGTCGCTTACACCTGGGCCCCACCAACTGAAACTTTTATGATTGACTTTACTAATCCTGCCAAATATGTTTAAATGCAGGATCATTTTATGTACGCCTGAAAATGATGAATAGTGCCTTAACCGTTTTCAATAGAAATGGAAAGCTCATATTTTATTAGCAGTAGCTAACCTAGCTGCTCACTCTCCTCAACAAACATTTATCAAACATTTTGTTTTGGCCAAAAACGTTGAAATGAAAAACAAAATCCATCTCATACGTTCCTGTCAGTCACTAATTACGTTTACCTGATTCAGCTGTGTCATGCGTTGCTATGGCGATGCCCACAGCGGAGTGATATCCCAGTGATTTAACTACCGGACTACGGGTGCGGTTATACGAAAATAATGCACGCTTGTTAGCCCCCACCAGCCAATCAGAATCGAGTATTCACCCAGACCATGGTATAACCTCTTATAACCCCCACTTTAGCCGGGCATATCTTCTTCAGTTTGGCATTACCCAAATCTAAAATCTTCTTGGGAAAAAGCATCAATATGGCAACAAAAACGTGGCAGAAAAGCAACAATAATGCAACAAAAAAGTGACAAACATGCAACAAAAATGTTGCTCTCTAGTCAAGGAGCTTTTAGGTTTGGGTAAAGCCAAACTCGGGGGGAAAATACACTGGGTTACGGAGGGTGGTAAGAGGTTAAAGGTCAAAAATCTTCAGTTTGTGTTCTCATTAATTTCTCTGTCATTATGCTCTCCAACTTGACAACCAAAGCAAGTAACTCAGAAAAAATCTAACTCTTTGGACTGGATCATGTCGTTATTGGTCTGGACAGTGTTTCCCCGATAATCCTGAAGCATTTTTATTGTCGTCTGGCACAGATCACATGGTCTTGGTCAACAAGAATATGACTTGGGAGGAGGCTCTGCTTTACTGCAGGAGAGAGTATGGAGAACTGGCCATGATGACAACGGATCAACTGCAGGAAATGGTCGTGAAGAAATCAGAGATTGCCGATACTGATCATGTTTGGGTGGGGCTTCACTTCTCCTGCTTTTTCGAGGAATGGTTGTGGGTGAACGGTCACTGGGTCGCATCCGATGACCAACACTGGAAAAAGAAAAACGAACTTCCTAAATGTGATGTGTCAGGGGCGATGGATGCGGATGGAAAGTGGGTCAAACAGCTGTCTCAAAAACAATTAAATTTTGTTTGTGCTATCCATTGTTGAGTTAAAATGAATGTTCTTACAATAAGGTTTTGTTTAGTGTGGTGTGGTGTAAGTTCAAGGAGATTTGAGATATTCTGTAATATTTTCATGGACTGTTATTTGAATAATGATGATTAGAAATATTAAATCGACATAGAATAACATAAAATTTCTATAGTTATAAGTCATTAATTTTGATTCAATTTGATATAGTGGTTTAGACTGTATGATAGATAAACATATCTATCATACTTCCTTGTTACTTCCTTCACTTATAAGACAAAAACACATAGCAAAAATGAATGTTACTATTCACCATGTTGAATTTATCGCTGCGTTATTTCATAATTGTATATTAAAATAATGTTTTTCAAGTGTAATTTGAAAAAAATATATAGTTGTCTAATGTTAAATACTGTCAATTATAAACTATGAGTAGCTTGCCGTAGTGTTTTCCTTTTTCTACTCCACTGTCCTCTCAAATAAAGCCTTATAAAGTCAGAAATATCTTGTCTGTTTTAAACCTCATCTCTGAAACACATCGCTATTATGTAGAAGGGGGAAGTAGCCACCTTTGAATTTTATGTAAACATTTCTGAAGAACTGGCACACAAGAAAACTTTTCATATATGTAAATGGCGGCCTGTTAATAAAACGTCAACTCAGACCGGACATTTGAGAGTGCGTGAGAAGACCGGCACTTGAACCGCGGTAAGTTACTTTGATTTATAAATGTGCTTGTGGGCATCTGTTCTATAGTCACTAATTTGTTGATTACATTTGTGCAAAACCCCCTTTTAACTTAAACATTTTCCTTTTTAGTTCAAGATGTGTTGGAGTTTGCAAATATAACTTTTTTTATTCACGCTGCATTTGTTCATTCATTTTGGGGGCCTTGTATCAAACAAAGGGCTTTTTTATAATATTAAGACGTACACTACATTAACCATGAACAAATGATGTATTAAAGGAAAAGGGAAACAAACTGCTGAATCTTAAAATGAATTTGAAAGTCTCACATATTTATATTTTGACTTGCGATACTTTCAGTACAAGATGTGTCAGACTTTGCTGCTTTTCATTCTGATCAGTAAGTTATGCTTTTGATACATTTGAAATTATTAATAATTTACGAGCCACATTCATCTTTTTTTATTTATCTATTAGGTGTTTGTGCGCTCTCAGTGGGTCACAAACCTGTGTACCACTTTATTGATGAGGAAAAAACCTGCTCCGAAGCCTTGGAGTTCTGCAGAGAACACTACACTGCTCTGGTCGCACGGGATGGCCTGGCCGATGCTTGTCCAAATTCAGAAAACTGTGACGATGTTTGGGTCAGAGTGAGAAACACAAATGATTGTGTTGATGATGATGGCTGGCGCTGGCTCGATCAAGAAAATGACTACGAACAAGGATTAAAAGCCTGTGCATTTGTTAAAAAGAAGAGTAATGAACCGTTTTCCTGGACCAAAGGATCATGTTCTCGCACTCAACGATTTGCCTGCTATGGTGAGTAAATAGTTGTTTGTACATTGAATAGAATCCTTTGTTTTGATAATGTCTTTCACATGTTTTTTCAATGGTGACTTTTACCTCATTTTTTACCACATCTTTTACCAGACCACATACTATTTAGCAGTTGATTATGTGTTTGCTTCAAAGATTCGTCAAAGAAAGAATATGATCACAGAACTGAACAACAGACGTGGATTAATGCTGTGAAGCATTGCAGAAATAAGAACACCACCCTGGTCAGTGGATGTGACCAAGTCGAGCATCGTGATTTTTCCAAAACAGTAGAAGAGTCAGGCCAATTCATCAAATGGTGGGTTGGCTTTTACAACACTGAACAGAACAAGGCCTTTCCTAAAGATTACTCGCCTTGTTCTACTCGAGAAAGGCGTCGTTTCGTCTGCTATGATGGTAAGTTTGTAGTTTTCAGACAGATAATATGTAATCTTACCCATCAGAGATCAATTTTTAATTTTCCAAATTTGCTATGATGGTTTCTCTTCTCTATCATTTACTTTAGTTTCTTACATCCTACACTAATTGCTAATACTAACAAGCTGTCCATATGCATTCGACAGATCACATGGTCTTGGTCAAAGAGAAAAAGACCTGGGAGGAGGCTCTGGTTCACTGCAGGAGAAACCACGGTGAACTGGCCATGATGACAGACAAACACGAGGAGAGAAAGGTGCTGGCGAAGGCTAAGATGGCCGACACTGATCATGTTTGGGTGGGGCTGCACTTCTCCTGCTTTTTCGAGGAATGGTTTAGGGTGAACGGTCAGTGGGTCGCATCTGATGACGAACACTGGGAAAACAAGAAAAACAAACGCGATGATTGTAGCGTGTCCGCGGCAATGCAGAAAACAGGGACGGGAAAGTGGGTTAAGAAACCAACTGGGGACCGATACAACTTTGTTTGTGCAATCCATTAACAACTAACAAAACATAAATGACTAGTCTGACATTGTGCATACTGCTTCATAATACGTGTAATCGTATTCATACCTAACCATAATGTTAATATGTACTCGCTGTTCCTTTAATATATTGTTGATTGGTTTAAGATTTAATAAATGGATTGTTTAAATGGTATCTTTTGATTCAATTTATGCATTTTAATTATGCTCAGTCATTATATCTGTTTTTGTGCATGTTCGATTTCAATGTGTAATAAACTACTTCACATACTTAATTTTCTATTATCATATATTCTTATTGATTTTTTTTGATGGATGTATTACAAAACTGTCTGCTATTGTTGCTTCAAAATAAATATTACTATACACTTAACCCTTGTGTCATCGTCAAATTTTGCCTCATTCGCCACGCCCGTGTACAAAAATGTACATGCCCTGATAACCGTTTATATACTTTAATATTTTCTTTTCTTCTTTTTGCATAAATCTACTATGTGTTTCCAAAAATGCCAAACATCCACTTACTGTATGGATTTTAATGCTTTAAATACTTTGTATACTTTGAAAAATGACAAACTAAAACAACATAAACATTTGAATATTGTTTGAATAATGAATAGTAGAGGTGTGGGGCTTTGGTTGTGTTTAGAGCCTTCGATGTGTCAAACATTAGGACCAAAATTGATTTGTCTGCATCAATAATTTTTCTGTAGTGGACTTCTTCCTCGAGGCCCCATTGGCTTCCACTATAAAAACATTGACTTCCAATCTTGTTTGCTCTATCACCATATGAAAGTCATATATTTTGCAATATCAGCATTTCATTTTGAAGAACAAGTATTCAGTATTTTTTCAGTTTTAACCTTGTTCCTTGTTGATGAATGAATGTATTTGTGTATTTTCCCATTAGAATAGAATGAAGCCATGGCAGAACCTGGGGACCTTTGTTCCCTAAAATTTGAGATTTTAAATCTCATTGCATTACAGGAACTACATTATATATTGTCGGGGGCTTGGTGCCCCTGGTAGGGTCTCCCAGGGCAAACAGGTCCTAAGTGATGGGTCAGACAAAGAGCGGTTCAGAAGCCCCTTATGAGAGACCAACAGGCCCGGTTAACCGTGACGCCGTCCTTCTGTGGACCCACCACCTGCAGGAAGCGCCATAAGGGGCTGGTGCAATTTGATTTGGGCAGCTCCAACAGCTACCCCCACGACCCGGCAACGTTAAAGTGGAAGAAGATGGATGGATGCATTATATATCTGTGATGTCAGCATTTCATTTACAAGAAAATGAGTTGACGTCCAATCCATCCTTCCATCCATTTTCTTCCGCTTTATCCAGGGGCCGAGTCGCGGGGGCAGTGGTCTCAGCAGAGATGCCCAGACTTCCCGATCCATGCACAACTCCACCAGCTGTTCTGGGGGGGCCGCGAGGCGACACCAGGCTAGCTCGGAGACATAGTCCCACCAGCGTGTCCTGGGTCTTCCACGAGGCCTTGTCCCACTAGGACATGCCTGAAACACCTCCCGCGGGAGGCGACCAGGAGGCATCCAAATCAGATGCCATAGCCACCTCAGCTCCTTTCGACATGAAGGAGCAGTGACTCTACTCCGAGCTCCTCCTGGATAACTGAGCTCGTCACCCGATCTTGAACGGTGCGCCCAGCCACCCTGCGAGGGAAACTCATTTTGGCTGCTTGTATCCTTACGGTCATTACCCAAATCTCATGACCATAGGTGAGGGTGGGAACGTAGATCGATCGGTAAATCGAGAGCTTTGGCCCCGACTCAGCTCCCTCTTCCCCACGACAGACCGATACAGCAACAGTTGACGTGTCATCTGCATTTCACAATTTTGCACTTGTTTCACACTGTAGGCAGATGCATGTATTTTCAATCAGCTTATTTTGAAGCTCTGGCCATGAGGGGAAACAATAGGATTTGTTTGCCTTTGTGTGTGCTATAAAATGTATGTATGTTTTTTTTTAAAAACATGTGATTTAGCGACAATATTGTTTATTATGACGAGTTTTACAGTTTAAAAATCTTAGACACCAAAAAAGATCAGCGGGGAGCATCACAATCAGTCATTTGTTTTGAAGCAGAAATGTCACTGTTTTGAAAATGAGGCACATGTTTGTAAACCTGAGAGGAGCATGAAAAATAATTACTATTTTTGCACACACACCAAGAAACAGGCTTTCCAAAATGTAAAACATGTACACAGGATAAGATAAGGGTCAAGTTAAATGTATTTCTCACTGGGGCTCTGCTGCAATTGTTTTTCTAGCATAATTTGATAAAGGATAAAGTTGGCTAGTACTGTCAATAAGAAATAATGAGTAGCTTGCCTTACTGTTTTAATCTCACAAAGGTGTTTTCCTCAAATAAAGCCTCATAAAGTCAGAAATATCGTGACTATTTTAAACATGTACTCTAAAACACATCGCTATTATGTAGAATGAGGAAGGAGAAGTAGTCACCTTTGAATTTAATTAAAATATGTCTGTATAAATGACACACACAAATGCTTTTCATATATGTAAATGGAAGCCTGTTAATATAACGTCGACTCAGACCGTACATTTCAGAGTGGGCTGAAAGGACCGACACTTAAACCTCGGTAAGTTACTTGGATTTATGAATGTGCTCGCGTGAAATGTTCTTATCTGCTTGTTGGCATCTGTTCAGTATAGTCAATACAGTCGCATTGTTTATTTATTTTGTGCAAAACGCTTTTTAACTTTATAATTTTCCTTTTCAGTTCAAGATGTATTTTGCATGTTTGCAAATGTCGCTTCTTATCAGTGAGTTATACTGTTATTTTATCGTAACTTTGTGTCGTACTTTCGGGTATTAATATTGGGTAGTTTTACAGTAATTGATAGAGTTATTATCTTTTTATGCATGTATTTTAATAACGATACACGATTTTTAAAGTAAAAGAAGGTTTATGCTGTTTGTGAAGGATGTCAATACTATAGTGAAGTACCTGCATTACTTTTGTATTATGAATGCTTTGTGTTTTAGGTCTGTGTTCTCTGTCCATGGGTCGCAGACGAGCGCACCACTTTTTTACGGGGAAAAAAACATGGGAAGACGCCCAAACATACTGCAGGGCGCACTACACAGACCTGGCCACGGTGCTTTGGAAAAATGTAAGCTGCATATGTCCCAATGAAAATGGCTGTGGAGGTGCTTGGATTGGACTTTACAATAAGAGAAATATTGTTAGTGAGTGCGAGAGTCAGAGGGAGACGCACTGGCTCTGGTCTCAGCCTGGACAGGTCTACAGACAAGAAGATGCAAAGTGGAAAGATAATGAAGAACCAGGAGGACATGCAGACTGTGTTTATGTGCGAAAGGAAAATGGGAACTTGTCTTGGAACGTGCAAGGCTGCAACATAATAAGTCCTTTCTTTTGCTATGATGGTGAGAAGACTGATATAAACTAAATTAACTAAAAACATAGGCATTACCTCATCACATATAAATGAAGATCTAAATATAAGATCAAATCAAAATGTATTTTTGATTTCTTATCTGAACAGCCAGTGATACGGTATGTGAAAAAGTAAATTCTGTCTCAAACATAACATTTTAAACCCGGACCATGATCTTTATGTTTCTTACCATTTAAGTGAAACAGACAAAAATAATGTAACCCCTGCATATCGTAGAAGATTTCTGAGATTTTATGCCAGTATTTTTAACCATATTTCCTCCACAGATACGAAAGAAGACAAATACGTTGAACATATTACTGAAGAAATGAACTGGCTGCAGGCTCAGCAGTACTGCAGAAAGCATCACACCGACCTTGTGAGTGGACCTGACCACCAGTTGATTGACACAGCCAATATGATTGACGATTCCAAAAAGTGGTGGATTGGCCTTTTTAGAGATGCTTGGGACTGGTCAGATGGAAGTAACTCCTCCTTCAGAAATTGGGAGGATAATAGGAACCCCAATAAATTTAACTGTTATAAAAATAAATGTGCTAAACTTGGAAACGACCACTGGTGGGAGAGTGTTGACTGTACGGAGACTCAGCCTTTTATCTGCTACGATGGTAAGTGCTCACCTGAAGCAGAATACTTCACCCAGACACAATAAGAGTAAAATGATGTGACTGTTTCACTGTGGAAACCCCAATTCAGTAAAAGAAGATACCTGTGGACTTTCACCAGACTTGTTAGGATTGTTTGAGTTTTCCAGTTGCCTTTACTACATGGCTAACCAACTTGCTAGCATTTATTTTTGCTTGGTTTACTCAGCTTTGTACCTCAGTGCCACAGCAGATTAAGAAGTTGGGGCATCGTTTGGTAAAAATCAGGACAGTGCAGCCCAATAATCTTGATAACATGTTTAATACCAAACTTTAGGTAAAGTGTTTCTATAATTTAGCAAAAAAATAAACGTTCTTCTTCTTTCTACGTAGATCACATGGTCTTGGTCAAAGAGAACAAGACCTGGGAGGAGGCTCTGGTTCACTGCAGGAGAAACCACGGTGAACTGGCCATGATGACAGACGAACACGAGCAGAGAAAGGTGCTGGCGAGGGCTAAGATGGCCGACACTGATCATGTTTGGGTGGGCCTGCACTTCTCCTGCTTTTTCGAGGAATGGTTGTGGGTGAACGGTCAGTGGGTCGCATCTGATGACGAACACTGGGAAAACAAGAAAAACAAACGCGATGATTGTAGCATGTCCGGGGCAATGCAGAAAACGGGGACGGAGAAGTGGGTTAAGAGACCAACTGGGGACCGATATAACTTTGTTTGTGCTGTTCATTGCAGACCTGACATAAACTAGTATGATAGTTTGCATAATGCTTCATGATGTGTTTAATCAAATCTAACCATAACTTTAATGTGTGCTTGCTGTTCCTGTTGTATAAAGGTGATTGGTTTAAAATTGCTAGCCTAACTTAATGTTACCTTTTAAATCAATGTATTCATTTTAATTATGCTTATTCAATATATCTATTTGTGTGTGTGTTTGATTTCAATATGTGAAATAAAGTTGTTGTAAGACAAGTTGTTTCAGCTGTTTTGTTCTTTAGACTGACTAATATAACAAATATGTGGTTCATTCGCAGTTTTTGGAGCAATAAATCCTCATATTAACCTGATCTTGCCGACAAAACTACCTTAAGCTCAATGTTCACTATCACACATTTCAATAAGGCCAGTGCATTTTGAAGTTACTGTCTGCACAAAAGGTTATTGTGGATAGGCTCAGTTATCAACATGTTATCAATGAATCAGGCCAAAACATCTGCATTCAAATACCACTACAGGATTCTGACTTCAGTTTAAAAAAATGTTTAATGAGTTTCAGTCAAAGCACTTAATGCCATTTTCAAGATTTTCCACCTTTATAGAAAGTTTTACAGTTTTTCATCCGTAACTTTTATTGCTATGGCAACGTGACTCTTCACTATTTTATAATTGCACAAGGTATTTAGCACAGAAAGTGGTCTTGACTACATGTGCCTAAATCGATTATGCAGATTATAACGTTCCATTGTCTCATTGCCAAGCCCTATTTGCTTTATCATTATTAAAAGGTGAGTTTAATGATTGTATCACAGTGTTGGTTGGCTGCATTGTATAGGCGCCATCTGGTGGTGAAAAAGCATTAGACCAGTGAGCTGGAAAAATAAACGACTGAGCTCATTTATTTTTGTTCAGAAATGTGAACCAGATCATCATGAATGGGCTTGTTTAACCAGCTGAGAGTGATGATTCAGTCAAGGGAAAACTGCTCAGGATAATGTGAAGAAATAAATGACTATTACAGCCTTTTGGGATGGCTGTATTAATGATACAGTATTCGTGATACAGCCATCCCAAAAGGAAGTCACTGACTAAAATTTGGCTTGTGACAGTATAGGGCACATAGCACATTTATGTTTGTACCAGTGGGTGTCAAGTCAAGCGACTGAACCGCTAAACGAAATGACCATGAACTGACTCCAACTCATGACCTTCTGATTACAATCCTGGCGCTCTTCTTACAAAGCTAAAGCTTGTATTCCACGTAGCGCTACTCGTATGTGGACAAATGTGGAATCATTCAGAGGTACTAAGTTGTAACAAAACAAAAAAATGAAACCGCAAAACTATGAACCAAGTAGGGAAGCAACTTGCAGATGTTATGCTAACACCAGCTAAAGTTGCGCTAACAGTGGCTAAATGCTAATAGGGGCAAAACCCCCTGTTTGAACAGCGCTATGATGATGTGAAATGGTAAACCCGTATGACCTGCATGTCAATAGTGAGGGCTGTCCTCTCATTGTCATTCAGAGGCCAGCGTCTGTTCACGCCACATCAGACACAGGTTAGCGCGCTTTGACCACAGCCAGAGGTCGGTCCCAAAACTTATACCTGGTTAGACCGGTTTGACCCTGGCTTAAGTGAGCGGTGCAGTACTAATACAATATCATCTTTTTTCTAAAGTGTTGTCAATAAAGACAGACGGATAACCGCCTTAATTATAGCCTTTTTGTTGCCTTCAAGGCTGGTTGTGGAGGTCTTATACAACCCAAAAGTGCTTGTACTCTTTCCATTTGTTATAATATGTAGAATAGAAGAATCATATCAGTTTTCCTTTTTTTCCTATATAAAACATTTGTGTTGTAAAAATAATCAAAACAATCCATATTCATATTCAGGACTAAATACACACATAAAATAAATATTATCCATGGCACATCACTTCATCAACATCTCTTTCTCTTCAGTGGTATATATATATATGATGTGGGATGTCTTCCCATGCTTCATGTTTTCAAAATAAAAGTATCCCAGAGCCCTCCAGTGCCGTGGTTATAGAGCTACAGCCATTCAAAGAAAACATGTGCCATGAAAGAATACAAGCGGCCGAAATGAGTTTCCTTCGCAGGGTGGCTGGGCGCACCCTTCGAGATCGGGTGAGGAGCTCAGTTACCCGGGAGGAGCTCGGAGTAGAGTCGCTGCTCCTTCACGTCGAAAGGAGCAGCTGAGGTGGCTCGGGCATCTGTTCCGGATGCCTCCTGGTCGCCTCCCGCGGGAGGTGTTCCAGGCATGTCCTAGTGGGACAAGGCCTCGTGGAAGACCCAGGACACGGTGGTGGGACTATGTCTCCGAGCTGGCCTGGTGTCGCCTCAGGGTCCCCCCAGAACAGCTGGAGGAGGTGTGTGTGGATCGGGAAGTCTGGGCATCTCTGCTGAGACTGCTGCCCCCGCGACCCGGCCCCGGATAAAGCGGAAGAAAATGGATGGATGGATGGACAAACATGTGCCGAATTGTCCTTTTTTGCATAAAAGGGCCCCAGAATCCAAACTATTATTCCCATTCCCTATACAATTTTACACAGTTGGTGCTGTCAATACAATTAGTAGTTTCAAATGAAAAAACTATGAAGTATGTCTGAATGTATGTCTGAATATTGAAAGTGGCATCAACGTTTCGAAACAAAAAAACATAATTTTTTGGCAAATATAAACAAGTGTAATATAAGTTGTGTTTCACTAACACAGATTTTGCACTGATTTTTAGAAACTAGAAGGTCTTCGCTTTCAAACGAGGTATCACACTGGCATGCAGGCTCTAAGCTCTACAGTCAATTAGCTTGGAGATATGCAAATTGGAGAAAGTCCGCCCGGTGAAGGTGGCAGTTAAGAGGTTAAAATGATACACACATTTATCCCATCACTAGCATACGGTATAAAGCACACTTAATCGTTCATAATACACCAATTAGTTTAAGTTTAAGTAAAATGGTTTATACATTGAGTAGTATCTTGAAAAAGTGTCTTGATTACTTATCATTTGCAATGTGCTAAGGCTATAGGAAAAAATACATTGAATCTAACTGAGCCGTTGGAAAACAAGCCTGACTCAGTCCGTCCAGATTTCTCCAGCGTTTTATAAATTTGATGGTCCCTGTGTCAGGCGGGAGCGTGAGAAGCAGCGAGGGGCCGTGCAGATGGCTTATTGCAGATTATCACAGCGGGGCGCACTGTTAGAGCTGAGATCCACAGGCGGGACGTCCACTCCAGACAGCAGAGGGGAACAAGTGAAGGATGCAAGGAGAGGGAGGAACTAAAATACGGCGCTCTGCCCTAGAAAAATATGAAAAAAAAATATGAATAAAAGTTTTCTCGACAATTGAGTTTTCCCGCATTGTTGGCTGCCACTCAGACCCCCACCGTGACATCATCCTGTGGTCCCCTAAGAAGCTCCTCCATGGTTTACAGTTCATAAACTTTCACCAGACTCACACTTCACTCGCACTCCTTACCTTCACAGCTAATCAACTCCGGCACATAGCACATGCAGTGGAGCAAACGTTTTTCCCAATTGGACAATTAATGTTTGCTCACCTGGGGAACACAACCAGGAAACCTTTCAGACTTTGCTGAACTGTTCATTTATCGTCTAGTGTGAGCTTTTTAGTCAAACCCCGCCACTTTCTTGAGTTTAGTGTGAACTGTCATTGTTCTGTCATTTTATTACAACCCAGCCTTTTAATGTTGAGTAAAAATGCAAATGATTAGATTAACACTTTATGAGTAATAAAAAAAAAGAAATGTATTTGCTGGGCACAATAACACCGCTTCTCGAGAAAACAAGCCCATCAGTTCACATAATCATTGCTATATTTCACTAAACCAGTTCCATTCTAGTGAAACATCTAGTTTTTCATCGAATTGTGTCGAAACAAGACTTAAAAAACACTACATCAGAACCAAAAAGAGACTTAAAATGAACTAAATTAGGAAATATTTAGCTAAAACTGAAGTTCCACACATTTATAAGTTCTGTTCATTGTTTGTTTTTGGCTGAGTTAGCAAAAAATGTGTTGATCTCAGTCAGATGAAGAAGATATATTGTGGCTTCTTGTGATATCGCGACCTAATATCGCGATACACTATTTTTTGCAATATATTGTGCAGCCCTAGTTCAAGGTTTCAGGGAAAACTTGTTCCCCCCACTGACTGATTTTGGCTAGCCTGGTTTTACCAGACCCTTGTACTCATTTCGTTTCGTACAAGGGTCTGGATCTTCACAATTGAGCTCTGTTATCTGGTGGGAGGGGTGAACTCCTTTGAAAAGATTGGATCTGATTTTCATTAGCGTTGGTTCATTTATCGTCTAATGTGAGCTTTTTAGTCAAACCCCGCCACTTTCTTGAGTTTAGTGTGAACTGTCATTGTCCTTGGAGTATCATAAAAACAAGAGAAATGCCCAACATCAATGTTATCAAAAAGAAAATTATGTGATATTTTATAAAACCCAACCTTCTATTAAGTAAAATGTAAATGGTTTGTTTGGTTAAAGGGACTATAGGGAGTTTAAAAATGTTTAAAGTAAGTATTTTTCTCCCCCTACATGTTCCAGCTATCATAACTCTTGGGGACATTCCTTGCGCATTTCAAAGCTTCAGTTTCAATTTCTGGATATTTGGGAGCTGAGCTAGAACGGATTGAAGAGCTTCCATTACTTTTGTATCCGCCGCCAAACTACAACCAGCAAATGTGGCGCCAGATTTTTACTCAAGGGCGTGGGTTTTCTGAGGTATGGGAACAAGTTGTGCGCTTTGTGTGCCTTTCTTAATCTTGCCCTCTCTGGTCCAGCGTTGGTAAATGTTCCTTTTGGCTCGGACGACCCTGGCCTTGTTCCAGTCCATTACACGGTTCTCTCTGTAGCAGTGGTTGGATGTGGCAGATTCTCTTCTTGTCCTCGTTCTTTTATTGCTCTAGTTTATGTGTTGACTCTTTCCCTTTTCACTTTGCTTCTGGTGTCCTGAATTATTTACTGCCTCCCCATTATATATGTTTTATTGCATGATAGGAATGGTAAAATTCTACCATCCAACTAGTTTCTAACGTTATCATTGTCCATAAACTAAGAGATATGGTGGCAAAATTACTTTTCCACAACAAAATTATTAGAATTACTAGCTGAGACCCGGCCTTCGGCCGGGCCTCGCTAGTCTCCACATTTGATATTCTGAGATTATGAGTGATTATAAAGAAATGTCCAACCCGTCACACAGTTCAGCTGTAGACCAGTGGTTCCCAACCCATTCCAAAAAGTATGGCCACTACAAATGTTTAAAAGAATGAATGCTAAAAATAATTTCAAACAATCTGCAATTGGAGTGTTTGATGCACCCGTGCTCTTTTCTTATTTACTACAACGACAATATGTTCGCTAAACTCAGGGAATAGAATTCAAGAGACAGTGGAATAAGTATGGATAAATATTAGGGGTTCAGCTGTAACGGTTTGGTTCACGGTGCAGGACCAGTGGTTTGGTGCATCACGGTAGTGTTCAATAAAAAAATAAATAAGTAGGTTTTGAAATGAAATAGCCTAATGATCGTTGTTAGACAGTATTTATAACTTTACAATAAAATTGGCAATGCGTTCAAAGCTGCTTTAGAATAAAATGTACCTCTGGGCTCACAATACGTGAAAGCAAAATAGAAACAAATGGTGCAGCAGGAAAAAGAAAAAAGAAAAAAACTACGCAGTGCAGGCCATGCGCTCGTTAAGTTGTAGTTTCATTGTCGCTTTTACTCACACGGAGGAGAAATCAGTCGGAGCAGCGCGTGTGATTAGAGGCTTTTGGGCAATGTTTTGCGTGTACTGTTTTTCGGAGACAAAGCTTTAGAGACGGAATACTGCCTGGATCTATAATGAACCACAGCCTCGGTCACTGCAGGAGAGACTTAAACAAAGACGCGCAGATGTCTTTTGGAGGATGTAACTGTACCTGTGCGGAGCGTCTGCAGGTTAGCGGTGAGTGACGATGACACACACCGCCCTGTGTGGATGCGCGCGCGCACACATACACGCGCACACACACGCGCACACACACACCGCCCTGTGTGGATGCGCGCACGCACACACACGCGCACACACGCACACACACACCGCCCTGTTTGGATGGGCGCACACGCACGGCAGTCGGATGTCGTGCACTCGCGTTGTTGTGACGGCGGGTTGTCCTCGGACAGCAGCACCGCGGTCCATATGGACCCGTGGTCAATGCCCGCGGCTGGTGGGACCATCACGGGGGGGCCGGCCGCGGATATAGCGCTTTTCCAGACGCTCAAAGTTGCTGAACAATTATGCGCGCATCAGCCCCCACCACCAACCACGCACAAACTCACTACTGTCGCCAGGCTTCCTGGTGTTCCCAAACGGTCTCCCATCCCAGTCCTAACCAGGCCCGTCCCTGCTTAGCTTCAAAGTCGGTATGGGAAATAAACATGGCGGCGCCCAGGCGGCGGCCATTGAGATAGCGTTTTCTATAATAGATTCTAATTCTCCAACACGGAGATGCTAATGCATGCTTTTATCACCAGTCATGTCGACTACTGTAATGCCCTGCTTTCTAGTCTTCTCAAAAAGAGGATCTCAGTTCTACAACTTTTGCAAAATTCAGCAGCTCGTGTCCTGACGAAGACCACCTTTTTAGCTTAGCTTTTAACTGACATCTATTTATTTAATCCTAATATATAAAATATATATATGAGAGGTTGTGCCAGGCGTATTGTTTTAAATGTTGTAATCTGTAAAGCACTTTGTGATACCTTTCGGTATGAAAAGCGCTTTATAAATAAAGTTTGATTTGATTTGATGATTCTATTAAGGAACTTATTTTAATCACTCAACTCCCCATAAATTGCAACTGTCAATCTTATTGGATCTAAATGCCTAAAACGTTACTTTTAATCTATTTATGGGTTAAAGTGGTCGGCTAAAGATTAAACGCTTATTGAATAAAGTGCTTTCCAATGTCTATTGAGTCTTTCAAACGTCCTTTACAGAGTCCACCCATCTAAAACCTGAATATCCTCATCGCAGACTGGTAAATGGCGGTGATTTCTGTCTGAAATGGTGCGATGTAAATGCCCGCGGTTCAAAACGTAGGTCCTAAAGAGCGATAAAAGAGCCGTGTAATGAACGGAGCGGAGGAAGGTTGGAGGTGCTTCGTCTGTTCCTGCGGTAAAGCTCTTGCTCATCCGAGGGTCACTGGGTCCAAGGGCGATATCGTACAGTGGAGCTGATCTGAACACAGTCTCTAATGGCTCCTGGGAGTCCTACAGAGGTTCACGGACCCGTTTAAGATTCAAACAGCCTTTGTTTAATATGATAGAGCTGTGAGGGTTCAACTCTGATACAGTATGGGCATAAATGCAAAGGTTAAAGGGTTTGTTGCAATATTTTTCTCTGTTACACACATTACAAAGTTGTTTCCTTGTAACAAAAAATTGTACTATGCACACGTTAGACACACCTTGCAAGATAGTAACAATTAAATTATGTTGTATGTTGGGCCAATCCAAACAGTTGTTGATGGAAATCTCCAAATGTTTTCCACAACATTGCCATATTAATCTTGTAGCGCCAAGATCCTTTCAATGTCTAACTTACCAACATCACGCAAATGTTATGGCCTTTTATACAACTTAAGGGCAACACAAATGTTTAAAATGAAGTTTAGAACATCTACTTAAACTTTCAATTTGATTTAATGCTGCGTTTTTCTCTACATTTAGTCCTGATCCCCACTTTGATTTCATCACACTTCATGTGCACTTTCATTGCCTCAAAAAGGCAATGTGAAGATACTTTCTTCTTCTTCTCAAAGTTCACAAATCCTCATCACTCCCTCAGAGCTTGACGTGACCCAGCAGTGAGTGAGGGAAAGTGTATGTGTTTGAGCATACAGCTACGTTTTAGCTAGTATAAAAATCACTTTATCATGAAACAACATTATCACAACCTTAGTTCATTCATGCTGACAGAGAAGCCACTTTTTGACCTGACCTTTGTTGTTTTGGCGGCCATTTTGAATGCCGTAGTAGAATTATACAGTACTACTACATGTCACAATATCTCTACTCAGGATGAAAATGAAAGACAACTGATTGACAGTGACTTTTAGTATACTTGTAATTATTGCTCAAGAAGATAACAGTAAAAACACGGCCCCGGAGATGCACTTTTATGTGAAGAAACCAGTGAGTCAGTGTTTAAGCTGCTCAAGACGTTAGCATGCTACCGGTTAGCATTTAGCTTCAACAGCTCAGCTCTGACCTCTCCAAGAGAAAGCCAAGAACCACACTCGAAACATCTAACCTTGGATAGAACATGTGACAGAGGTCAGAGCTGAGCTGTTACTGTTACTATTACCTCAGTGTTTTAATCGTGTTGAGGCCATTGTCAGTTGCTAACCGGTAGCATGCTAGCGTCTTGAGCAGCTTCAACACTGACTCAGACTGAGACTCTGTTGACATGACAAAGTGTAAAAATCCCAGAGAAGCTAGTTCTTTTTTTGGTCTGAGGAGCAGATCTTTAGTAAATCCCGCTGTAGCTCGACAGACAGAGCTGCTACGTCTGTGCCACATTTGCTGGTTATATCACATAAACGTGCGTCTCTGGGGCCGGGTTTTAACTGTTTTCTCCTTTAGCAATGATTACGAGTACATAACAATGCCACTGCAATCACTTGTCTTTCATTTTCATCCTGAGTAGAGATATTGTTGCATGTTGTAGCACTGCATAATGCTGCTTCGGTATTCAAAATGGAACTATGCGTGATTGGAAGCGCATGTAAATCCTTTGCCCTGGTGCTGGTTTTGTGTAGAAGAGTCTAAAACATCTCCAGGAGAACATCGCAACAGCACTCAAAGCAAACTCCTATTATGTCATGCCGCTGGGATGATTGTTTTCTTCCCTTCGCATTTCAAGTGCTAACGGCAAAAGCTTTGGTCTGACAACAAACAGCGCTGTGTGAGGATGTCGTCAGGGCAGGTGTTAGGGATGGCCAGCAGGGGGCAGGTGAGCCAGGGATTTCTCAATAGAGCATTAGTTTAGCTTTTTTCTAATTGTCCAAAAAAATCAATAGTTTCAATAATCATGATTCCAATTGTGAATATAATAATATAGCCCTTGGTCCATTAATAGTGGTACAGAGGTATTAACTATAAACCAAGTCGAATAAACAGCATTTTGACGGTTACAGTAGTAATCCTCAAAACTTACCTGTCCACCACCTTTAGTGTGAAACTATAGGCTCTTTCGGATGTTGTAATGTCACGTGAACCCAACCTATCCTGCTTTTGAATCTGAAACTGATAGATTCTTAAACCTACAGCCTGTCTCTGTGTAATATCTATGTACTTATGATCCACAGTGCAGCACGTCCAGCCCGTGGTCCTCTTCCGAGAACAGGCCTTAAAAATACTGCGACCTCCTCTGCCCTCTGCCGATGCTCCAGATCCTTTTCCCTTCTTTTTAATTACATTCTGACTCTGGGCAAATTCTCCAAAGCCTGATTGATTCCTTTATTCTCCCATTACCAGCGTCACCCCCTTCTTCCCCGCTCGCACTTTTACAATAGTTTGAAGCAAAATCACCTCCGTCCTATTAAACCCAAGGCATATTACGGCTCTTCATCTCCTCCCCATATGTGTCCCAACTCGGTCATAAATCTTCGCTGTTCATAACTTTACCTGCTCCATGTTTTTTTTTTTTTTTTTTCGAGGAGAAGAAACCCATATTGCCTTCTTGTAATTAGTGAAATGTCTTCGAAATAGCAGCGGCGCGTTCAAAGTCACCCGCTCAAGCCGATAGTTTCTTATTGCGGCTCAATGTGATGTATTACTTGACCTTTTCCTTCAACACGCAACATAAATGGCTTTTGTGGCGGAAAATAATAGCAACAGGTGGAGAGCCTGCAACAGATGCCAAGAGAAGTTTTAGTTTTTAACTTGAAAGCAGAGCTGCAAGACTAAACGCAGTCGAATAGCAATGTCACAGTTGGCGAATGCTGCAATTATTTGGATAACGTAATTTCCTCTGCAGAAAACGAAATGCTGACGTTCTCAAATCCCATTGATGGTGCTTCAAGTAGAGAAAGTGTCACTAGTCACCTTGAGGCTCGCTCTCTTTAATGGCTCGTGTGCAGAGTGCGATTTTTTTGGGTTGAAGATATTTAAATGTCACATTGCGCGACGTGGGGATTGTAAAATCGTGAGCTGTGCAATGGTTCAAAGAGACAATTGTAGCCATGACCAAAGTTTTGTCACAGTACTTTATGCCAGCAGTGTTTATTTTCACGGAAAAGTGCATAGACGATAGAAGCTACCAGCTCTTCCACGTGTTCCCTATTTAAATAGAGTTACGTGAAGTGTTTTCATGCAAAGTATATTTACACAGAAATGTAACATGTCGATTTTATAAGCAGATAAAAAGGGGTACTATATTGTGAGGCGTAATGATACGAGGAGTAAAACGTCCGCGCAGTAACTCCTAAAGGTTATTGACGGAAGTGAGCGGGGGGAAGTCTTGTGTAAATATACAGTAGTTCGCATGAAAACACTTCACGTAACTTTATTTAAATAGGGAACACGTGGAAGAGCTTGGTAGCTTCTATCGTGAGCTTTTTTGGAGCTATGTGACATGTGGGAGAGGCTGCGTATGTGCTCTGTTTGTGTGACAGAGCGCACGGACAAAGACCAGACGGGTATATATTAACCCGGCTAAGGTTAGGTAAGAACATATCTCAGTATGTAAAAACGGTGGCCTATTCCTTTAAGGTTAGGGTTAGAGTTAGTTATAAGTTAGTTCAGCAGTTAATGTTTCAGTCAACTCCCAAATGTTCCTGCTTTTGGGTACATTTTAAAATATGGACTGTGTGGTTACAAATGAGAAAAACATGTTCTAAACCAGGACTAAACAAGAACTAGAATTTGGATTAAAACCTATTGACCAAAAGTGCCATTTCATAATCAGATGAATCAAGCACTAGGACCAATTCAGATCAAATCCCTCTCTACTCTGTTACACTGATCTACTCAAGCTCTGCCTGCTATTGGCGGTTATGTGGAAAAAGCATCCGTTCATATCTTGTATAGCAATGACAAACCCATTTAGACACTTTGAATTGAGCCTTTTCCCTCGGGCTTTCGCCGCTTCCCTTGTTGCTGTCGTGTGGTCACTGAATCATTCGACACGTTATTGCCGTCATAAGAGTTTGTATGTATCTCCTGGGCTTTTACGACCTGTTTTATTTTATTTTGTTCCCTTTTTTGTACCCCAGTCTAGCAGTGCGGTCATGCTCCTTGCAGTGCTTCATCATACGTGTCATCAGCATGCGGCGATAAATAGAGCCATAACTCCACGCGCTAAAGGCTAATACATCACTGCCCCGTGGAAAGTCAATGAGCTGCAGTTTGCTCGCAGCGTGCCGCAATATCGGGCTCAGAAATGGTTTGAAATGAACACGATTTATCTACAAATGTTTCCCCATGGTCGAAGAACATAATCCAACATGTGCCTTTGTGTTTGACTATCACTTTATTGAAAAAACAAGCCAAAAATGGTAAACTCTGTTATGCGATTTCATCCTTTGCTTTGCTGTGAGTAGATACTGAAAATAACTAGCTGTGGTGTAGAGCGACAGGGGCTCAGACTGTTTCACCGACTACTAGGGGTGTAACGGTACGCTAAAATTGTATTCGGTTCGGTTCACGGTTTTGGAGGGCTCGGTTCGGTTAATTTTCGGTACAAATAAATAAGAACTAAAGAATTTTTTCTTTTGAAAAGCTGCCAATACACAATAGAATTCTTGCATAAAATAAATAAAAGCGACCCCCTGTGTGAGGACCACTAACCACTAAGCCACTGTGAGACTGGGATTTAGGACGACTACTAGTCTATTTCCCTTTTTAAAATAGTAAATGGCAAATGGTCCCATTCTCTCACCTCTGGTCCCTGACCCACAGATTGGGAACCGCTGATTTAAAACTACCTGAAACCTGCTCCTGACTGTTGTTTCTGTCTGACCGCTGAGAATTAGCCTGTGAGTCGCCCAACCCGTTTTAGACTGTGCACATTCAGAGAACCAGAGTTACTGTAAGTAACTGCGCTCATGAGAACCATGTGGATTCAACTCAACAAAAAGGGCACGGAGAACGGCTTTACTCTCGTCCATTCGCCAAACTACTGTCCGGATACTCTAGACTCAACAGACACAATAAGAAGAGAGTTTAAATGAGAATGAGGCCCAGAGTCCGCGCAGAGAAAACATGAGAGCAGCGCCCGGACACAGGTGACGTGATGCAGCCGCAGAGGAGCCGCGCATGAGGCGAAACGAGAACCGGGAGACAGACGGCCGAGCGGGACACGAGCGGAGAAGCACTCGCGCTTTGGAAGAGACCGGGGGAAGGCGGTCGGTCTCTCCTGCTCATTCACTTCACCAGACTACTCCGTTTTGGTGTTATATGTGGCGAAGTAGGCGGAGAGTGAGTGCGCGCTGGAAGAGCCTGTCCCCGTAACAACGCGTTGATTGATCAGTGAAGCAACACTACGCACCTTGCGTAGTTTGCGTATAGGAAGAACCGGCTCTGAGCGCTGGTATAACTTTTTGGCTGAAGTGCGGACGTGATGGGATATTGTAGCGAGGCTCAAGACTTTTAATCAAATACTTAAAGCCAGCGCCTTCAACGACTGCAGTTTCTCTCTGCTACTCATGCAGCTTCAATAGCGTCCGTGCGGAAACTCGCGTAGGAACTTTGTTCCGCGGCACTTAATATGACGTTAATAATAAACTTACATTATTTAATGAAAATAATACACCGAAACGGTACGCAAGTGGACCGAACCGAACAGGCCGAACCGAAGCGGTTCAATACATCCCCGTGAACCGTTACACCCCTACCGACTACCAATAAACGCTGAATTATGGATGAGGTTTCTACCAAATGAAGATACAGAGACATGGAGAGGAACAATGTAGTTCAACAGCCCATTAATACATAAATAACAGAGAATGTTAACTTCATGCTACATGCTAACGGCTCGCTTCAAATGCTGTTGCTTCACTTCTACTGGACAATCTACTTAATTTTCTTATACAGTACTGGAATGAGACGAAACATTCATATGGAACGATCTTGACTCTACATTATTTGTGTATGCTAAATATGGAGGACAGCCCTATGTTCCCCGGGACATATGTTCCCCCGTCAACAGAAGTGGAGTAACATAGATGTATTAAGATTATGCACCATCCTTAAAGGAACAGTCCACTGTTTTTCCATACTGAGGTATGTTCTCACCTGAGCTTAGACGAGTTGATGTGTACCTGTCTGGTCTTTGTGTGTGCCCTCAGTCACGCAAAATGACCAAAGATGTTGTTAGCATTTGGCCTCTCCCAGCATATTCCTATAGCTCCAAACAGGGGTGAAGATAGAAGCTACCACACTCTTCCATGGGCACGTACAAAGATCAGACAGGTACGTATCAACCCATCTAAGCTCAGGTAAGAACATATCTCGGTATAGAAAAACGGTGGCCTGTTCCTTTAAGATTATGCACTATCCTTAAGGTTAGTGGCTATAGGGCAGGGTCAGGGTTAAGCTGTTTCATATATGTATGACGTTTCACTCTCATGACTTGTGATAGATTGATGTATCAACTCACCTACAAAAAAAATACGATTGGTTGATGTACCACCTTCTCTCTTGAAGGAAGCTAGTTTGCACTGGCCATCTATGATAAAATTGCATGGACTTTGGTTGTACAGTGAGGCAGGGACAAAGATTTCAAATAGAACCGTTGTGCAACCAACATCTAATATTTTGGAGCGCTTGTCGCAGAGAGAGCCTCCTCTTGCTCCAAGTAGGATCTCTGTCAAGTGTCTCGTCTAGAAGTGAAACAACAGCATTGGAAGCTAGTCGTTTGCATGAAGCATGAGGTTAGCGGTCTCTGTTATTTATGTATTTATGGGCTGGTGAGAGTGTCCTTCTCTCTTGAAGCGCCTTTACTTTCGATCACAGTGGTCTCTTCAATGCTCCGGGATCAATTGTTTTGTAGGTTTTCTGGTCTGCAGTGAAAACCTTCCAAACAATTGATCCTGGAGTGTCCTAGAGACCACTGTGATGTCAAGTAAAGGCGCCATACTGGCCACTATACTGCAAGGTCAAATACACACAAGTATCCCCTTTTTTTCCACATAACGTTATGCATCTTTAAAAATTCATGCAGTTTCAAATAATCGTGTTCTCCTCGGTCATTACTTCTGCTGAAACGCCTCAATCTGTATTCCCTGGATTTGATCGCGGAGTACACTGAATGCAAAAGTGCACTCCACAATAAAACCCATATTCCATCAGCAGACTCGCTCTGAACAGTTCTGCCTTCAAATTACATGCATCACGGCCTCATTAAGTTGTTAACATTAAGTTGGCTGAAAATTAAAACTTCATTAACTACAGTATTTTTTACGTGCCATTCCTGTTGATGCATGTGATTAATTTATCACAAATGAACTTGCTAACCCTGCAGTTTTAGATCTCTGCAAATACGATCTCAAAAGCATATCATTTTTCTGTCTCATAGAAATGAAAAGGAGCAGTGGCATTGATCCTAATGTAATGACTGTTAGCAAGTCAGCTAGTTCGCAAGACTTTTCAGTCTGTCTGCCTGCTCAGTGTGTTTTCCCAGTAGGCATGAGCATTAACCGTCAACCATTGCAAACTTTGAACGATCCAGATGTTTTCAGCTGTTGCCCATCTGAATCTACAGACCATTTGAGAATCTGTGTTTACTTTTTTGGGGGTCAGATACACATCCAAAGCCCTCCAAACTTTATCTTATAAGATGTTATTGATAAAGAGACCACAGAAATTATGGGTGTCTTCAGACCAGAAAAGTCCTAGTTTGCTTGTTTTCGTTTGGTGCAGTTTGTATTCAGACTGTACTTTTTGCAAGTGAACTAAATTTTGTAAACACATACACGTGTGTGATGATTGAGGCTCCCATTGGACAGCAATGACCACAACAAATGAAATTTAAAAATATATTTGACCCTTACTATGATAATAAAAGGAAAGTAAGAGACCAAACCACTTACCATTTACCTCAGCTTCTCCGGAGTCGCTGGAGGAAGAGGTGTTTTGTGCGGATGAAGGGTCGTCTGCTGAGCTGTTTGTTTCTATTATGTCCACGGGACAAACTGTTGGTCTTGTTCCTCCACTTGTCTTTAATGCGTCTCGTACTTTCATTTAAGTTTGGACAAGTTTTTTTCCACTTTGACGCCGTGGCTGTTCAGGAGAAGCTCGAAGTCGCTCTCCTTCATTTTCTCGCTAAACACGCTGAACAAGAACACATTTTTGTGTGTCTTTTCTAGCAGTTGGGTTAGTGCATCTGCCCAAATATCGAGGAGGCTCAGTGTCTCCTCCTGGTCTGTCCACAGCTCATTGTTTGTAGCATCCATCCAGTATTAGCGTTAGCAGCTGCGAAGGGCTACTTTTTCCCACGGTGCCTTGCTATGGTGACTTGTTAAGGCCAAAAAGGCGCATGTATCCCAGAGTTGTTTCGGATCAAGAGTGGTTTACATTCACACCTGAAGCGAACTGCACCAGAGTCTGTTTGGAACCGGACCGAGATCCACTTTGTCAGGTTTCTTTGATCTGCACCAGGATTCGTTTGTTGTTTTCACACCTGCATAAAAGGCCCGGACCAGCGTTCGAAATAAACCTTGGACCAAAGAGTGCAGGTCTGAAATGAATGCCATGAAAAGGACAAAACATACCTCGCTATAAATAGTGTTGGGCTTGTCTTCTCTATTCATTTGTATGGGGATAGAACGTTCATTTAAATCGGGTCTGGGATTTGATGGCTAAGAAAATGTGTGCATTTGTTGGGACAGGCTCAGATTGCTAAAAGCATGTATGTGATTCCTATGTTACAGTCTTCTCTCAAGTGTTTAAGCTAACTTGTTTACAAAGTGCACCAAGATGTGAACAATATATATTATTATTATTATTATTACATTATATATTGTACAGCCCTTAACAGTATTGGAGTTTTTGATGGAGGAGTAGGAGGAGTTAAAGCAAACGTAGATTTTGTAGTAATAATAGTATTTTTTCAGCCATTCGTTGAGCGGCTTGCTTAACAAAAATGAGCAGGTAGTTGATGAGAGTGGACACACCATTGCAGCATTAGTATCTTTGAAATTGGCCCTAACAGATCGAGGAGACTCTTTTGGTCCATTCCCGGAGCCACTATGTTCAGTCGTAAGGGGTTGATTTTCTCCTGATTAATTCGTATGGTTGTTAATGAGGGAACAGCTCTGCCTCATTGGCCGCCTCAGTCCCATCGCTCTGTCCCAACACTCGAAGGGATCCACCATCGCCACGCGTTACATTTGATACACTCAAGTCTTAATTAAAGTGAAATGGGCCGTGCCGTTGTAGATGTCTTCACTAGAGGCAGATGGAAAGACTCCTCTCCGATGATAGTCAAAGAAGTGAATGAATGAGCTGGAGGTACGACTTAATGATTCGCCTGGTGATTAGTTTAGTTTGGTTGGAGCGTGTTCATGAGTTAAGTGAATTCGGAGTGGTTATGGATGGGAATTGATATAAATGTCATTCATAATTTCTCGTATCGATCTGGTTCTATCTATCTATCTATCTATCTATCTATCTATCTATCTATCTATCTATCTATCTATCTATCTATCTATCTATCTATCTATCTATCTATCTATCTATCTATCTATCTATCTATCTATCTATCTATCTATCTATCTATTCCAAATAAATAAGAAAGACGGACTATATAGGCTCATATGTACATGCTTCATGTAATTTTGTATTTAAACAGGGCAAATAAATTGGCCTCTTTTGACAGTGGTGTGGGATACCGTGACACGCACTTCCTACAAAGCATATTCAATGAAAGGTTCTTGAAGTTTCAGCTCAGAACACAGCCCAGATAAAGACCACAGGGAGGAGTTCAGCTTGGCTCAGTCCCAAAAGGCCAGGGCCAAACCGGTCTGACCAGGTATAGGTAAAGGTTTTGGGACCGACCTTTGGCTGTGGCCAAAACGCTAGTCTTTGTCTGATGTGACGTGAACAGACTCTGGTCCCTGATTGGTAAGAGAGAGGACAGCCCTCACTATTGACACGCAGGTCATACGGATTTAGTACCTACTGAAAATGGTTTGGTGAACTTATTTGAGGCCCAGACCCACCAGTTGAGAACCACTGTTATTATGGCACATGGCTTTGCCATCCATCCATCCATCCATCCATCCACCCACCCACCCACCCATCCATTTGGACTTAGTAAAGGCTGAGAAATCCAGCATTTTATACGTACCATTTGTCTATGGTGATTATAGAGTAGGTGCTCGGGATTTAGAATAAACTGAAGTAATATCCATATGTTTAAAGTTGTTCACAAGGCGTTTTTTTTTTTTAATGTTTGCATTATGAAAAAGTAAATGGCCCATTATGTGTGTGTGCTGAATAAAAACTCAGTCAGTGTCCTACCTCTATTATAAATAACTATTGAGTTTCATGTGAACATATCCTAATCTCTGCTCTGCTATGATGGGATTACCAATCTCCTGTCTGCATTCCCACATGAATCCTATGCAAAGCATCTGTGCATAGTATGTACTTGGCCGACCTTTTACACCAGAAGCATGTTTATTAATTACCTTTATAGCATTGCCAGGATGGAAATGACGGCCACATATGGTAGCGTTAATCCAATCTCTATTCCAATCTAATATAGCGTCTCTCCCGGCGCTATATGGTCTGTAAGAAGAGAGGTTTTATATAGAAAAAGCGGTGATTGGCAGATGCCGATTGGTGGCAGCTTTGTACCGTTTGATTGTGGGCATTCACCATGTCTAAGCCGCATTAATCTTTTACTCTGAAATTGTAGCTCACCAGAGAAATTTGTTGGGAAAAGTTTGTCTTTTTTAACTTTCGGGCTTCAGTTTGTGATACGGTTTAGGTGAAAGGACACGGACAATATTTAATGATTAATGGTTATTATGGGTCACATGCAGTTAGATGAAACTTGGTTGAACTGATTGTCTCAGGAGCTCCGTGTGCAAACCACTTTCAAAGTAAGTAGGACTGGTCAAAACTGCCTTGAATGTTGGCCGTTGTTTAGTGTATTTTGGGAATTTCCACTTGGCCAGTTTCAGGTGAGAATGTGATTGAGTTTAGGCATACTTTTTTACAATGCCTTCTTATTTATTGAATGTTATGTTCGGCAGCACTGTAGGTTTAGAATTTGTTTACATGAAGTTTTTGTTTCAAATGTGGCCTCTTAACCTCCACCTGAACAGAGCACATTTTCGCCCGTTTGGCTTTATCCAAATCTAAAAAGTATCTTGAAAAAACGTTAAAAAAAAAACAAGGATGAAAACGCAACAAAAATATGACAAAAGAGTGACCATAACACGACAGGAAAGCAACAGTAACACAATAAAAAAGCAGCAAAAAGCACGACCAAAAAAAGAGACAAAAACGCTTTAGAAATGTGACAAAAACGTGGTGACAAAAAAGTAACCATCAGTTTTGTTGGTCTTAGCTTTTCAAATGAGCCGTTGCACTGGCCTATAGTCTGTAAACTCCAGTTGGAAGCTTTTAGATTTGGGGAAATCTGAGAAAATGTGCAAGGTTCAGGTGTTATTTGGTGCTACATTTGTTATATTTGTCAAGATTTAGTCAAATAGTTTTGGCTAGTTTTAGTCGACAGAAATGTCAACGTTCAACTAAATGTAAAACTCATCTAAAGCAGTACTAAGTAGCTCTTGCCCCTAGAGGCCGCCATAAGTGCAACTGCAGGTGTCGTAGCAAGTTGAGATTTTTTTTTACTCATTAATTGTCCGTGGGAGTAAATACTACACTGACAGAAAAGGCGAAGGGAGACAGGGATATTGTACATCTAATTACACAATGGAAATATTTTTTTTTCATTCAAACTTGGGTGTAAATATTGCTTAAAGTGGCGCTAGCCCGCAGTTAGCTTTGCCCGTTAGCATGTTAGCTTCTTCTTCGTGATTCTACGTCGCAGTAAAGAGCGGCAGGAAAAAAGGCAAAAACGTCCTTTTTTACGAGGAACGCATAAAACGCTGCTTCTTGCTCCGGTTTTAGGGATTTTATATTTTCCAAGGCAAACAAGTTACTTAGTATTGCTTTAATAAGGTTTTTTTTCTTCCTTTTCGTTTTCAGTCATTTTCTTTATACATTGTCAAAAATATCTGGAGAGTTTAGTTATTGTTTGATCTTCATTGTGTACTTTTTTGTTGTAGTCAAATTTTAGTCACCAAATGTGTTGCTTTCCCTAAACCTACGACAAAATATTTAGCCAACAAGTGAAGGGTTGCCAGTTCAAAAATCCATGTCCATTCACCGAAAGTGGGAAATTCTATTGCGGGTCGTGTTCTTGTTTACTCTTGTCCGTCGACAGTTCTGCACCTCCCCCAAACTCTTCACTGTCAGCCGTGTCTCTGCAGTGCTTTCCTTGAGCCCATGCGTTTTAACCCATAAAGGAGAAAGGCGTTGGGCCGTGCTTGATTCATCGCGCTCCCGTCCTCGATGCATTTGTTCTACTTTGTTGTGACATTTATGAAACGGAGCGTGAAACGTAGGCACTTTCTTTCCGCAAAAGCAAAAAATGCAAACGGAATCCTTGAGAGTGGAGACACATGAAAAGAGGTGGGAAGAAAAATATTAAATGAATAAATGCATCGGAGCTGCGCAGTGCGATTCAGGGACAGTTCTTCCACTTGCTGGACCGTTTTCTTTATGTTTACAGTCAGCTTTGTCTTCAAATTAGGAAAACATGACCTTGAATGTTTATATCAATACACAATTTGCAATTTCTCTCGCACTTTTGTATAAGAGGCTTTTAGAAGCCTAACATCCAAAGGGATGTTTTTCATCCCTTTGTTCACCACGAGGATGGATTGTCTAAATGTCCACCATTTAGTCTGATCATGTTGGATGTTAAATAGTTAAAATCAGACATGTTCAGACTCCTCTTGAAAATAAACCTACAGGAATCCTAAGAGGTAGATCTACATGTAATACGCAAATGAACAGAACGAATGTTGGAATTCCCTGTGAAAACTATGGAGCTAACGTCCTTGTTGGAGCTTCAGTCCTTGTTGTCCCTGTCTCTTTAGGCAGATGTGGCTGATGATTGTGAAGCTAACGTCGAGTCCTTGTTGGAGCTTCAGTCCTTGTTTTCCGGTCCCTGTTGGATGGGAGTCCCTCTGCAGATCGGGCTGAAGACTGTGGAGCTAATGTCCAGTCTTTGTTGGAGCTTCAGTCCTTGTTGTCCAGTCTCTTTAGGATGGGAGTCCCTCTGCAGATGGGGCTGATGATTGTGGAGCTACCGTCCAGTCCTTGTTGGAGCTTAAGAACTGTTTAGAGGCGGATCTTGGGGTCCACAAGTCACTCGGGACACTGATAGGCATGTACACACCACGAAGGAGGGATTCTGAATATGTGGGTTGGAGGAGGCTGAGGTAACAGCTGTCAGGAAAGCGGAGGCAAAGAGTTAAGAGAAAAAATGATGTGAAAATCGGAAAAGAGGACTTACCACCTTTTCTGCCTGGTCCTGTCAGATTTCGGAAGCTAAGCAGGGAAGAGCCTGGTCGGTACTTGGATGGGAGACCGTGGGAAGCCTGGGTCAATGACATGAGTAAGTCGTTGGTGGTGGTTGGAGGGGCTGATGGCAAAGACTGGTTACCTTGCTTCCATCAGTCTACCCCAGGGCAATTGTGGCTTGGTAATACAAGCTTGTAAAGTGCAATACAAGTGTAAGCCATTATTATTATTACGTGGAGTTGTTGGTGCAGAGGATGCGGCAGAAAATGTTACGTTGAATGATTTTCTTGAGACTCCGGAAAAGAAAATCTATATAAAAAGCAAAGGTTCCAATTTGTAAAGGAATCATGAGTGATAGAGAGTTTAAATGTTTAGGATTTCTATTGACAGCTGCTGCTAAATTGAGATTAGAGACCAGGACCCTGAACGCTTTGCTTGTTCTGCTCATCTCGCCTTTTGCCCCTGTATTGGACTTGAGTAATTAAACATATGCTAAAGGCTGCTCATCTTTATCCAATTAGTCTTTTTTTTTTTTTTTTCTATCCCCAAGTTTTGTCTTTGGCTTCCCACCAGCTGCTCAACAAACCATTTCACCATCTGACGCCACTTCCAAGTCCTCTAAATCTCCGACCCCGAGACAGGGAGCAAATGGCTTTTTAAACAAATCTGAAAGTGAAAGCGTTTGAGCCAAACCGTCCAAGGGCTAAAATACCGCGCAACGCCTGTCAGTCATTAATTTCCACGTACTTTTCAGACACATCGCTCTTCATAATGGGCTCATTCGTTGCCGGAGATGTCTGCTGCAGATTTATGCTTTTGGCTCCGAGGCGGCTTTGGACCGGGGGCAGAGACAGCTGGTAATAAGTTAATATATAGACACATAGGAGGGGTATTATTCAGCAGAATTAGAGCCGATCATTTCGGCCCCTTTGCCTCCCGCCGATGCCCAGCTGTCGGTGCGGTCCGGAACAAAGTTAGGGCCGGGCTCAAGCTGCGGACGAAATGTGGCTTCAGTGCGCAGTTTCAGATCATAAAATATACCCTGTAGGTTGAGAGGAAACGGCTCCAAAAGGCCAACGGGGAAGTTAATCCGGAAGTTTCCACACTGTCGGCAAAACTTTCTAAAGCCCCATATTCATTGGATAAGACTTTTAGATTCAGCAGTAAAAATGTACCCCACTTTGTCATACAGTACAATCTTTCAAAAGCACGATTTGCATCCTGAAGCTAATTTATCTGCATAGTCTTATTTGCATAATGTTCTTAAAGTAGCCATTGTCATCAAAGCTCATGTAGAATATTCTTTCAATGCTTAATTCAAACACTTTTCATCTGTCCAAACAAAACTTCGGAGGCAATTTGTTTATTCCTGGATGGATTGTGAGGGGAAAAAACTGAATACGTTTTGTTTTAGTTATTACACAGGTGGATACAGTTGTCATAATTATTACTCAAATAAGAGTAACTGAAGTAGAAGTAAAGAAGTGACCAATAAAATGAAAATATAATGAAAAATAATGGAAACCAAAAGTCTTCTCCAGGGAACATTCTTTTCAATATTTCCATCTGAAATTGTATGGAAACACTACCAGAGTCTGTTAACATAGATGTTATTGGGTTGTTTTGGTCATGATTGCAGTCTTAAAGGCATATCTACTGCTTGTTCAATAAAAACCTTTTTGTACGACGTATGACAAATGACATTGGGCCCCATTCACAAACGTTCACAGCACGTTCTCATGCACAAATTTGTTCTTAAGCCCGTCTTAGGAAGATTTTTGGCATTCACAAAACTTGTTCTTAGCTGAAAACGCTCCTCTGTATACAAATCCTAAGAACAGTAGAGGATTTTTATTTTGGGTCGTGGTTTGTCATTGGTTCCAATACAGCTGTAAATTCAAATATCCAAACATAAGATCATTTGTAAAGAACTATTAACAATGTGAGGTAAAATTACCCCATGATGAGTAGCCCCTCCTCTGACTTTTCCTCTTTATAATCATCTTTATGTTTAGATCAGGGGTGTCAAACTCGTTTTGGGTCACGGGCCGAGATTCAGCTCCCTCGGCGGGTCCTCAAGTTCCTCAAAGACCTACTTAGTAGTCATTATTCATTCACTCCACACTCGGTGGTGGTAAGCTGTTTTTGAAGCCATAGCCGCCCAGGGACAGACTGTCATTTACCACGTGGCTATATAAAGTGTTGTTCATATCCTGAGCTCTTATTATGTCAGGGCCCTCTGCTGGACACATGTGGAACTCTTTCCTTTTAAAAAAATGTAATGCCCCCTAGTGGCTAGAATGAGCATTCTGGTTATTCTTTAAAATTCCTAACTCCGCACAGGAATGAGCTAGAGACTTCCCTTTTTTTTTACATACTCTGGAATTCATGCTCTACAGGGCAGGGGCCGGATTAAATCATCTCTTCATGTTTGACACCCCTGGTTTAGATCCTTAGCTGCGTATGTTGATTGGGATCTTTATAAACAACAGCTAAAAAGGGGCCAGTGCTTCCGTAAAATGAAATTCAGAATTCTCAAGGGGACTTCCCTGGTAAAATCAAGGACAAAGTAAGACATGAAATTAATATTCATGCAGTTTTTTGTTTAGCTGCTTGTCTTTGAAACTAACTAAAAAAACTAGAAAACATGAGCATTATTTTTGAGGCATAAAATACTGTGATCCTGAAATATCAATATATATACAACCACAGACTTTTACTCAAGTAACTCCTGAGTAATATTACTCAAAAGTTAAACTACTCATGATTTAAATGTGTGTAAATGTAACCCGTTCTTTCATGGAGCACTTACTTTAAATGAAGACGTTTTCCGCAGAGCAGCTCGGAGTTTCTACCTGCCACGTTTGAGCCATAAAATGCCCACAAGTCGTCCTAGGAAGCGAAAGCCTTCGGGCGTCTGCTGCTGAGATGAAGCCGTGCTCCGTTTCCTGTCTGTGAGATCAGACCGTGGACGCGATGCATGATGGGAAACTGTCAGACCTGCTGCTTGTGATTGTATCGTACTGTGAGATAGGGATCCACCGGCTGCAGTGTGTAGATGTACATACAGTAGGAAATGGCAAACAAATCAGATACATTTGTCTTTCTTTAGGTGATTCAGTGTCCTCAGCAAACATCAAAATATCGGGTCTCCATGGGGTCGACGTCTCGAAATCCTACGTGACTCCGAACTTGTCTATCTGTGAATCAGGACGAGAATGTAATTACTAAATGTGTTGTTTGTTTTTTGATTCTCAGGCCGTGTTCACTGTGTGTCTGGGGCCCTTCACTTTCTTCAGCGCTCAGAAAACCAAGTACCTGCAGATCCTCACCTCTGTCATGCGCTGGATCGGTAAGAACTCTCGACTCTGCTCCACACACATAATACTTTTACAATATAAGGTTCTATGACGACACTTCAGGCACTTGGATATGTGGTCCAAATCCTATACATATCCGATCTTTTGCAATGCGACTTTAGTCTGAAGGGCCAGGTCCCATCATCCGACCTCTTGGGACGTCATGGATGCTCTACAGATGCCATCCATGCTGCGTTAGAGAAGACGGGAGCGGACAGGGAAACTACACATGCACTTGTTATGAATGAAGTTAGCGCGAGTGAAGCCGCTCACCTCTCTCTCCACCGCTGAACTCCACAGCAGCATGTTAAAGATATCGTAGTCTCTGCTCCACAATAATCCTTAGTCCCAAAAAAATATCAGTGCCAGTAACTGTACCGGGAGTGGGTACGTCTCCATGGAGATGTGACTAAAGTCAGCAGTATTTAAGATTTCAGTAGGTTGGTTCCTCATCCAAATCCGTTCTTTGATCACCCACTGCAGAAATAGCATTTTCTGTGTCGAGCTCATAGATATAATATAATAAAGATAAGTGGGTCCCATTCAGCCCCATTCATTGAAAAAGGTTCCCGAGTCCTGTGTGAACCTTAATTGCCGCTCTGTCTCCTCCTACGCAGCCTGTTCCTTAAAAGGGCAAAAAGGTGGGAAGCCCTGCACTCACAGGGTGGGCGGAGTCAATGCACTGAAAATGCTTCCAAAATTCGGGCTGATAAACAAAAACCAGCGTGGTTAAAAATATTTCACCTACCCCAGCGTTGTCACATGGGTCAAGACAACTTTTAGGAAAAGAAAAACTCTTTGGAGCCAGGCTTTTAAGCCGTTCTTGGGATGTTTGAAGTCCCATTAGAATCAATGATCCCAAATGTCTCTTGGAGTCGCCCCTGGCCACCAGGGGGTGGTACTGCAGCAATGTCAGCTCCCCACTATAAGGACCAAACAGAAGCACGTTCCTCACCCATTGGTCGAGCGGCTCATGAGCTGCATGTTTTGTATTGATGACAACAGTATAGTCCAAAATGTTACACAGTGTGCCTTTAAATACTTACTTTATGTCTCACTCAATATGACATTTACAGCAGACAATGAAGAGGAATCTTTAATAATTGCCCAGTCCCCATCACTTCTGCAGTTTCAGTGATTTTTTAAACCATAGACAAATATCGTGATAATATCGTTAATCGCAATTATTTTGGCCAAGATAATCGTGACCCCAAATTTCATTATCGTCCCATCCCTCTTTTTTCAGCGCTTTGTAGGAAAGAGCCTAATTTTTATCAAGACCTTGATAATACTGATAGTAGCAGGAGTTGCTGTTGTAGTTGTAGTGACAGACAGGTGACAAGAGTTAAATTGGACTCCAACTTGCATTAAATCTGCATTTTTTGGGGGAAAATAATGGACATTGCTCAACTATTTTTACTGCATAAGTTCATTGAAAATGCAAAATCATGGTTTAGAACATATTCATTCCAAATCGAAGAAGAAATGACGACGGGCGTTGATTTTGAAAGTTTGTGGAACTAAGAATAAAGTATTGTGGCATCCAAAGCCTGGACAAGACAGTTCAGGGGAAACAGGGGGAGACCTTTAGGAGATAGTCGTAGCCAGGACAGTATTCAGCCGTATGTGCATCAGCCACTGGAGTATCGGCCGGACAGGTTGTAGTATTTCAGTTGAAGCCTCCCTCTCACTTTCCGGAAAGATCCCAGTTTTGGCCTAAATCAGTGCCGCGGTTAATGCCTTGTCTCTGGTCGGCCGTTATTTCCATTCCGTCTCCTTTGTGTCTGCCGCCTCTGTCCATCAGCCCCGCGCTGGTCTTTGATTCTCATCCGTCAGCGGGACAGTCCTGACAGCCCGTCCTGATTGGAGCGTCACTCACAGGGAAATGTCCCAAATAACCCCCCCCTGTCCCGCGTTTTTTTATTTATTTTTTTTGCTTTGTATTCATACCACAGCGGCGACGTCGCACTGAACAGCCAAGCGCCATTTGGAGGATTGGTTATTTCAAATTCGTTCTTGGAAGTGGAGGAAAGTACAGTGCGCTCCTTTGAAATTGTCCCCCTGATGTTTGTCTGCGGGGATGTAGGTAACTCTGTGTTGTGTGGCTGGACACTTTCTGACCTCGAAACCCAGCTCGCTTCAGTTCTCCAAGACCGATTCATGGAGATCATTCAAATATTTAGGAACAATTATGAACAATTCTTTCACATTTAATGAACATGTTGACTGTGTTTACAAGAAAGCACAGCAAAGGCTTTTCCTGCTGCGTCTTAACCAGGGTTTATCAGTGTTTAATGGAGAGTGTACTGATATTTGACATTGTTTCTTGGTTTGGTCATTTAACTCAAAAACAAAGCTAAACTTGTTAAACAGGGCAGTAAAATCACAGGCCAATCACAGTAAAACAGTGCATCTTGCCTGTTATAAAATCACAGATGACGATAGCCGCCCACTGTCCCATTACTTTGAGCTCCTTCCATCACGGCAGAGATACAGACTTCCTTCCGCCAAGAAAAATGTGTAGACAATAAAGTTATTCTATTGTATTCTATAAACTTAAAGTGAATGTTTGTAAGAGGCTCTTAGTGTTCATTCTGCTTTCTGATTGGATAATTGTCCCGACACACACAGATATTTATGAAATTTAGAATGTACAGAACACTCAACTTATGTCATTTGAAGGGGCGAGGGAAGCCTTGTAGCACTTAAAGGCTTTCCTGGCAAAAAGTCTGGTAAGGTTCGAAGTCTCAGAGCCGTTTCATTCTGTCTGAACACTGACCTCTTGTGGACAAAGTTCATTATTGCGACTTCTCATAAACACGACTGAAGCACCAACACAATCAAAGTGCAAGAGAAGTTTCAAATAGATGTGGTTTTATTGATCAAATCGATCATAGGCCGAGTCATTTAATTGGTAATGTGGGTTTATTCAGTTTATTATTAGGATCTCCATTAGCTGTGCTTTACAGCCAGCTAGTCTTCTTGGGGTCCTTGTTAAAAGCATACATATACTAAAATATTGTCAATATGACAGACAACAGATATAAAATACATTCTAAAAACAAAATACAACAAGTACAATGTAAGCTTGACATCATTCTGCATCCTCAAAGATAATCAACACCAATATAGTTCTTCAATTCCATCAACGCTCCATCCCTTCATAGCTCTGTAGACAAAAGTGCTTTTGAGAAAATTTGTATTTGCTTTGGAAATCACAAACCGTCCTCCTGATGATGATCACTAGTGTTATAGCCATGTGACCCTGTTGTTTTTAAATTGACTTACTAAAAACAAAGGATTATTGTGCTTTAATATTTAACAGCGTCACCTTAAGCCGGCACAGATCGAAGAGCATAGTTTTTACACTGCTTCTGTAAGAGCAGTTCAGTGCCAAACTGAGGGGTTTGTTCTTCATGGAGCTCCAGTGGGTGGGGCCAACTCAGTCACCTGCGGCTCTGCTGCGTCCTGATTGGAGCATCACTCCAAGGGAAACGCCTCAAATAACCCCCCAGTCCTGCATTTATTTATTTGTGCTTTGTATTCATACCACAGCGGCGGATTGGAGGATTGGTTATTTCAAGTTTGTTCAAGGAAGTAAAGGAAAGTACAGTGTGCTCCGTTGAAATCGTAGCCCTGATGTTTGTCTGCGGTAATTTTGGTAACTCTGTGTTGTGTGGCTGGACACTTTCTGACCCTATTTTAGTTTATCCATTAGCTTCAACACAAAAACATCGACTGCCTTGAACATGGAAGTTTGCTCCATGCACACGACGTGATATTTTTAACATTAGTTTGTCCATATCACTAACACTGCCTGCTGTTTATTCTTGAACTATATATTTCTGTACAATATGTTCCCCTCTGAAGTCAGGACTCTCACGAAAAGAGGTGATTAAATCTCTGCGGGACTTTCCTAGCTAAAGGTCAGATAATAAAAAAGTAACACACAGGGACTACAAGGTCACGACTGAATATAAAACTCTAAACCGCTACACTCTTCTCTCAATTGTTAAAGCTCTTTTCAAACTCCTTCAGCCCTAATTGTTAGATGTTCGTCGTAGCTACAGTATGTTTTTTTTTCTTGAAGCCCAGCGCCCATTATATCACGCCCCGGCTCTGCCCAGTGACCGTCCCTGTAAACCGTTCACCTCTCGCTGACAGATAACGATTCAAAATGGCCTCTCATCCAGGAGGATTGGGGATTTGCAGATAAGCTGAGGGGATTTCCTATATTTTAGTTAATGCTTCAAATCCAATGGAGAGACGCCGCGGATTGATCTGACAAACAGGATTGTGCCGTAACTGTATCCGCCCGCACCGCGATGAGGAACACAAATCTGCCTGTTATCTGTGATCGAGGGGCGCTAAGCCGACCACAGACGACGCTTTGTCCACTTTTGATTTACTATAACGGCTTTTATGTTACAGCTCTTGATTTAGTGTCAAGATTGCTTTATTTGACAGTGTCTCGCTTCGCACAGGCTGTATCGGGCGTCTCTGGGAGTGTCTCGTGAGCCGAATATGGGAGAAATTATAGCCATCTTTAATTGATTTGTTAAGGTCCCCACCAACCCAAGCCCTGGTAGTTTGTAATATGTCTCTTTAATCACTGTTCCTCACTCTGACTGACCACTGATGTAAACAACTGACTGTAAATGATTGCCGGTTCTATCTCCAGTATATTGTTGTTGTGAGACATCCTCTTGCTGCATTTCAAAGATCGATCCTTCCTCTTTCCGATGCCAAGAAGAGCAAGTCTCTATCACCTTTCATTACAGAGACATCCAAGTACTCGGCCTGTTAATATCGGCCATATCAGCAACATTTTGGGCAATAGCTGATATTCCCTGTGTGCCTGTATCGGCAGATAATATTGGCCAGCGATATATTAGTTAAGCCCTACTCCACAGTTAGAATGTTAAAATTAATCGGCTTCACGATTACCACGATGTAGGTTCACCGTAAGAATTTTAGAAGCCAAGGTTTACCATTGGAATCTTTCATAATCCTTCGCTGTGCAATTCCCAGTAAAGTTGTGCAAATGTTCAGAAATAGCCTCCTCAAGTGGCTCAAGATGCAAACAGAAAGCAAACGCGCTCCCCTCAGCTTCAGCCTAATAAACACAAAGGAAAATGAAATGAAAACACTGTGTTGTGCACACACCACGTCTGTTCATCAAAACATCTGACAAATGATTATTCTTATGCAGCATAAGTTTCGATTACATAAAACCTAGCCTAGATTGTGGCCTAATAATGATATTATAAAATACTAATAATAATTATTAGAATTATAAAATTATAATGTAGCAAAGTTTACCATTGTTTTGTATTATTCAATGTATTTTGAATGCAAAAGAGTCTTGAAGTATTTTTATCTTTTAGAAACAGTGAAGTTTCAAGTATTAAAAAAACATTTTAGAAACAAAAACACAAAATCTCAGATGTTTACCTTTTATTAGGTCGATAATCGTGAATAATCGTAAAATCACAATATTTTCTTTCACAATAATAATTGTGACAGCCCGACTCAACAGTGTTCAACAGCACATTTAAAATATAGTTGACATTCCCAAAGTGATGTTTCAGTGAGACACACAAAAATATATATATATATATATGCACGGTACGTAGAACGCTAAACTCAGCTCGTGTTGAAAACCAACTCATAGAGTCGCGTTTTTTAGAGTGACTTAAAACTCTCAATGGACGAGGCTGATCGGATGCTCAAAAGGAGCTTGTTCCAAAGGTTGGTTCCAGCGACCGCAAACGCCCTGTCACCTTTTTTCTTAGAGCGGGGACAGGTTAAAAGCTGTTGGTCACATGACCGCAGGGCTCTCACAGGAGAATACAAAGTCAACATTTCAGACAGATACTCTGGAGCCATTCAGTGCTTTAAAAACCAACAGTAGGATTGTAAAGTGTGTCCTGAAGGGCAGTGAAGAGACTGTAGCCCAGGAGTGATGTGGTCAGAGCGCCTGATGCAGCTGCATTCTGTACTAGCTGCAAACGACGAATGGATCCAGCATCAATACCGTGGTACAGAGAATTACAATAGTCCAGATGTGTAGCGATGAACATGTGGACTCATTTTTCCAGCTGGTTAGAAGGCATATATGGTTTTACTATAGCAATCAGGCGAAGCTGAAAGAAGCTAGTTTTAACCACAGAGCTGATTTGTTTGTCAAATGTAAAAGAGCTGTCAATCATGACTCCCAAGATTTTCTCCACATACATAACAATTGCAGTTTTGCTCTCGTTTAGGTTGAGGAAGTTTAGCTCCAGCCAGTCTTTAAGCTGCTTTGGAGATTAGAAATAGATGCAGCTTGCACTTATACTTTTATTTGAAATTACAAATCCACATCCAGTGCGCATCAGTTCGGTGGATTGGTTTGACTATAGTCCCCGACATCGATACCTGGAAATGTCCATGATATCGGCTCCAAAGCTGATATCGGTATAGATTTAGTCCTGGAACAGCCCTAATTTGACACCTCTGGTCTCACATTTATCCCTTTTCTATCCGTTTTTTCATTCCGACCCTCAGAACGAAAGCTTTCCCCGTTGCTAACTTGCCCAACGCAAACCACTTGACATTTCACCGTATTGACTGTTGTAATAGACTCGTACATATCCCTCTCCTCGGGTGCTGTAAACCCAGTTTTTCCAATTACTCCGTGGCTCAGTGGCACTTGTAGTTGACACTTCCTCCTTTTACATCCTGGTATCGATGGCTCTACTTAACGAGGTGTTCGAGTTCCTGTTAAAAGGAGCTCTCTGGTGTATCGCGGTGCATTCAATGGCCTCATTACCAGCCCCTTGAATCCATAGTAATTTCTTTAAGCCGTTAATTATGTTGCGACTTGCCACAGTTTACCTTTAACCCCAGATTTGCAGCAACATTTCGACCTGACTGGTTAATTAGCAAAGGCGTACAGATGTTTGGACTTATGCAAATGCTATCCCACGATGCATTGCTCTTCCATATGATCTCTCTCCAGATGCTGGGGGCTCGTTAACACTGCACTACGTAATAATCCCGTATAGATACAGACGGCATCTCCGGAATCGCCTATATATGGTCATGTTTGAAAACAGTTCAGGGGAAAACTATTTTGAGAAAAATCTTTCTCTAATTTTTCATAAAGTACTATAACAAATGCTGAATTATGAATATAGTTTTCTACTAAATAAAGATAATAAGAAAGGGGAAGGAGCAAAGTGGTTCAGCAGCCCATAAACACGTAAAAAAACGGAGAATGCTAACATGATGCTACATGTTAGCATCACTCTAATGTTAACGCTAGCTAGCGCTTGCTACGACTGCCGTTTATTTCGCTTCTACCAAACAATCTGCTGTGAATAAATATCCATATGGACCCAATTTAGACTTGACTTTATTTGTATGTGAAAAGTAAGTTTATATTTCACCAGAAAACGGCTAAAATGCTGTCTGTATCTATGATGAATGTACATTTACATAAATATTAATTGTATTTAGTTCAGCTTCAGGACGACCTTTATACCCGCTCTGTGAATCTCTGGATTATACAATTATATGGAAAAAATACATTTCAGACATGAAATTAATTGTGCGGGTATTTCCTCTGATGCAGACCAAAATGCTTGATCTTGCAGGTTATTTTTCCAAATGTTCCAAATCTTTTTACATCAAAATCAAACTTCACTTTGCATTTTACATCAGTTTAAACCAAAGAGACGCCAATTTTAAATTTCTTTATTTATCTTTATTTAACCAGGATAGTCCCACTGAGATTAAGAATCTCTTTTTCAGGGGAGTCCTGGCCCCAGAGGGGAATCTATTGTACATGTTTTTAGTGGTGTGTGTTTAAATAGTTGTATCATCTAAAAAAGGAACCATGTGCTTCAGTGGAGAGGAGCAAACAGGCACTCTAAATATTCAGTCAGATAAAAGCTTATCACCAAATAAAGATCCAGTAGCAGAGAAAGAAACTCAGACAGAAGGCGAAAGGAGCACACGGTGGGGCTCGCTGTAAAGTCAGACCCAGGTGGGTGATTGGAGGCAGGAGCAGATGCAAAATCAATGGCTTAAACCCGTAAAGGCACTGGGCACCACCTCCTATGCGGAAATATAACAAGTAAAATGGATTTGACTGATCAGGAACTCACTTTAGTTGCACAGAAGTCGCGGGCATGGGGAAAAGTTGCAATGCTGCACTGATTTCGCTTCATTTGCTTTAATAGATGCGATCACTGATCAAGATAACGTTATGGCTGTTTTCCTTGATTAATGCAAAATTGTGTCTCATATCCAATCAGAAAGCAGAATTACCACTAAAAGCCTCTTACTACTAAGTTTAGCACCTTCTCAAGCAGCGCAACTTAGTTTTATGTGGGGAAAAGTTTGAACACAGCCTTACTCAGCGAAGCCATAATCAATTAATCGTGCAAATAATCTGCACATTAATCGATTACTAAATAATCTTTAGTTGCAGCTCTATTGAACAGTGGAGAACAGTAGAGGTCCCCGATTTGATCCTTGGGTCAGGGGCTTTCTCGGTTTACGGCCACATAAAATATGAAATCTACATCTAGTTTTATTTAGTGGACTTTTTTGGGGGGGAATTTATTGTTGCTTTAATATTTTCTTTGCACATTAGATTTAATTCTTGTTCCACTAAAAGTGATAAAGTGATCGTCAGTCCTTTTTATCAACCGAATGCTGCGATTCCCTTTCCTGACCATTGCCATGTTCACTTATGTGGTTCCCGGTGGACCCCACTGAACAAATGCCGTAAAAGCAACACAGCATTTCAGATCAGTGGCCTGTATATGTAGCCTTGTTCGAACGGCAGCCTTGGTGTCGCCTCGCCCCGGACTCTCCTCCGGGGGCCGTTAAGTAAAAGCTTTCACCACGAGGTCATTGTCGTCTGTGTCCAGGTGTTATCCATCAAAATGGCCGCCCGGCGTGTGACGTTTTAGGAGCTGTTGCGGCGTGTCGTGGGTTAAAATGTGGAGTAAATGAGGACAGATGGAGCTCTGTGAGGGATGGCTCACTGAAGATCCTCGACAGTGGTTTGAGTCGATATTTCTCTCAACGAATCATCTCTGTTTATCTTGCTGACAGTTTTCAGTGACGGAGACCTGTCTCGATAGAACTACATGGAGTTAGTTTACTTCATTCTTTCTGCAGTGTAACCCAGAAAGGTGTTTCCCCACAGAGCATTATTATTATATCACACTGAAACAAACTGCCTGTGTTCAGCAGAAAGGGACCTGCAACTTACTGATTTTGTGGCCAATATTACCCATTATCAAAACATGAACCCTTTCTCCATTCAAAATCCGCTTAAAAAAGTTTCCCAGGAAAATGTTGGACCCGCTCTTGCTCTTGATCACATGATAGACAACCACTAACGATCCAGCTGCTTCTTCCCTTGTCCCTAAACAAGAAAGTTGTGACAGATTGGCCTTATTTTATCTCTGTTATTTTTAATGTTCTTTTAAAATGGGGTGCCAGTCAGGTCTCCCTCCTGACAAATGGGATGGTGATAATCAGTATCGTCAGTTTTAAGCACTGTGAGCCGAATCTTTTTTTCAGTGCCAATTTTCGGTACATTTTCTGTCCAGACGTCAATAAATGATCCACAGTGAGTCTAAAAAAGCCTGAACTCATTAGCAGCTTTAGCGCGAAGGCAGATGTTTTCTTAAAGGAACAAGCCACGGTTTTCCCACACTGTGATATGTTCTTACCTGACGAGTTGATTCGTACCTGTCTGGTGTTTGTGCCCGTGGAAGAGCGTGGCAGCTTCTAGCTTCACCCCCGTTTGGAGCCATAGCGAAGCAAAGCTATAACTTACTCACACTTTAGTCATTATCAGAGATGGCAGTGAAACTAGAGCTCTTAGACAAAGAGAAAAGCAGTCACAACAATAAACACATCTGCTTTACCTTTAGCGAAAGACCCAGAGCCTGAAGTTACGTTCTGTTGTTACTAAACTCCAGCTGCACCAAATGGCATCACCGGAGAAGAGCAAAGATTGTTTGTAGAAAAAGTGAGCGCTCGCTCTGCATTAGCCATTTTTGGAACAGTTTCGGTATATTTTTTAGTGACAGAGTGAGCTCTCTCACTATGCAACAGATCTTTGAGGTGTGGAGCGCTTTCACTTTGTCAAAGAGTGCAGTGTGTTTAGAACAGTTAAGCTGAAAGAAAATGGTGTCCTGAAAAAAGTTGCAGATGACGCTGCTGCGGCCTGTTTTCTTATTGTTGTGCTGTTTTAGGATTTCTCCTGAACAATACTTTTTTATACACATTATTTTAATTCAATTAAAATAACATAGGTATAAAAAAAAGTACCGTTAAGGCACCGGTACAGAAAAGCAGGTACCGTTAACCCTACTCAAGGACATACATTACAAGATTTAAACCCTTTTCCTAAAAGCACAGTGAATGAAATGACAACACACAAAATAGTTTCATGGTTCATGGTTCAAAAGTCCTTTAAAACTTCAACAATTCTTTACTTGATGAATTCTGCTGTGTTCACCATATACAGAAAAAGCTAATCTAAATAAACAAATTCCCTTCAGATAAAAAGGTATAGACAAAAGAAACTGACGAGACACTAGACTTAAATATTTACCATTTTACAGTTTAATACATAAAACGAACCTCTCAGGTTTAAGTTGAAGAATATTTTGATTGATAGTCGGAGTAAGCCACATGTGACAGGTTGACGTTACAGTTTCTGCGTTCGGCTGACTTCCGTGTTTTGGTCAAAGCGATGAAGAAGCGTCTAATGTTTTGGCTAATATATCCTTTGATTTGCGAGGAGGAGTTTCAGAGGATGTCGGCAAAGGCAGCGCGGTTGTAGAGGGATTTTACAGCCTCGCAAACTTTGCTTAAAAAAAGAACTGTGGCTACGACTATACTAAAAAGTCTGCCATTAGATCTTATTGCTTCTCCCTCGTATGACTTTCACCTTCCTTTTATATGTGGTCGCACTCTCCCAACATCAACACAAGGTCATGCTGAAAAAAAAATGCAACACTTGACCTTTTGACATTGCAGAAGCTCATTGAAACAATGACTGTGTGCTATAACCAAAGCTAAAGGTGACTTTTTTGTCGTTGATCAGCAGCTACGTGACTCAATCTTTCAAAAGATCCACATAATTTTAGTTATTCCAATCAAAATGGACACCTGTGACTTTTTGCGTCCCCTATGAAGGTGATTGTTTTGCTCCATTTCGTATCTCCATCTTTGTGAGAGCGCTGCCAGCCCACTACGACGACTTTTTACTGATATTGCGGGGAGTCTGGATGCTCTCGGCTCCATGACTCATCCTCTAAATAGTTAATTAGTGACGTGAAGCTAACAGATAAGGCATATAAATGACCAGACTGCTTTGTGCCGGCCCTGGTTTTAGGTCTAGACATGTCCATTTGACGTAGTAGGGATTCTATAAACATGCAGTAGTGCCTCTTCTACTTTATTATCAACAGTGAAAAGTGTCATGAATGTGCACACTGTATTCATCATATCATACTGTCATCTGGATACGGTCAAACTCATAGTTCAAGAGGAGACAGATACTCACAGTAACAATTCCAACAAATACCAAATGACTAATGCAACCTTCTCTGCACCGCTGACTCAGTTTTGCCTCCCCTCTCTTTCCCTCTCGCCCCATCGCACATGTAATAAGCCCATGGCTGTAAAGAAAACCCTTAGAGCCATAAGTTCACGCCAGGCTTAGATTACAGCCCAGTTAACGACATACGTGCCTCGCTGTCTGTTGAATAATACATCCGCCCCTTACTGCTGGGTTTCCTGCGTAAATAAAGGTGATCCAAGCCCCTGCATCGAGATTCATAGCTATAGCTGCGGCCGGCGTAATAAACTAGTCCCTCAATAGGCCGTGATTTGCCCACAACACAAGCCGGTGACAAATGGTTTTGTTATTAAGGTCCTCACACGCTGGTGGTCCTTCGATCCCCTCCAAATGATTGACTCCGGATTGCTTTGGAAAATAATGCATCGCTGTAAGTAAGATGAATTACCCGTCCGCAGGTAATTAGCATAAAACCTTGCGCCAGCCAAGGTGGGATGAAGACTTCGGGGCATGGTAATCGTATTTTTTGTGTTGTTTTTTGACCCCGTTAGTGCTCGTAAAGACATCAGCGGCTGCAGAGATGGGGGATACGCGGTGATAAATAGGTAGGCTCAGGCTGGAGTCGTGTCCCGCCTCCGGAGAAGGAGAGCGGAGTTGGAAGCGTAGAGGAAGGCGGCGATTTAGTCAGTTTTATAGCGCTGAGTGTGTACTACAATGAAAGGGAGAAGCCTGAGAAAAAGCCCAACAAATAAGCTCCAGGCTTTTTAAACACCTACTATACATGGGTTTTCAATGACATCACGCATTGTTCCGTCGGCCATATTGAACACCGAAGTACATGCAGTACTACAACAGGTAACAATATCTCTACAGGATTTACTAAAGATCTGCTTCACTCCTCAGACTAAATGAATACAAAGAGGAAACAGAAAACCTTTCTCTAACAGAGTCTCAGTTTGAGTCAGTGTTTTTTTAAGCTGCTCAAGACGTTAGCATGCTACCTGTTAGCAACTGTCAACCAACTGTCAATGGCTTCAACACAATAAACACAGGTACTATACTAATACTACAGTAACAGCTCTGACCTCTGTCACATTTTGGATCCAAGGCAAGATGTTTGTGGTTCAGGGCTTTTTCTTGGAGAGGTCAGAGCTGAGCTGTTGAAGCTAAATGCTAGCCGGTAGCATGCTAACATCTTAAACACTGACTCACTGGTTTCTTTACATAAACGTTCATCTCTGGGGCCGTGTTTTTACTGTTTTCTTCTTGAGCAATGATTACGAGTACATGAAAATGCCACTATCAATCAGTCGTCTTTCATTTTCCTCCTGAGCAGAGATATTGTGACATATTGTAGTACTGCATAATTCTACTTCGGTGTTCAAAATGGCCACCATAACAACAAAGGTCACATGACTGAAAAGCATGTATTTCCCATTTTATACCTGCTTTGTGTGGCAAACCGATACAGTTCAAATGGAGAGGGAAGGTTTAAGACTGAAAACCTAACAGTCCTAACCCCAAACCTGACAAAGGAGACAAAAACAAAAGTCATAAACAATCCCCAAAGCTCTACAAACTACTATTGCACAAGAATATTCTTCTCTGTTCTGGGTTTCCTTTCTCTACTTTTGTCCGTATTCATAACAATTGAGAAGTTGTTACTAATCTGTGTGCGGCTCCGGTTTGCTCGTCAACACTGTTGCTAAATGTGACGTCGGCTGCAGCATCACCTTGGCTTGTATGATTCATTAAGCTCTCGAGCCTCATGCACTTTGAAGTATTTGTGTGCAAACTGCAGCACTATATTTATTGAGAGACCAAGGGTAGGTCCACATGACTTCAGAACTTAAATCTACTAAGATAAATAATAAAAATGAAAGGTCGACTGTCTTTTTTTGGCTGATGTCAGTGTTGAATTGTGGCAGCAGGGGGCGCTTTATTAGGGACAAAGAGCGGATTTACTTCGGAAATTCTTGTTTAGTAGGTACTTCTGAGGGAGCTTGTTTAAGTGAGTAAGTGCTCTATCTGTCATTGTAGAACCGTACAACAAAATTGTGTTTGTGTGCTAGTCCTGAGCCGCTGCGACTGAGCCGTGCTGCCACTAACCTGACCCTAAACTGTAGTATCTGGTGGAAACCTGGCTGGCTGTCTTCATTGCTCCACTGATCCTCTGAAACGGTGCACCGCCTCCTGGGTTTGTCCCTGTTGCAGAGCGTGGTGTCCTGCACTGGCCAGCTCTACCCACTCCTCCTTCTTCCTCCTGAGCAGCTCCCTCCGCTCCACAACAGTCTTTCACCATCTTCTCCTTGTTTGTCCCCGTTAAAAGGCAGAAATCAGCAGATTGCAAAACAAAACAAATTGTAAGAAAAACATAACATCTGCAACATGAAATATATAAAGTACGATCCGAGGTATACAAACTTGTGACCGATTTTCACCGCGATTTTTTCTCAGTTTCTTAATATGGACATGCTGTTGCTCTTTATTTTGGATTTTCTGAGTACTTTTTAGTCGCTGGGTTAGTTTTTCAGATGAATGAATCGCCAGAACTGTTAGCCGCGAGTTAGCAGCTAGTTTAGCAACATTAACCTGTATCTTGTAAACACTGCAGACTCCACGCTGCAGCACTAACAACATTAAGCTCTGGTTAAATCCAGCACAGACACTGATTTAGAGAGTGTAGCCTGTAGTAAAGTCAAGAATATTGTATTACACTAAAGAATCCTCCAGTTTGTTGCTATTTTCTCTACTCAGCGGAGAGCTGCGTCCCATACGGCTGCACGTCAAGTGGTATCGGGACCTGATGAATGAGTACGAGTATGAGTACAAGCATGTGGTATCGGCCCAATACTGGTATCTGTTTCGGTGCATCCCTATGTAAAATACATATACTGCATTTGGGCGACTTCTAATAAAACAAGTGTGTACTACAATGAAAGGGAGAGGCCTGAGAAAAGCCCAACTAAAACGCTCCAGGCTTTGTAAACACCTAATTCCCATTTTATACCTTTGTATGGAAAACCGATGCAGTTCAGATGCTGAAAACTAGGGATGCACCGATACCAGTATCAGGTATCGGGCCGATACCACATGCTTGTACTCATACTCGTACTCATTCATGAGGTCCCGATACCAGAAACCGATACCATTTGACATGAACAATGAAACACCAAAGAATCCTCCAGTTTGTTGCTATTTTCTCTCCTCAGCGGAGAGCTGTACCCCGTACAACTGCACGTCAATTGGTATCAGTTTCTGGTATCGGGACCTCATGAATGAGTATGAGTACAAGCATGTTGTATCGGCCCAATACTGGCATCGGTTTCGGTGCATCCCTATGTAAAATACATACAGTGGGGAAAAAAAGTATTTGGTCAGTTTCACATAGACATTCTATTGGATTTTGGCCAAATACTTTTTTCCCCACTGTATACTGCATTTGGGCGACCTCTAGTAAAAACCTGTCTTTACCCTATTTTTCCCTGCCCCGTCTCGTCTCTTGTTCCTGTAAACTACAGCAGAAAACACTTTTTCGCAGAAGGTGGCATTACTGGAATGTATGAGAATAAAAGTAAAACATTCCCCTCTGTCTTTTTTTTGATGAGGCGACAAAACAAGATGACAGCTCACAGAAGTCTATTCAACAAACAGCAGTGCCCTTTAACGTCATTGTCAGAACAAACTATAGGGACTCCAAGAACCTGCAGGATTAATACGAGCATTATGATGACTCTCACTAAAAGCAGCGCTGATAAACACTGTCAGCAGGTCATAAAATCATAAAGTTTTCAATCCCCTTTTGCCTTTCTACCTTCCTGAACATGTCCGGCCCATGATGCATTAGTTCCGTGGGATAGTTTTGTCCACTATTACATCTTCATGCCCTTGCCGAGTTGGTCTCCTGCCCGTGAATTTGACCTCTTTTTGTAATGGGGTTTAAGGTCGGACTGGGGGGGCTCTGATGCTGCTGGATGTTTGCCAAAGACGCATTAAATATTAAAGTCTTCTCGGCCGCTGCAGGTTTAGGGCTGGTTTTAAAGCCAGGGGGAAGACGCCCGTCGCAAAGTGGTTCTTATATTCACAATCCGGACCATCCGTCTTCCGCACAACGCGCCGTAACCTTTTGCATATTCACGAGCACAAAGACATGTTTAGAGGATATCCATTTCTTCTGCTCCGGTGGACATGAAAATGCTTGCAGAGGTTTCTCTCGCTAATCCCTAACTTTGCAAAAGGAGCCTGCTGCATAATTTTGGACTATCTAATTGCATTTTTCGTAGTAGTATCACTATTAGGTTTGCAATTTGTGTGTTTAAGCAGTGGTGTTATGCCTTTTCCAGGTGTTTTGCTACAATTTCAAACTCGTCATAAAAAGCTCTACGGGACCGAAAGTCTGTCAAAGTTGTTTTGTGCCAGTTTTGAGGCAGACTTCGTACAAAGTTTATTTGTCGGTTCATTGGCCCTTTTAGAATCACAAACGTGGGTAAAATGAAGAGCATAAAAAAGGTGCAATCAACAATAATTAAATCCCTTTCACTGGATTTGGCTCACGTCAGCTTCTAACCTGCCAGGCCAGATGCTTCTGCGTTAGAGCAAACCATCTGTAGATATCAGCAGTGAGCCTTTGCAAAGGGCTAATAGGGCTGACACACCATTTGTTCATGCTTATTGCTCGCAGTGTTTCTGAACAGTAGGCACATAGTGTTCTGAGTCTGTAGCTCCACGGTCTGTTCAACTGACAGCGATCAAACTTTTCTCAGGACAGTTTTTTCCCCCAAATAAATACAGTAAAGGGTATGAATGTATACAGCACGTTGATGAAGTAATTTGCAGACGGTGCTGTTGATTAAAAGTGTTGAAGCTATTATTACAGGCACTAGATGCAAGTTAACCATTTTATACTCACTACTGCCACCTCAGGCCATACGTGTAGCTGCAGCTTCTATATTAAGCTTGTGCATGACGGTACTTCAGACTCAAAGTAACAACTTTTTGAGTGACAGTGCAGGATTTTGGAGGCTGTTGTGGTGAACAGGTCTGGGCTCATTCTACACATTAGGACATTGCTAATTTTAACACTTTTAAACTCCGTATAGTCCCTTTAAAGGATGAGGAAAGCGGCCGCTTTAGGAAACGTCATGTTCACAATGACACTTCTGCCTGTTGTGGTGTAAACTGTCTGTCAAAAGCTTAGTACAGCTTGTCAACCTTCATCCCAGTTTCCAATACTTATTTCCAGTACTTACCATATAATATTTGAAATACTAATGCTTAGAGGGGATAAATGCATGTTTGTGATTTTATACTCACTACTGCCACCTCAGGTCTTACGCGTAACTGCAGCTTCTATATTAAGCTCGTGCATGACGGCACTTCGGACCCGACGGAAGCTTGTAGTTTGTTTACGGATTTAAAAAAAAAGTTTATTTACGGATCCAACATGACAGCAGCAGACACAACGCCATCTTTTGATCAAGCTTTAGACCGTGTTCTAAATAGTTTAGCTCGAAAGTTTACAACGAGTACGCCATTCATCATCTGATACGATGATATGATTATGATTGACTATGGCTGCCTGCAGACACTATGATAGACGTTCGTAGCGCCCGATAAACAGCTATGTACGATCGTAAACCACACCTCCACTACTAGACAATGAACTGGTGGTCCCCAGACTAAATATCACTTGTGATATTTGGTCTGGCAATAAACAAGCTAGTTTCTTCATGTCAGCAGCTTAAAAGTTAAAATAAAAATTACTTTTCTCTTAATTAAATTGCTGCTTCACCAAAAATAACCAAATATAATTATTACTTATGTACAGATGCTATTCATCTAAATAAGCCATATTTTCAAAAGCATTAAAACCTGTCATATGCACTTTAAGATTAAAACTAAGAGAGGGCTGCCAAAAACAACACTGTATTCTCAAACTTGTGGTTCCCATTATAAACGGTAAGATAATGTGGTCCCATTTCGATTTTTACATATGCCCTTCAAATTTCACGGAAAATATCATTCTCCGCTGTTTTCTCTGAGCCTCCGTTTCCCTCGTATATTTGGGTCACTCCTGAGCATTACGGCGAAGATGACGTCCTGTTTCATGGCTCGGATTCCCGAGTGTCAGTTTGGATTCGCCGCGTCCCTCCTGATGAAAGAGTGCGTGATGCGTTCACTGCCCGCTCTGCGCGTCAGATCTTCTGGCGCCTCGTTCACGGTGCGTTACCAGGTGTCAGTCTGCGGTGAATGCATTGGAGACGGGAGCAGCTGAGGGGCGCACCTGCGTTTGTGACGTGAGGGTTAGAAGTCGAGAGCGAAACTGCAAAGGAACGGATTCATTTCCCAAAAGTGTTGCCGTGTTTATCAATAGTAACAGAGTAACAGAGGCCGCACATCCTCATGGTCGGACGTGCGGGAATTTCGAACCCCAAACATCAGGCAGCAGCTCATAGGAAAGTATGGGTTGGGACTGTGGAAAGGCAAGGCAAGTTTATTTGTAGAGCACAATTCATGCACAAGGCAATTCAAAGAACCACCAGGAGACCCCTCCCTGAACTTCTCAGGGCCCGAGATGGTTCATACGGCTGTAATATGTCAGAGATGTACTTTGGTGCTAAATCATGAAAAGACTTGTAACAAGCAGAGCTGTTTTAAAGTCTATTCTCTGAGTGACAGTAATATGGTCGTATTTCCTGGTTCTTGTCAGGACTCGAGCAGCTACAATATTCCTCTGATCTTAGATCTTAGATGGTAAAAAGCTGATGTTATTGTTTTGATGTGGCTGTTTAGGTTCAGGCCTGAGTCCATGATTACTCCTAGATTTCAAACCTGATTTTTGGGGGTTTTAGAGATAGAGACTCTAGACCGTAGACAGTATGACGGTAGACACTATAATGCTCAAACTCGAGGATAGGTAGCTTTAAAAAGTTTTCTCTCACATATGATTGAAGTAAAATTACTATGGACACAACATTTCTAACTACGCTGATCTTAACAACAGCGCGACAAACTAATTTAGCCGAATCAACACCTTAATATTTTTAACCACAGATGGACACTTTAGAAAAAGAAAAGAATCGGTTTCGCCTGCTGTGACAAAGCCAAAATATGTCAAAAGACTTGAATGTGGGCATGTGTTTCAATCGGTTTGGCCATGTAGCGGTTCACGGTAGCACTGGTGTTTTTAGTGTGGAAGAGAGACACGGTCAAGAAATACAGAATTTCTTTTTCCATTCCATGTTATTCTAAGTTCCTCTTTTGTGTGGCAGCCTAGGACACGTCTGCTTGCAGTGCAGGGCCTCACTTCTTGCTGCGTTGTGTTCCTATGAGGAAATATCATCCAGTGAGGATTTAAACACGGTGTTCATAATTATCCACCAGTAACTCAATGTCCTCCGCTCAATCTGTAAATATTTATGAGCGAGTCTGCAAACTCCCCAAAGGAATACAATGACACCAGTATCAAGGTACTGCAGTTATTAAAATGTTCTGGAAATGGCCTGAAGTCATTGTGCGCAGACCCGGTAGCACATAAAAAACAAAAAATGGAGAATCCAATATGAACAATGAACCGCCTCCCAGTCCTCTCTGCACCCGGCCCCGACAGTTCCCTCTGCGGGTGATGGGTCTACAGGAGGGCGGGCCAACATCGTCCCTTTAGTCTGAGCCCGGTCGGGCCTCGTGAGCAAAGGCCCGACCACCAGACGCTCGCATACTCCCCAACTCCAGGCCTGGCTGCTGGGTGGAGCCCCGGCTCCGCCATGCTATACGTAAGAGTTTTCTGAACTGCTCTTAGTCTGGCCCGTCACCCAGGACCTGTTTGCCATGGGAGACCCTACCAGGGGCAAAATACCCCAGACAACATAGCTCTTAGAATCATTTGGGCTCACAAACAACCCACCACGATAAGGTGGCAGCTCCCGGGGTGATGCCAAATTAGTTATTTAACATAATAATTTATTTTAGATTATTTGACCTTTATGTAACCAGGAAAGATAGGCATCTCTCGTTCAAGGGAGTCCTGGCCCCAGAATGCAACCTATTGTGCATGTTTTTAGTGGTAGGGGAAACCGGAGTACCCGGAGGAAACCTACACAGACACGGGGAGAACATGCAAACTCCACACAGAAAGGCCCCGTTCAGGAGGGAATCGAACCTGGAACCTTGTTGTTGTGAAGCACGAGCGCTAACCACTGTGCCACCGTGAAGTCCAACAATAACAATGATTATTACTGTTATGACAAACAATAACAATAGTGATAATAATGATGAAGATGATGATGAAGACGACGATGATGTCAATGACGATGATACACAAAGAACAATGTAATAATGAAAATAATAACAATAATATCAGTAATAATGATGATGATGATGACGATGACGACGATGACGAAGAAGATGATGATACAAAGAACGATGTAATAATGATATTGCATAAAAACATGCATAGAAGCAGAATAATCCACATAAAAGTGGGTCGTGACTCGTGAGTCTTGATGATAAAATGCTTCATCTCACACTAGAGGCTCTCCCACAGTGGTTCAGTGAAGCCGTCTGAGATCCCAAGATCACAACTAACTCCACACATGTGGATCTAACGTGGATATACTGTAGGTATATACGAGAGATCTGTGTGAAGGTTGGATACAGGAGGGATCCAGAAAATGGCCTCACTTTAAGGGATCTTACAGCCTCTGTGTAAGACTAGAAAGTTTAAATACAAATACAAATGTCAGTAGTTACATGAATCAAATAAAGATATAAAGTACGGAAAAGAACAGATAAAAAGAGAGGTGGCCACGTCTTTCTGAAGAGGCTCTCCCACAGTGGTTCAGTGAAACCTTCTGAGACCCCAAGATGAAGTGATGCTGACTCCTCTCTCTCAGCTCTGAGACAGATTTCTGCTCACATTAGGACTTGCTTTGACAAAGACGTGTGATGAAGATGGAGGATGGATTGTGTTCCTCAGTTCACTAAGACCATCTACCCTCGACTCAGACCTCAGTGCACTGGGCTGAAGCCAGAGACCTCGGGGAGAGACGCTGGGACTTCCAGGGCTCTGCGAACAAACCTCGCCCCAAACAGTCTCTACACTGAGGTGCAGGACACAGGCCTCCTCCAAGATCTCCATCTGCCCCTCCCACATGCTCACAGCACGGCTGAGGTGCTGCAGCGCAGAGCTGTGACGACTGCCCTGGCTCCCTGTCATAGTGAGGGCTGTACACCGATCCTTCAGATACTCAAGGGGCTCAGAGCGCTGAGTGGACCTGCATCCCTCCACCACGGCCTGACCACCGTCCATGGTCCTGAACGCCCACCTGTGCAGGTACTCGGAAGGATGACCTGAGCGATGAAGGCCTATCCTCTGGCGGTACAGCTGTCTGGCTTGTAGGTGGAGCCTGAAGGGCACGAAAGCGATGCTGCGACTTCCTATCGATGTCTCTTCAAAGCGTCTTGACTGGGAGTGTTTCTCAGGCCGTGGTGGAGGGATGCAGGTCCACTCAGCGCTCTGAGCCCCTTGAGTATCTGAAGGATCGGTGTACAGCCCTCACTATGACAGGGAGCCAGGGCAGTCGTCACAGCTCTGCGCTGCAGCACCTCACCCGTGCTGTGAGCATGTGGGAGGGGCAGATGGAGATCTTGGAGGAGGCCTGTGTCCTGCACCTCAGTGTAGAGACTGTTTGGGGCGAGGTTTGTTTGCAGAGCCCTGGGAGTCCCAGCGTCTCTCCCCGAGGTCTCTGGCTTCAGCCCAGTGCACTGAGGTCTGAGTCGAGGGTAGATGGTCTTAGTGAACTGAGGACCACAATCCATCCTCCATCTTCATCGCGGGTCTTTGTCAAAGCAAGTCCTAATGTGAGCAGAAATCTCTCCCCGAGCTGAGAGAGGAGTCAGTCACAAACATTCTTGGGATCCAGAAAACGGCGTCTCTTTGCCAGGGGAACTTTTCAGCCTTCAACATAAGACACGGCCTGATATGAAGAAAGTACGTGAAGTAAAAGTGTAGAAACTCGCTGTAGTTCATCGCAGCCGATATCTGTGAAAGATTGTTAAGGAAAACATGAATAAAAATGTATTAAATGTGTAAATGTGTGAGAAGAAATGACGTCTGTGGCTCGTCAGAACAAGCGACTGACCCAAATGAGCTGTCGGTCTGAGCGGCTCACACTCCCAAAGGTGAAACACGGAATGTGTGATGTCACAACAGAACTGATGATGTCACTGCAACCGGCCAATCAGAGGTCAGGTTCTTTTTTGTTGCCATGGAGATTAGTCCGCCTAAATAGAGTTTGGGATGGAATGTTCTGAAGTGAACGTTACCATAGAAACCTGCCATGTTTGGGAGAACTAGCAAATCAATGAACATGAACTAAAACCAGTATAAAAAGTATAAAAGTGAATACGGCGAACAATAATTCCAGTATTTTACATTTACACAGTTGCATGCTGGGTAGGAAAGTCCAAATGTTTGACAGTGAGCTACAGAACTTTTGGTCCGCCAGAGTCGTCTCATGTCGTCTCATGATCGGAAGGTCGGTGGTTCGAATCCCGGCTCACTGTGAATGAAGTGTCCTCGGACAAAACACTTGGTGCATGGTTAAGCCTGACCGATTTGGATTGTTGGGGTCCGATACCAATACTGATATGAAGGGGATTGGCATGGTCAATATGTAGGCCGATATTTGAATCAATTAAATTTTTTTTATGTCTCTATATCGTTGAACATTTTTTATTATAGTAAAGGTTTCAATCATAGAAATATATGGAAAGGTCCATATGCACCGCTGATATTTCCGGCCAAATTTAAAAAAATGTCTCATCTATAATCCTGTGTATGATGCTTCTAAGGGCCCGATCTTGTGCATCAAAACGGAGACGATAGCGTGACATTTTGCGCTCAGTAGGAGCACTTTGTGATCTTGCCACTCCAGACTTAGTGCATTTAAGTGGGTGGAGACACACATCTTCCTCCAACCAGATCGACTCCGCGTCCAGGAGAGTGGTTGTGTGGGGTGAACAAGTGCTTTTGTTTTGCTTCGCGTTCGCGCCAAGCACGGCCGATCCGCGCCACAGCGGACGCTGTAGCTCTTTTTCTCTCGAGACGTGAACATGGTTTAGCTCACGATGGGGTAAATAAAGTTTTTAGTTTGACCCGTGAGAGCCTAAGGCTTAAGAAAGAACGCAAGACAGCGCAATGTAAACGAGGAAGTGAACGTCAGCCGTGTTTCCATCAGTGCAGTCACCTCCTCTTGTGACGCCCCCTCACAGGGGAGGCGAATGGCACATATAGCGCCGCCACTCGGTAAATAATTCGCCAAGAGCCTGCGCCGCCCCGTGCGCCGCCACAAGATCTGGCCCTAAATGTGTCAGTGTTGAACCCGGAGGCTGAAGCTGTGAGAGGCTCATTTTAAAGCTATGACTGAGCTCTTTCCAGTGCAAAAAACGGGAGAAATCGGCCGATAGCCAATATTGAAAATACACAAATATCGGCCGGCCTTAGTAAATGGTAAATACTCTCAACTTATAGAGCTTATATATTTATTTCTGCCTTCATAAGTCCCAAAGCACTTTACAGCAAGCCGGTCACCGGTCACCCATTGTTTAACATTGCACAATTTAAGATTGACCAAAGGGAAACATTATCATTATGGTTAAGTGCTTATAAATGCTAAACAGTGGTGATAAAAGTGTATATGTTTTATAAATGATGAACAAAGATTTTCTCAATGCATTACAAACTGCCTAATAATGTGAAGTTACCAAATTCAGTAACTTCACATTATTAGGCAGTTATTACATAATAACACCGCACTATGTAGTGAGTTTATTACATAGTGCGGTGTTATTACTCAGTGTGGTTTGACAAGCAGTGTATCAGTTTTGCTCCAACGCTGTGCTACAGCGGCGGAGTGATCTGTTCGGTAACCCGATCTACAGTAGTTTGTTTACTGCGGCCGGCTTTACTACACGTGGAATTCACAAAGGAGCTTTCTACAAATCTGATATGGCAACGTTTGGAGGACGACCCCCTGATTTTGAAGAGATTTTTAATGCAGGCTACTAGTTACCATAGACATGCACTAGCCTAGCACTAGCCTAGCACCACTAAACTCTTCAAATATAAGGACAACACTCTGGATAACTAGGAAATGAGGCCCTATGTCAAAAATCCTGAAATATCCCTTTAAGCCTGAAAAGTCCACTCATGTCTGTTCTCTCTGTCTCCCGTGTCCGCAGCCTTCACCATGATGATCATCCTGGCCCTGATCCGCATCGGGAAGGACTCCGGGGCCGGCCACCCTCCCGTCGCCTCCCTCTCGGGCGTCCCCAACCTGTTCGGGGTGTGCGTGTACTCCTTCATGTGCCAGCACTCCCTGCCCTCGCTCATCACGCCCATCTCCAACAAGAAGCGCGTGGGCAGTTTCGTCCTGGCCGACTACATCCTCATCCTGGGCTTCTACTCGCTGCTCTCGTTCACCGCCATCTTCTGCTTCGACAGCTCCCTCCTCCACGACATGTACACGCTCAACTTCACCGACAACTGCCAGGTGCTGGACATCCCGTTCCTGCGCTACTTCCTGGGGCTCTTCCCGGTGTTCACCATCAGCACGAACTTCCCCATCATCGCCGTGACGCTGCGGAACAACTGGAAGACGCTCTTCCACAGGGAGGGCGGGACGTACCCGTGGATCGTGGACCGGATCGTGTTCCCGCTGATCACTCTGGTGCCCCCGGTGGTCGTGGCGTTCTGCACGCATAATCTGGAGTCGCTGGTGGGGATAACGGGGGCGTACGCCGGCACGGGGATACAGTACGTGATCCCGGCGTGTTTGGTTTACTTCTCGCGGAGGCACTTGCAGCCGGTGATGGGGCGGGACGCGGTGAACAAGCACCGGTCGCCCTTCAGACACGCGTTCTGGGTCTGGTTCGTCCTGGTGTGGGCCGCGTCCTGCCTTATGTTCGTAACGGCTAATATCATTCTCACGGACACCAAGAAGTGAAAAGAATCAGAGACTCTTTTTTTTGTTGGGCTTTTTCTGCTCATTTGTGGATTTCGTGGGGTTTAATCAATTCACGTCATCACTTTAAATTCATTCTTTTTTCAAGATCACGGTACGTTGAAGCCGAGCTGCACAAGATAGATATTTTACAAAGCCATTTCAACACAGAGCGTTCCATTAAATTTACATTGTATCAGTGTTGACTAAAATATTGGTCATAATTTTAGCCTAAGTAATATTTTTGCTGACTAAAATGAAACTAAAATGATATTAAAAGTTGTTTCTGAGATTAAAACTGTGACTAAAATGTCCAGATATTTTCATCGACTAAAATAGGACTTAATAATAATGAAAAGGAGTGTCTAAAATCATCCAAACTTCCACAGTCTGAAACTGCCAGAGGAACAGCTCTGTGCTTTGTCCATGTGGGAGAAGCTCCATAAAACAGAGGACTTTCATTAAATATGATTACAATAAATATTATAAATGCAGAGTCGACTAAATTCATCTTCAATTTAGTCGACTTAAAGCAGTACTAAGTAACTCTTGCCCCTAGAGGCCATAAGCGCAACTGCAGGTGTCGTAGCAAGTATTTATTGTCTGTGAGAGTAAATACTACGCTGACAGAAAAGACAAAGGGAGAGAGGGATATTGTACATCCAATTACACAATGGAGATCATTTTTTTCACTCAAACTTGGCTGTACATACTGTTTAAGTGGCGCTAGTCCACAGTTAGCTTTGCCCGTTAGCCTGTTAGCTTCTTCTTCGTGATTCTATTAGTGTGTATTGGGGCCTCTGACCTGGAGGCAGCGAAGTTGCAATTTTTTCTGGCCAGAGACACCAGAGGGAGATGAAAGACCTCCCAATCATCCCATCAACACTTGTATTACCCCCAGAGACACTACGGAAAGGATTTATTAAGGTAAACGATCTACTTAGTATTGCTTTAATTTACATGCAATTATAGTCGACTAAAACTAGACTAAAACGGAAGAGATTTTTTTTTTTACTATATCTCGTCATTACTAAATTTTCGTCAAAAGTCTAAAACTAAATTAAAATATGTTGCCATTGTACGCATTTTTTTAAAAATCAAATTATCTCTAAATAAAACTTAAACAAGGCAAAAATAGAACTAAATTAGGATAATTTTATGTTTTGTTTATTTTGTTCCAGGTTTTTGGGAGAAAATATGTGAATCTGAAAATCTTAATGAATTTCCATTATACTATGGATTCTTGCAGAATCTTTCTGTGATTTTTACCCTTTGTCTTGTCAACCGAGTCTCAGTCCGAGTCAGTGTTTAAGCTGCTCAAGACGTTAGCATGCTACCGGTTAGCAACGGTCAACCATTCAATGGCTTAAACACTCACATCTATGAACGCTGAGGAAATACTACAGTATTTACAGTATAACAGGGCTTTCTCTTGGCACGATCGGAGATGATCTGTTGAAGCTAAATGCTACCCGGTAACATGCTAACATCTTAAACACGGACTCACTGGTTTCTTCACATAAACGTGCGCTCTCTGGGGCCGTGTTTTTACTGTTATCTTCATAAAAATGCCACTTTCAATCAGCTGTCTTACTTTCATATCCTGAGTAGAGATATTGTCACATGTTGTAGTTCTGCATTATTCTACTTCGGTATTCAAAATGGCCGCCGTAACAACAAAAGTCACATGACCGAAAGGCATGTATAACCTGACAGTGTTTTATGAAAAAGGAAAGTAATGTCAGCTGAAGGGTCGATATTACTCCGTTGTTTTTTGTTGCATCCATTGAAATAGTCCATGAATGAGCAGAACTGTGTATGAAGTGCTCCTTCCTCAGGCCTTACTCAGACAGACTGTGTGCCTTTAAGTGTGTGAATAGTGTAACTAAGAGTAATTTATCATTTTCTTTCAAAGGGACCAAATATATTTATGGCATGAATGAGGTTAGATTGTACACAGATCGTCACACTGTTCCTGCACAGTATCCACACAGGAGAACTATTTTGGGGGGAGTTTTATTCATACAAAAGCAATGAACTCTCCCTATGTGAAAATGACTTCAAAGCAACATTTTAAGAAAGATGTAGATAGTTTCGCCTCGTAGTTTTGACAGGTTGGTTGGGCACACTTTGTTTTAGTCCCATCCAAGTTTTAAATCTTTTCTCTTACCTCAGTTTCATTAATTGTGATGAGAAAATGAGATGTATAACTTAAGATTGCTTGAATTAAGAAAATACATATTGATTTTGTATAGTTTAGGAAAAGGACGTTTTTTCCTACTTGGCCCAAACCAACGGAAATTCAAGATAAAGTCTTATTAATTCAGGCAATTTTTAGTCATTTGTCGACTTTAGGATGCTAATTTTCTGCAGACTAGCAATTTTTGACTGCCTCATTTCACTGACAATAAGAAGATGACACACTAAACCAGTCATTATTATTGAGAAATCCAGTCGAAGCTATTGAAATCTTTAATTTTCTGCACTTTTTGTTCAGGGTGTGTCTAGTTTTGGGACAGTAGCAAGATTTAATGGTTCGGTGCAGAAGATAATCATTCAGTTAAAGGTTTTGCATGCGGTTTGATCCAAAATGGTGGATGATTTTTCTCCTTTTGAAATTATATAGGCTGTTCAATCGAAGCACATTTCTCTCAAATCAAATCAAACAAAGCAGTTTACAAAGGATGGAGGATATTTCTGACTGTAAACTCAAATATGTTTCTTTTTAAGTTTGTATCGGACTGTTTCTGAAGCACGTTCAGACACAAAATGGCGGCTCTGTGAAAGACTTTCTTCTGGGACGCTGCCCTTGGAAACTGCATTACCCAAGATGCATCTGACTCTTTAGGGAACTGAATCTACGCTGGGTGCGAATGTGACTGTGAAGGATACAAGACATTTAAGGTGGACCAAAGATTGAAAACTGTCCGGGCATTTGTAGATGTTACACCTGAAGCTGACGTTTAAAGTGTAATTTGTTAAAACATTACGGTGCCTCTTTCTCGGTTTTGAGCGCATTTGTAAAATGTGTTTTGTTTTGTTGACAAACACCTCAGTTTCCTGTTTCTGTTTTTGTGCGATATTTGGTTTTGTTGCCTCTTTTTAAGTTTACAATCAACCTCATTATCTTGTATTTTATGGGAGTTTACTTTAAATTTTATAAGCAATAAAGAAATTATGATCTGATCAAGATAAGATAAGTTTGATCGTGTCTAAAGGCTTTCAGTTTTTTTGTTTGAGGGCGAGACGCTGCAGCTGAATAAGGAAAAATAAAACATTTTTTTATATATAAAATTTAGCTTCTACCGCAAAGAAACATCTGTGAATCTGCAGCCCTCTGTGAATTTCTATTATATTATGGATTCTTGCAGTTCGGAAAAGGCGTGACCTAATATAGAGACAACAGTAATTCTATATTTGCCTCATCATCATTATAGATCACCGACGACATCTCGTCATATAAGGGGGCGTGGCTTCGCCAAGGGGGAAAACAGAATCTTTAGGGAAGCACATTTTTCACTCTTTTTAGCCTTTTTCTTTTCTTTTAGCCAGAGGAATATGAACTTATTTACCACATAAATAAAGTCAAGTGTAAATCGGGCCCATATGGATATTTTCTAACAGCAGATTGCTCAGTGGAAGTGAAAACAATGGCAGTCATAGCTAGCGCTAGCCGTTAGCACTAGCCCAATGCTAACATGAAACGTCATGTTAGCATTCTCCGTTATTTATGGGCTGTTGAACTGCTTTGCTCCTCTCAATGTCTTTGTATCTTCATTTAGTAGAAAACTATTCATAATTCAGCATTTGTTAAAGGGGCTATACTCACTACTGCCACCTTAGGTCATACGTGTAACTGCACCTTCTATATTAAGCTCGGATGGGTCTGGACTCATTCTACACATTAGGACATGGCTGGAACATGTAGGGGGAGGAAAATACTTGATTTTAATATTTAATACATTTGCGTTGCTCACCAGTGCCTCGGACGTGACGACACGGAGATCCCCCAATAGGTTTCTCTGAAGGAGAAATACAGGTCACAGAATGAAGTTCTCTGATTGGTCGAAGTGGCTCAATGATGTCATGATCCTCTTGTCAAACTGGTCTAAATCTGGGACTTCTATTGCAACACAAACACAGCACTTACTATGCACACAGTGTCTCACTCAAATCCAGGCCATAAACACGGAGCAATAGTTACATTCTTCACATTTTCACAGTTTATCACATTTCCTGGAAATTGTGTGGCCATTGTCTCCGCCTTCCTCCAATTAAGATGTGTTTTAAACAAGAATCTGCGCCTTTGCGACACGTTCTCGTCTTATCTCCCCACACTTTCTGTTCATTCTAAACTCGTAACTCAATGCAGAGCGATGCTGCCAGACAGTTTTAAGTCTGACATGGGGTTGTTCAAATCGGCTGCAGTAAACCCTCCAATAATTGAGCGGGGATTAAGTTTGTATGTGTATTTTCGAGGCCGCCCCGACGTGACCCGCCCCTCGACCGTTAACGGGGGAGAGCAGTGAGTTATGGCCTCACGTTGACGGTTATTGCCCCGCAGAGTTTGTTTTGGTCGTAAAAGTGAAACTCCTCCGGGGAAGATTGAGGTGAAAAGAAGAGACAAACTTGGTGGAACAGGAGGAACTCGTGCCACAGCAAGAAGGTCTCCAGTTTGATTCTAGGATTGTGCTCAGCCTTTATGGGTTTCCTCTGGGTGATCAAGTTTCCCCCATAATCCTCAAGATCTGGAGGTGGATCAAAATCAGAGGATGAATTTGGGAGTTTATTGGTTCTAGAGAAGAAGGAAAAGTCAGATTAACTCGGGTTTCTCAGAGTTGCATATTGAGGAGTTTGTGTTGATGCTGCACCTGGTTTGAAAGCTCAGAACCTCCAGAATCCAGTCTCTAGAGCGGCTTTCTCACAAAACCATCGGTGAGCGACTTATGCTTCAAAGACACTTGTGTAGCTCTCTGACTTAGGAGGAGATCACGCTAAGGTGGCCAGTATAATTCAACAATATAAATGAAAACAACATGAATTATTGTCCTATACCTTGTTTACATATTGGGTTTGTAGATTCTGTTGAAAATGTTCAGAATACGTGATGAAATGTAGAACCAACAAAGGGCTGTAGAGCTAATTCGGACTTGATTTGAGGGCAAAACTGGGAAGTGAGATCATGTGCTTTAGCCACAGGATCTGGCAACCCAAACAGTTCATGCTTTGTGATCGGATAAATGAAAAAATGTGCAAAAATGTAACGTTATATCATGTAAAATGCACCACGATAAAAAGAACTGAGGCCCTCAAGAAGGTTGAAAAGGCTAGCTTCTTTATAAATAATAAAGAAGCTAGAAGGGACGGGGCCTTTCTGTGTGGAGTTTGCATGTTCTCCCCGGGTACTCCAGGTTTCCCCTACCACTAAGAACATGTACAATAGGTCAATCCTCTGGCCAGGTGTTTCTGACCATAAGCCTGGAGCCACATCATGGAGATGGGTCCCCGAGCGCTGACCCACGCTGGCAGCTCACTGCTCCTACAGGTCGCCCCATTGAGGATGGGTCAAATGCAGAGAATGAATTTCCCTACGGGGATTGATAAAGTATGCCTTAATCTTAGCCTTAACCTTAACCTTAACCTTAAAGTAATTGGCCACCATTTTACATACTGAGATATGTTCTTGCCTTAGCTTTGACGAGTTTCGAAATCCGCGCAGTAATCTTCACTTTACTGTGCGGATGCCAAATTACTCCTGGTATTATTACGCCTTACAATATAGTTTATACTTTTATCCGCTTAGAAAATCCACATTGTTTAATTTTGTGTAATTATACTTTGTAGTGTAACACTTCATGTAACCATATTTAAATAGGGAAAACGTGGAAGAGCTTGGTAGCTTCTATCTTGACCAGTTTTGGAGCTATAGTGGAGAGAGGGAGAGGCTAAATGCTAACGCTGTCTGCGCTGTGTTTACGTGACTGAAGGCACGGGTGAAGACCAGACAGGTCCTAAAGAACTCGTCAAAGCTAAGGTAAGAACATATCTCAGTATGTAAAAATGGTGGCCTATTCCTTTAACCTTAACCTTAACCTTTACCTTAACCTTTACTGGATTAAAAAACTAATGTGTTTCGGCTCACAGGCCTTCCTCAGGGCAAACTTGAGATGACTGTCTGAGGCTCGTTCGAGATGAGCCAGACAGATGCAGTTTTGACAGACGGTGCTGGTTAGATTTCTGTCTGACTTACTCCAGACTTGCTTTGATGTCACGTGGGGCACAGAAAGCTCAACTTGACCAGTCGTCTTTATCAGCCGCTGCTTTTCCCCAAGAGCTTCTGCAGCGGCTGCATGACGGGAAAACGCCCACCTGTCAGCGGCTCAGGTGATGGGATATGAGTCTGCTGTGATCAGAAACGTGCTCCTCGCTCCTCTGTGACCCCGTCCTCTCGCCTCAGGGCAACACTTCAGATCTGAACAGAAAAAACATGACGGAAACTATTAAAGGTGTGTATTGTCCCCTAAAAGAGACCTCATGTTTGATGCTTTTCAGAACAAACTCAATATTTTATCTCACAAACTTGAACAAACTCACAAATGGGAAAGTTTTTTTTTCCGATGATGGATGATGTCGCTGGAGCAAAGGAAACAGAGCATTATTCAGGACAATCTTCAAATGAACGCGATGTTCTCTGGATGTGGAGCGGCCGGCTGGACTTCAGACTTTTTTCTCCGTCCTCGTTGCGCCCGTCTACTCTCGGCGATCATCCAGGCGAGGCACAGCTGCATCTCGAACAAGCCTCATCTTGTAACTAGTTTGCAGGGGTCACATGCACAAGGTGGGCCGGCACATGGTCGCCTGGTGTATGCACATATACAGCGGGAACCCTAGTTTACATACACTTTATAAAAAGACACATTTGCATTTTTTTGCTCACTGTCTGACATGAAACCAGTTAACTTTTTTGTTTTTTTAGGTCAATTAGAATTTTTAAAATTATTTAGATTTGTCAAATTCCAGGAGAATGAGAGACAACATTTTCAACAATTGTTTTAATTACTTTTCACAAAGCCATGAAACATACATTTTATTAATATTTGGTTTATTGCCTTTAAACTGTATAACTTGGGTCAAACGTTTTGGATTTCCTTCCACAAGCTTCTCACAATAGTTGGCAGGAGTTTTGGTCCATTCAAACAGAACTGGCATAACTGAGCCACATTTGTAGCCACCTTGCGTGTACATGCCTTTTCAGTATATGCTTTGGGTCATCGTCCATTTGGAAGACCCATCTGCGCCCAAGCTTTAACTTCCTGGCTGCTGTTTTGAGATGTTGCTCCAAAATTTCCACATAGTGTTCTTTCTACCTGACAACCCCACTGCATGATGCTGCCCCCCCGTATTTCACAGTTGGGATGGTGTTCTCAGGCTTGCAAGATTCCCCCGTTTCCCAGTCAGACCACAGGATGTCTCCAAAAATGAAAGTCTTTATATCTTTATATATCTATATTTGCAAACTCTAGAAACTCTGACTCACTACCAACCTTCAAATCAGTCCTCAAAGCCCAAATTCTCAAACTAGCTTTTTCCTAAACCCCTTTTTTGTTTTGTTTTATTCTAAGACCAAAAAAAAAAAAAAGTGAAGAGTGGTTTCATGTCCGACAATGAGAAAAAAATGCAAATGTGTCTTTTTGAAGTGTATGTAAGCATAGGTTTCCCGCTGTTCATTACAATAAGTTTAGTACTGCCCATATGAACTCGACCACATGGACATTCTAGTCTATTAAAAGTCAGAACAGTTTTTGTGGTGCTTCGTACTTTCAGAAGACGGATTTTCAGTTTTGTCCGTTACACGTGTTCACATAAAATAATGGATTCAGTCCCTGAGTTCTTCTGCCGTGCTGATGTTCTGTAATTCAGCGTGCGCCTGTCGGATTTGCAGGTGTGCGTGGAGGCAGATGGCCGGGGTTAACTCACAGATGTTTGCTGGTTATTAATGACCCGAGATCGTCTTCAGTCTCTCAACACTGAGCCTTCATTAGCACAAAGTCCTCTCACCGACTGTCCACAAACATGACAAACGCTTTGGACTTAGAGGGGAATGGAGTTACGCCATGTTCAGGAGACTTCAGCACATGATACATTTACATTTAGAAGGTAAAGTAATGCATATGTAACAGGTCAAAGCAATCCATATCTAATTTATGAGTTCACTAAACACCTTGACTTGCCCTCTGCCGGCACTGAGGCGAGCAAAGCTTTTTCAATCAAGTGTAAACAATAGAATCCACCGACAGTGTGAGGAGTAATGGAAGCGATTTGAGTACTGAAATGATTTGAAGACATTCGTGGCAGACAGGATTTCTCAGACATGGAACAAAACAATTTCCTGTATGTTTTTCATGAAGGAACATTTATATAATCTTCAATATGGTCGTTCAATCAGGTTTTATGTGTTATCAAGTTAGTATCTAGTGTATACATAGGCAAACTGTGGAAATGATCTCGGATTATCAAGAAATTTTAGACAAATGTTAGAGGGAGCTACGAATATTATACTGTGAAACCAGAAGCCTTACCATGTGTGTCTGGCATACAGGCGATATGTCATAATACATGAAGTAGATGAAGAGCATTTCTTTTGTGTGTGAAAATACCATAGACATATTATTAATAGACTGTCATTACTCACTCCTCCCCGTTTGACAAAATAACTACGTTCTAGGGGGAAGTCATGGCGGATTTACAGACTCTCCAGCTCTCATGAAGCATGTTCCTAAAAAGGGCATAGAAGCGGGATCTTCACCACAGACTCCGCCCTTGCGTGACATGTAGTTCGCGCAGCTCCAATACTAACAGTCCGAGCCTCATTAAGTACGAGATTTCTAAAATTGTCCTTACAAAAAACAGACTGGTTTCTTTAATTGTAACTATACATCCATCCATCCATCCATTTTCTTCTGCTTTATCCGGGTCCGGGTCGCGGGGGCAGCAGTCTCAGCAGAGATGCCCAGACTTCCCGATCCACACACACACCTCCAGCTGTTCTGGGGGGACCCCGAGGCGACACCAGGCCAGCTTAGAGACAAAGTCCCACCAGCGTGTCCTGGGTCTTCCACGAGGCCTTGTAATAATTGTAACTAACCCAGCGTTATCACAGGAGTATATCTAGCTGTAGAAAGTTTAAGAAAATTAGAAACCAGGCTTTAAAGCTGCTTTTAATGTGTCTAAAATGCAATGCATTCCAATGGGAAACTTTTATTTAAAAAAATTCAGTGACCTTTATTTAACCAGGATAGTCCCACTGAGATTAAGAATCTCTTTTTCAGGGGACTCCTGGCTCCAGAGGGGAATCTGTTGTACATGTTTTTAGTGGTAGGGGAAACCGGAGGTCCCATCCATGTGGGAATCGAACCCGAGACCTTCTAGCTGTGAGGCGTGAGCGCTCAGTGTCACTCAGTCTCAGTGTTGAGCGTAGCAAAACTGTTATGGCGGACATATCCTGCAAAATGGACTTTCTTGAGATTTAAACCAAAGACAGACTAAGTACTATACTATAGTACAAAGTACTATTTCACTACATTCACACCGTTTTGAGTTAATCCTCGGACAAAAAATTCAATTTAGCTGTTTCTTCTTCTACAGTGTCAGCGCCTCGTTCTGTACTTCCTGATTACACTCGCGTCATTGTTCAAACCCAAAAACTGTCCTCCACATTATTAAAGCCCATGATCCAACATTATTGATTTTAGCCGACTTATTATTCCTATAGCTACCAGCAGGAGGAGCCCAGAGTCAAGATTTTCACCAGCTCTTTCTTCTGCATTTCATTACTGCCATTTAAGTCTTACAGCAAAAATATTTTTGAATTATAAAACAGAAAATATCAAAGCTGAGGCTCCCAAAATAATGTGTTTTTAAGTCTCTTTTTAGGCTTCATATGACATGTCCACTTTAGAATGATAATGATAATGAGCTGGAAATGGCCTAAACCAAAAAATGGACTAGTGTCAAAACTCTGATAAAGCTGTAACTGTTGTCAAATCAAAATATAAAGCTCAGATATGGACCTACTTTAAAATCAGTGATCGCCGATATCTGGCCTGGCCCATGGACTCTCTGGCTCTGTTGTGTTTACAGATTGAGGTGGTTTGGACATTTACACTGGGGGTCAGTGTAAATGTCCACCCGGGGTGGGTCACGTGATCGACTGGTGGTCTTTTAGCTGGTCTCTTCCCCTCCAGCCAGTCTGGTAGATTGCTGTGTCCTTAGGCGAGATTCACTCTTTCAGTCAATCCCTGTTGCAAAAACAGATCAATATTTTGTCGAAAGGGATAAAAATTATTTCCACATTTGTTTGGCCTGACGAAAACGCCAAGAGTCAAATTAACAAGGCTTGCAATTGTCAGAGGAGCGAGGAGGCTCAGCCGTGTCTTCGGGATGAGCAGCTCAACTGGTGCAAACCTAGTAATGAATGGAAATGGAGAGAGAGCGAGGTTTAGCAGGTAAACGTCCTGTCTAGAGCTGGAAATCTTTGCCCGAACCCGACGGGATGTCACACCGACAGTCGGTTTGGGTCGGGTCGGGCTTCAAGATTTATTTCTATTTTTTATTAATGACATTATTATTTCTAATAAAAACTATACATACTGCTGCTGTATGTAGGCTGCTGTGCAGAGGCTCTGACCGGGCATTAAATAAAAAAATATTTATGTCAGGTTTGTTTCGGCTTGGGCCAACAATTCAAGGTAACTGTTCGGGCTCGGGTCGGGTCCGGCTTGATTTTTTGGGCCCGTTTCCAGCTCTAGCCCTGTCTGTACTGTCTTTGGTCATCACTCAATGAAAAATGTAGACGGCTGTAAATAATCCTTTGATCAAACATTTTAGAATAAGTGACTTACTAAAAAGGTGGCAACTGAGTGAAAAGTTGTGTTTTTATCTGGTTTTCTTATGATTCAGAACCAGGTAAAATTGAACGACTGATTTAGACCCAAGTTTGGAAGATTTACGTTTTATTCTCGAGCTGATGTTACAAATTAATCACATGGATCAGGTTTTTTACAAACAGAATTAGAAGAAATAAAATTGTTGTTTTTATTGAGTTGTGCATGTTATCAGGTTACAGACCAATTCCATATGCAGCACTTTAAAAAAAAAAGTTTTTTCCCCCTCTCACCCTTTGTGATAATGGGTCTTTTAGTATGAGCAGTTATGCTCAGTACATTTTCATGTCAAATTTAAGGAAACAAAAACACAATAAGACAACACCACACATAGATACTACACACTCACACACTCCCCCTGTCCCACCCCTACTGTCCAGCCATGGTTAAAAAAAGGAAAAGAAAATTAATCAAACAACACAAGACACAGAACAGACACATTTGCTAGTTTCCTCCGTCAGTGACATCTACAGAAATAGCTTTGGATACATATAATTATGTAACATTTTAGACAAGGATTATACTGTATTTGGAATACATACAACTATACAGTACATTCATAGTTATTACATACAATCGAACATTTGCAATCAGGTTTCATGCAGTAGCAGGTTTGACCAACATGAGATATTTTGCTTTTGGCACCGTGGATCTGGGCTGCTGAGAGCTCCAACTGGACAATGTCTTTAAATGATGTGAGCCATTGCTCCACACTCAGGGTTTGTCGAAGTTTCCATCGACATGCTGTCATCTTTTTAGCAGCTGTGAGACCAGCTAGAATTTGGCGGCGTTCGTTGATATTTAATATATTAAAATGTTCAAATACAGCACTCAGACGTGACTCTCAGCAGGTTCAGGGCAGATCTGGAGGACTTTGGTTTGACTATCTGAGGTAGAGGGTCCAAGATAAAAATATGGGAATAGTTTCTCAGTGAAAGAGTCTTTGTAAAAGTCAATCAGAGACATGTCGCTGAGGTTATAGAAGGAAACTGTCCCTTTGTCACAGTTCAGTTGCACACGGACTTTCTGTGGACGCTTTCTGATGGTCAGCCTCCTATGAGCTGTAACATATTTATTATTGAAAAAGGCCAAATACCAAAATCCATTTTCTGGTGAAGAGAGATTTTCCCCTTTTCTGTTGACTGACTCTTTGATCATTCCAATACGCCATTGTGGATAATCTCCCACCTCCACGTCCCAAGCATGAGTCCCAGACCGGAATCCCTTTGATCCCAGGACACGGACACAATTACTGAACCTCTCAGGATTATCAGGGAGATCCAGAGGAGGGTCTGCTCGTCCCAAACTGGTCAGGTCCTCAGACAGAAGCAGCTTTGGGTTTGCTGTGTTTGGGTCCAGAATGACGGGGCTGAACTGGACTGTCTTCCCCATCTTCCTCCAGACCCTGAAGGCCAGGTTCCCCAGGAGCTCAGCCTGGTTTAGGAGCAGTCCTGGGCTGGGCTGAGGGAGCGGCTGTGGGGTCTGGGCTGGTTTATAAGAGGAGATGAAGTCCTCTTGTGTCCTCTGCAGCTGTGTCTGTAGCTCCTGGATGCTCCGCTCCACAGAGGCCAGTGTGTCCCTAATCCTGCCCAGCTCAGGGCTCACAGTCTGGGCCTGTCTGCTCTGCTCCTCCCTCACAGCCTTCAGCCGGAGTTCCTCCTCCTCCTGCAGAAACCTGCGAAACCGGCTGAACTCCGCCCTGATATGGGTCTCGCAGACACCTGCCTGCTTCTCCGAGTGCAGCAGGAGATTTGTATAGAGCTGCTGTAAAGACTGTGCGTCTGCTCTGTGCTTCAGCAGAGACTGCAGCTCAGTCTGGAGCTGCTGCTTTAGCCGAGTCGCCGCCTGCTCTAAAGAAACCACCGTATGCTTTTTGTGCAGAGAAAACTCACAGACTGGACACAGGGCGCGCGCCTCGTCCAAACAGAAGAGGGAGGGCACCTCGGGGTGAGCGCCGCACGCTCCAGCTTTGCGATCAGACGAATGTTTCTCTAACAACTGCTTCTCTGTCACGGAGACACACAGCTGCTTCAGAGCAAAGTTCACATCTACAGATTCTTTCGAAGACCTTCTCTTGCAGACGGGGCAGGTCTTGGCTTCGGCCTGGTCCCATTGCTTCTCTAAACAGCTGCGGCAGAAGCTGTGGCTACAGCCCAGAGTCACCGGCTCCTTAAAGGTGTCCAGACACACAGTGCAGGTCAGATAGTCGTCCACCGCAGAGACTGTCTCGGCCATATCCGTGTCTTCTTGTTTTCTGTGAGGATCAGTTTTAACAGAGCTGATCTGAGTAGAGTTTGGAGTTCATCCAACGCACTGGAAAGTCAAGGCAGCCGTGTGACAGTGTCAGTGTAATCTTTACTTCCTCATTCACCTGGTGCTTCCCTTCAGCAGAGGGAGCTCTTTACTCACCTTTACAACTTAAAAACTCAGGTCAAAGCTCAAGCGTATAAGGCTATGTTATGTCAATGGGAAATGAGTCAAACTGCTACGGAACTTTACCTTTAGCTATGTCACTTCCTATCAATAGCTTTAAAACCAACAATGACATTTCTGCCCAACATTTCTTCATTAAAATTGCTGCTTCGCTAAAATAAAATGATAATAATGACTTAGAACAAATGTTTTCCATCTAAATAAGTCATATTGACCAAAGCATTAAAACCTGGCATGTGCTCTTTAAGATGTGGTGTGAATTTGGGCTCAAGGGAAAAATGATCAACTTCCTGGACCTTAAAGACACATTTGGATTCACTAGTCGGGATAATTTAAGACATTTACAAACTCAAACTTAGAACTTCACTTGTGGAGCAGCGTTACTTTTAACAGTGCACAGAAAAAAGAAAAGAAAACAAGTCACACGGCAAACAAACAAACAAACAAACAAACAGCAGGGGGCGTCATTAGGCACTGCTTAATTAATGACGCCCCCTGCTGTTTGTTTGTCGTCTGTGTGACTGACAGTTCATTGTTTTGTGCACTGTTAAAAGTAGTGCTGCTGCACAAGTGAAGTTCTAAACGGATTACACAGTATACCATACAAATATAAGGTATACTGTACATTTGTAGTAAATAAAAATCTTGGAGCGAGTCACCTTTTACCCCTTAACCCCCGCCTTAACTGAGCACATTTTCTACAGTTTTACCCAAAAGGAATCATCTAAAAAGCCTCTTGACCTGAGAGTTTACAGGCTGTAGGCCAGTGTTACACCTCATTTGAAAGCTAAGACCTTCAAAACTGATCGAAGTTTCTTCTTTGTTTTTGTTCACGTTTTCAATGCTTTTTTGTCACGTTTTTTTGCCACATTTCTGTCACGTTTTCATAGCTATTTTTGTAGTCTAACATTTAGTTTTTTAATGTAGTGCAGCTGATTAGGGGGCCCTGCCCTAAACCTGACATCATGACCTCATCACATTCTAAATCGTGAACGTATTGCTGAATACACAAAATGGCATTCCAGCCGTTTGTCCAGATATTGTTGGATTGTGACTAACTAAGTAACTCTTGCCCCTAGAGGCCATAAGCGCAACTGCAGGTGTCGTAGCATGTTGTGATTTTTTTAATCAGTAATTGTCTGTGAGAGTAAATACTACGCTGACAGAAAAGACAAAGGGACAGAGGGATATTGTACATCCAATTACACAATGGAGATCATTTTTTTCACTCAAACTTGGCTGTAAATCCTGTTTAAGTGGCACTAGCCCACAGTTAGCTTTGCCTGTTAGCCTGTTAGCTTCTTCTTTGTGAGTCCATTAGTGTGTATTGGGGCCCCCGACCTGGTGGCAATTGTGGTTTTCTGTCCAGAGACACCAGGGGGAGATGAAAGACCCTCCAATCATCCCATTAACACTTGTATTACCCCCAGAGGGACTACGGAAAGGATTTTTAAAGGCAAACAAGTTACTTAGTCCTGCTTTAAAGAGCCGCTGGGTCATGAACGTCACATCACTGCCTCTCTCTGTACTGGACTCATCCTTCTTGAGGACCACAGTGCAGCCAGTATATAATCTTTTATTCATTTTCATTTTATGGAGAGATTAAAATTCTCTGCAAAATGTGCCGTTCATTTTTCATAGGGTGCAAACAGTAGCAGCACAATATCCTTATTATCTGCAGGTAAGGACAGAGGATCAGGATGTGCGGGTTCTTTGTCGGCGCACTCGTAAAATGGGAAATGTTTTCAGTATGCTAATCCTACAACAACGTGCTCCTGACCGAAATCCAGGAGATTTGGAGAACGCTGTTGTTTTCCACCGCCGTGTCGGTGCCTTTTCTGCTGTTGGTTAAAGAGGAGAGCTGCAAATGTCCTGATCTTTAGTCCAGCAGTGTCTTCATTTCTTGCACTTTGACCTTTGAGAGTTACGTGGATCTTTTGCTAGATTTATACTGCCCTGGTCAAAAGTGTTTCTCATGCATTGGCTTGTCTTTATTTTCAACAATATCTATATTGTGTGATTCACATTGAAAACATGAATCTATGGATGAACACATGGGATATGTAGGTATTGTACGGCGAGACACTGCAGGTGAAAAGGGAGTCTTGTTAAATATATCAGTTTGAAGCTTTTGCTGTAGATCACAGGCATAATATTTTTTTATTTATTAGTTTATTTGACAGGGACGGTTTACATTATTGAACCTTTCTATAATTGTGTCAGTATTAGCTGCAAAGCGAGTTTTCAACTGTTGTCCCGGACAAGGTGTATTATGCCAACAACAATTATAAAACATATAGAAAATGTCAAAAGTTGAGGCTGCATACTTGAATGTTCGTTCTGGATTTTGGTGCAAGGGCAGGTCAACCAGTTCAAAAAGAGAACATTGTTAAGATAAATATGTACAGTTATTTACAAAGCAAAGAATATATGAGAAAAATAATGTGTTTTTTCATTTTATGTTTACTTAAATTCCCATATTTTTGGCGACAAAATCTGAATAATGGATCGAGCCGGGTTTAAATTTATGGTTACTTTTTCAGAGGTGATTTTGGATCTCGTTTAGTTTGAACACATTGAAGGCCAAAAACAAAACATCCGGGTTAAGTCTTCGAGAACCAGGCTCGTAAAATGCACATGCGATAAAAAGCGATCGATAACATGCGCTGTTTCAAAACGTGTTGTTGTGTTGAAAATTGACTTGAAACAGATTTTATTTATATATAGGTATTTAGGCATTTGCCTCTTCACATAACGTTAGTGTCTGTCCAGAGAGGAGAGAAGAGTTAATGAGAAAGGAGAGAGTTGCATAAAACCCCTGTTATCTTCATTTCTAAAAAAAATCGGTGATTTTGATCAAAACTAGCCTCTGTTTAGCTTGGATTTATCAGGAACTGAGGCACGTAGAATTAAACTGTTTTCACCTACGGAGAGCTCACCTTTTAAACAAGCCACAGCATGTGTCCATAGCTATAACATAGAATTTGCTGTGGTGCTTCAAATATCAGGAAAAATGGTCTGGATTGTTGGCACTTAATGTGTTAGCATAAACTGTTTTTACAGGAAAAATGTGTAAAAAAAAATAATTTCCCCTTGTTTTAGAAATTCAAAACTCAAGAAATCAGCTTCAGGATCAAAATTTCCCTCTGAAAAATCCTTCAAAGCATTGTTCAGTCTGAGGCTGGAACATTTACAGTCTGCTACTTATTGTTGCATCGATGTGATAAAAATACATTTGGAGTCTGTATCTAATGACAAAAAGCCGTTTTTCCAGTTTGTTCCATGTGTAGGACGTTGGACTGAACAGCCGTGGAGCGTAATGACCGTTCCTCATGTTCTCGCTCCGACCTGCAGCAGCTGAGGCTTTGAAGTCTTCATTTCAGATTCATTTGGCCCTGCTCCAGAGGCCCCTCCATCTGTCCCCCTGCCCCTCTCCGATCGGGACGGCGAGAAGAACGCTCTCCTGTAGAGAAGACAAGCACCGTACCCTCGCCCTGTGATCATGCCACGTTACAACCATCTCAGAGAGCGAAGTTAGAAACTGAGGCCGAATGTAGGTGGAAAATCTCTATACAGGTGAAACTGGGAAAATTAGAATATCGTGAAAAAGTTCATTAATTTCTGTAATTCAACTTAAAATGTGAAACTAGTATATGATATAGACTCATGACATGCAAAGTGAGATTTTCATTTTGATGATTATGGCTTGTCCCTCCTGGAACCGGCACCTTAACGCGGTGGAGGGGGTGGAGCGCCCGAATGATCCTGGAGCTCTGTTGTCGGGTCAGACAAAGACCGGTTCAGAAGCCCCTTATGAGAGACCAACAGGCCTGGTTAGAACCATGAGGCCGTCCTTCCATGGACCCCCCACCTGCAGGAGGAGCCACGAGGGAAAATCAGTAAAAATAATCATGCATAAACTTATACTTGGTTTGGACCCCTTTTACTTGAATGACTGCCTTAATGCGGTTGCGTGACATGGATGATCAGCCTGTGGCCCTGCTGAGCTGTTATGGAAGACCAGGAATATGACATTTGAAGCCCATGTCCAGGATCAGTCTGTGTGTGGAGGCTCTTGAAGCACTGACTCCAGCCTCAGTCACTCCTTGAGAAGGTCCTCCACACTTTTGAATGGCCTTTTCCTGACAGTCCTCTCCAGACTGTGCTCATCCCTGCGGCTCGTGCACCTTTTACCTTCACACTTTTCCTTCCACTAAACTTTCTATTACTGTGCTTCGGTACAGTACTTTGAGAACAACCAACTTCTTTTGCTGTGACCTTTTGAGGCTTTGCCTCCTTATTCAGGGTGTCAGTGATGGCTTTCTGCACCACTGTCAGGTCAGCAGTCTTTCCCATGATGGTGAACTACTGAACCCCAGAGACCATTTAGTCTCAGGGACCCTTTGCAGGTGTTTTGGACACTTTGAGCTACAATATTCTAATCTTCTGAGATTTTGAATTTGGGAGTTTTTTGAGACATGTCAAGCCTTTTTTTAATTGTGACAGCTTGTAAGACCCCCAAATAAAACACCTCAGAAATTAGGATATTTTGAAAATGGACTGCAAGCCATAATCATCAAGATTATAACAAAGGCTTGACATATGACACGTTGCATGTCATGAGTCTATATCATATATTAGTTTCACATTTTGAGTTGAATTACAGAAATAAATGAACTTTTCATGATATTCTCATTTTCCCAGTTTCACCTGTATAAGTTAAAACCATTTACCATTTGTGAGGATTGTCCGACTTTCCCAGTGGGAAATCCGACATTGGGGGATTCCAGTTTAAATTTCCCACTGGGATGTAGAAAATTCCGACTTCCGAGTACAAATGGAGCGCACCCTTAGGTCCATCTCTGTGATTCATAGACAAACTCCTCTTGAAGACCAAGTCTGGTGAACCAGTATGTCAACCCGACCCAGCAGAACTTATGAATTATCTTGTATATGAGCTGTGCTTTTCAAATAAACTTGCCTTACCTCATATAAACCCAACCAAATTAGGAAATGGACTTTTCTGAAAATTCTGCGATTTGGTTTGATCTCTTCTGTCAAATCCTGCCAGAGAAATACTGTGTTTTGCCCCAAAGGACTCTGGATGGGACAGGACGCTTTTTGGAAAGAGAAACTCTGGAGAATACAGCAGAAATGTGTTCTTTTATCTGCGGGACCTGTGTGGCCCGAGAGTGTTGACAGACTGCACCTCCCAGAATGCTTCACTGCACATGCCCACACAATGAGGAGAGGAATACCAGGGCAAGAACTGCATGTTTGGTGACTGCCTCATCCTTCAAAATGAATAATAATAAAAAGTTTAAAATCAGTACTGGGGTTCAATTCTAAAACCCTCTGAGCTAAACACTAAATAATGTTTCTGATTTTGTGAGCTGATGTAGTGGCCATAAAACCTCGAGTGCTTCAAAAATGACTTTAAAAAAAATTCTTCCCGTATTCCCCTTGTGTACGGAAACACGACAGGGACAAACCTTCTTCCTTGTGATTCAGTGGCATTGGCAGCACTTCTGCACAGCGCCACCTTCTGCTCAGAGAGTGTGGGCTATTAGGCTTTTAAAATGAACAGAAATTACTCTTCACTTTGAGATTTGGGGAGAGCAGTGAGTGGGAAAATACTCACGTACTGAGGGGGATTAAGGCGCTCCTGAAGTGGAGCCAGGCTAAGAATCAGAACCACCTCGCAAGTTTACTTGTAGAGTGCTTCAAAGTGCTTCACAGTTGCATACAATTACAAGAGCAGATCAAATCAATCCATAAAACATCAACATACAGTTTATTAATTACAGTAAAAGGCCTGGGTGTAGATAAAATACTTTCAGTGTCATATGCACAGGTAAAAAGAACTGTTTTCCGCCTGGATTTGAACATTGCCAGAGTTGAGGCCTGTCTCACATCCTCATGAAGACTGTTCCAGAATTTTGCTGCATGAAACTGAAACAGCCTCACCACATTTTTATCTTAGAAACAAATCCTTCGGGTCATATTTCACAAACTTTTGGCCACTGCCAGACCAGAAATGTCAAATTTTTCATTTTTTGTGTTTATGGAACATGCACTATAGTAAGTTGGCAATTAAAGGGTTAAAAAGTTATTATACTTTTATATGTATGAGAAGATTGGAGTCAGACCTTCAAAGGTTTTGAAAAACATCAATCCTTTATTGAGTTATAGCTCTCAAGTTACAAGCACATGTTTGTGTTGAAGCTCGTAACTTTTTAAAGGAACAGGCCACTTAGACGAGTTGATATGTACCTGTCTGGTCTTTGTGCGTGCCCTCAGTCACGCAAAACAACTGAAGATGTTGTTAGCATTTAGCCTCTCCCAATGGATTCCTATGGCTCCAAACGGGGGTGAAGTTATAAGCGACCAAGCTCTTCCACGGGCACAAAGACCAGACAGGTGCGTATCAACTCGTCTAAGCTCAGGTAAGAACATATCTCAGTATGGAAAAACAGTGGCCTGTTCCTTTAAAGGTGTGATTGAGGGTTAAAGGGACTATACAGAGTTTAAAATGTTAAAATTAAGTATTTTCCTTCCCCTACATGTTTCAACAATGTCCTAAGGTGTAGAATGAGCCCAGACCTGTTCATCACAACTGCCTCTAAAATCCTGCTCTGTCATGCACGAGCTTAATATAGAAGCTGCAGTTCCACGTATAACTTGAGGTGGCAGTAGTGAGTATAAAATGGCTAACTTGCATCTCGCCCCTTTAAGTATGATTCTAATGAACATTGTAAATGCAAAGTTAAATTGCTTTTCTGGTTGGTTGGTAAATTTCAGTCGAGAGAGAGGTTAGGAGGCTCAACACTCACATTGTGCTTTATAAATAATGAAAATGAGCAACAGTAAAAGAAGTTGGACGCGATTACAGCCCTTCAGACACAACAAGGCCTATTGTTGTTGAACGGCTTATGTGTGCTTCAATCCAAAAATCAAATCGATCTGTTCTTTGTTTACGCCTATGCTTGGCTTTGTTGTGTTTTATACGACGAGCAGCTGAATGGTTTGTTCCTCAACTCATTCATCAATATCTGTGCAATGTTGTTCTGAAATCGATGGTAAAATGAGGAGACATTAAGGAGCCGCCGAGCGATTGAAGCTATTTCATTGATTCATGTTCATAATTTCATTTATCCGAAGCCTTTGCGGGAGCAGATAGCGGTTGAAACAAAAGTCACTGATATCCTGATGAAGGATCTTTACTCCCTAAATCGAGTCTGTTTTAGCCAAGCTCGGGGAAAAGCGGCGCATTCTGGCGTAAATTGAAGTGTCAAATATTGTATCTTCTAATCTTCCACTCCTAAAACATTGACAGTGGGAACGCTTAACGCCAACAGATAGGGTCGACTCCTCGCTCGGCTTTCAAATTGAATCCACCGCTATAACCGTCGCAAAGGCTTCGGGAAAAAAAAGCGGCAAAGTGACGGTCCAGGGGGTCGCCGTCATCGAAATAACTTTAAACAGCGAGGCGCGAAATCAGCGAAAGGAGGACGACGACGACGGCATCGGAGTAAATCACGCGACGGAGGCGGGAGGAGTGCTGCGTTCAATGACAGATCCCCCCGAAGGAAATCACAGGCGTTTGTAAGTGGTGCGTTTACGTGACCTTGGCCACGCTCCACCTGTTTCGAAGACCCGCTCATTTGCAGCCGGGTTGAGGAGGTGCCGTAGGGGGGTAAAAAAAAAAAAAAAAAGATGAAAGAAAAAAAAAAAAAACGGAGCGAGGCAAGTGTAACGCGCACTGACAGAGCAATGAATTTCAATGAAAAACAAACCAAGGCCGTACAAATACGAGACATGAAGGAGGGAGTGCGGGGAATTTAGATTTGTGAGCGCACTACTTTAGAGTCGGATTCATTGGGACGATTTTTTCTTGTTCTTGTATTTTTGTCCAGTTTAGATCAGTTAGTGTCGCCTGCCAGCCGCTCTTTATCTATTCTCTATTTATCTGTAGTGGAGACCAGGGTCGGTTGTAACAGCACCATTTCAACTACTTAGAGACCAGATATGTTTCACATCATCCTATCAGTCTGTGGCCCCTCTCTTTCGGATCGACACAGCAACTTTCAAGTCTAACAGTCTTTGATAGTTTTTTGCTCACACTTGACTTTGTGTTTTAGGCTTTAAAATGAGCTAATAAGGTCACCAGACTTATACAATATTAAAATACAGCTTCTCAGATAAAGTGTGATGCATTTTCCTGTTTCTATTTTTGTGCTAGCGCTAATACAGTGAATTAAACAAAATAAACAGGGGCGGGGTCGGTTGTAACCAATGGCCGCTGCTGCTCTACTTTATGCCATTGCTCCGCCATTGCTGTAGTACCTCCATATAGCCATGAGTCCGCCATTGAACATGTAATATAGTCAGTTGGTAATTAAAGGGTTAAAAATGTTATTATACTTTTACATGTATGAAAAGATGAGAGTCAGACCTTCAAAAGTTTTGAAAAATATCAATCCTTTATTGAGTTGTAGCTCTTTCAAGTTACAAGCACATGTTTGTGTTGACGCTCGTAACTTTCTTAAAGGAACAGGCCATTTAGACGATTGCTCCGCTATTGCTGTAGTGCCTCCATTTCGCCGCTAGTCCCCCATTGAAAAGCATTGGACTTTAGACACGTTAAAAACAACTTTAACGCCTGGTTTCTATTTTCTAAACACTAGACTAGGCTAGATAGTCCTCCTGAGATAACACTGGGTTAGTCACAATTTATGAAACCAGGCGGGTTTTCGTAATAAGACTTTTAGAAATCTCGTACTTAATGAGGGTCGGACTGTTAGCATTGGAGCAGCGCGAGCTACACGTCACGCATGGGCCGAGTCTACAGTGAAGATCCCGTCCTTATGCCCTTTTTAGGAACATGCTTCGTCAGAGCTGGGGAGGGGAGTCTGTAAATCCGCCACGATTTCCCCCTCAAGCGTGGTCATTATGGTAAACGGGGAGGAGTGAGGAGGAGACGTCCATTATATATACAGTCTATGGTTGTAACACATCAGATTACATTAAGAACAATGTTGTTTTTTAATTATTTTAAAACACATGCTTAATGCTTCATTTTAATCATTTATAGCACGTCCAGAGTGCAGAAAAGAATGAAAAAAGAAAATAATGTTGTTTTCTTAAAAAAAATATATATTTTAAACATGGATTTTCCAGTCAGTAGGGAGAGCTTACTGACTGGTGCAGCTCATGTAAACTGCCTGCGACACTTCTGAGGAAGATCACAGGAAGTGATTGAAACTAGTAAAGCAGGTTAACTAAACCTTCTGTCTTACTAAACGAACAAAACTTTAATAGACTTTTTAGTCATGTTTTTTGTCACTTTTTGGTTGCGTTTTTATCCATAGCTATTTTGTCGCTTTTTTCAAGGAGCTTTCAGATTTGGGTAAAGCCAAACTGAAGAAAATGTGCTCAGATGTGGTTTACAAGTCAGTATTTATATTGTTAAGTCAATTCACAAATATATGACCATTTCAATAAAGAATGTTAAATTAAATACATTGATTGTTCATTTCGAGCAAAATTTTCATGGACCGTTACAGACAGACATCTACTGTTTCAACATTTCAACATACATTCAAATACCTCTTTTCCCCTTTTTATATCAATAACTTTCTTCTTTATATCATGAAACCACATCCAGTTCCTCTTTGAGAAGCACTGACCGCATCGGCCACACCCCTGCCGGCGGATGAGGGGGGTCTCAGATGCGCTTAAGCTGCGGTTTTGTCCTGGTTTTTGCCGTCTTTAGTTCTAGTCTCGTTCTTAGTATAGACGGTGCTCAATCTGGACTGAGCAGTTCATTGACATTAATCACCTCGAATCCACAGAGTCTGTGCCAACCCCGCCATCTGTCCGCACCAGCGCACACTGAGTGGACCAGACCCGGACTAAAACCGGACTAAACCAGGACTAAACCAGGACTAAACCAGGACTTAGGACTGCCCGGTGCTAAGCTATGACTGTGCTCTGTGGCTGGGACTCTTCCTTCCTCCCTGTTCCCCAGACCCGCCGCTGCCCCGTTAACTCCAGATTGATGTCCCTGCACTGGGTTGGCCTCGTGTAAAAGCAATATGAGACCAGCTACGGAGCGCCCTCTGTCTGTCAAGAGAGGAATAAACACTCAACATTAATTTATTACACTTGAATCTAAAAATACAACTTCACTACTTACTTTTAGATGATTTCATTCATACTATTATAGGCTTTCTAAACTGCAGCTGCTCAAAGTTGCTCCTTCTGCCCGTCTGGACCTTCCTCAGATGCTAGATGCAAGTTAGTCCTTTTATACTCACTACTGCCACCTCAGGTCTTATGCGTAGCTGCAGCTTCTATATTTCTCTATATTCTTTTTGAGTGACAGTGCAGGATTTTAGAGGCAGTTGTGTTGAACAGGTCTGAGCTCATTCTACACAGTAGGACATGGCTGGAACATGCAGGGGGAGGAAAATACATAATTTTAACATTTTTAAACTCTGGATATTCCCTTTAAGTTTCGTTGTTTCATTGTACAAAACTTTTAAAGTACGTAATGTCACACTGTGTTCATAGTTTTCCTATACGTTTGTTAAGTGTGACGTCAGGACTTCCGCTTCCGGGTCCTAGCAAACCGGCTAATATGCGAGAAAAAAAACATGAAAAACTCTTTAATGCAACAATCAATATTTCTGAAACTCAACGGGGAGTGACTGAACTGACTCAGACTCATTGGCCAAAAATGCCGCACCTACTGCTTAAAAAGTATTATTTACTAAAGTCGGTACTTCTGGGGTTAGCGTAGCTGCTGCGCCGTTAGCATTTCTCTCCGCTAAACCGGAAGTACCAATTTTGGTAAATATTACTTTTATAGCAGTAGGTGCAGCATTTTTGGCTACTGGGCCTGATAAATAAGTATGTTAACTTAACTCTCTGTTGAGTTTCAGAAATATTGATTGTGTTGGGCAAGTTCCTTTAAAATTGTAGCATCTTTTACATTACAGCTTTAAAATGTAATATATTTGTATTACATATTACTGTTTCACAAATGTAGCTGAGTTACACTACTTTTGAGTTACTGGCAAAATATAAACTAAAAATCGTTGAAAAAATCGGGAGGCTTGAGGGCAGTTGTGGGTTCGGATTCCAGCTCCTGCAAATGCACACTGTTGTTGTGTCCTTGGGAAAGACACACACCCTCCTTGCCTCCAGTGTCTGCGTACATTGGTGTATGAATGAGAACGTGAATGGGTGACTGGTTCCTTACTGTGAAGCGCTTTGGGTCTGATAAAGGTGGATAAGTTGAGTCCATTTACCATTTTAACTGCAGATCTTACACCAGTGTCCAACCTGATTTGGTGCAGCATTCTGTTTGGGGGCATTATTTTGTTCATACATTTAAAGGGGCTGGATGCAAGTTAGTCATTTTATACTCACTACTGCCACCTCAGGTCTTTTGCGTAACTGCAGCTTCTATATTAAGCTCGTGCATGACGGCACTTCGGACCCGAACAGGTCTGGGCTCATTCTACACATTATGACATGGCTGGAACATGTAGGGGAAGGAAAATGCTTAATTTTGACATTTTTAAACTCTGTATAGTATTATATATTCACATATTTTGTTTCAGTAACATGTTATATTCCTTAGTTACTGACTGCACTGACACATTTGGATGCTCCTCGCCCGGGTCAGTGATAAGAAGGAGGTTCCTAAGCTTATTTGCACTTTTTAGATGCAGCCAGAGCCTTCTCCACTGAATGCTCAATAATGCCCTCTAGCTTTTATGAGTTATTTTTTCTGCCATGTTTGATTTGATTATTGTATTCCCATGAAGCGTCTTTGAGTGTCTAGAAAAGCGCTATACAAATAAAATGTATTATCATGATTATATTCTTCTGTGTCACTGTGAAGCACTTTGAATTGCCTTGTGTGTGATTTGTGCCCTACAAATAAAGTTGTTTTTGCCAATAAAAAACTACGGCTGATGAAATGTGCTGTATTTTATTCTTGTTATTGAGTGACACGTCGCGTTAAGATCTGCCGCTCGCCCTCAACATGATCAAACGTTATCTTTGTTCGCTTTGCTCCCAAGTAAAGACAAACTCAAGCGGCCCAGAAAAGGGCATTTTGGGGATAATTGAATTGAGAAGTAACAAATGATTGGGCCCTCGGAGACAGATGAATGTCTCAGCGCGAGCCGCGAGAATCACAAACGGCGTCGAGAAGATGATTGGTGATTTGTGTTTTCTCAGCGCGGATAAGGATAAGGATACCGCCGCGGGTCTAACCTTCACTCTCACTCTCCTCTTAATCTGTTTGTTTGAATGTGGAACAAGGACAAAGGCTGCTCTCCGAGGCTCCGAAACGACGGCCGGACAGAAGTAGCAGCACAGAGCCATCAAGTTTAATTCTGATTGTGATGAGCTGTTTTCAAAGATTCTCATCTCATTCCTCCCGCGGCTGCTCAGACTGACAGCGAAACAAGCCAGTGCTAATGCGCATGTGTGTGTCCGCCAAAACTTTCATCAACTCAGCAACATGGAAGAGTTTTTACCGAGCGAATTCTCATCGTTGAAGTAAGCCTACTTACATTGTTTTGAACTTACTGGCGAAAAGGACAATACAGCTCTGGAGGCGAAGCTAAAGAGGAAAACCGCGATGAAGCTAGCCCTCACCTCCCAAACAACAAACTCATAGTTTTATGTGGTTGAGGAAAGCTGCACAATCTGAATCAAATTGAGTCTGTTGTGTGTTTATTCTTATCAATTCAATGCACTTTGTAATAGATCCAGACAGCATTGCCTCATAGAAGGGGGCGTGGCCTCGTCACGGGGGAAAACAGACTATAGATACAGACGGCATCTCTGGAATCGCCCATATTTGGTCATTTTTGAAAACAGTTAAGGTGGAAAACAATTTTGAAAAAATGTAAATTTTCTCTAATTATTCAAAAACTACTGTAACAAATGCTGAATTGTGAATATAGTTTTCTACTAAATAATGATACAAAGACATGGAGAGGAGCAAAGTGGTTCAACAGCCCATAAATACATGAATAACGGAGAATGCTAACTTGATGCTACATGTTAGCATCGGGCTAATGCTAACGGTTAGCTAGCGCTAGCTACAACTGCCGTTTTTTCACTTCTACTGAACAACGTGCTGTGAGAAAATATCCATATGGGCCCGATTGACACTTGACTTTATTTATGTGTCATAAATTAGTTCATATTCCACCAGAAAATGGCTTAAAAGAGTGAAAAATTGTGTTTCTCTAAAGATTCTATTCCCCCCACAATTTTTAATTTTTAAGTCATTTTCTGGCAAATATAGACTTGTTTATCACATACAAATAAAGTCAGGTCTAAATCGGGTCCATATGGATGTTTATTCAGTAGAAGAAGTATTCAGTAGAAGCAAAAAAACAGCAGTCGTCGCTAGGGTTAGCATTAGCACAATGCTAACATGAAACATCATGTTAGCATTCTCCGTTATTTATGTATTTATGGGCTGTTGAACCACTTTGCTCCTCTCCATGTCTTTATTTAGTAGAAAACTATATTCAAAATTCAGCATTTGTTTTAAAGGGACTATACGGAGTTTAAAAATTATGTTTTTTCCTCCCCCAACATGTTTCAACAATGTCCTGATGTGTAGAATGAGCTCAGACCTGTTCAACACAACTGCCTCTAAAATCCTGCACTTAATATAGAAGCTGCAGTTACACGTATGACCTGAGGTGGCAGTAGTGAGTATAAAATGGCAAACTTGCATCTAGCCCCTTTAAGTAGTTTTTGAATAATTAGAGAAAGTTCCATCTTGGAATAATATGCCTGTGCTTTGGTCGTTTCGTCTTCTCTCGCTGAAACACTCCTGGATTTTTTTGCGTCATTAACACATTTTTCAAACCCATAACCCCTAAAGTGTGTTCAATGTTCATCGATTTGCTCGAATAGGCCGTTAGCTAACGTGTCATTCCCACAACTGCCTGCAGAGGGCGCTCAATACCAATTTGAAATCCTGACCAGGCCTTTCTTTCACTCCTTATTGTCTTTTCTTTACATATAGACAATATTTTAGACATTCTGATTGATTTAAGTCTCACTTATGCACAATATGTCATGTTTCTTTTTTTGCAGAGCATTTACAATCAAACTTTATGTGACTCTACTGTTTATTTTTTACATAAACTGGTTATAAATATAAAGAAAAACGAGTGCAATAGAAGCATGAAGCACTACTTCTGCTACAGTTGGTCTGAATGTGAAGGTGTTCAGCATTCAGTGAGCGACCCACGAATCAGAATGGGATCGATAGCTGTCGTTCTGTGTTTAAAAAAAGGACAGGTCCAGATCTATCCATCACTGAGACGGAGGAGGAAGAGCAGGACGCGGCAGGAAATGATGGAGGGGAGAGGATTTGCTGTTAGTGTCTTTGTGAGAGGAAATTGAGGAGGGATCAATGCAGCCTTCTGTGACTAAAGAGAAAGTACTGTACGGCTGGAGCGGAGGCAGGAGGAAACAGGCCACATCAGACACAAACCAAGGATAAAGCAAACCGACACACAATAATAAATTAGAAACAAATCCTCTGACAGCAGGAGGGAAGTTGTTTTTGCTCATGTCGCAGGAAAGCGTTACCTCTGTGTTTTCGTCCGTGTTGGAGGCCTGACCGGGCAGGTGCACCGGGACCCGAAGGCGAGTGCTGCGTCACGTGATTGGTTTTGACGAACCAGTGTGGTGGAAAGCCGGAGCAGAGCCGGGCTGAATCATAAAAAAAAAAAAAAGGTTATTTTTGGGGGGCGATACAAGAATATCTGAAATGAGAAAAGGTTTCAAATGTTGATGGTGATAGTTGTGGACGGTCCCTTTCAGCCGAGTAGCCTGGCCCGTCGGAATACAGGCTGTTCTTTGCAAAGAAGTGTATCTGGGATCAGGGGTGGTTTATTAGAATTCCTGATGGGCGTGATTGACAAGTGGATTAGCCAATCAGAGAAAAGTTGGATATGACGCAGACGGCATGAAGCGTATTTTGGGAACAAGGAAGTTAGTTATACGGGAACCCGAGGGGGTAAGTGAGCATTAAGCAGGTGATACTCTACATCAGTGTTAATTTTGACAACATATTTTAATTTAGTTTCAGTCTTAGTCTTTTGACGAAAATGTAATTCGATTTTAGTCTAGTTTTAGTCAAAAAAAATATCTTCAATTTTAGTCTAGTTTTAGTCGACTAAAATTGCAAGTAAATTTAGTCGACTAAATTTAAGACGAATTTAGTCGACTTATATTTAAAATATTCATTATAATCATATTTAATCTTGTTCCTCTGCTTCATGGAGCTGCTCCACATGAACAAAGCTCAGAGCTGATCCTTTGGCAGAGAATTTACATGATCTGAGGCTCTTTCAGACGGTCAATAGAAGTTTGGATGATTTTAGTCTCTCCTTTTCATTTATATTTAGTCTTATTTTAGTCGACTAAAATATCTGGACATTTTAGTCATAGTTTTAGTCTCATGAAAACTTTGAATTTAGTTTTAGTCCAATTTTAGTCGTCAAAAATATCCCTTTGACTAAAATTAACACTGAATATTTTAGTTGACAAAATTAACACTGCTCTACAGTATTTCAATATAATTTCAAAAGAAAAGTTTTTTTTAATCATTTTTTCCAGTTAAAGGTTTGAATCTTGTTGCTTTATTTTGAGCAGAACGCACGACTAAATGCCAATGAATCCGACTTTATTGGACTTTATTGAATCGACTTTATTATTCAGAGGAGACAGAGGGCAGCTACAGTTTCTCCATCCTCCAAGGTCATGCGGGTGGAGTGGCTGAAGGACAACGAGATCATCGACCCGGCCGAGGACAGGAACTTCTACATCACCGTGGACACAACCTGATCATCAAGCAGGCGCGTCTGTCCCACACGGCCAACTGCACCTGTGTGGCCAAGAACATCGTGGCCAAGCGCAAGAGCTCCACCGCCGTGGTCATCGTCTACGGATTTCCCATCAACCAGTGCTCCTCCTGTGACCAAAACAGTGAAGATGGCGGCCGCGACACAACGATCTTTCACCAAAGAAAACAAAAAAAAGAGTGGTGCGCACTGAATGGGTGCTGCTGCCGGATGCTCTCTCATCGAATGCAATTTCTCCATCTGTGAGATCAATAAAGTACCTTCTTATCTTATCTTATCTTATTGGATCATTTTCTAAATAATTGATACACTCTTGAGGCAAGGGGTACTTTAAGTAGAAATTAAAGGCTCAAGGGGTACGCGAGACAAAAACGGTTGGGAACCACTGATCAACAGTATGTTGTTTTTGCCACAAAAACATAAGGAGCAATTCGGTTCAGATTTTATACGTAGGAGAATTCAAGACGGCTGTTTCAATCAATGTAAGACAAAAATACTCACCTCTTTCGAAAGAAAAATGGAAAGATCTTGTTAAAGCTGCCTAAAGCAATGTCTTTTTGAAATGTTTTTATCAGTAGGTGGAGTAGTGAACTCTGCTCCACCACCATCACCTCACCTCACCTCCCCCCGTCGCCCACGCCCCTCACTCCCCTCCACGCTGTTTAGACCACACGCTGCTCTTAAGGCATTCAATGAGCTACGGAAATCTCATTAATCTTGTGTGAAACATACATTCATCCGCATAAATAACATATGTTCAAAGTAAATATTTTGAGATGGGGGGGGGGGGGGGGGGGGGGGGGGGGGGGGGGTTCTCCTTCAACAGTTTGCGTGAGGGTGGCGCATCTAGGGCCGCTTATTGGTAATGCATTGGTGCCGCACTGGCAAAACGGGATCGCCTAGAGCAGCTTTTAAGCACATTTAAGAACATATTTTACTGGACACCATGAGGAAACGACAGAGCCAGAGAAGATGTTGAGCTTTCTGACAGTTTCAGTTTCATGTTATCCGACCCAGTAATGATTTTTTTGGCCAAATCTTACAATGCAAAAAGGAAAACTGCTAGATTTAGGAGTATTCCCTTTGATAATTGTACCAGTCATAACTCAGGCACTACCTGCATAAATGTCATTGCTTGTCATTTCTTTGATACTAAATGTAAATAAGGAAGTGCTTTCTGCCGCACCCTGGTGTTTTTTCACCCCCCTGTTCACCAGACTTCAACAGGTCGGTGCCGGTGCAGAAAGCGTTTAAGTGGAGAGACCATCTGTCCCACATCAAAAAGCCAAGGACACAGCGCAGACAGTGATGGGGTCTGAAGCTGTCAGTGCTTCACCTGCGCGTGAACAGGTGGAGTCGGGGGAGTCGAGCGATAATGAAGCTCCTACAGGTCTCACCACTGATGGTCGACTAACACCTTTGGAGAGGATCGTCCGTGTCCCTCACCCCTCACCTCTCAATTCAGGACGTTTCATCTACGCACCTGTCACACGGTCTCCTCAGTGTGCGCCCTTCATATTTGAACCTTGAACTTAATTATACACGTTTTAGAAGGTGTATGTTCTTTATTGCCCCCATACAGAAATGTATCATCAGGATTCGACCCATCCCTCAATGACGCCGTCAAGTTTTATTTTATCTACATTTCCACCACAATGTCACACTGCTCGCTGGTGAAGCATGAGGACTAGGAAAGGCTTGTTTAAAAGCTTAACATTTGTAGTTTCTTGCACAAAAGGCCGCAAGTCTTTATCACTTTCTGTTCCAAAGTTATGTCCGAAAGTCTGCGATGTTGTAGATCGCAGGAGCATGGATCTCATTGGGTTAAAACAATGAAATTGCAATTCAGCGCCCCATCCAGCTGGTGTTGCCCTAGGTAACCGCCGCCTTGGTCGCCTCTGCCCAGGGTTGGCCCTGTGTGACATTACTGTATACCAGGAGCTTTTTCAATCAGGAGAGTTGTAAAAACAGACAGCCAAATGATGAAGTGCGACCAACAACTCGGGACCCCCTAAATTGTAATCAGCATTTATAATAATTTAAAGTGCATAACATTTAAAATCTGGTTTAACCTCCACTCCCCCACCTGAACCGAGCACATTTTCTCCAGTTCAGTTTTACCCAAATCTTAAAGGAACAGGCCACCGTTTTTTCCATACTGAGATATGTTCTTACCTGAGTTTAGACGAGTTGATGCGTACCTGTCTGGTCTTTGTGCCTGTGCTCATGAGTAGGGTAAAACTAACCCGTCACATATTTATTGGATGCTAACGCTTGTGGAGCCGTAGCTATCGTTAAGCTAGCTTTAGCTTGTTTTCTGTAAACCAGTCATGATAGAGCCTTGTGAAGAGAAAGAAGAGAATAGACCCTTTAATTGTTTGTAAACAATCTGGGCTTAGCTGGAGGCGGGAAGCTAGATTCCTATGTATTTCCATTGTAGCTGTTGTCATAGTAACGATAAACAAATGTCTAGCTGTAGTTGGAAATATCAGATAAACCTTGTTTTATCATCTCAAATGTCATTGCTCTTGTTCTTGCACCTTAAGCCTCAACAGGACCACATTTTTAGTTGTTTTTTTTAGTTTTTTAGTTGCAGTTTTACACTTATAATCGCTAGTTTTAGTTTCATCTTATTTCTCTTGATCACTTCCTGCCTCCTGCTGATGTCACTGATGATGTAAGCAGCGAAACGGTCTATTCACCTTATTCCAGAAGTTCGCGTGGGCGCCGCCATGAATTGTGCCCGCCCCTTTTCTCCTCTCTGTTAACGTGGGACTGGAGAAGTCCACATAAAATCCGTTACTACACGAAAACAAAGCCGTTTTTCGGCCGCGCAGAGAAACGGTGCAGTGTTGACATGTTGGTGAAAATGAACATTGGCCATTTTACACAAATCAATCGACTAAACATCAAGTTTGAGTGGAGAATATTTTCCCTCGTTCTCCGTATAAATGAACGGGCTTCGCGCTCGCCTGGAAGTGTCTGGACAACGGAAGTGCAGAGACAAAGCAAAAAGTGGCAAAAGTGGGCGGGGCGGAATAAGGTGAATATAGATACAGACGGCATCTCTAGAATCGCCCATATATGGTCATTTTTGAAAACAGTTAAGGGGGAAAACAATTTCGAAAAACTGTATATTTTCTCTAATTATTCAAAAACTACTGTAACAAACGCTGAAATATGAACATAGTTTCTACAAAATAATGATACAAAGACATGGGGAGGAGCAAAGTGATTCAACATCCCATAAATACATGAATAACGGAGAACTTGCAAACTTGATGCTACATGCTAGCATCGGGCTAATGCTAACGGTTAGCTAGCGCTTGCTACAACTGCCGTTTTTTCACTTCTACTGAACAATCTGCTGTGAGAAAATATCCAAATGGGCCCGATTTACACTTGACTTCATTTGTATGTGATAAATAAGTTGATATTCCACCAGAAAATGGCAAAAAAGAGTGAAAAATTGTGTTTCTCTAAAGATTCTATTTTCCCCCTCGGCGAAGCCACGCCCCCTTCTATGACGAGATGCCGTCTGTATCTATGGAAGCTGACTATAGGCCTGACCAATCACAGCGGTGACAAGCCCCCCTCCCCTTTCCCCCCAAACCGGTCTAGTCTGTAAACCTCTCCAGACCCCATGGCTGAAGTGGTCTGGGGCTGGAGCAGTTTGGACCACCCTTTTGGAGCGGAGCAGTTCATTCAAACTGCTCCGGTCCGCTCCGGTCTGGTCCTGTCGAAATGGTGCTTTAGACACTGGTGGTCATGAAGAGGAGGTCCTGGAGAGGCAGAGGAGGCTGGTGCTGAATCCTGACCTAACGTGCTCTTCTGAATCTGCTGTTTTTAGTCGAAGATGTTTCTCCTCTTTGTTTTTCAAACCCAGATGAAGTCCAGATTCCTGCAGCGTCAATGCGGCCGGGGCGTCACACGTAACAAGCCTGAAGCAGCTGCCGGAGTCATCAATAATGTCTGACATGGCATTTTCACACAGTCTCCTCGGTGCGGCTCATTGGGCGAAAGTGAAAAGTTAACAGCAAACGATTAATATCTCGTTACAGTTCATGGAGGACCTTTCACTTCTCTCGACTTTTAAGTGAACTGCTGCAGGAGCGATGTGAACTTTTGCTCACAACCCACTACTTTTGCGAAGAGACACTTCTATTAGCATTTCTCGAGCCGGCTGTTTTAGCATTTACCATATTGTTTGCACAGGAGTTCATTCCATGTGACCAAGGCCACAGCAGAAATGGGCCTCTTTCTGTTTTTGGTGAAAGATTTACTTTGGCTGCACACGGCGGCTATTTTTCGAAATGCCACACAATGGTTTGATCAATACCTAATCACTGGAGTCTAGCCTTTGCACAGTTTCTCAGCGTTGTTTTTTTTTTTTTCCAAAAGTCCAGCAGTTTAGATTATATTAAGTTCAGCTTTATTGTCATTTCAGATGTGCCGACGTGGGAGGCTGTGAAGTGCGGCTCGGAATGTGTTCAAAAGTGCCAGAAAACCCCCGACAACGAAACTACAATGTGACAATAATAGTTGACAGATAGAAAATGTGCGATCGTTTTTGCTTGGTTTCTAAATAAAATCGAATTACCTCCTGCAATGAACACTTATATAAGAGTAAATATACGTTTATTTTGTGTTGAGCCTGTGCTGTCCTGTTAATAACGCCTACAGGACGAAAACACCTAAAAAAAAGGTTTTTGTGTTGAATTGCACTAAATCTTTTCAAGCAAAAGCATACTCAAAGTTTAAAGAAGTTGTCAACAGTTCATCCTGAACTCTCTGTCCGAGCCGTGACAGCAACAAGATTTGTCAGTGAGCAAACCTATTTAGGCTATAGATTATTCTTTGCTCATGGTACTGTTATTTAGTTAATTCTATCTAACACTATCACACCATCAACTAAACAGAAAAACTGTCTGAGAGTGTTTGAAAGAGCTGTGTCTGACATCAGTGGGAGTTAAGTTTGTTGAAATAGGCTACATGATGCTAACAGAATGAAGCAGATTGTTGAAGAAATGTTAAAAATTAATGTAAGGAAAGGTTTAGTCGTCTTTTGAGAAACTTCTCCCTTAACTGTTTTCAAACATGACCATTTATGGGTGATAGACACAGACGGCCTCTCGTCATGGAAGGGGGCGTGGCCTCGCCGAGGGGAAAAAAAGAATCTACTAGGAAACACCTAACTTTTCACTCTTTTTACCCATTTTCTGGGGGAATATGAACTTATTTATCACACACAAATAAAGTCCAGTGTAAATCAGGTCCATATGGATATTTTCTCACAGCAGATTGTTCTGTAGAAGTGAAATAACAGCAGTCATAGCAAGCGCTAGCTAGCGTTAGCATTAGGATGATGCTAACATGTAGCATCATGTTAGCATTCTCCGTTTTTTTTATGTATTTATGGGCTGTTTAAAACTTTAGGCTATTCATAATTCAGCATTTGTTACAGTAGTTTTTGAATAATTAGAGAAAGTTTAGATTTTTCTCAAAATTGTTTTCCCCCTTAACTGTTTTCAAAAATGACCATATATGGGCGACTCAAGAGATGCCGTCTGTATCTATCTCGTCAATGATTTGTTATTCTTCGATTAATGTCATGTTTTGATTTGTCATTTCATCTGAGGTTCCTATTTTGATTGAAGAGAATCTCCATGGTAACAGTGACAGTAACAGTTGTCAACAGATCATCCTGAACTCTCTCTCTGATCCGTGACAGCACAAGATTTGTCAGTAAGCAAACTTATTTTGTTTTTTGATTATTGTTTGCTTATGGCACTGTTATTTAGTTAATCTAAATACTATCACACCATTAACGAAGCAGAAAAAAACTGTCTGAAAGTGTTTGGAAGAGGTGTGTCTGACATCAGTGGGAGTTTTGATTGTTGAAATAGGCTCGGACAGATTGTTGAAGAAGTGTTAAAGATGAATGTAAGGAAAGGTTTGGGCGTCTTTTGAGAGAGTTCAGGGCGGGTTTGCTCGATGTTATGGTGCGTTCCAGGTAACTGGTAAATTTCCCACCTCCAACTTGGAAAAATGCCTTGGAACGCTGCTCGAACTGGTAATTACAACTTGTAAACTTGTAAACCTCAAGACTGCTACGAGTTCGTATACGAGATGAAGACAGTAATGGCGGCCCCCAGTGGAGGAGCAGCGCTAATGTTAAAACTGTAACAAAACCACTGCATCAGTGACGTGAACGTTACTTTTGGTCACAGCTTTCAACATAACGTTATGTCGCATGTTTTTGATCTGGTTTGGAGAAACTTTAATAAAACGTTAGCATCGTATGAGCTAACTGTTGTAGCATTAGCCGTGTTGTTTACATATGAGTTTATTCACCTGGAACTTGGGAAAAATACCAGTTACCAAAAAAAAATTCAGTACATTTTCTTCATTTTTGTACATTTGATATTTAAGTTAAGGAAATTATAAACTAAATGTACTGTATATTTTCTGTTATCTTGTTAGAGGAGGTCAACCTTGTTTTTAGCCTGTAGCTTAGCTTGCAGCATGTAGCTAAGCTTTTCAAACTAAACATAAATAGACCTAGCTAGAGAGCTGCTGTATCAAAAAGGTCAAAGGTTTCCTAAATTGTTTTCAGGATGTCTGAGGTCAGTGCTGTGCAAAACTTCTGTCCAGTGTTAGATTCTGGTTTAGAGGTCAATTAGCAACTTTAGCCGTCAGTTGAGCTAGCGCTAACTGCTGTTTCAGATGGTTTAACGGCTGATGTGTTATTTTTTTCTCTTTTCAGGACAACTCTCTCCATCGACAAAGGACTTCAGAACGATATACAGAGCTGTACAGGTGAGCAGATACTGTCACACACTGACTAGATATTCAATATTTGGCCAATAAACAAAAACACGTAAAAGGTATAGGGAAATGAGTATGCGGAGAAAACCTACGCAGACACAGGTAGAACATGCAAACGTGACGCCCAAATTATGCCACCATATTGTCTCATTGCAGAGCAGAGATGGACCATGAAGCTGATCTGGAGGAGGCAAACATCATTCGGGTGCTCTGTATGAACCAGGATGAACTCGAGTTCTGGGACTCTGGTCTGTGGAATGAGACTGAGCTGCCCCCAGCACTGAGAGACAGTGTTCGCGAGCCACAGCGCTACCTACAGGCCGTCCACCACATCAACATGGTTCAAAGACTGGGCTTGGGGCAAATCTACAGAGTCTTTATGAAAATGATGTCCTTAGGTGCATTCCTTTTCATGTGCTTGTACTTTGAAATATGGAATGCTACAGTTTTCTCCTTGGTGCTATATCATGTTCTGTGTTTGCGAAATCCCACACTCTCAATCCTGAAGGAGGCAGTGGCCGGGGCTACCCTGACGCTGCGCAAGGAGGACATCCTGATTGGCTGTGTGTCCAAAGTGGAGCTCCTCGTGGTGCATGTGCCTCTGAACGCCTGCAGGGGGCAGCTCGCTCCCCGGTACGGCTCCATGCTGAAGAAATACTCCTGTGCGTATGTCTGTTACCTTGCTCAACGGCACGCCGACTCTGCCCCGCCTCCTGAGGACGGCGGACACCTGCGGGGAGGGCCCTGCTTCTGTCAGTACGTGCTCAAGCAAGAACGCAGCTGGCTGAGTCTGAGTCCGAGCTGCCTGACATCTTTGATATATTCATTGATTTATTGATGTAACACTAGACTGGACGTCATCACTGGAACTAAACATTTGCACAGATCTATGATGCAGATGTTAGTTCTCCTGTGCTAAGGGCAGCTGAGATAATGCTGTTTTCACAATCAGTTGTTTTTTCATTGCATAGTTTTCTTCTGAACTGGACGGATGTTCTAAATACAGAATAATAAATGTGTGATTTTTGTGTTTTGTAACCGTTTGTGCGTTTTAGCGTAGATCTAGAAAAGGAAACTTTATCTGGGGACTATTTAACATGAAACCAAAAAAAAAAAAGTTTAACATATTTTTTTTGTCAAATTACTATAAAATGTGTTGTTTGTTGCAAAAGGCTTTGATCTGCACAAATGGCCAAGTTTTTGTCTAAGGCAAGGCAAGGCAAGGCAAGTTTATTTGTAGAGCACAATTCATACACAAGGCAATTCAAAGTGCTTCACAGTTGCCTAACCTCTAACCTTTGACTAAATGTGTAAATGTGTGAAAAGTTTGTTTCTTTCAAAATCCGATGTGAGATTGTTATTTTGTGAAGTCAGGTTTGTTTTTGGAAACAGTCTGTGTTACATTGACTCTTCTTTCTGTTTTTGTTGTGCTTTGTGATTCAAGAACAAATAGTGAAGCTGTTGAACAATAAAAATAAATAAAAATAAAAAGTCTGCAGAATGAGATTTTTTTTTCTGAATAATAGAATCCTTGTTGCTCATTTGTAAATCAAAGGATGTGCCCTTAGAGGGTGATTTATCAAGACAGGAGCTAAATAGATTGTTGCCCCTGTACTTTACCATTTGATATCACATGTATTACAGAATACGACTCCAAACCAGATATGCAAATAAGACAGACTTACACATCAGCAAACGCTTTGTATATGATGGTAAATGAGCTCAAAAGTATTTTAAAGTAAAGGGCACTTCAAGTGAACTTTAGGTTGCTTTAACTGCGTAGATACAGACGGCATCTTTGGAATCGCCCATATATGGTCATGTTTGAACACAGTTAAAGCAGTACTAAGTAACGTGTTTGGAGAAAAATCCAAACTTTCTCCAATTATTCAAAAACTACTTTAACAAATGCAGAATTATTGATATAGTTTTCTACCCAATAAAGATACAAGGACATGGAGATGAGCAAGATCATAAATACATAAATAATGGAGAATGCTAACATAATGCTACATGTTAGCATTCTGCTAAGGCTAATATTAGCTAGCGCTAGCTATGACTGCTGTTTTTTCACTCCTACTGAACAACCTGCTGTAAATAAACATTCATATGGACCCGATTTACACTTGACTTTATTTGTATGTGATAAATAAGTTGATATTTTGCCAGAAAATGGCTAAAAAGTGTGAAAAACTTTGTTTCCCAGAGATTCTATTTTCACCTCGGCGAAGCCACACCCCCTTCTATGACGAGATGCCGTCTGTATCTATACAACAGGGGCGTCCAAACTTTTTTTCATGTGGGGCCGCATACTGAAGCGTACACAGGGTGAAGGGCCATAGATCGGTGGTCAGCGCCGCAAAACCTTTTGATTAGCAGAGGTCTAAATTGTGCCCCACACCTTTGTTTTTGCTTAAAAACTTCATGCTCTGTCTCACAATAAAATGTTTGCTGTTAGGTTAGAATTGTGTAGAATTATTAAATTTCAAATAAAAAGGACCATCTCTGATGATGTGTAGCGATGCAGCAAGAAACCCGAGGGCCACCAAAAATTGGACTGAGGGCTGCATTTGGCCCCCGGGCCACACTTTGGACACCCCTGCTATACAAGGACAAAAGCACAAGTTTACTGCATCATGAACACGGTATTCCTCATTTAAACGATCCCTAACCCAGTCACTGAGCTTTCAATGGAGGCTCCACTGGCGCTCAGAAGGATCTGACCTGCTTTCTGTTCAGATAATAAAACGTGTAAATATGTATTTTTAAGTCGTATAACATGTTTTTGTGATTAGGACAAAATCATCATAACAATGGCCATTTGTAAAACCGATGCATGATTTGAACATATTGACCTCCTGTCTGGTAACACAAGGCCCTGTACAAAAAGTGTTTCTGCAACTAAAGCTGATTTCCCAACTTTCACTATTCCTAACTTGACTTGCGTGTTACAGTAACAGTTGCAGTAGTAATAATAGGCAGGAGGGAGAATAGTTTATGTGCACGATGAGATTAAGGTACACTTGGTATTCCCCTCACAACAGATGTGTCCTCTGCATGACCCACCCTCGAAAGCCTCTGGGGTTAAACCTGTCAAAGAATCAGCACCACCCCAGAGCAGCGCCCCGGGACCCTGCTATAGATCTGAGCGAGGTCTTAATCTCTGGAGTACCTCGCTGGAGGATTAGCCTGTTGTGCATGGTTTAGGTCGATGTGGGAAAATGGCCTCACACACAGACAGTGAAAGCTGCAACCTTCTTGCTATAAGGAAACTCATCATTTTTCACAAGAATTTCGGACTTGATCAATCTCTTTATATGAAGGTAGAAGTCTTCAGACGAGGAACTGCAGTGGAAAATGGGGGATTTTATTTTTCATGCAGTTTTTTGTGAATAATCCATTCACAAATGCTGACATGTGTGGTATCCACCTCTCGCATGGAATCACAGTGACTCTGTAATCAGTGGCGTAGTGAGGGTATCTGGGGGCCCCGAGCAAGAATGTCAGTAGGCGGGCGTTTTGGGGGTGGGGTGTGTGGTTTGTTGATGATATTTGAAAGCAAACAATGAAAGCTGCTAAAAGAAAGCACTTAAGCTACAGTAACTTATTACACTCGCTGCTGTCTTGCTCTCCTACTTCCTCTTTATCCTCCTTTTCTTTCCTTTTCCACATCTTGTCGGAGCTGTGTCTGTTTATTCCCAACACGCTGCACATGCTCTCTCTCTCTCTCTCTCTCTCTCTCCTTCTTCTGAGAAGCACGTGAGGGGGGGAGGGAGGCTGGGCTCATGGGGCCCTTTCAGAGAGTATGTGACGGCCAATTGTCGTTGCACCTTGTCACTCCTGCTGCAGTGGCTGTATTCCCTTGGTCGTTTCTGTCAAATCTGTTGGCCCTCTGGGGGCCCCGGTTGGCTTGGGGGCCCCGGGCAGCTGTCTGCCTTGCCTAATGGAAAGCTACGCCTCTGTCTGTAATCCACATATGGTCATTTCCTTTGTGAAAAACATTAGCTGTCAAAATACGTGGAGATATTCTCGTGCAAACAATACAAAACTTCAGGGCTCCTTTTTTCAAGATTAGGTTTTCATTAGATTCTTTCAATCAAATCTCCACTTTAGTAGCTCCTAGAGACTCAACATTTTCCAATCTTGTGGAATATTTTGAAGGTTTCTCAGGCGAGGTTTTTCATTACCTAATTCCCCAAGTAATAAGGCAAAGTTTGAATGTGAAGATTATTTTTTTCACTAACAACTGGCTTATTTAAAAACAAGATATCCAAAATCCCCTTAGGACAAAGATTTCCTGTCTGAAAATATATAATATGCAACTTTGGCAATACATTATTTGTCTCATATTCATGTCAATAACCCATTCACCTGCTGTGTCTCGCCTTAAGGGGCAGGAGACAATGTACTGTATTTTTAGGCTGCAGCCAACACCCAGTTAGACAACATCCACAAACCAAGCAGGGAGCAACAACTCCTTGCATGGCTCACTGGAGTGGTGTCGATGGTGCACCACAGTTTGAGGTTTGCTCCGCACTAGTGCAGAGAGAGATGAAGAGGAGGGAGAGGAGAGGTCCGACTCTTCTATGAGCTGAGAGAGAGGCTAGAGGAGGTCCTGTGTGCTCCCATGTACGCAGAGAAGAGCAGGATGGATGGGCGCGGCTTGCGATTGCGTTGCAGATGATGAATGGAGCCACTACAGATAAAGCATCCGACGCTCTTCTCGCTTGGACAGTTCCCAGATCAGGAAAGTCACACACTTCCACACCACGGATATACCACGGATCCAAGTGTTCAGAGATATCCCAGACAGGAACATCAGGGCAATAGGGAGCTTGTTTAAGGCGCAACGCTGCTGGTGACTAAGATATCCATTTGAAACTTTAGATTACTGACATAAACATGAGGAAAAATGTGTTAACAAACTGGCAAAATGCTAATTATGGACAAATGCGGGTTTAAATATATGGGTTTTAAGTTATATTTGCTTGGAGTGGATTTTGTATTATTTGTTCAAAGCTCAATAAACTAGACTAGGAATCCTGCAAAGCAAAACTTCAATGTTAAGGGGAGACACTTCAGGCAAACTCATCCATCCATTTTCTTCTGCTTTATCCGGGGCCGGGTCGCGGAGGCAGCAGTCTGAGCAGAGATTTGCAGACTTCCCTCCGAGGCGACACCAGTCCACAGAGACTCAGGCTGTTTCCCAATTGCCAGGATCCTCGGCGTCTCGACCACTTCGGACGTCATTCGCGTCATCACAGCGCCGCCAAGTGGTGTTCCATTTCACCTGGACCACTCGCCCCCTCGCAGCTCGACTCCTCCGTGTGGCTCATTTACGAAGGGTACACCTGTGGATCCTCCGCTGCCTCGGAGAGCTGAAATTACCCATGATGCACTGCAGCATAGTTTCTTTTTTCTTTTCTCGCAAAACTTTATTAGTTTGAACTCACTTTAAAAAAGTTTTGTTCCACACAAACAGTTTCCTGGCCTCTGTTATTCATAAAACAGTTGTTTTAATGAGCATAGATTGACACGTGACCTGACGCAGCCGCTCGCTCCGGAGGCCGTTCCATTTGAGCTCAAAGGCGGCGGGGAGAGGACACTCCGCTCCGTTTTGGAGGAGCCGCCACCGAGGACGTCAACGAAGTGGCCAAACGGAAGACGGATCCTCGCAATTGAGAAACAGCCATAGTGTAGTGAACTTAACAATATTTTGAAGTACTTCCTGTCCTATGGCATCACTTCCTGTGGGCAGAGCCAGGAAGTGTTTAAATTTGTTTGTGCATGTCATGGTGGAATGGAATTCTCTTTGGAGGATTGGGAAACATCAGTCAGGGTTGTGTGATGGTTGTGGCCAGCCTGAAATGGTTAAACATGTGTTAGTGGAGTGTCATCAATATGCAGAGTGGAGGAGTGGATACGAGCGATCGCTGTTATTGTTTACTTCCGCAATTTTCACCGGATGTTTGGTAGGCAGCTGATGCATACATGCCTCTAACTCGGTTTTATAAAATGACAGATCTGTTACAGCGCAAGAGAAGCAATGCCCTGTTTATGGACATTGTTTTTGCTGATTATAGGATTTAAAAAAAATGTTTATCAAATATGAAAATGTAAAATGCCTACCACGGCCAACGGATGTGACGACATCGCGATCGCTCGTATTGTGTTCAGTTCTTGATAAAGAAAAAAAGGTGCTGTCAATTTGCAATCTTCTTGGAGAAGATGGCAGTAAAACAGTTAAGAAAGAGCTTTTGCGTTATTTAGTCGATACTAAGTTGATTTATAGAATTTAAAAGCATAATCAGTGTCTTCTGATTCAGCATGAGTTTCCCTCTGACCATACTTAATGACTCGCACTCCAGCCCAGTAAGTGGCGGTAATGCCCCGACGCTGGTGGCCAACTGCCAATAAATCTAACAGAAGAAGAAGAAGAAGAAGATGGTGGAATGGAACATGGCACTTGATGGCCCTGATTTTAGCTCCCAGATTCAAGGGGAAAAAAGGTAATGCTTATAAGTCACTTTATATAACATGCTCACTTGTTTATTGTTTGTTATATTGTACATTGTCTATGTTTTTAGCTCTTACGGTGGAACTTGTGTACATGGAAAATAAAAGACGGAACCAAACACAAGACCCACTTGTACGCTTCATACATTCATCTGGGACGCTACACATAGTCCCTTCAGCGTGTCCTGGGCCTTCCACGAGGCCTCCTCCCAATAGGACATGCCTGGAACACCTCCTGAGGGAGACGACCAGGAGGCATCCCAAGCAGATGCCCGAGCCACCTCAGCTGGCTCCTTTCAACATGAAGGAGCAGCAACTCTACTCCGAGCTCCTCCCGGGTAACTGAGCTCCTCACCTGATCTCGAAGCGTGCGCCCAGCCTCCCTGCGAAGGAAGCTCATTTCGGCCGCTTGAATCCGGGATCACGTCCTTTCGGTCATTACCCAAATCTCATGACCATAGGTGACCATCGGTAATCGTTTTTTTTTTCCAAAGGGATTTTTAATATCTAATCCGTAACCTGATTTATTGAGTTTTGCAAAAAAAACAACAACCCAGATGTCTCCATGAACAGCTTATTGTAAAACTAAACAAGAAATCCCCTCTGAAAAAGTGTCTGTAACGAAATGTCAACCAACATAACCACAAATACAAACCTGGCTTGATCCATAATTCAGATTTCAAGGCAGAAAATATGGGGCATTTTGAGCACTTTTAGGCAGAAGATTACATAAAACTTGCAATACATTTTCTTTTCATATTTATGCCAGTAATCAGCAAAGGTTTAAAATGAATATCTCTACATTTAAAACGCCTTAAGTTCAAGACTTTGGTGTCTGTGGGTGCTTGTAAAGAGAAAACGGCATTGAATTTACAATTTCCTATATAATCCTATAGAGAGGCAATGAATAAGTGCATTAATTAGACTTATCTTATTATGAATGTTAGGTCATTTACTAAGAGCGCAAAGTGTCCACACAACCTGAAAACTGTGTCTTGCCCCGGGGCTCAACAACACAAAGCTTGAACTAAACCTCCCTATTCCCAGGCGATGGTTTGAGACCACTGCTCTCCTGCCGTGTGGTCTCGTTTCTCTGCGGGCGAGGGAGAGGTGCTAACAGGCTGCACGCTGCTCCTCACAGCTCCACAGTCCCACAGAGAAGAGGGGGGGTGGGGGGGACGCGGCGGGGCATCAACAGGCGGGCACAGGGCCAGGGCCGGGACAGTTCAGGTCTCTGTCATAACCACAAACAGGCATGGGCATGGAAAAGCTGACCTTTTTTTTTAGAGATTTGTAAGTGGTCTGGCGGCGCATGTAATTAGGCACTCGCTCCAGGGCCGTGACTTGGAATCTTTCCCGTTCTTCAGCCTCTTCATGCCGTCGCAGCGGTGTTTGTTGTTATGTCCTGGGCAACAAAAGACACAGGAGGAATCAAGCTTCAACCTCTTAACCCCCGCCTTAACCGAGTGCATTTCCTCCAGTTCAGCCTTACCCAAATCTAAAAGGTGAGTGTCACACCTCAGTCGAACAGTGGGTCTCTGCTAGCCAGGGGCGGACTGGGACTGAAAAACAGCCCTGGACTCTGACCCGCCATAACATTAACGAGTGCATTTTCCCTAGTTCGGCTTTTTATTATTATTTTTTTGATCGGTATCATCAGAAAAAGAACTGGAAAGGTGGCCGTAGAAACAGAAGCAAAATCATTAATATAAAATAATAAATAATAATGGTCCCAAAATTGAACCTTGTGGTACACCATACTCCACGGAATTCCTTTTAGATTCATGTTTTTTTTATACTGGGCTTTACCCAAATCTAAAAGCTTCTCGACTGGAGATCAACAATGTAACGCCTCATTTGAAAGCTAAGACCTACAAAAGTGATGGAAACTTTTCGTCACATCGCCACATTTAATTATTTATTTTTTTTACTATTTTTTCTATCATTTTTTTGTTGTGTTTTTCTCACGTTTTTGTAGTTTTTTATGTTCCTTTTAGCTTTTAGATTTGAGTAAAGCTCGGTTGAGGCGGGACTGGTGGCCCTAGAGCCAGTGGCCCTTCTGTGCTCTTCCAGAATAGATACAGACGACATCTCTGGAATCGTCCATATATGGTCATGTTTGAAAACAGTTAAGGGGGAAAACTATTTTGAAATATCTACATTTTCTCTAATTATTGAAAAACTACTTTAACAAATGCTGAATTATGAATATAGTTTTCTACTAAATAAAGATACAAAGTCATGAAGAGGAGCAAAGTGGTTCAACAGTCCATAAATACATTAAAAAACGGAGAATGCTAACATGATGCTACGTGTTAGCATCGGGCTAATGCTAACGGTTAGCTAGCGCTTGCTACAACTGCCATTTTTTCACTTCTACTGAACAATCTGCTGTGAGAAAATATCCATATTGACCCGATTTACACTTGACTTGATTTGTATGTGATAAATAAGTTCACATTCCACCAGAAAATGGCTAAAAAGAGGGAAAATTGTGTTTCCCAAAAGATTCTATTTCCCCCCTTAGCGAAGCCACGCCCCCTTCTATGACGAGATGCCGTCTGTATATATGGACATATGGCCAGTCCGCCCCTGCTGCTCGCCCTGGCCAAATTAAGAAAAAAAAAAGTGTAATATATAATGTACTGTTGAGTTGCTTATATTGGTATTGTTGAGGTGTAACTGTAATTTCCATCCCAAAAAGTGCCTTAAACACCTCACAGTTTGAGATACCCCTGTGTTGTCAGGCCGCACTCATGATTGACAGAAGTATCAGCCAATCAAAATTCGACAAACATTGACAGTGCGCCGCCCATGCAGTTCAAGCGGTTTTCCCTCGCCTGGGAAAACCGCTTGAACTGTGCATGGGCAAGACTTTCCAAAACATCACAACAAGTGCAGCGCAACTCACCCGGATAAACAAAACATTTCTCTTGTGAAATGTCCGAACGAGGCCAAATTAACGCGCCGCTTCCTCATGACGACAGCGGGACGTAGACGCTTGGTTTCCCCGCGTCAGCTGCGCTGGGACTCGGGCAGGGAACAGGTACGAGACTATGAGCGCTAAAATGCAACACTGGGCTTCTCACATATAGCACCAAATTGTAAGTCTAGCATCTTTTTGTTACTTTGGATTTTGCGTTTGTGTTGATCTCTGGATGTCTCGCTCGGTTTCCACGTTATAACGCGCTCGTCTCCGCCCGTCATGTGTCGCGTGTTTCCGTATACTAGTACGAGTGTTCCCGAAGGTTTTTTTATTTTGTTTGGGGGCGGTGGCACTGCTGCTTTTTTGTTTGTGTTGTTGATAGATACATCCTATGGCGAACATGATGTCACGTAAAAAAGCTGTTTTATCAAGACGCCTTTCTGTTGTCGATCAGTTTATGCGTTTGAGTGAGTGAACCCAGGCTACTACGGAAGGCCCTGACTGAGACCCCAGGCCTACAAAACTCATCCAAACGAATCTTTTTCCTTGCGTCGTGGCCACTTTTTAATTTTTTGTGTGTGATTTTGTTGCATTTTCATCCTCATTTTCATCAAATTTTTGTTGCCTTTTTGACACTCAACTTAGAAAGTGTGAAATATCAATCTCAGGCACCAGGAAGAACGTTTTTATTCCCGTTTTAAGCCCCGTGTGCATGATGCGTCCACCTTAAAGGGATATTTCAGGATTTTTGACATAGGGCCTCATTTCCTAGTCATCCAGAGTGTTGCTGGTACCTGGAGATATTTTTTTTGTAATTCATGCAGTTCTTATGTTTGAAGAGTTTCGTGGCGCTAGGCTAGTGCAAGGCTAGAGCATTTCTATGGTATCAGCTACACTGCATTAAAAACAGTCTGACCCACTCCACAGAGCACCTGAGGCAAATCACTTATAACACCAGACTAACAATATAAATGTCTGTGTCAATAGAATATTTTTTGGAATATAACTGACCTTGCATCACATGAATGATCGCATTTTGAGGAACAATTTTCTAGCAGATCACTCCGCCGCTGCGTAGCTTATACAACCACGAAGCTGATGCTGCTCAAATATAAGTTCTTTTAAATGCAAAATGGTTAAAATTATTCTATCGACACAGACATTTATATGGTTAGTCTGGTGTTATAAGTGTTTTGCCTCAGGTGCACTGTGGAGCGGGTCAGACTGTTTTTAATGCAGGCTAGCTGACATCGTAGAAATGCGCTAGCCTTGCATTAGCCTAGCGCCACGAAACTCTTCAAACATAAGAACTGCATGAATTACAAAAAAAAATATCTCCAGGTACCAGCAACACTCTGGATAACTAGGAAATGAGCCCCTATGTCAAAAATCCTGAAATATCCCTTTAACCAAATTCTGACCTTTCCATAAAACTTTAGACCGCCCTCGCCAGGTTCCCCGGGGGCATTTATAGATTATAGTGGGTAAACATTATGCAGCTGATGGATGATAGATAGATCAGTGTGATGTGGGAAGATCCTCTGTGCTCATGTTGAAGGTCATTATGCTTCTTTTAACCTTTTTTGAATCCTCTTACGCTGCTCGACACTGATATTACATTTTTTATATCGAATAAGCATAATGGAGAAGTGGTAAAAGTAACCTAGCGCTGGAATCTGTGCATATATCCTCTGGGTGCACAGTGGTTTCCTGTCTCTGAGGTTATATGGACTTCAGGAGCTCCACCTCGTGACATCAGCAGGTGGGGGTCACCTGTTTTAAGCTCTTGAGGGGGAGACTGATTATATGCAGCACAACTCCTGGTATGTTTTTGATGACAAAACATAACACGGTGTAAGGCTCGATAAAAATCAATAGAGCGCGGCCTCTTTAAGTCCTGCGTGGGTCGGTAAACACATTACGGGGCTGAAAGTTAAACGTATGGATTTCACCGGTGACAGGCGACATTACGGTGATGCGGGGAGTGAACCCAGTGTTGCGGTGATTTAGCGTCGCTGCATGTCCCACTTCACGGAGCCATTCGTCAGCCGCGCAGTGTCCGCCCCGACGCAGCGCCGACGATGAGCCTCTGACCGGGCAACTTTTACCGGACTTTCTCATTTTACATATTACGCTCTGGCTGAATAACTGGGGTAACGCTCCAGCTGCTGTAAGCCCGTGTTTATGACAGGATGTGACAGTCGTGTGGGTGATTACCGCCAATTTGGTGTTTGTTTGACAACCCCCCAAACCAGGACTGGCTCGGTTCCCACAACAAAAAAACAAAAAACAAAACCAATGTTGCCCTTAAGGAAAAAAACTCCCTCCTCCATGAATACTTATGTCATACTGTGAAATTTACTTTGTTTTCTTTCCATCTCTTTTTGCAAGAAACATCTGCACAAGACATAGTGATGCTCATGTAACTTTTCTGAGGGTTGTTCCCTCGTCATGAACATGTATCTGGAGGATTATCTTCCTTCAGTCACGCAGTTTTGAGAGATTGTGTTCCCTTTGGTCATTTCTTCTTCTACTGCTGAAGAGCTCCAAACAATATGCCTCATTCACGGACATTTTCTTATAAAACTGAGCTGTATTCATGACTAGGAGTGTGGCAATTTATCGATTTTCCGATATATCGCGATATTTTGCGGGACAATACGATATGTTTTATTCCGATATCGATACTTTTGATGACGTCATGCATATTGAGCAACGTCATGCGTATAATGAGGCAGCAGTGCTCCACTGTTTTCACAGTTAATAGAGGCCAATAATGATCAAGAATTCAGTGAGACCAGCAAGGGGCAGCACTGCAGTTTTAAGGACTTGGACCAAACACTGTGACACAAATAAATTACTTTTAATGATAAAGATTAATTTGAGGTTTATTTATTACTTTTTATATAGGACTGTGGTTTCTTGTTTATTTAATTGTAAATGAAGTCACTGACAGATCTATAGACCCATTTTCAGTGTGAAAGTCAGGGCTCATCTATAAAAGTGGTACAAAGCACATGAAAAGAAATGTAAATGATGAATAATTAAAAGTAGCTTTTTTTCCCCCCGTGATGCATCGCAGATTATTTTTGTGCAAAATATCGATTATCGCAGTATCGCCGTATCGTGAGATAATCGTTATCGTAAGCAGTGTATCGTATCAAATCGTGAGCTACCCAGAGGTTCCCACCCCTATTCATGACACATTCTTATCCTCTTAACCCCCACCTTAACCAAGTGCATTTTCTTCAGTTTGGCTTTACCCAAATCGAAAAGCTTCTGGACTACCCTATAGGCCAGGGTAATGAAAGCTCACTGTTCCAAACAGATCTATTTCCTCGTGTTGTTGCCGCGTTGTCGTCGCTTCTTTCACGTTCTTTCTAATTTTGTCTCATTTTATCTGCTTTTTTTTTTTTTTACTTTTGAACCTTTAGATTTGGGTAAAGCCCAGCTGGTTCTGGTGGGGGTTAAAGGTTAAGTAGGAAAATGATCCGCACCTGTGTGTTGAGTTTGGTGAATGCCTGGAAGCGTGTGAGTGTTTGCACTAATTAGCATATGTCATCGCCTCTTTCACCATGTAAGGGCATGAACAGGCAGGATGACTCAAATTCCAAAAGCAAATTCAAACATAACCAAGGTTCCCCTCTGGGGCCAGGACTCCCCTAAAAAGATAATCTTAATCTGAGTGGGACTTTCCTGGTTAAATAAAGAATTGCAACTCACCCACCCACCCAAAAATGATTCAATAGATATAACCTGTACATCACAAAATCTTTTCCTTGTCTTCTAAAGTCAGTACAGATTAGAATCTGACATTTATAGCTCATGAGGGGAGCGCCACAAGTTTGCGAGATTGAGTTTGACACTCAAATAAAGTCAATACAGTCATGTCATAGCGACATGAAAACAGGAGGCGACCTCCCTCTCTCCTGGTACTGCTGAATTTCTTGCCTTTTTCTGCGAACTGCATTTGTGGTTTCTGTGTTCCACATTGTTTTTCTGGACACTTTTGTACTTCTTTGCTGGGTTTTTGTGGAGGTTTGGTGAATTTGTTTACTTTGAGAGTCCAAACTGGTCCCGAAGAAAGCAGCTGTTTAAAGGTAAACAAAAGCTACCTTATCAGCTAAACCCATTTGAGACCTACATATTTCTTCTTCTGAGACACTGAAGAGGCACCAAGAGCCCCCACACCTGCAGCACAGAGGAGGCGTCACAAGAGGAGATACAGGAAACAAGGAAGGGACAAAGGAGGAGATGGTGAAAGACTGTTGTGGAGCGGAGGAAGAGGAAGGCGGAGGTGGAGGAGCTGACCACCGGTGCAGGACACCATGCTCTGAAACAGGGACAAACCCAGGAGGCGCTGTACCGTTTCAGAGGATCAGAGGAGACAAGAGGGCAGCCAGCCAGGTTTCCTCTGAGTGCTACAGTTTCCCAATCCTCCAAGGTCATGTGGGTCAGGTTGACACACAGTGGCATCACGGCTCAGTCAGGAGCAGCTCAGAACACTTGAATAAAAACCTCAGCCTCTTAAAGTTATGTTACTGCAGTAGCTAAAACCTAAAGTACTGTTTCGATAAAGGTTAATCGTGCAGCCCTAACCTGTACTTTTACTCAAGTCTATAAGCCACAATTAGGCACAATATGTTGATAGGAACCAACGTATAATTTTGACCAATTGAAAAGTAATTTAAGTATCCGACTGCTACATAATTTACCGCCATTAAATGAGTTTCCACAGTAATTAGTATCCCCAACATTGGCGCCCGCTAAACTGTTGACCTGCCGTTTAGAGCCGTGTGCATCATTATCCGCTCTGTCCCGCTCCTGCTCCTCTGTTAAACCCGGCACTGAGGCCCGAACCGCCGCCTCCTCCACGTAATGGCCTCATTTTTCCTGAGCCGGAGCCAAAACGTGTCGCGGATCTGTGTACAGTCGCCGGGCCATCCATCAGAGAGCAGATGCCTAATGTGCCACAGGTGGAAGGGGGGGGGGGGCACAAAATGGCCGCCGGCTGCTGGACCTCACCGCAGGACTCGGTGCTGACGCAGGCTAACTCTGAAAACACACAGGTGTAATGATGAGAGGTCAGAGGGGTTTGGGGTTTGGGGTTTGGGCGGGTTTACTGGAGAGTGGAGACAAATGGCATATTTAAATACTTATTCTTATTTTCAGTTGTAGTTTCTTCCTTTGGGACGGAGAGGAGCCGCGTCGTGCCTTTCTCCGGCCCAGTTTCCCCCCTGGTCACTGGAACACTTCTGAAAACCTCCCCGAGCTGCAGCCTCAGTGATGCGACGAGGAGCGGTACTTCGGGTCAGAAGTGATGAGGCCAGTGTCCAGTGAAGCGAGAAGAGCCGAGACACAAACTGACAGCCACTTCCTGACCCCGGCACCTGCACTCACTCAATACCAGAGCTATAAAAGGCCGGAGGAAATCCATAATTCCCTTTTTCAACTTGTTGTTCCGACATGGAGAACATGCAATGAGAAATTCAGTACATTCAAAGTATTTCTGCGTCTGAAGAGCTGAAAGTGCTCGCCCCGTCACCTGCTGAAGTCACGAGCTGGTGCTTCTCAGAGTTTTCAAAGTCAAGACAGCTTCACGGGGGTCGTTCTGATTATGTCACCACTCAGGTTTTCCTGTTACATGTCGTGCTCGAGCGAGAGACACTATTATTAATACAAATCCACTTAAATGACAGTATCCGTCAAAAGTTTGGAAACATTTCATACTCATTTCATACTCATTTCATACTCATCTTCTACTCGTCTCATTTTCCGTTCTTCTTTTATTCATCTTCAACTATTCTAGTACTCAACTTCTAGTCATCTTCTTCTCTTCTCTACACTTCTTCTACTCTTTATCTACTCATCTTCTACTCTTCTAGTCTTCAACTATTCTAGTCCTCAACTTCTACTTATCTTCTATTCTTCTACTCTTCTTCTACTCATTTTCTACTCTTCTACTCATCTTCTATTCTTCTTCTGCTCTTCTTCTACTCATCTTCTACTCTTCTAGTCTTCAACTATTCTAGTACTCAACTTCTACTTATCTTCTATTCTTCTCTACTCTTCTACTCAATTTCTATTCTTCTTCTACTCATTTTCTATTTTTCTTCTATTCTTCTACTCTTCTAAACACTTTTACTTATTGTTCCTGCAGGGAAAACTGGACCGGAGCACTGGACCGGATGGATGTGGAGCCGGGCTGATGGTCAGTATCACCTGGCTGGTGGATTCACCTATTGTACATCCTTCCTGTTTACCCTACCACTAAAAACATGTACAATAGGCAAGAATGAATGAGAGTGTGTTTGAGAGAAAGCGACTGAGGGACAACGGAGGGAAATTAGCTCAATGCTACAAGCCGGTGTGGTGTGTTTTCCTTCACATGCGACACATGTGTCCTCATTAGTATGCAAATGGATAAAAACATTGTAGATTCTCACTGAAGGCGCTCATTTATGAATGAACACGTATGAAATTATGGTTTAAACAAAAAAGTTTAAATAGATTAAATAGAATGTGCTTTTGACTTGATCGCAGATACAAGCGGCCAAAATGAGTTTCCTTCGCAGGGTGGCTGGGCGCACCCTTCGAGATCGGGTGAGGAGCTCAGTTACCTGAGAGGATCTCGGAGTAGAGTCGCTGCTCCTTCGCGTCAAAAGGAGCCAGCTGAGGTGGCTAGGGCATCTGTTCCGGATACCTCCTGGCCGCCTCCCGCGGGAGGTGTTCCAGGCATGTCCTAGTGGGACAAGGCCTCGTGGAAGACCCAGGACACGGTGGTGGGACTATGTTTCCGAGCTGGCCTGGTGTCGCCTTGGGGCCCCCCCCCAAGAACAGCTGGAGGAGGTGTGCGTGGATCGGGAAGTTTGGGCATCTCTGCTGAGACTGCTGCCCCCGCGACCCGGCCCCGGATAAAGCGGAAGAAAATGGATGGATGGATGTTTCCCACATAATCCTACATGTTCATTCATAGTTTAACGTCTTCAGTGAGAATCACACAATGTAAGTAGTTAAAAAAAAAGCTAATACATAAAAAGTGTTTCTAAACTTTTGGGTTCTGTATAAGTCAGCATAATGTGGGACTTCTACCCTTTGCATCTCCACATCTTCCACACTTCTTCACTGCCAAACTCCAAAGACGAAGCCTGTTTTGAAACATAATTATTGTCCTGTACAGTGTCATCTGTTTGCCGTATCGATCCGCGCTCAGACCGAGGCCAGAGCAGGTCCCGGCTCCTGATCCGCGGACATTTATTACGGCGCGTTTATCGACGGGTCATGTGACGTGCCGGGCCCGCGCTGAGACGGATGGCGGCTCGAGGACATCTCTCAGAGTGAAGTGGCACATCGTAAAGCCGCTCTGATGTCCACCTGAATGAGAGCCCGCAAACACCGAGCAACAAACGCAACACACAAGCAGCAAACGCACACAGTAACTACAGGAGCAAATGAAGACTGATGTCACGTCCACAACCGCAGACAGAGACAAGGAGCTCTGTCAGTCTCCTCACCCCAGGCACTGAGCTACAGTTACTGATGAACCTGTCCCGTGAAGGTGCTTTCCACAGAGGTGTCTGTTATATGGTATAGTAGCCCTGCTGCCTTTCATTTCACCCGGAAAAAGCAATCATTTATTCGTTGTTGTGGAAAGTGGTGCTTGTTTTCATTACTTGAGTGAAAATACCAATGATCAAATATTACTCAGGTAAAAGTAAAGTATTCTTCTGCTCATTTTCTACTCTTCCCCTACTCATCTTCTCATCTTCTACTCTTCAACTATTCTAGTACTCAACTTCTACTAATCCTCTACTTGTCTTCTACTCTTCCTCTTCTGCTCATCTTCTACTCATCTTCTCATCTACTCTTCTTCTTCTCATCTACTCATCTTCTTCCCATCTTCTATTCTTCTTCTACTCATCTTCTACTCTTCCTCTTCTGCTCGTTTTCTACTCTTCTACTCTTCTTCTCATCTTCTACAGATTTTCTACTTGTCTTCTACTCTTACTTTTCTTCTACTCTTCTCATCTTCTACTCTTCTTCTACTCATCTTCTAATTTTATTCTACTCTTCGACTACTCATCTTCTACTCTTCTTCTACTCTTCTGCTCATTTTCTTCTCTTCTTCTACTTATCTTTTACAGATTTTCTACTTTTCCACTCTTCTCATCTTTTCTTCTACTCATTTTCTACTCTTCTTCTACTCTTCTACTTATCTTCTACTCTTCTTCTAATTTTCTTCTACTCTTCTTCTACTCTTCTTCTACTTTTCTTCTACTCATCTTCTCCTCTTCCTCTCACCCTCTACTCTTCTTCTACTCTTCTACTCTTAGCAGTGCAGTGGCAGTTCTGTCCATGAAATACTCTCGATCTCTTGGTAAAATTAATCCGTGGCAAAGTATAACACTTGACATCGCTTCAATGCATTCGCACAAGCCGCCAGATCTATTTTTTATGGGAGCAAGAGGAGAGGGTTGGAGGTGAGACGGTGAGAAGGGAAACTAATGAGATAATTGAGGTCAGCTCAGTTTTAAAACTTTGCCGCTTTACTGCAGAGAGAAAGAAAGACCACACAGCTGCTCGACTGAGGGGAGTTACATTCGGGTCTGGACATACGTGGGTCTGGATCCTGAATGAGGTCTGCCACCTTAACCCAGCCTGCTGCTTAGTTGGTTAGCTGCTGATGAAGCTTCTGGTGATGAAATGTCCTTAATTCTAAAAGAAGCAAGTACAGATGATGGCTTGATAAGAAAAATGTTAGAAGAAGTGTAATTTACAGGATTTTTGTTGTGCCGCTTTAACAGCTCTTTTTGAATTAAGGTCATTGAAGGTGACTGTTCACAATCTCCCTCCCTCCCCGTCTCACTGTCTCTCACATCGCACACGTAACTTGTAAATTTGAGTCTTATCTGGGTTATCGACGTCACTCCGCTGTCACGCGCCGGTTCACAGATGTGCCAATTCATTCACGCCTGCTCCCAGAGCGACCCCCGGTGTGCGAATTCAGTTCATCTCAAAAACAGATGCTTAAAATGGGAAGAAAAAAAAAAAACATGAATTAAATGAATAAAAATGGAGCACCAGTTTTCTCCCCCAAAAAGGAGCAGATACATGACGGCAGTACAGTGGATGATGCTAAATCGGGCCTCAAAGAAAACGAATCTTTGCAGAAATCTGCATGGATTTATAATTTAACCTATAGTAAACATAAAGCAGGACTAAACCAGAATGAAGTCGAGTTTAAATTACCATTTCAGTTTGTTTGTTTCATTCAAAAGTGACAAAAAATAAATAAATAATCTGGGAGCGATCGTGATCAACGAATTCCCGGTCGGCGTGATTTAACCAATTAGAGAAACACTGTTAAGACGCAGGAACAAGCAGCATGAAGCCTTTTCAAAAACATCCTCTTTCTCGAGAAACGCTTCCAAAGCTGTTTCTTGCTCTGGTTTTAGGGATTTTGTATTTTCCAAATTATTTAAAACCAGACGAGAGAGCAGAAGAAAACAGTGCATCAGTCGCTGCGCCGCCATCTTTAATGTTTTGGAAGAGGGCAGTTACTTCTTCTTGATGTGGATGAACTTCAACCTCTTGGGTCGTGAGTGGACCGATATTGGCAAAATCGGGAAATAATCGTCTTCAAGCAACTGATTGTTCTTTTGAAGAAAAGGAGGGGCATCTGGCTGGCCAAGCTAGGGCAGAATTACAGACCCACACTTAGTCCAAGTGCGGTGCCTGTTTGCCTCTCAGAGCGCCCTCTGTGCAGAGAGCAGGAGGAGGTCCTGAAAAGGCAGACCGCTCCTCAGCTCAACGAGCTGCTGCAGATACGGAGGGACAACTCCAAGAATAGATTCATAAATTAAAAGGTACCAATGTGTCAATCCGTGAAGCACCAAAGACGACCAGCCCATCCAGGCACAGGACACAGGGAGTCAGCGACCTCAAGTTTGTGATAAAACTCAATGCTCCATGAAAACATCATCATCAACGTCATAATTTGAAAGGACAATAAATGTTCTCCAATCAGAACTCACTGATTTAGTGTAAGTTTAGGGCCTTTGATTCTTCAAAGATTGTGAAGGGACAAAGACAAAAAAAGCGTGAGAATTTAGCATTTCCTCTTTAGTGTTAATAATAGTGCTAGACTCAAGAGAATTTACTCTATTACAAGAAAATACACTGACTACAATAACCAGCTCCAAAGTACAAACTAGATCAAAGCAAAAGTTTAAGCATGAGTTTAAACTTTGAGGGCCAGATCTTGTGGCGGCGCACGGGGCGGCGCAGGCTCTTGGCGAATTATTTACTGAGTGGCGGAGCTATATGTGCCATTCGCCTCCGCCACCTGTGAGGGGGCGTCACAAGAGGAGGTGACTGCACTGATGGAAACACGGCTGACATTCACTTCCTCGTTTACATTGCGCTGTCTTGCGTTCTTTCTGAAGGCTTAGGCTCTCACAGGTCAAACTAAAAACTTTATTTACCCCATCGTGAGCTAAACGATGTTCACGTCTCGAGAGAAAAAGAGCTACAGCGTCCGCTGTGGCGCGGATCTGCCCGCGCTTGGCGTGAACGCGAAGCAAAACAAAAGCACATGTTCACCCCACACAACCACTCTCCTGGACGCGGAGTCGATCTGGTTGGAGGAAAATGTGTGTCTCCACCCACTTAAATGCGCTAAGTCTGGAGTGGCAAGATCACAAAGTGCTCCTACTGAGCGCAAATTGTCACGCTATCGTCTCCGTTTTGATGCACAAGATCGGGCCCTGAGTTTTCGACTTCGAAGATGATTCAGACCAACAACATGGTCCCAGTTCAAACGCCTCATGGTGGAAGTCTCTGGTAGTGTGTGAATTGTGTTCAGACAGTTTATAGGTGAAGAAATCCACCAGTCCTGAGCCAGTGTGCTGGATCAATGAGTAAATAATAAGTAATAATAATGAAGAAATTACGAAAAATCCACACAACTCTTTGCTCACCAGCTTTTTAAAAGCTCACCACAGTTCATTGTGTTCTCATAATCCCATCGTCTTTTTATTTCTTTTTCTGTCACAAAGAAGTTTGTAGATTTATCAGGCTAGTCGACGAAACTGTGCATATCAAGCATGAATCAACACAGCTGATTGAGTCGCCGACTTCACAAACAACGAGCCTCAATGAGCTCCAAAGACCGTCTTCTACGCCAGATGGTGATATTCACACCAAACACACGGAAACCTGCCCGACCACTCCCGACTGGGGATTATCGCGTCGGTGTGAATAGGCCTTTAAACGGCCACCGTTTAGAAAGTCATCCGATTTTCTTCATCACTGAGCCAAAGATGTCAACTCCCTTCAGGTGGCAGAGTGGGCGGCGATCACTGCAGTGCAAAGAGAGGAAAAAGTCGCACAATCACACGGCAAACAACGCCAAAACTCCATGATCCAGGACAGTGAAAACAACTTGACACCTTTGACTCTGTGATGACGAGGATTTTCGAAACGTCGGATGTCTGAGTCATGAATCGATGTAGAGGATTTTTAAAGTAAAGGTGGGGATAATCTGACGCTAAACCAGGAGGAAACCAGGATTAAAAGTCATATCAACACGCGGGACCTCATTATCTCTGTGCAGAGGAGGGAGAGACTGGCTGCGCAGAGCATCCCATCTAGGGGAACATTTCAAGGGCAAACCTGTTGATAGGCTAAACGCTCTCTCCGTCCTCCCCATCGCTCCGGCGCAAAGTCCGACGCCGTTTCCAGAGACGTATCGGCGCCTGGAGAGACTACAGTTGTGCAAACCGCTCGGGGACGGGGGGTTGAAAATCCGGCAAGAGGAGAAGCAGAGGGAGAGAGAAAGAGAAAGAGAGAGAGAGTGCGCGGCAAAGGATAAACCCCTTCCACATAATGATTAGAGCGCGTTGGCATCACACGCAGCGGACCAAGCGGGATTAACGGCGGACGGAGACGACTGTTGATGGGACGAGTAGCAGATCACTACAGAGAGAAGGGGAAAAAAACAAGACTTTGCACGCTCGTCTGTGTTGGGGGTTTCTTTTTTTGTCTCGGGATCATTTGCGGGGTGTTTTTTTTCCCGGGCAAAGGAGAAGGGTCACATTGAGTGGACGGAGACCGATGGATGATGTTGCGCTGGTGAGAACGAGCGTCCGAGTGGAGAGGACAGAAAAAGGAAGAAAGAAAGAGAAAAAAGAGAGAGAGAGAGATCCACTTTTCCCCCCACCGCAACTGTGACTGTTGCTTCTGCCGCCGCCGCCGCTTCTGCTCTTAAGATGGATTTATTCCCCTCGGTTTAATGTGCGCTAAGCTTTTTGGGACAGTTCTCCGAGTGACGTTTTTTTTCTTCTTCCCCCTCCGACAGCCAAGGAACGGGAACGATGCGATTCCTAGAGGTCAGCGCACACACACACTTGACTTTGGCGGTGGAAAGTTTTGTGGAATCTGATGCAACAGGGGTAGAAGATAGGAGAGTTTGGCTTTTAAGTTTTAGACATGGCAACAACAAAACATAAATGCTAATCTGGTTCGACACTGTAGAAACAAGACGACTGCTTCCAAATTAAGTACATTTGTGAACAAACTATTGGTCAGTGCCTTGGTTTGTTGGATGATATAGTCTATTTTCCCAAGTATACAAAACAAGGCTATGAATATTATATGAACTGGCTTGAGATTGACATTGTGAGATCCTATAGACCCAAGGTTCTCCAATCTTTTTTATACTCGATGAGCTACTTTTATGCAACAAAAATGGCGGAGAGTTTCCAAGAAGGGCTTGTGTAACTATGCAGCACAACTAAAGATTCCCCTTTTAGCTTTACGATGTTTGCAATGGGTTCAAGAGAGAGCTACGAGAAGACACACCATTTTGTGTCTTCTCGTCTTCTACGTAGGCCTGTCATGATATATATCAAAGTTCGATGCATTGAGGCAGGAAAATATCGCGATAAACGATATTACTGACTGTGACGATATTAGATACCGTCAACTCTAAAGCATTAAAATGACAGTTCTAAAAGTGCAGAACAACAGAATGGAAAGATGACACTGAGCCCAAAAGTATATCGTTTATCTGTTGTTTATTGAACGATAAGTCGATGTAGTAATTATAGTGACAGCTCTACTTCTGAAAAAAAAAACACATAGAAAGTCCTTTGGTCTTAGTCTTAAAAATCTTAAAGCGATTTGTTCTTGGGTTTCCTTCATTTTGCGCAATAGGGCTGCACGATATGAGAAAACATCGCGATATTCGATAACTGTCTTCTGTATTCCGATTCCTGCGATATTCTAGTAAACAATTTCTGAATTGGTCAGGTGTATCGATCTCATGAAGCGGAAGTGTTTCGGATCGCACGATGTGACGCAGTTCTGCCGACCGCCAACAGGAAGTGCTGTTCTCTATTAAGATGAAGTGTGACAAGCATAAGTCCGTAGCAACTGTTTCAAAGTGGTCTTGAGTTCATCATCTCTTCATGACAATAAAGTTCCTTCCATTAAATCCGTTGTCTATTTGTTTTTTCATCAAACAGCTTCAAAACAGGAGTTAAAAATGACAAAATAAGGGGTGGAACACGGCTCAGATGAAGCTCGATCAGTGAAATAACGCCAAAGTTTTGTTTTGGGCTGTGTTCGCAATAGAACTTGTAAATCACTGTCAGATTTAAGACCGTGAGGATATTGCGTCACGTGAACACTGTAATAACGATAAATTGTCGATATATCGTGCAGCCCTGTGCCTTATCTAGCGCTCGACTTTATTACCACCGGACAATTCTCTCAAAGCTATAGGACACTTCTTGATTTGTGTCTTTTCAAGCCTTTCGCTGCCCATCAATCACTCTGTCCAATGTCTTCTCATCTCCTCTCCTCCCCCTTTCATTCCCTCCCCCCCTTTTCCAATCTCCCCTCTTCTTCTTTTTTTTTCCGTCCCCCCCTTTTTTTTCCTCCTTTCTTCTTCTTTCTCTCCCCTCCCTCCTCTAAAACCAGTGAGTGAGAATGTGACCTTCTGCCAAAGTGTTGAAACGATGCCACGGTCACAGCGGGTTTCTCTGCGCCGCTGAGAGCCGAGTCAAACAAGCGCAACACGGCGAAGGGAAGCGAGAGAGCGGGACGGAGGCGAGAGGTTTACGCAGAGAAGAGACAGAACAGAAGGGAGACGGACAAGAAGGAGAAGAGGGAGAGAGGAGTAAAAAAAAAAAAAAATCTGGACTGGGAAAGGTGTTCGAGGAGAGGACGGAGGAAGGGATGACCGCTGACGAGACACGGCTGGATGTGGATCGCTCGCACAGGTAGGAACAACGCTTTTCATCTACAAATTGATGCATGTCTTGAACTTTGAATCCAGGAGGAATTAAAGGTAGCGTAGATATTAGTTCGTATTTCATAATAGTCCATGACCTATCTGTGTCACTAGATAATGGTAAACGTTTTCAAATCAGATATTGATATTGCAGGTAGAATCACTCCAATTTGTATTTTTTCCCCTGAGAAGTGTATTTCTAACCCGTCTGTCGGACATTTCCATTGACATTGACTCATTCACATATTCTGGACCAGTTCTGTACACTGTATCAAAGTTTGGTAGATTTTGGTGCATTATTGAGGTTTCAACAGCAAAAACCCATGACCCATTTCCATTTCGTGTCACAACTTTAAACCTAAATATCTCAGAGCTTCTCAGAACGCAGATAGAATCATATCATTTTAAGAGTTTATTTTGACCTGCCAAATAAGAAAAAAATCTGCCTGTGGAATCAGTAGTGGAGACCGGGGCTATTTGTCACGTGGGGTAATGTGTCACATTGCTTTTTATAGCCACACTAGAGGGCGCTGTACGCTGGTATTCCTCTTCTCTTCCAAAAATAATGTTCTCAGAAGACATGAGGACAGGACACATTTGAATGTTTTTTATGGTTTCTCCGAAACTTTAATTTTTGGGTTATTTCTGTAGTTTATAAGTTTATAAGTTTATTGATGGAATGCCCCTTGAGATGTGCCATCCCGTTTGCGAGGGGGTCCATTAACACAAAACACTAGTTACGGTTAACAAAACACAGTAAAAGACAAGATACAGACAGGACAACCCACACATTAGGACAGTCACACAGACAAAACAAACTTGCTCCATAGTCCTCCCAAAACCCTCCAAAATACTTAGACATTAGACTTAGACACATTGTAGTGAGAGCTTTCCTTTTGTTAGAGCCATAAATAAAGACACTGATCTGAAAGACTGAGAGGTTAGCTTTGGTTTGTGCTCTTTTAGAGCTAGCATGCTAAAGTCGTTTGTTAGCTAGCGTACATTATTCATAAAGTTGACACTCAGGGCTATTTGTCACAAAAACGCTTTGAAATCAGATATTGATAATGCTGTTAGAATCACTCAAATTTGTATTTCTTCCCCTGAGAATTTTGTATTCTAACCCGTCTGTCGGACATTTCCATTGACATTGGCTCATTCACATATTCTGGACCAGTTCTGTACACTGTATCAAAGTTTGGTAGATTTTGGCATTTCCATTTCGTGTCACAACTTTAAACCTAAGTATCTCAGAACTTCTCAGAACGCAGATAAAACCATATAATTTTAAGAAGAGTAATTTTGACTTGCCAAGTAACAAACAAATCTGCCTGTGGAATAGGTAGGGGAGACCGGGGCTATTTGTCACGCGGTGTAATTTGTCACATTGCTTTTTATAGCCACACTAGAGGGCGCTGTACGCTGGTATTCCTCTTCCAATAATAATGTTCTCATTTAGACTGAAGACACGAGGACAGGACACATTTGAATGTTTTATATGGTTTCTCCCAAACTTTAATGTTTGGGTTATTTCTGTAGTGAGAGCTTTCCTTTTGTTAGAGCCATAAATAAAAGACACTGATCTGAAAGACTGAGATGTTAGCCTTGGTTTGAGCCCTTTTGGAGCTATCACGCTAGAGCTGTTTGTTCGCTAGCTTACATTATTCATAAAGTTGACACTCAGGGATATTTGTCACAAAAACTGAGGTTATATGTCACATGGGTTATAAATGGTGGGATTTTTTTTTCTTTTGCGTCTAATATGTTTTTAGGACCGGTTTATATTAACATTATATTTTATAAAGCCTGTATGTTTGGGTTATTTTAGTGAATTTGTACATTTTAGATCTCACAGAGCATTAAATTAGTGCCATTGCATTGCGACTGTTTTAAAACGTATTTTGTCCTTTCATCTCAAAAAGCAAAAAGCTACAAAGGTTTATCATATTTCAAGTTAACATCAAAAACTGACAACCAACCCCAAACATTGTGACAACCTGCCCTGCATATGGGGCACATTGTCACAGTCGAATTTGTGTTTGACGGTTAATAACTATTTATCGCAATATGATAGAGAAAAGAGCGAGGTCTATTTCAAGTCAAAGGTTCCAGCTTTTCTTTAATGCAGGTCTGACTCTTGTGGGATTTTCTGTTCATGAGCAGTGAACTCTAAAACGAAAAGTGTGACAAATAGCTCCAGTCTTTCCTGTTTTTACACTTGTATAATAAAGGGAAAGAAACCTGTAAATTGGTATGAGCTCATTTTAAGAAGAACACGATTTTGTTTCTTGATCTAACCGAGGAAATACTTTGATCCACTGCCAGATTTTCTTTACTTTCCTCATAAAATCCTGGCAAATACATTGTGTTCATAAAATATTAGCTATTTCTTGATTAGCTATTGTTTTATTTACAATCAAAAGTTGTTTTTGTTTACACTTTTTGCTTTGGTTAGCAAGATGATCATCCCATCAGAAATCAGAATGAGTCTCACACTGAAGGATGCCAGAAAACCAATTTAGAAATGAGCAAAAAAAGTAACTCTCAATCCACAACCAAGTCCCGATTAGTGCCAGGAGCTTAGTGACTGAATTCAGATCAAATGAGGAATTGCACCTTCACATTTAGTTAAACTTGCTTGTTTCCTCATCTACAGCTTTAAGTCATCACTTCAGACGTGTTTTTTTTTTTTTTTTTTAAAGCACCAAAGGGGTAACATATGAAAACAGATGCTAAATATTGAGTACAAGCTGGAAAATAGCGCGTGGGCATGTTGTTTGTATAAGTACCATTTATAGTTGTGCCAATAAGTTTACAAGCCTGGTGGATTTTTATTTTATTTTTTTGGGCCATTTCTCAAAGAATACGAATTAAAACACATGGTCAGTGATGTTGTGAAGACATTTATTGTGAAAAAATTGTGTGAACTCATTTCAAATCACCATAACAACATAAGATACAAAAATGACCCTGGTAGATGTGGAGAAGGTTCTGTATATAATCTAAAGGTAAAGTGGCCCATTCTTCTTGGCAAAAAGCCTCCAGTTCCTGTAAGTTCCCGGGCTGTCGTGCGTGAACAGTGTGTTTGAGCTCTCCCCACGGTGGTTCAATGATATTGAGCTCAGGATGTATTTGCTTGTATTGCTGTGTCAGGGCCAGTATCTCTAATGTCAATGAGAGACTGCTTGATAAATGACTCTGCTGCTGATCCAGTTTTGCACATGAGCTAAAGTTAAGAGCGAGTCTTCCAGGCATTACCTTTAAGTTTGTGGTTTGGGAACGGATTAAGGTGAAGTTATCCCTTATTGAGGAGTAAGGAAATTTTATATTCTGTATTTAACCCATCCTCACTCTAAAAGGGGCGGCTCGGTAGCGCAGTTATGGCTCGTGCTTCACAGCTAGAAGGTCCCGGGTTTGATTCCCACGTGGACGGGCCTTCCTCTGTGGAGTTTGCATGTTCTCCCCGTGTCTGCGTAGGTTTCCTCCGGGCACTCCGGTTTCCCCACCACTAAAACAATGTACAATAGGTCAGGATGAATGAGAGTGTGTCTCTTGTACTCGAACTTTGTTAAGTTTTCCTTGCCTAGCGATGCACTTAGTTTTGTTGTAGAGGTTTTAAAATATTGTTGTGTACAAGACTGGTTTATTTGAGGACTTTTTTTTGCTCTTTTGTCAATCGTCAGAATGGCAAACACACAAACTACAGGACAGGTCAATTTAAACTCCGCCCTGTCCTGAAGAGGGAGGCGTCAGGACTGCCATAACCACACCTACTTCTTGTTGGGCAATTCAAAGTCCCGAGCAGCTCAGTTTCTCACTCCTCTCTCCTTTCTACTTACACAGACGTTACTTCAAACTATTATAACGCTTTTATATCGCTATATGCCACTTTTTTTTTTGCAGATTTACTTTGTAGTCCTAGTTTTCTTCCTTACAAACGAGCTGCGTTTTGAGATTTGTTCAAAGAGTGCACTGTTGGGTCCTCGCTGGTGTTCGGAGAGGCCCAGTATCATTTGAAAATCTCGTCTCTGAGCCGCACTTATCTCTGTGTCTCCTTTGTCCTTGTGGCTGCTCTTGATCTCGTTCTAAACTGGGGTTGTGCTCCGTCATGTTTGTCTCAAAAAGAAGCGTGTGTGTGTATAATAACAGGGGACTAAGTGGGGAACTAACCAGGCCAAATTAGGACTAAAAATATGACAATGACCAGGGTCCACAAACTAGGACAAAACCAAACACTGCACTTTAAAGTGAAGGTCCGTGTGTCTTCAGCGCGCTCCTTTAAGGTCTCAGTGTGCTGGATTTGTAATGAAAGCTCGCAGTTAATACGTTTGTCCTTGCATGTTCTCAACAGAGTCTATTGAATAAAAAACTATACTATACTATAACTCAAAATACTGATGTGGTTTTGAGTATAGAATTTGCATAGAGACCCATACACCCACACACATACACTTTTCTTGATCCAAGTATGGAATAAACTCATAAAGCAGAAATCACAACTAAAGCAAATAATACTAACAGACTTGAAAGGTTTTTTCACACTTCAGTAACAATATTGACGGAAATGTTCCCTGGGAAAAGCTTGCGACAAAAATGTTTCCGTGACCCACTTTTGTATACTGTATATCAGGGGTAGGCAACGTCCGGTCCAGGGGCCAAATCCGGCCCTCCAGCACAAAACCTCTGGCCCTCAAGATGATTTTGAGAAATCAGAGAGTACTTTGAACATTATTAGAGTTAAATGGGAGAAATAAAGGTAGAAATACTGTCAATACACCCAGTTAGGTCATGTATTATGTGCAACACTGGTGTTTGAAGGAAGTGCACTGGAAAAAGAATAATCGTTTTAATAAAGAAATGACATAAATCTACTTGAATTAAGAGATTAAATCTAAGGTTAGATTTGGCCTGGTCTTAGATGAGATAAAACCTCTAGTAGTAGTTATTCTCTTAATTCAGATAATTTTGTGTCATTTCAAGTGAAAAGCAATTATTTGTCTGATTTCAAGTGAGTTTTGTTCTTGTTCCAATGGCACTATAGCATTTGCATCTTGGATTAGTTCAAACCGACTCAAATTCAACATAGAAGAACTTTAACTCAAGCAATTTTAAGTCACTCATTTTAGATTTTGGGCTAATAATCTGCGGCTTCGACCCCCAGTCTGTTTACAATTAAGAAAATCGTCCCTCCGCCAAGAAAACTTGCCTACCCCTGCTGTACATGGTCATGTGCAAAGCAGCATTTCTCCATTACTTTAACACAGGGGTGTTGAACTCATTTGGGTTGTGGGCCAAAATCCGGCTTCCTCGGCGGGTCGTGGGCCACATATAATGTGAACAGGAAAATACTATTGTGCAAACTATTATACATCTGCAAAAAATACTATTTCCAATAAATTAATAATAATGAGCTGTGATTTTAAAATAGTGTTGATTTGGTCAAAAGCCTGTAATAAATAATGTTATCATATGGCTCTTCACAATGCAAGTAGAACGCTCCATTGATTTGAATGGGATAGATACAGACAGCATCTCTGGAATCACCAGAAAACAGTTAAAGTAGTACTAAGTAACGTCTTTACCTTAATAAATCCTTTCCGTAGTCCCTCTGGGGGTAATACAAGTGTTTATGGGATGATTGGAGGGTTTTCATCGCCCCCTGGTGTCTCTGGCCAGAAAACCATGTTTGCAACTTGACTGCCACCGGACCGGAGCCACCAATACACACTAATAGAATCACGAAGAGGAAGCTAACATGCTAATGAGCAAAGCTAACGTCACTTTAAGCAGTATTTACAGCCAAGTTTGAGTGAAAAAAATGATTTCCATTGTATAATTGGATGAACAATATCCCTCTCTCCCTTCGCCTTTTCTGTCAGCGTAGTATTTACTCTCCAAGACAATTGATGAGTTAAAAAAACGCAACTTGCTACGACACCTGCAGTTGCGCTTATGGCCTCTAGGGGCAAGAGTTACTTAGTACTGCTTTTAGGGTGAAAACAATTTGGAGAAAAATCTTTCTTTAATTATTCAAAAACTACTTTAACAAACACTGAAATATGAATATAGTTTTCTACTAAATAAAGATACAAAGACATGGGGAGGAGCAAAGTGGTTCAACAGCCCATAAATACTTAAAAACGGTAGCTTCATGCTATGCTTCTAACGAACAATTTGCTGTGAAAAACCATCCCTATGGACCAGATTTCGGCTTGACTTTACTGGTGCGTGATAAATCTGTTTATAGTTTGACACAAAAGAGTTAAAAAGTGGGAAGGGTAGGCCACGTATGATGTGTTGCCGTGAGTATATGCCGAGATCCGCTGCTCTAAAACCATGCTTGTAGGAAATGTAAATTCACACTGACCACTTCTGATCACGCCTCCCTTCAAATGAATTTCTTCAACTGTGATCATCCTCTGATCCGAAAGCTGGACTTAAGCACGCCTCCAGAGGGGAGGAGTTAAATCTGCCACAGCCCATCTGTGGTTTACCCTACGGTGGAAAACCCCTGAGCGATTAAGAGCCTCCGCGCTTTTATTGATTTAGTTTTGAGGTCTGCTAATGCAATCATATTTCGAAACATTTAATAGTTTTGAAGCCCGGTTTTCTGCTTGAGGAGCCAGAAAACAGTGATCTGAGTGCATCGATCACCTTTCGAGTCGCTGTATCCCTTCAAAACACCCTAAAGAAAACATTCAAAGTGTCTACTGTAGCTTGAAGTAACACAGATATTGCCTTTTGTGTCCTGTCATTCACGTGGACGACTGGAACGAGCCTGAAAACCAGAGTGAGAGCTTCTGGAGAGCAGTTGAATGTGTCCAGCGGTGGAGTTATTGAGCGCCTGGGGAGCAGATGAAAGAAGCGTCCGCAGGGGGTCCGTGCGGTTCACGTGGCTCAGGGGGAGTTAGAGACGATTACAGTCAGATACCGAGATCAATGCTTCTGAGGGGAGGGGGGGATAGGGCAAAGAAAGGGAAAACATCCACGCCGGATTGGAGCATTTGAGCAGTTTTGATTATGGTGTGCTTGTATTTAGAGATTATTATTATTTGCTCAGATTTCAAAAGGCACATCACCCGATAATTTAGCAGTTTTCCTTTGCGGGAGAGAGAGGGGGAGGGGGGGGGTCCCACTGCTGCCGCGGTGACGCTGTGGGAAATTGAGCTGCCACTGAGAGTGACAACAGTGCTTCTGGAAAGAGTGCTTTTCCCCCGATCTGATCCGATACCGATACTGGGCGCAGAGTAGTCACTGCTGATACCGAGTACTAGCTGTGTGGATAAAAGCAATAGCAGAAAAAAAAAAAAGGCAAGCACGAGAACTCATGGCTGCTGAATTCTACCAATGTCTTGCTGCCACTCTGAAGATTAAAAGGTGACATAAATATATATGGTGTGATTGTTGGTGGTTTTGGCCCATATCAATCATATTTCATATAAATTGGCAATATACTTTCAGCAATAAAATCAAAATAATGAATTGACCAAGATTTAAATGTACGGTTTTATTTTATTGGTGTATTAGTGACAAATATTTTTCAGAGGGAATGTTGGTTCTTGTTTAGTCCAAAGGAAGATTAGATTAGAGGTGGACATTTTGTTGTCTCTTGGGGCTACTAAAGTGGAGAGGTTATTGCATGAGTGGAACAAAAACCGTTCATACATGTGTCTGTACATTTCTCCGGTCTTTCCAACGGAAAGAAAATACCATATTTGGATTGTGGTGCCGTCTCGAGCACCTTTTGCAGGACACGTGGATACAAAATACGTCAATATTTGTGAATGAACACGTGTGGGCCGATATTGTAGTTACTTCCTGGATATCTGGCTATAAAGCGACAAAACGTCATGAAAACTGGGTGATTTTTGTCTTTACTCGTAAACTCATTAAAAGGTGTTAAAGCAGTACTCATTCCCCTAGAGGCCATAAGCGCCACTGCAGGTGTCGTAGCATGTTGCGATTTTTACTCATTAATTGTCCGTGAGAGTAAATACTACGCTGACAGAAAAGACAAAAGGACAGAGGGATATTGTTTATCCAATTACGCAATGGAGATCATTTTCACTCAAACTTGGCTGTAAATACTGTTTAAGTGGTGCTAGCCCACAATTAGCTTCTTCTTTGTGATTACAGTGTGTATTGGTGCCTCCGCCCCGGAGGCAGGGGAGTTGCAATTGACAAAACCTGGAATGCACCACTGGGTCTAATCTGGGACTAGATAATCAAACAGGACTATTTTCAGCCGGCCTGGCGGACATAATGGGGTGGCATGACCTTTACTCGGGGTGACAGCTGCCAACCCAGTAGATCCGGCCCTGGTCCTGGTTCTGCCCTGTCCCTGTTTGAGCTGCGGCTCCATTTCTTCCAGGTTTAGTCCAGTTTGAGTCCTGGTTTACCCGCTCCCTCCTGGTCCCTCCGTCTGGATGAAGCTCCGTGATTTAGGGTCCTGATGTGTTAAACGTATGAGCGTGTCCTTGCTCCGCGGCGGCTCTCGTTTGTTTGGTCCGTAATTTATGGCCCCCTGCTGTGTCCTGTCGTAGGTTAATTTAAGAGGACGTCCATCTCCTGACAAACGCTATTTATTTTATTAACTACCCCCGTCTGCAGCGATGTTCTGTGGACTGTCACAGATCTACACACTCATTCACTTAGTTTGGTTAAGTTTTATGCCTTTAAATTGCACTGCCAGCGCTGATAGTGTGATTCTGACTCTAATTCACGAAAGCCTCATTACATCAGCAGGTGGCACAAGTGTTTTTGAGCGCTCGAGATGGAAACAGACTGCAGGCTTACTCATGAATGAAACAAAGTGTAAAACTCATAATCGCAGGTAAATTTAGCATCATCAAGGCGCTTTAACCTTGCAGATTGTTTCATGTCATTACCTCAATAACAAATAGGCAATTAGCGACGATCAATGGCACTCGCCCAGTCATTGATCGCAGGCCGAGGATGATTAACAGTTGCCTTTGTTATTCTATAAGAAAACGACTGGACACAAACTCAAGTTATTATCGCCTCTACAAAAGAGCATGCACTTTATAATAATGATAGTGATGGTTTACTCGTGTTGCACTTTACAAGCCTGATTTGTGCACTGTAGACGTCATCCATTCACGACAAACACACAGGAAAGGTGAGTGGAGCGTCTTTCACGTCAATAGTGGAAACATGGAGCATCGGTATTAGCTGCTGAAGCCTGATAGGAAATGAGGGCAGGCTCCGGGAATTTATGGCTCCAATGGACTTTCCATTTGTTCCTCTTTAAGGCGAGGCACGGCAAGTGAAAATATAGATATAAATGGGTTTTCTCCCTTAAAGCAGTACTAAGTAACTTGTTAACCTTAATAAATCCTCTTCATAGTCCCTCTGGGGGGGTAATACAAGTGTTAATGGGATCTCCCCCGGTGTCTCTGGCCAGAAAACCACAATTGAGTGTGTGCATAACTTCAAGTCATAACAACACAGCCCAAGAAGTGACTTCCTGTTTTGATCGAGCACGCCAAAATAAAAGTTTTGGCACACAACTCGTCTCACAGATTATTTCAGCAGGTACTTTTAACATTACAAGAATATAATTAAATACTGTCTAAATAGAATAACTGTCTAAAATCTAGTGAAATCATCAACCTGGCACTTTATAAATGCATTGCTTCAAGGACTAGTTGTATCCAGATCTTCAAAGCCTTCATTTAATAGTTTTTTTGGTCTGTTTAAACAGTGTCATGTCTCACATCTGCTCTAGAAGCTACTTGGTGCTTACAGAGGCTCACTCTCAGTTGTACTTTTTTGACAGAATAAAGAATTATAACAACTTTATAGCTCAATAAAGAGCCAGGTGCCAACTCCTGTGGCTCCCAATGTTTAAACATTCGATATTGTAAAATTTGTTTCCACCCCAGAAATGATCCCTGACCCTGCTTGCCACCCCATGATTATTTTTCTAGGTCCGCCCCTGACCAGAACTAAACCAAGATAACCAGGACTAAAGCAAGACTATCAGGACTAAATTATGACTTAATTTGAGACCTATAGACAGACCCGGGAGAGTCGGGATGTTTCCTGGTGGGCCGTGGGCCTTTTGGGCCATCAGGAAAAGAAAAAAAAATAAGTACCAGACTCACAGGTATAAAGGCTTTAACTGGGCTGCAGCAGGAGCCTGGGCTGCTGTTTGAGATATAAGTTAAAGGGGCTAGATGCAAGTTTGCCATTTTATACTCACTACTGCCACGTCAGGTCATATGTGTAACTGCACCTTCTATATTAAGCTCGTGCATGACGGCACTTCAGACCCGAATTAACACCTTTTTGAGTGACAGTGCAGGATTTTAGAGGCAGTTTTAGTGAACAGGTCTGAGCTCATTCTACACATTAGGACAATGTTGGAACATGTAGGGGGAGGAAAATGCATAATTTTAACATTTTAAAACTCTGTATAGTCCCTTTAAGTAACACAAGTGTTTTTTTTTTTTTTATCATTATACAAATCTATCAAATGCACAGCACAAAGTAATTTAGTAACATTTTCTTGAAACAAGTACTTTTGTCCTTCAAGAAATTTGTCCATGGGGCAAGATATTTACACATAAATGAAGATAAAAGACATCACTGCAATCAAAAGTAGATGAAGAATCTTAATTTACTTGAAAAAAAAAAACAGTTGTAGGCGTTTTAAATGTAAGTATTCATTGTTCATAAGTATTTATTGCTCATTGATGTTTCAGTAATGCAGTTCAACCTGAAAAGACTCACAGAAACGGAATAACAGTATGAGTATGATTAACGAACATGAATTATTATTGGGGCTCAGACCCCGGCGGAAGACTGAACGAACGATATGGAATGCATGGCTTTGACGAGTGATAGCCATGATCTTCCCCGGAGCCTGGACCCTGGTGGTGGTGGAAGAGACCTGGGTTGGCCACTTGATGAGCGGAGCCGAGGAGGAGGAGAAAGGGGTGGAGGAGGGTCGTAGCACGGCTGGCAAGCGGCTGAGTGATTGACCAGGAAGCTTAAAAAGGGGATCCTGAGCGATGACGGCTGCTGAGGGGATGAGCAGCTGCGGTGATTGGCTGTTGTGAAGGTGCGGCTTGATCAGAGTCCGTGATTGGATGATTGGAGTGCGCTGCCGGTGATGAATGAATGCAGCTGTTAGGTCTTCCAGGTTGAATTTGCGCATAAGCTTCATTTGACTTACAGCTGCTTGCCTGGTTCAGACACGGTTTACACCCAGTTTGAACATAATTTAGCTCAACTTATGTTTCAGAACCATTGAAGCGTCTTATGAATTGGAATGTATTTTTTTTGGGGTCGCGGTTTGTCATCCGTATTGGGTCCCAAAGCCGAACCAATTGAGAACCGCTGTTTTATGGCAACCCAGGTCGATTTAATGAGTGAAACCAAGACTGAGCTAAACCTGGTTGAAACCAAGTCTGGGCAGAGAAATCCCTTTGTTTGTGGAGAGTGCCGTGGCAGTGAGGTCATGTGACTGCCGTCGGCGTGTGCGATTGGGCAGATCTCCTCCGTGGACGGTGATGCAGCAGAGGCAGCTGTCCTTCACCTGCCTGGCTCCGGTCCAGTCTGTAATGGATGGGCTCTCCATAAAACAAGCCAAAGCCCTGCCTGAAAGTGAATATAGATCCTGGATTCATATTACAAAAGGTTTTTTAGGTATAACTTTCGCCCACAGGGGGCAAAGTCGGCATCAGAGAATGGAAACAATTCGAGCAGGTTAAACACTATTGAAGCTAATGGAGCGCGACAGTATGTTTTTAATTTATTTTCCTCATTCATTTTTGAGACCGGACTGTGTTGGGCTTTCATGATGGATCGATGTGGGTTTCCTCTGGTTTACCCCAACCCAAAACATGCACAATAAGCTAATCCTCCAACTAGTAGGACAGGGGTATAGGCGCGTTTGATTGGTGGAGATTCCAAAATGATCTGAATCAGTGGAGGATCTCATCTCCACAGGAAACGACGTCACCTCCATCATTCGCACATTTATTTAAAGTGATAGTCTGTAAGTTTGCAAAGTGACATGTGAAAGTAAACAGTGAAATTCCTCCCTCTTTAACCAGAAAGCGACTCTTAATTTGCAAAATGAGGAGAGCAGGAATAGAATTTTACAAAGCAAATGAACAAGCTCCTCCCCCTCCCTCCTGATTGGAAAAGCCCGTCTCCTTGGTCAATGTGGGAGGATACTAGACTCTGATTAGCTGCTGAGATCTGGGAAGGAGGGACTTAACAAAAAACATATTATTACTTACTTTACATCAGAATGCAAGACCAGGTAGACCAGACCAGATGTTGTACATTTTATAAAGTTTGTAAAAAGACTTCAGGACTACCACTTTAAATCAGGGATCTCCAACCAGTAGCTTGCCAGGCTCACCAAAGACTTTCTACATCTCTATACGCATAATAACTCAACTTTTAGATGCATTTCCTGTTTGTTCTGAACACGCTGAACACAATCTGTGAACAGTTGGGTCAATGTTGTAAAGTATAAACACTAAACTCAAGTCATTTTCTTTGAAATTCTATCTTGGCTGCTAATTCTCCAGGGTGAAGTCCACCTAAGTCGCATTTTACACAAGTGTTTCTGAAGCATAAGAAGCTCTCCAACATTCAGGTTGTGTAAAAGTCGCTCGCCGGGTAAAAAAGGCTTTAAATGAATCTAAAAAAGACACCGTTCATGAACTTGTTAAGGTTAGGTTTAGGGTTGGGTTGGATTAGTTTAAACTTGCGTTGTCCTGGAGGGGTGACGTTATTTTCTGTGGAAAAGTGAAGCTCCACTGATCACGTGAGTCTCCATCAGTTTCCTTCAGACCCTTGTAGGGTCTATTTTCTTCATTGTAAAAAGACCGAGAGTTGAACTTGCTAATTTTAGCCCAAAGTAAAACACAACTTTCTACAAATGGGCCACAGGGGCGCAGATGGTAGAGCAGGTTGTCTCATGATGATGATGATGCGTACACTGGTGTATGAATGAGAGGGTGAATGGGTGACTGGTTCCTTGCTGTAAAGTTCTTTGAGCCTAATGAAGGTGCTATATTGAGATCTTTTACCATTATTTCTATGTACCATCATCTAATGACTCCTGACAAAAGCGGTGAAAATACAGTCAATCACTTTAAAAAAGAGAGAGAGACCTCCTCCCCTAAGCACCTTGTTGTAAAAAGCTGGAATTTGTAGAAAGAGTTCTTCTATTTTGAGCCACATTTGGGAAGTTCTGCTATTGGTGGAAGTTCTGTGGTTCTTCCCAAGGTTTCTCTTTTCTCCTGCCGGGTTTTTGAGTTTTTCCTTGCCGTGCTGGAGAGTCTAAGGACGGGGGACACCCACGCCGCTACCTCCTATTGGACATTATATTTGCCTGGATTCACCTGAACTTTACATTGTCATATTTATTGCTCTGTTTTATTGCCTTAATGTTTGGTGCAGTCCTGTGAGGCGACTTCTGTTGTGATATTGGGCTATACAAAACCATTAAACTTGAAACTTGAAACTTGGTGTTTTGATGAGGAAATATAATCAGGCCACCACTTTCAGCAAACTTGCCTTTTCCTGCTCCAAATGAAGAAGAACATAAACTAAAACCCTAAACATGATCCAAGCTTGCCTGGTAAAGGTATCTGGACCATGTAATGACTTGAAATCACAGAAGGCTTGTGTTTAGTTCTGCAAAGTCTCCATGGAGAATATTCACAATGTTCTGGCAGCAGGCCAATTCATTCTTTCATTGATCATGTGCCGTTTCTCTTTTGTTAGTCGTCTGCAGCTGAACGACCTCTAGTCATGCCTCTCTGGGCTTAGCAGCTTCCACAAACACTCCGAGCCAATCTGCTTAATCAAATGTTAAAGACCCGGCATCGTGTTGTCTTGTCTATCCGAAAGAGAGCGAGAGGGAGAGGCGGAGAGGAGACAATCACGAGCTGCAATGACACAGGCCAAGTGGCGCGTTGACGCCTCTCGCAGATTGGAATTGCGCAGAGTGACGGGCTGCTTTTATTGTGGAAGAGGTCCGTCTTGCTCCAAGGTCAGTGGGAACAGGCAGCGCCGCATCGGGGCCATGTGACGCACCGCTCCTCTCGCCAGTTTGTGCCTGATGACGACCAATCACCTCGGCCGAAACAGAAGCAGTTAGAGCGACTGCACGACTGCAGCTGGGACACCGGGAGGCAGGGATGTTTCGCTTTTTGTGCCAAAATATGGAGGAGTTTTCAGTTTTTCTGTGCTCTCTATTAGTCAGCTCCTATTATTATTGGGCGGCATGGTAGTGCAGTGGTTAGCACTCTTGCTTCATAGCTAGAAGGTCCAGGGTTCATTTCTGTGTGGAGTTTGCATGTTCTCCCCGTGTCTGTGTAGGTTTCCTCTGGGTACTCCGGTTTCCCCTCCCACTAAAAACATGTACAATAGGCCAGGATGAATGATGTGTGTGAATGCATAATTGTCTCATGTAAAGCGCTTTGTGACCATGTCTGTGAAAGGCGCTATATAAATAAAGATCTTCTATTAGAGCATGAATGAGTTTAAGCGTTAGGCACTCTTGAGTTGTGTCAATTTTGTCGACTAAAATATTTTGTCCTAATTTTGGTAAAACAAATGAGACTAAAACTAAATTAAAAGTTCTTTATGAGACAAAAAATGCGACTAAAATGTCCAGAGATTTTGTCGACTAAAATATGACTAAATAAAAATGCAAAGAAGACAGAATGACAGAATTTAAGGATCAGTTCTGTGCTTTGTTCATGTGGGAGCAGAATATGAAGACCTTGATTAAAGCAGTACTAAGTAACTCTTGCCCCTAGAGGCCATAAGCGCAACTGCACGTGTAGTAGCAAGTTACGATTTTTTAACTTATTAATTGTCTTGGAGAGTAAATACTACGCTGACAGGAAAGGCGAAGGGAGAGAGGGTTACTGTGCATCCAATTATACAATGGAAATATTGGAAATTTTTTTTCACTCAAATTTGGCTGTAAATACTGTTTAAAGTGACGTTAGCCCGCAGTTAGCTTTCAAATTCAAAATTCAAATTCAAATTCACTTTATTTATCCGTTAGGAACTTCATTTGCAGGAGAAGTGCCAGTACGGGCCCGATAAAAACAATACATCCACAGACATTCAACAACAACAACATACAGCAATAATAAATACATAAAAAAAAATTAAAAAAAGCATGTTAGCTTCTTCTTCGTGATTACATGTGTATATTGCTTTCTCCGGACCGGTGACAGTCAAGTTGCAAACATGGTTTTTCTGGCCAGAGACCCCAGCAGGAGATGAAAGACCCTCCAATCATCCCATAAACACTTGTATTACCCCCACAGGGACTACGGAAAGGATTTATTAAGGTAAACACGTTACTTAGTACTGCTTTAAATATAAATATATTCAATATTATAAATGAGAATTAAATGAGATTTAGTCGGCTAAATTTACATGCAATTTTAGCCGACTAAAACTAAATGGCATTTTCATCAAAAGACCAGAGGTGCATGGAATAGCCAAAGTAGTAAGTAATGTTACTTTGAAATAATTTGACTCGAGTACAAGTAATCAGTAGTGGCCCAAATACTCACTCCAGTAAGAGTAAAGAAGTACTGGGAGAAAACTTAACATGAGTACTGAGTAACTGTAAAAGTCTGATTTAGCAGTGACAACAAAACATGAAATAATATGAAAATTGTCAAAGAAAATACCATAAAACATATAAAAAGAAATCATGAATAATTAAGCACAAACAAAACACAAAATACATCTATTTTACACGTCAAAATGAAGATTTGTCACATAAAGATGCCATGAGTTACTTTATTCATTTGGTCCAGGAAGAAACATACTCAATTTTAGTATTGCTCAAATAAAAAGTACTGTTTGAAAAAACTACTTGCAAAAGTAGTAGCAAAAAAAGTTACGTAAAGGGACTAGATGCAAGTTGGTCATTTTATACTCGCTACTGCCACCTCAGGTCTTGCGTGTAACTGCAGTCTCTATATTAAGCTCGTGCATCGCGGAACTTCAGACCCGAATTAACAACTTTTTATTTATTTTTATTTGCAATTTATGGGTTTGTGCGCTATAAATAAATAATAATAAAGAATGATGAATAAAAACAAACAAAAAGAAACATATGTATATACGTACATACATACATACACACCCACATACATATACATACATCTACATACATATACATATATATACATATACCCATCTGCGCGTACACGCACGTACACATGCATACACATATACACACATACATTACATATCCATTCAACTCAAATTCCCTTATTTAAAGTACTGTAGTCTCAAAAAAAATAGTTATAAAGTAAAAGGGAGGAGGGGGGTTACCTTGAAAGTCAGTTGTTACCTTGTAATTTACGTTGTATACCTTTTAGTCCCATTCTACATTATTTTATTACATACATTCTAGTTTATTTCTTTTACAAGTCTTTTCATGGTTTAGCACCAAAGTACATCTCTGACATGTTAGAGCCGTATGAACCATCTCGGGCCCTGAGAACTTCAGGGAGGGGCCTCCTGGTGGTTCCCAGAGTCAATAATAAACACGGTGAGGCTGCGTTTCAGTTTCATGCAGCTAAAATCTGGAACAGTCTTCACGAGGATGTGAGACAGGCCTCAACTCTGACAATGTTCAAATCCAGGCTGAAAACAGTTCTTTTTGCCCGAGCATATGACTGAAAGTATTGTATCTGCACTCTCGCCTTTTACTGTAATTGATTAATTTTATGTTGATGTTTTTATTGATTCTGTTTGCTTTCTTGTATTTATGCAACTGTGAAGCTCTTTGAATTGCCTTGTGTTTGAATTGTGCTCTACAAATAAACTTGCCTTGCCTTGCCTTGCCTTATTTTGGAAAGATATTGTTCCCAAATTTCCCATCTGTTTTCGAATCCCTCATTTTTAGTTCTGAGACTCATTGTTATTTTTCCCATTTTGTGTATTTTATACATTAAATCTTTCCGTGTATTCATAAAAATACATGTTTTTTGCCAGTTTTTTGTAATTTGTTTAATCATTATTACTCTTGCAATTAGAAACCGGTGCGACTCTTTCTCCATCATGTTGTCCGGAATCTTTCCAAGTAGTATAGTTAAGGGGTCACTTTCAATTTTGGCATTGAACATCAATAACAGTTCCTCAATGAATTTTTCCCAAAATTTTTTTATAGTCCTGTATGACCAGAAGACATGAGTATGGTCTGCCTGATGTTCCCCACAAATTAACAACTTTTTGAGCGACAGTGCAGGATTTTAGGGGCAGTTGTGGTGAACAGGTCTGGGCTCCTTCTACACAACATAGAATATGCAATACATCATTTTTATATCTTTAAACTCCGTCTAGTCCCTTTTATGTAACAGAGTGCTACCCACCTCTGCAAAAGACAATTAACACTGCTGTTGACACAAGTTCAGGATCAGGAGTATCTACCTGAGGAATCTGTCAGTGAAAGGTTTTAATTTAGGTGCACCTGGCATCATTTTGGCACCACGTTCCAAATGCCCCCAAAGCACACAAAAAAAAGCTGGATTCAATGCCAGTACTTCCACATTATACATTCACCATCCATTCTGTTTTCTGTGTCAATTAATCTTCCATCACCGTCGCAGACCATACATCAGTGGACTAATTATAGCCTCGTCTTCCGGAGGCCGTAAGGAAGTGGAGGCACAGACCAGAAGTCCTTTGTTCTAATGGACTTTTGCATTGACATTTTGGACTGTGAATGTGAGCGGAGTTAAGTGTTGAGTTGCCCTTTAAGAGAAACAAAAGACGAGGATCCGCTTGTGCTGCTGCTTTTGGATGTTACGCTCCCAAACAAACCCCACAGATGCGTACGATCTCCATGCAGAGCGGTGACACTTGTGCTAAATACTCATCGCTTCATGTGTTCCTGCATAACTTTTCCGTATTCCTCAGTCCGACCTCAGCCGTGTTTCCAGCTTGTGTGAGGAGCTTGTGACGGTGGTGACGCATTTCAGGTTAATGCAGGCGCTGTGGTGATGTTCCCGCTCATTCACACTTTGTCAGTGGATGTTGTCAGTTCACCAGAATAGATCATAGGTGTCAATACCAACGTGTGTACACAGGCCTGTGTTGTACAGCAGGCTGCGAAACACAAGGCCACATGACGTCCTTTTGTGATCCACCGTGACCTCTTCTTAAAGGGATATCTCAGGATTTTTGACATAGGACATAATTTCCTCGTTATCCAGAGAGTTTAGTGATGCTAGGCTAGTGCTTGGCTAGTGCATGTCTATGGTAACTAGTAGCCTGCATTAAAACCACAGTGCACCCGAGGCAAATCACTTATAACACCAGACTACCCATATTTTTGTCTGTGTTGACTGAATAATTTTTGAAATATGGCCATTTTGCATTTAAAAGAACTTATATTTAAGGAGCTTCAGCTTCCTGGTTGTAAGCTACGCAATGGCGGCGTGTGTTGCTAGGTTACCAGATGTTCAGTAGTTTGTTTCCCTCGGCCGGCATTACTACACGTGGAATTCACAAAGGAGCTTTCTACAAATCAGATATACAGACGCCATCTCTGGAATCGCCCATATATGGTCATGTTTGAAAACAGTTAAGGGGGAAAACAATTGAGAAAAATCAAAAATGTCTGTAATTATTCAAAATCTACTTTTACAAATGCTGAGTTATGAATATAGTTTTCTAAATAAAGATAAATGGAGAGGAGCCAAGTGGTTCAGCAGCCCATAATTACATAAATAACGGAAAAATGCTAACATGATGCTTGATGTCAGCATCGTGCTAATGTTAACGCTAGGTAGCGCTAGCTATCACTGCTGTTTGCTTCTACTGAACAATCTAACATCCATATGGACCCGGTTTAGACTTGACTATATTTGTATGTGACAAATAAGTTTATATTTCACCAGAAAATAGCTAAAAAGAGTGAACAACTGGGTTTCCCAAAAGATTCTGTTTTCCCCCTTGGTGAGGCCACGCCCCCTTCTATGACACAATGCCGTCTGTATCAATGGCAACGTTTGGAGGACGACCCTATGATTTTGAAGAGGGTTTTAATGCGGGCTAATAGTTACCATAGACATGCACTAGCCTAGCATCACTAAACTCTTCAAATATAAGGACTGCATGAATAAAAAATAAAAAAATCTCCAGAAATCTACAACAGCCTCTTTTTGAGCTTTTAGTCATGTTATATAATGTTGTACCCTGATCAAATTCAGACTCGAGAGAAGTATTTTCCAGACACAAAATAATTTATTATGTTATACAAACAAAATCTGGGCTAAGGTGTCCGAGAGTAGTTCAAAAAGTGAAAAAGTCTGAAAAAAGCTTTAACGAGGACATATCATGCTAAATAAGGTTAAAAAACTTTCTTACGCCTACTTCGGCATTGATTATTCACATTTGAAATTTGAAGTAATGTCTATGCAAAGAAGTGAGGATGCTGATATGGGCTGAACAGCATTACCGTAAAGTCTGGACTAATGAGCACACCTGAAAATAAGTCGAGCCAACTAAATTTAAAAATACTTTTAAAATGTTTAACCTGTCAGCCACAAGTGTCCACATTGTAACCTGAGACATTTACACAGAAATATAAAGAAGTGTAAAGATATTTTTTGAATTTTTAATCAATCACGTGTCATTTCCCAAAACAGTGCCTGAAACACAGCAGTAAAACGGCAGTAACGCGCCTGGCTAAAAGCAATAAAAAGATACTTTAGTCTAGCAGTAAAGTATTTGATCTTCACCTTCCTCCTGAGCACCATCATCATGTGCATTTCTTATTGTGTTTTCCATTATGAGTGTGTGTGCATGAATATGTTCAAAACACAATCAAACCAGCATCCTCCTCGGTGCATTTTCTCTTCCACCTGTCGGTTTCACTCCTGCGCTTCCTGCTAGAGCGCCCCTAGAGGCCATTATGCCTGTAAAAAATCTATAAATTAGCTGCATTGTTGTTTAGGCCGCAGGCTTCAAAGCGTGTGAAAAAGTATCGTCTATTCTGCACCCCCTGAGTGTTTCTTGAGAGCTGATGTTAGTGGATTTAATAAAGTCCTTTCTTATCTTATCTTATGTAAATGATGGTAAATTGGCCCTCAGGAGGCGGCAGTGGGAATGACACGTCAGAGAACTGTGAACAAAGCTTTTACTTTTAGTTTGTTTGAGCAGTAAACATTCTGCTCAAAAGGAGAGGGCCGAAGCAAAAAGCTTGTAAGTGCCCACCCCCGAAATCATTACAAAAAAAGTATTTTCATATCACAATAGTACAAAGGAACATTACAGTAGCACTTTATTTTACACCACCCTTGATACATTGTTCCTAACTACATTTAGTGCAATGTAATGGGCTTTGTAACAATCTGTAATAAGTTGTACCTATGGGTTAGATACACAATGATATAATATGTATTTGTAGGTTTGAGGTACATAATGACATAATTTTAACCCTAACCTTAAGCCCTAACCCTAGGGTCTCGTGTCCAATTACATTATGTACTTACAAAGTACTAATACAAGTTGTTTCATTGTGTACGTACTACATAGGTACAAGTTATTACAGATTGTTACAGAGCACATTACATTGTACTAAATTTAGTTAGGTACAATGTATCAAGGTAGTGTAAAATAAAGTGATTCCCATATATTACAAAGTACATAGTACAAGGAACATAGGAACACAGCAACACAGCATGCACACATACACACAGCGTACCCGTTTATGATTTAACTTTATCCTGTTGTACTTTATCAATCATACAATCAGCAGCATCATATTTTGATTTTAATCATTGAAAAAAGAACCTGTTACACTTCATTAACACAGACCAAACTTACAACCACTGTTTGAAATGTCCATATAATTAAAGGGACTGGTATACAGAGTTTAAAAATGTTAAAATGATGTATTTTCCTCCCCCTACATGTTCCAGCCATGTCCTAATGTGTTGAATGAGCTCAGATCTGTTCACCACAACTGCCTCTAAAATCCTGCACTGTCACTCAAAAAGTTGTTACTTCGGGTCTGAAGTGCCGTCATGCATGAGCTTAATATAGAAGCTGCAGTTGCGCGTATGACCTGAGGTGGCAGTAGTGAGTATAAAATGACCAACTTGCATCTAGTCTCTTCAACATGTACGATGTCTAGTACAAAGCAAGTGACAAAAGGTGATAATTAATATATTTCTTCAGATCGTTACCAATGCCAAACATTATTAACATTACTGAAAGTCACTAGTTTCATGTTTAAAAGGCACATTTATATTGTTTGTGATCTTGCCACTTCCCAGTTGTCATTACCATCCTCATTATAGTATTAATTTGTGTACAATTTTCTTTCCTTTTTATAAATATATACAATGTATTAGGTAAGCCCTTCAGTACATCGTGTAGTGCAGTAATACGAAAAACTTTCTGCAAAGAGCATGCTAAGAAGTTACCGACATCCAAATGAACACATAATGATGGATTTTGGAATTTATAATAGTGGATTTTTATTGCATCCCATATCATGCAATACAGTCCAGGAAATGGAGCAAGCAAGAAGAAAGACTCAGAATGAGCAGGATTCCTCAAAACTAGGAGAAAAGTGAAATATTATCATGTTTGTAAATATTATTGTTATGTTTTTCACGAGGAAATGTTGGAGGAGCTTCATAGTGTGCAACACAACAGAACACAACCCAGATATGTTTGTGAGTTAGACACAAGTTAAAGCAAGGTTATAGGCAAAAAAAAAAAATCGATATGCGCGGCGTAAATCCGTGTGGGTTACATACGAGCTGTGATAAGTCAAATCCAGTCGCAGAGAAAGGGCACAAACGGAGCGCACACTGGCCTGATTTCCACACGGCGCATAAACACGCCGACATAAAGCTGAAAGATTGTGCGCTCCCTGCAGGAGCCTGTCTTTGGCTGAGAAAAATCAATACATCATCTGCAGCCAGGACGATCACAGGGGGAGGCGTTTACGACGGGAGCTGATGGCTTTCACCGTGCGCTTTTACATGTTTTAGAGGCAATTAGACGCCGGGCTTGTGTCGGCCGGTGCACGCGCCGAGGTAACGTGTATCAAAGCATTTATAAGCTGACACAACTCAATCAATTCTCACATAAAGGCAACGATCGATCATTCACAATGTATAGAGCTTAGGATTGTGTCGTCAATACCGCTAAGTATTCTGGGAAAAGTGGCACGCTCAATCATAATAAACCAATGGAGATTTCAAAATGTAAAATGACTTATTGCTCACATAAAGCATCTGTTCCTGTCGTGTGTTTTCTGTACTTTTCTCCCTCTATCTTATCGCTTATCTTTTATATTTTTTAGCTGATATTATGGACTATGTTTGCTAGTTCCCACCGAAATGGTAGATTGCTATGGTAACTTTTCAATTATTATTATTATGTTTTCTTGCAGGTATTTGGTAATAATCTAAAACACATCTCTATGCACAATATTACACTTTTTTGGTTAGAAAATGATGCTATATTGATGTAAAACAGCTGAAACAATATATGGTTTCACTTCCTGATTTTCAAGCTCCTCTCACCCCCCTCTGCTTTGCTGCTTTGCTGTTTTAACAAAAGTTTGTTTTTAATACGCATAGGACCTGAGGCGGAGCTTTTTTGCCTCTGCGGTGACGGGAATAGCCTCAAGGGAAGATTCAAAAGTTGCTCAAAGATGTGCGGGTGGGTCAGAACAAAGCGTTTTTGATGAGAGAACTACATTAGAACAGGATGAAAAGCTATGAAAAGTGGATTTTGCATAAAACCCCCATTTAAAGGTGCATTATGGAACTTTGTATGGAGTAAAAAAGGTTTAATTTGTACGTATTTGACCTTGTTGTGACACAGTGGCTGTATGAGTGGTCAGTACGGTGCCTTTACTTTCCATCACATTGGCCCCCAGTATCAATTGGTTTTCACTGCTGGCAGACCCTACTTTAGAGATTATTTTACTACGACTTCCATAGTGGAGTTTGTTTGCTTTTGGCTTTTCGAGTTTTTTTTTATTTTTTTTACTTTATTTCCATTCTTTCATTTTCTTTTCATGGTCATGCAACAACAAGGAAATCCACAATAGACACAACAATAGCAACATTGCTAGACAAGAAGAACAGGAGAAAGATGAAAAGATGTAATTAATCTATTTAAAAAAAATCTTCTTCTCTTAAAAACTGATGAAACCACCAACAAAACACATCAATATCCTCTGTTCAAACCATGTCACATCTTCAGACTGAAAAAGTTAACAAATCTAACCTGGTTTCAGCAGCTCTAATCCAGAAAACATGTACAATTCAAATTGAATGCATGACTTCCCCTGACATTGTTATATATTTGTTTCTCTGTCCTCATTGTGAACCTTTGTCGCTGGTTGTGCCGAGAGCCGGGGGTCCTGTGTCAGATATGGTGCGTATGTTGTGGAGGATCAGAGTAAGCCCCTGTGCTTTAAGGCCAGAGCGGAGCCCAGCTGTCGCCCCCTCCTCCCCTCGCCCCCTCCGACCCACCGACCCGCACATATGAGCACACCACTTTGCCGTAATCTGCCGGTGCGGCCGGCGCATGCGGAGGTTTTAATAATCCATATTTAAGGCCCTACCTGATTTTTTTTTTTTTTTTTTTCCTGCTAGTGGAACAAAATGTGTTCAGTACATTCAAAATCAGATAGCTGTGAGGAAAAAAATACCATGCATCTGATGAAAGAACAGGCAGATTTACTAGCATTTGCATGATTGTAAACCCAGCAAGTTGCAAAGCCTATAAACTCATCCTTATTGAGAATTCCTCACTTCCGAAATACTTGGTCAATGTTGAGTCGAGTTCCGAATGCACAAAGTATTTCCCAGCATTCTAAGCCTCTTTAAAAAGCACCACAGCAGCAGATGTAGTATTATAACTCCCACTGTGACGGACACATGCTATTTAAGTCAGTTCGATTACTTTGAGGGCTTGAGGCGCACCCAGAGCACATGGCTACTTAATATGCATGAGCAAAGGGATGTACTTTAGCACTCCCGATTACAGCTGTTAGACAGATTCTACCAGAGTTCTGACTCTGCTCTAAAGGTGACATATAGAAGCACAGCAAAGGTAATTATTTACTTACAATATTTTTTGGAGAGCTTCTCAGTGAGTACATTTATAAACTGTTGTGGAAGTTAGCACAAGCCTTTTTAGCGAGTGCACTGAGATTAGCCTTTTTATATTGTGACTGTACATCAGGGATGGTAAGACCGTACAGCACGATCCATATGATAAAAAATACTGTGATTCTTCTGTCCCCCAAAAATGGCACATTCACACAGAGGCTTTACTGATGTTAGACCCAACTTCTGGTTTCTCTCCCATGTATGCGTGAGTGCAGCTCGCCTCAACATTGAGCAGGTATTTCAGATGTGAGGAAATGGGATGTTAAAAATGTGCTAGAAAAGTTGAAGGAACAGGCAACCGTTTTTCCATACTGAGATATGTTCTTACCTGAGCTTAAATGAGTTGATATGTACCTGTCGGGTCTTTGTGCCCGTGGAAGAGCGTGGTAACTTCCAACTTCACCCCCCTCAGGAGCTATAGGAATACATTGGGAGAGGCCAAATGCTAACAACATCTTTGGTCGTTTTGCGTGACTGAGGGCACGCACAAAGACCAGACAGGTACGCTTCAACTCATCTAAGCTAAGGCAAGAACATATCTCAGTATGTAAAAATGGTGGCCTGTCCCTTTCAACATGAGTTTGAATCACAATTAACAACTAAATGTATTCACTCTTTCATTGTAAACCAAAAAACAAACAAACAGGTATAACGCCTTTAAGTTACACTGCACAACACAGACACATTTCCAAGAGGCCAAAAAAATATATGGAATAACATGAAGGTCTTCCATCTGACATCTCAGACCCTTCTTTCTTTTCACAGAAGTTAGAAGATAACAATGTAGGAATGGATCTTTCTTCTTTATAGTGATAATTAACTCTCAGAGCCCAATCTCTCCCCTGGTGAAACAACAGCACTGCTTAAGGCAAAGTTGGTATCTTGTGGACAAACAACGGTGTGCCAGTGCTTTGGCCGGTTACCTGAGGGAGTCGCTTAGGGAAAAAAGGGGGTAGACTGAGTTGTGATGTGCTACAAGCAGCTCCGACTCTTCCTCTTCGCTCTCTTCTTTACATTAACATCACGCACAGCCTATTTCTCCCACTGTAAGTTAAACACTGTCCATGTCCTGAGAGAGATCGGTCGTCCCATAGCGTTTGCCCAGCCCCGATCCAGCCACTTACTGCACCAGGTATGAAGCTGAACATTCCATATAGCGCATCGTCGACAGCCTGCGTTAAGAAACACAAGATCAGGCCCTCAATGTTTGTGCTGAGTTAGTATTTATATATCTTGCTGAAGAAACACATTGCTTTAGATATGCTTTACAGAGCAAACATTGTTTAAATGGTCATGTTATTTGGTCTAACATTAAAACAAGGGAGGAGCTAGAGGGGAGCCTGGGGTGGCACTTGCCTCCCCTGGAATTTGACTGACCACCACCCCCAGAATGACTGAAAACTTCAAGCTCATTATTATTTGTTATGAATGGGCATTTTATGGTCTACAAAGGCAAATATTTTGTGCAAAAACAAATAGAGCAACTTGGCAGAAAGTTAAATTGTGGACTGTCTGAACAACTTTAAACAGTGAAAGTGTAATTTCTTATTGACTTCTCAATCACAAGCTGCGTTTCTATTCAATCTATAATCATACCTACAATGGAAAATACTAATCAGCGTTTGTTTTGCAAGAACTTTAGCCGAGAAGTCTTGAAAAGAGGAGAATCTGATTGCAGTTTGCGTTTATTGATGAAAAGTGAAGTTGTGGAGGAGTGCGTACAACACTTTATAACACAGTCGATAATAGTCTTATGCTGCGCAGATTAGACGGAGTGTTTGCAGAGATGACTTCCTGCAGCTGCCGTCTCTGACACACAGACAGATGAAGCATGGAAGGAGGAAGTGATAAAGCAAGAGTGATGGGCTCGAGACATCTGCGCCACAACAGGGAAGACAGGCTTTATTTGTCATGTACTGTAGGCCTATACTTAAAAGATACTGTAGACTCCGACTATTCCTTTTTTGAATCTTAATTTTTCAGATCCTCGTCCAGATTGCCTCATGGTTGACTCCGGCTGGCTGGCAACTAAGCTCGGAGCAGTGCTTACAGTTGTTGCGTTCAGTGGCAAGACACTTCACTTTTCCGTAAAGGGTTTTGGTGCAAATTGGCAGCCATATTTTGAACTTGTGATCCCCAGGGCAGCAAGCATGGAGGGAGAAGGAAGAAATAGAAATGTTTCACAACTGTCAGGGAGCTGAGTGGAGCTGTGATCGATAACATGCTTTAGACACAGTGGTCTTTATTGACTAACATTTGCTTTTACAATACTCGGAGGACGAAACAAGTGTCACGCCATCTCCCACAAAAATATTGAAAATACGGCTCTTACTCCTAAGCAACAATACAGTTCCTGTTTTCAACGATGGCTGAGTGTGTCATTGCTTGTGATTGTGAATGTCTTCATTACAGTAAGGTCACACACTCTAATACAGGGATCTCCAGCCTGTACAGTGGGTTGCATAAGTATCGGCCCCCTTTAACTGTTCAACATTTTGCCACGCTGTGGACCATAAACATAAATGTATTTTTTTTATAAATATAAAGCTGAAACGTGGAATGTGCATAAGTCCCGCCCCCCTTTTCTTTCAGCGCAAACAATTGCCTTCAGAAGTTGCCTGATGATTTCTGAATGATCACATGTTGACCCAATGACTAAGTAGAGTCTACCTGTGTGTGATCGAATGTCAGTTCAAATACAGCTGCTCTGTGATGGTCTCAGAGGTCTGTTAAGAGACTAGTGGGGAGTGGAAGCATCATGAAGTCCAATAACACACCAGACAGGTCCGGGATAAAGTTATTGAGAAGTATAAAGCTGGGTTAGGTTATAAAAAGATTTCCCAAGTTTTAAACATCTCTCAGTGTACAGTTAAATACACCATCCAGAAATGGAAAGAGTTTGGCATCACTGCAAACGTACCAAGACCCGGCCGTCCTCCTAAACTTACTGACCAAACAAGGACAGCACTGACCACAGCTGTTACCAAGAAGCCTATGATGACCCTGGATGGACTGCAGAGAGCTACAGCTCAGGTGGGGGAAACTGTCCACAGAACAACTATTAGTCGTACACTGCACAAATCTGGCCTTTATGGCAATTCAAAATCATGTATAACTTTCATTTCGCGATTGTCTGCCACTCAGTTTGTGTCTTTTACATACAATTTTAATTATATATATTTATGTTTATGGTCCATAGTGTGACAAAATGTAGAAAAGTTAAAGGGGGCCCATACTTATGCATACCACTCTCCTGCTCTTTCCAAGTAGATCGCCAGAGACTTACTATATTTCTTCATACACTTTCTTTCTCTTCTGAATATTTTGAACACAATCTGGAGACATTCAGGTAAATAGAGTACAGAGATTTAGAGGAAGATCAAGAAAACTGGAGGGGTAAATCCACCTAAATCTCATGGTTACACAAGTGTCTTTGAAGCATACGTAAGTAGCTCTCTGACCTTTTATAGGTTGGAGACCCCTGCTCCAATATATTTGTTGGACCGCCTTTAGCTTTGATTATTCTGCAAAGTCAAAAGATTTATTTCCGCCTAGGGTTGTAAACATTTGCGTCCGAGATCTGGGGTGACAGTGGCACAGATCGTAGAGCACGTCATCTCATGATCGGCAGGTCAGGGGTTTGTATCCTGCTCCCTGTCGTCGTTCCTTGGACAAGACACTTCACCCACCTTGCCTCCAGTGTCTGCGTACATAATCGAATGAATGAGAGTGTGAATGGGTGACTGGTTCCTTGTTGTAAAGCACCTTGTGGGACTAATGTAGGTGGAAAAGCGCTGTATAAGTTGAGACCATTTACCATGTTGTATTGACGATGGAAGAGCGTGACCACTGCAGAAAGCCCTCTCCAGCACATCCCAAAGATTCTCAATGGGGGTCCGATCTGGACTCTGTGGTGGTCAATGTGTGAAAATGATGCTCCCTGAATCACTCTTTCGCAATGTCAGCCCATTTGATCCCAGCATTGTCATTTTGGAAGATGCTTGTGCCATCAGGGAAGAAGAACTCCATTGATGGAATAACCTGGTTTAGGCAGTCATATTGTTGCTGAACCTAGACCTGACCAACCAGTGTATTTGACAAAACAACACGACTCTGAACTCCATCCTTCGCACCGAACCACACGGGACAAACCACATCTTCTCTCGCTCCCTAACGAACAGTCCTCTCTCTGTGGTGACATTTTATAATCTGCCGATCGGATAGTACCACACACTTCCTCCCCCTTTTTAATAAATCACCAAATCCCAGGCTCGGATCGGCTCCACTTCTCCCCGGTATATGTCAATCCCCTCCGCGCTCTCAGATAAGGAACGTTTGGAGCATGTACAGAGGATATCTAAAGTAGGGATTGGCATTTAAATGTTGATTTTCAGTGGGATCCATGGCATTAATATTCAGCCTCTGACGTGGAAGAAGTTTCCTGATTCCAACCCACACGAGAGAGATGGAGTTATTAACCGTCTTGGTTTAGTAGGGTACCAGCAATTCACATTTAATGACCTTCAATGCCATTTCATTGCCTAAACACAAACAAGGAATACGTTTATCATTTAGAAAGATGTTTAATCCATTCCCGTACAAGGTGGAATGGTGGAAAATGTGGATATTTAAAAGCAAATTGGACACTTTTTAAGTTCAAGCCTAAAAAGTCGGGCGACGTTCAACATTTGGATAATTTCTTGCACTGACTTGGTTTTCAATCTGGACTCGTGGCCAACCCCTTGAGTGTGTAAAAATGTCCTCAAACAGCCTCAAACAGTTTAGCTGCGTTGCCCAATGCCTGTGGGTTTCCTAATCCTTCATTCGGACTCGGGCCGCCGTTTATCAGCCGCTGTGGCACAAGAACCAGGCACATCAGAGACACTTAACTGGACGAATGAGAGGGGCCGTGCAGAAACTGCCCACAGAGTATGGATTGGTCGTGGGGATTATCTAACAGGGATTTCTTTTTCTGATTTAGTGATGTGCGATTTCTGTTTGAAAATCAATCTTTATTTGTGTGTATAGTTCTTGGCGGAACTAGCGGTGACTCCAAAAAGCTTGTTGTAGTAATATGTAATTAATGCTCCCATGTAAAGCGCTTTGTGGCCATGTCTGTGAAAGGCGCTATACAAATAAAGTCCTTTCCTTCCTTTCCTTTCCTTACTGTGTAGAAGGAGACTAGACTGCAGGCTGAAGCCACCCAATTGTAAAGTTTTTGACCCTATGCAACCTGTATCTGATCTTTTTACAGTCTGAACGACACAGAGCCATCTTTTCAAATGCGACTCAGGCCACTTGGATATGTCCTAAATCCAATACGTATCTGATCTTATGCAATAGATACAGATGGCATCTCTGGAATTGCCCACATATGGTCATGTTTGAAACAGTTAAAGTGATAGTCTGTAAGTTTGCAAAGTGAGAGATAAGAGTGAAATTTGAAGTGAAGTTCCTCCCCTCTTTAACCAGAAAGCCCTGCTTAGTTTGCAATATGAGGAAAGCAGGAACAGAATTTTCAACATAAATGATCAAGCTCCTCCCCCTCCCTCCTGATTGGGCCTGACAGGCTGGTTCATTGGAAAAGCTTGTCTCATTGGTCAACGTGGGAGGATAATAGACTCAGATTAGTTGGCAAGGTCCGAGAAGCAGGGACTTTACAAAAAATAATACAAACTATATCATTACTTACTGCATCTAATTGCAAGACCAGGTGGCGATTTTGCACAATTTATAATAATTGTAAAACATTTACACTTCCAGACTATCGCTTTAAGGGGAAAAGTCTTGACTTTCTCCAATTATTCAGAAACTACTTGAATTACTAGAATGATTGATACAGTTTTCTACTAAATAAAGTTACAAAGACATGGAGAGGAGCAAAGTGATTCAACAGCCCATAAATACATAAAAAACGGAGAATGCTAACTCGATGCTTCATGTTAGCATCATGCTAGATGCTAACACTAGCTAGCGCTAGCTACAACTGCCTTTTTTCCACTTCTACTGAACAATCTGCTTTGAAAAAATATCCATATGGACCCGATTTAGACTTGACTTTATGTTATTTATTTATAAAAGTGTCAAAAATGGCTAAAAAGAGTGAAAAATGTATGCTATTTCCCCCCTCAGCAAAGCCACGCCCCCTTCTATGACCCCCCTCAGCAAAGCCACGCCCCCTTCTATGAACCCCCTCAGCAAAGCCACGCCCCCTTCTATGACCCCCCTCAGCAAAGCCACGCCCGAGATGCTGTCTGTATCTATGCAACATCAGTCTGAGCGGTCAGGTCATATTTATTCGACACACGTCATTGATGTGCTACAGATGCCATTCACTCTGCATTAAAGTATACAGGAGCGGACAGGAACACAACGCGTGCACTTGTTATGAATAAAGTTAGCGCTGAAATCCACAGTGGCACGTTTCTCGTAAAAGACATCGCTGCTCCTCAAAAGTCCATAATCTAAGAAACTGTCTCTCATCCTTCTTAAAATGATTTGGTTATGGATTTATTGCCTCCACTAGCTTCCCACAACTTGAATATTGGCAGATTCTGTTTACTTACGGCACATGCGACACATTCAAGTATAGCATCCCTTTCAGACTGGAGATCACTTACAGGTCGCATTCAGAGTTATATGAACGACCTTGCAAGAAAATCAGTGTCATGGATTCTCTCTCGACCGGTGTTATTATATGTAAATGGGGAGGAGTGAGAAATAACTAGCAAACTTTTGCTGTGATTTACCTCCAGTTCTTTACGTATTGGAGCATGTTTTTCAATGTAACTGCGATCGTATTGTGCTGACTTTGTAAACTGCTATTGTACAGAATCGTAAATTACATCTCCGTCCTCTGCGGACTTGGACAGAGATGTGGAAGCAGTGACAGTGTGGCCGTATCTCCCGATCCGTGCCTTTCACTGCTGTTGGCTCACATCAGATAAAGCCGACGTCTGTTTATAAATGGAGCAGTTTGCGACAGTTTGTCTTCGCTGAGTCCGACCCGTGAACTGAAGACCCGTTATCTTTCCAAATACCATCCAAGATAAAATGAGCCCAAATCTTGACTAATAAACACAGACATACACAGTCCTTTGCGAGCAGTTTTTCCAGAGTTTAAGTGTTCTGATGTTGAGTGACTTGCAGACATGGGGCGGTCCATAAACAAGCACAAAATGACAAATGGGTCTGAAGTTGGATTAAAGCTGTAGCAGTCGTTTCCACAGTGAGAAGAGTCTGACTAAAGCCAAAATCTAAAATTTAAAGTTGTGACTGCATGGTCCCAGTCTCATTCATTTGACTCTCACTTTTGTCTGAATTAATAAGTGGCCCAGAGATCAGATATGGGTGGGCTTTTATATTTTATAAGACGCTGAAATATAATGGTCACAATGCATTAAATACAAGAACAACCTAAGCCATATATGTACACAATACAAATAATGCAGTGCTTTTATAGTGTTTTTTCTGGACTCAAACACGCTTTGTGCATTATTCATTCACTCAATGAAGGCAACAACTATTGCAGCCACAGCTGCCCTGGGGTAGACTGACAGAGGCGAGGCTGCCAATCTGTGCCCCTCCGATATAGTGATGGGCGGATCAATTCCATAGTATCGAAATAGTGACCAAACGGCTACTTTTAAAAAAAGTATAAATTCTAATTTGCATTTGTGAAATGGAAGGCGTGTCAGCAATTATAAACACGAACAAAAGCTCATGCACGCCCTCTCTTATTTACTGCTGCAACATTTCGGTCAATCTGACCTTCATTAAACACAAAAGGACGATTTATTTGTCCCATTGTGTTTCTTACATGATATATTCTCAAGCTATCCAGCTACTGAATACAGGTCTAAGACATTCCTCTCACTAACTAAATGTATCTACTATTTTGTATTTTCGTGCAGCAAAATACACATTTTTAATTTGTTTTGCTTTTTAGTGTAGTACTTGTAATATGCTTAGACTTTTTAGTGACCACTTCTACCTGTGTCCTTGGATTTCGTTGCATTTTTACAATGACAATGAAATAAAACTAACAATTTCATTGTTATGCTCCAAAACAAATGTTGAACGTGTTGAACTGAGCCGTCCATATCCTTCTAGTTTAGGTTCGGTTTTTCATAAAAGTATTAATTTAAACTGTGTTTATGTATTTAATTTCACATTGACATAAGTTAAAGTAATCATTTTAATTTGCATATAAATAATGTATAAATACTGCACAAATATGACAGAGTGGCATTTTTAAACGAAAACCATAAGAAGTCCTGTTTTCTGTTTGCCAGAAGCCTCCATGTGGCTTCTGGCAAACAGAAAACAGGACTTCTTATGGTTTTTGGGTCAACATGTGATCATTCCTAAAGCATCAGGCAACTTCTGAAGGCAATTGGTTGCACTAAAAGTAAAGGGGGCACATCACACTTTTCAGTTTTTTGTTTATAAAAACAAATCTAAATAATGTGTAAAATTCATTTCACTCATTCACTACATTCATATTGGCAAGGTGGGTAAAGTACCTTGCCCAAGAACACAGTGGCAGCCTGAACATCATCATTTCAGAAAGGTCAAATATGAATTATTCCTATATTTAGCTGTTTACATCGTTATTTGCAGATTTCACATAATAATGGAGGCTCAAAACGAGATGTTGAAGCAAAGAAGCTCATGTGCACCTACACCTATACCCACATACATACATACATACATACATACATATACAAACATACATTTTCTGATCTGCGTAGTGACCTTCTGAATCGTAACCTAGAGATTCCCATCCCGATGAAACACCAATGCTACGTTGACTAAAAATATATACGAGTATTTACAATACCACTGATTTAAAGTATTGTGTGGACCAATTACACTGACTCCTGCTCCATTTCACACCGAGCACCTTGAGTTTGACCTTGTGCCTCCGTCGCTCTCTGGTGGAGGCAGATAAAATAATTGCCTCTTTAATAATAACATATGGCTCGTTAGTTTTAATAATGGTGAGGAGCGGAGAGGTGGGCGGGGCTCGGTGTCATGTGACTCTGCAGCTCTGTGATAATGAGGAACTACAGCAGTTCCACAAGTCAATATTTTGATGAGGAAGAGAATGTGTACATATCAGAATGACAACCATGGACGGCAGCTCTTGTCGATGTGTGTGCAGTGGTCTGTGTCTATCAGAAGTCCTCTTGATAGACCTGGTTTAGACCTTGGTGGAGCATGTAGAGAACGGAAGTAACTGGTGGTTCAATGGAAGACAGATGGGGAGCGCTTCATGGAAGATAAAAATGTAATTATAGCCAGACTGATGCTCATTGGAAGTGTTATTAATGCGTGACTTTAGTTAAAACAGGTAAGAAAATAGGCAGCCTGATGGAAAAAGACGACTGGCAAACTCCAAGGCATGACGGTTACATTCATAATCCTCTTTTTAACGTGCATGGCCTAAAAAAACTGTAACACAACTGGTGGTTCCCTTGGTCAGTGGTTCTCAAATATGTCCACTTTGACTAAACTTAAAGGAAGTTTCAACACAAACTCAACACAAAAATGATGGCATTGTCCTGTCTGGTGTCTCATTAAACCTGGGCTAGATTTGTCTAATTAGCATGGTTTATTCTTGGTTTAGTCCCAAGTTTGTAAACGCAGCTCTTTCGTTCTTTATTCAATTATGAGGCCTGGTTTGAGACATACGTGTTAGTTATATTAAAGGGACTAGATGCAAGTTGACCATTTTATACTCACTACTGCCACCCCAGGTCATACGTGTAACTGCAGCTTCTATAATAAGCTCGCGCATGACGGCACTTTGGACCCGAATCAACACCTTTTTGAGTGACAGTGCAGGATTTTAGAGGCAGTTGTGGTGAACAGGTCTGGGCTCATTCTACACATTAGGACCTTGCTGGAACATGTAGGGGGAGGGAAAAAAAAGAGTCCCTTTAAATGCTTTTCCTGGTGCTCAAAGTTTCTTTACAGTTTTGGCATTTCTCATTCACTCTTCATTACGACAGTTGCCAAACTGTGCCATTGTTCACTCCAGCCGCCACTCACTCAATGAGTGAATTCTTACTATTATTTTTTGCATTCCAAAATAATAAACTAAGGGAGATTTCAAAATGTAAAATACTGGAGTTATCGTTTATTGAAAGTTATACGAGAACCATCCAGTTCTCTTCTTTCATGTTACATTGGGGCAAAAAAGTATTTGGTCAGTTCCCCATAGACTTCCTATTGGATTTTGGCCAAATACTTTGTACATCCAATCAGATGTTAGATTGGGTGTAGTGACATACTCCAAGTGCACAGGTGTTGTAGGTCGCACAGTCACCAGCCAAACTCTGATTAAATTTCAAAGAAGATTGATCTCATCCAGGTAGATACAAACATTGAAAGTTCTAAACATTTCAACTGGACATTTTTACAAACATAGTTGCCCGACGTTTTGAGAATCTAACAATCTTTGGGCCTTTGAAGAAGAGAACTGTATGTCCATTAACTGTATGATTGTGAAACTCTGGACCAAGAGAAAATGTTAATTGCTCAAATAAACTACACAAACAAACAAACAAACAAGAACTGGATGGTTCTCGAAGCGTCGGGCAACTATGTTAGTAGAAATGTGCAGTTGAAATGTTTAGAACTTTCAATGTTTGTATCTACATTCTACCTGGATGGGATCAATCTTCTTTGGAATTCACATAAAAGCATTTAGTGTCACATGGAAGAGCAGGACGTCCCATAATGGAGATGTTGGCAGTCCGAGGTGGAGACTGTTCATTGGCGAGACCTTGCTTTAACTGTAGAGTGTGAGTGGGAATGGCCGGGGTCCATGGTGGAGATTGGCAGCCTCTCTTTGCATATTGTTTTGGCTTATGCAAATGTATGTTGTTGTTTTGCACCAGGAACATGGCGGATTTCCATGGTAACGCTGCATTTCTACCACTGAATCCGGAACTCTATTCGGCAGGAGGTGATCATTTTATGCTTGACCGCTGTCTGTATCAGTCGCCGCAATCTGGATGTGCTTTCCCGTGACTTAAATTAAAGCTATATTTTCCCAACACCATTACAGGATCACATCGGTTTCAGTTCACCGGCTCGAACAGATTACCATAAGCTCAAAGCGCGATTGGCGTCTTATTTGGCACTGACAAATGTATGCCATGTCGTTTTAAATCAGAATAGATTGCTGCGTGTTTGCCCAACGCGTCCTCGGTTTGTATATTTGCACGTGCGTCGGCATACGCATCCAGGCCCCGAGATGTCACCGGCCAGAAATCCCATTCTCCTTATCAACGCCGTTCAATTTGGCCGCGCAGATAACATGCGGACCGGCACGTATGAGCGCAGGTGAGCTATTACAGAAATGTCAGGGAAATGGAGCGGGTTATCTGTGTGTACAAACGAATCCAGCGCCGCGACAGCTTGTACAGGTGGAACACAGAGACGGGATATAGCTGTAACTCCAGAGGACAAAAGCTGGAGTGGTGTGAATGAGAGCTGAATCTGCAGTGTTTGTTAAGAGCGCATGAAGAGTCTGGCATATTTTATACTTAGGGTATTTAAGGGCCAGTCTATAATCATTGAGAGGCAAACGTTTACAGCAAAATCATCCAAGCTATTCCTTTAGACCAGTGGGACCAACAAACACCCCAGAACGACAAGCCAAATAATAATATTTTATTACACCCATCACCGCTTTGCAGGTGGAATCTGTATTTTCCAACACATTACTGTTGATTTAAAGGCCCTGTGCCTTTATTTTTGTATACAATCAATGAAAGACAACACAAGTACATTAAATTCTTGGTTCTATCCAAACTTATTCCATCCATCCATTTTCTTCCGCTTGATCCGGGGGCGGGTCATGGGGACAGTTCTCCCAGCAGAGATGCCCAAACCTCCCGATCCACGCACACCTCCTCCAGCTGTTCTGGGGGGACCCCGAGGCGACACCAGGCCAGCTCGGAGACATAGTCCCATCAGTGTGTCCTGGACCTTCCACGAGGCCTTGTCCCACTAGGACATGCCTGGAACACCTCCCGTGGGAGGCGACCAGGAGGCATCCGAAACAGATGCCCTAGCCACCTCAGCTGCTCCTTTCGACGTGACCTGTCACTTAGGACCTGTTTGCCATGGGAGACCCGACCAGGGGCACGAAGCCCCCGACAACAGAGCTCCCAGGATCATTCAGGCGCTCAAACCCCTCCACCACGTTAAAGTGGCGGTTCCAGTTCCAGGAGGGGGAAAACGGGAAGTCGATATTGAAGAAGGCCCTATTTGTTATACTGGGCACACTGGGTACAGCAGGACTAATGTTCAGACATTTCCAACTTTCCTCTCCTGCTTCTCTCTGAAGTGACTGCATTAAACATCCTGATGACACGAGAGACCAGCGAGTTCTTCAGTCTCTCAGTGGAGCCTCCCAGTGAGAGGAGTCTGGAGCTCACGGAGCTTCTCCAGTGGGAAAAGACCGAGATCAGTGGACGGCTCTGATCTTAGAGAACGTCCTCTGCTCCACCAGCTTTTCCACAGAGTCCAGTCCAACCTCAGCCTTTTATATTTGCTGGTTCAGCTTCAGAATGTCGTTTTTCTTAACAGTCGCGGCTTCAAATGATGGGTCAAATACTAAAGATAATTTCCTCTATGGGGGCAGTAAAGTATGGGCTACCTTAACCTTAATTAAATAGTCCGGCATCAGCAGGTTTCTGTCGGCTTAATGTAACGCGCAGCTTCCACACAGTGACCGTTGGACACGAACCTCTGCCCTGGCCGTATCCCGCTCCCTCTCTGATCTCTCTCCCATAAATCCGCCGCTCCTGCCACTTCTCTTTAAGCACATTTGGCTGTGTCCACATTAAATCGCACATGGGGGTCACGTCTCGCTGTCTAAGTCGCTTACTCCCGTCCTCACCGCGGCATGTCCGAGCCCCTAAGTTATCGATGAGTCACCGCCCGCTGGCCCCCGGAACGCTCGCGACATCCCCGCGACCTTCATATATCTGTCTCAGCTGTTTCCTCAAGCTCTGATTAAACACCATGCGGACGGGGAGGTGTTAGCCTTAGCATTAGCGGCACGTATGCGGCGGCACATTAACCCCGCGAGTGCCGCCGCGGTGCTGTCATTGGGACGCCCTCTCCCGCTGACGACTAATCAATTTGTCCCCGGATTTATGAAGGTCCTGCGCGGCTGCATGTCGCTACAGTGGGAGTACGGGGGCTGTGTGTGTTCAAACGGACACAAACAAACACTCATCACCTGAGCAGATCATTTAAGGCTCAATGCCAGCGTGTTTTTCATCACAGAGAGAGAGTGGAATATGATATAATAAAGGCACAGACATCAGTCGGTTTGGTCAAGAAACGTCGGCTTATTTGAGTTAGAACGGTCCAGCAATCTTCATTATTGGACGTTAATCCAGTGGTTCTTAAAGAAGCATTATGAAACTTTCATGTGAAAAACAAACAAAAACAATTGATCCTGGAATGTCCTGCAAACCACTGTGATGCCATAATGACGACTCATACATCCATTGACTCACTACAAGGTCAAATACACACATGTACGCACAATATCAGCTTTTTACATAAAAAGATGTATAATACACCTTTTAAAGGGACCAAATGCAAGTTGGGTATTTTATACTATTTTATGTATATACTATATGTAACAACTTTTTGAGTGAGTGCAGGATTTTAGAGGCAGTTGTGGTGAACAGGTCTGAGCTCATTCTACACATTAGGACATGGCTGAAACATGTAGGGGAGGAAAATACTTACTTTTAACATTTTTTAACTCTGTATCCCTTTAATTGATGGAGTTGGAGCCAAAAACAGACATTTTTATTTCATCACATGCCTTTTTTTCTGCTGAAAAAGCACAGAAACATTTCTGACTCAGTTAGAAAGATTCTTTGATCATTATTTCAGCTTTATAGGGTTATTCTGTAATGCTCATTCAACAACAATTTAATGGAAAGTTTTTCATTTGACAAGTTATCTGACAATATCCTTTTATAGTATTGTGATACGTAAAAAGTATCACGACAAGAGTGTATCGTCCCAGCCCCAGTTCTTATTGAGGTCACGGCTTGTTATTATAGATTGATGGTTTCAAGTTTCAAGTACCTAGGTGTTCACTTCAACAATAAACTGGACTGGTCCCACAACCCCAACACCCTGTACAAGGAGGGCCAAGCTCACCTCCATCATGGACAACACCTCCAACCCACTGCACGGGACTGTAGAGGAGCTGAGCAGCTCTTTCAGTGGCAGACTGAGACGCCCTCAGTGCAAGAAGGAGCAGGTCCTTCATCCTCACTGCTGTCAGACTGAACAACAAGACTGTAAAGTAACATGTGCAATAACCCCCTTACAAAACTACGTGCAATAATCTCTGTATCAGCTGCACTTGATTCCCTGCACCAGCGTCACTTATTGACAACCTGCACTAGGACTGTAACTTAAACCCCGATATTCTACTTATATAATCTGTTCTAATTCTTATCCTAATTTTATTTATTATTATTATTTACTTATTGTTATAATTCCACCCCCTAAGATTTTTGCTTCACTTATTATACATAGGATACCTTGTTTTTCTACTATTTAACTGTTTGCACATTTCCTGTCTGTTTTTGCACACCCTGAGTGATATTATTGAATGCCGAATATAACAAGTGAATTTCTCCGTTATGAGATCAATAAAGGATTATCTTATTTTATCTTATCTTGTTTTATGGTGTGTCTCGATGCCACACCAGTCGAAAACCACTGACATAATCTTTTTAATTTCAAATAATGTTCATTTATGCAATACTTATTAGTACAACCATTCAATTTACAATATGGATTCTATTCCGATCAGCCTCATCCATGACACAACAGCACATGACTCTCTTTGTTGATATTCATTCATAATTTGTTCTTCATCCACGCTTCATTAAGGACACAGAAACCATTACAAAAGCGGTGCTGTGCGAGCCCTCTCGACACGTAATAGTCCCATGCAGTGACTCTGTGTGGCTGCAGTCTCGCTCCCATGTGGGGATACAGTGGCATCAGCTGTAGCAGGATTACACGGGATTACGGCATACCCCAGAGGAGCGTCACATGTCCCAGAGGCCTCAAACGCATCAGAGTCTGGAGAGAAGGCTGAAAAAAAAAACAATGAAACAGGCCTTTTAAAAGCACAAAGTTGTCAGAGTCCACTTTTTTATTTGTGTGTCTGCTTTGAGTTGTTGCAGTGGTTTTTCTGTCTCCTGCCTTTACTTTATTGCCCCCGTATGGAATTTGTCCTCTGGGGAAAATGGTAAGGACCAGCGCCCAGGGATCAACCTCCAGATCGAGACCCAATGGTTCAAAACAGCCAGCTGGAGGGTTAGCCTATTGCACATGTTGTTGGTTGTTTGGGGAACTGGAGCCGCCAGAGGAAACCCATCCAGACATGAAGAGAGAAAGATGATTCCTGTCCTGATTTATGGAGCTTTGAAAGCAAAAAAAGGGCTACATTTCAGTTTTGAAAGAATTCTTAAGCACAGTAGTTTAAGACTTAATAAGATATACAAAACTCTTCTGGAACAAAATTGTTGCATGTTCTATATCAACACAATAAGCCCATGATTTTAACCTCTTAACCCCCACCTGAACCGAGCGCTGTTTCTCCAGATTGGAATTACTCAAATCTAAAAGCTGCTTGGAAAATGCGTCAAAATAGCAACAAGAAGCAAAAAAAGTCACAAAACCGCAAAACAAACAAAAAAAAACTATGAAAAAGTGGCAAATATCTGCGTAGAACACGGCAGCAACACTAGGTAAAAGATTCATTCAAATCAGTTTTGTAGCTCTTCGCTTTCAGATTTAAAAAAATACATGTTTCCTTGTATTTATTAAAGGGACTATACGGTATATAGTCCTCCCTCTACATGTTCCAGCCATGTCCTAATGTGTAGAATGAGCCCATACCTGTTCACTAAAATCCTGCACTGTCACTCAAAAAGGTGTTTTTCAGGTCTGAAGTGCCGTCATGCACAAGCTTAACATAGAACCTGTAGCTACGCCTAAGACCTGAGGGGGCAGTAGTGAGTATAAAATGACCAACTTGCATCTAGTGCCTTTAAGGCCTTCTACAGGTAGGAACGAGTCAAATTTGACACATTTCAATACCATTTTAAGTAAATTAGTGCTTTATTTGTCATTGTACAACCGCACAACAAAATAGTGTTCAGGTGTTAGTCCTGAGCCGCTGCAATGTCGCGCTGCCACTGTGGACCCACCTGGAGGTCGAGGAAACCGTAGCACCTGGAGGAAACCTGGCTGCTCTCTGTCTCCTCTGATCCTCTGAAACGGCTCACCGCCTCCTGGGTTTGTCCCTGTTTCAGTGCAGGACACCACGCTCTGAAACAGGGACAAACCCAGGAGGCGCTGCACCATTTCAGAGGATCAGAGGAGACAGAGGGCAGCCAGCCAGGTTTCTTGCGAGTGCTGCGGTTTCCTCGACCTCCAAGGTCATACGGGTCAGGTTGACCCACAGTGGCAGCGTGGCTCAGTCGCAACAGCTCAGGACTAACACCTGAACTCCATTCCGTTGTACGCTTGTTCAATGATAATAACACACTTATATTTCATCTCTTAAGATTAGCAGAGAAAACATGGTCAATTTTCATCATCAAAAGCCATTCTGGAAACTTTGGAGCAGAACATTGTGCACAATTTCAGCCAAACTTGCAGCTGAATGTGCTTTTTACTGTAAATTTTGTATTTTTATTGAACTTACACAGTACACATGGTTGAACATTTGATTTAATGCCAGTGTGAATCCAATTCAATGCTGTTTAAAGCCTTCATATTGGCGCAATTCATTTAATGCCCCACGGAAACCCTTTTATTTCATACAAACATTTTCTTTTATGCCTGTCTTCTACAGCGATTCACCAAATGTGTTTTCTCCCCTTGTCACCTGCAGCGTCTCACCCTGACTATATATCTTCTCTCGCACTACAATCTCTCCTGTGTCTTTCTCGGAATTATTTCTCGAGTCTCCGGTTTAGTAACCCAGATTTGCGCCGTAGTAAAACCTCTGTCAGATTAGGCCAAACGAACCAGCGGCTTCAGGAGAGAGGAGTCACGAGACACGGAGCCGGGACAAATCCGAGGCTGCACCGCTACAGCGAGTGTGCGGGCCATCTGTTGGTTTGGACGGCAGGTCGGTGACATGTGCTCCCATAGGCTCCGGTCTCACGCCGAGGGGCTAAAAATACAACGGAGAAAACTACAGCAAACGCAACAAACGGAGCCTCGTGACATCGGCAGAGCGGGAGGTTTTTTCTGTTAGAGGGATGATTTTTCTGGATTGAGGAGCAAACATTTCCCTGAACGCTGCAAACTGGTTTCTTTATTAGGAAGACATTCACGGATTCACAAAGCACAAAACCGCACCTTCTTTTAGATTCACCTCTTAACCCCCACCCATATAGAAGCTATTGAAAAAAGTGTCAATAGAATAGTGACAAAAATATGACAAAAATAATGACAAAAAATATGACAAAAAAATAGTGACAAAAATATGACAAAAAGTGACAAAATTGTGACAAAAATTTGATGAAAAAATGACAAAAAATTGTGACAAAAATATGACAAAAAGTGACAAAAAATGTGACAAAATTGTGACAAAATTGTGACAAATTTTTGATGAAAAAATGACCCAAAATAGTGACAAAACTATGACAAAAAGTGACAAAAATATGACAAAAAGTTACAAAATTGTGGCAAACATTTGATGAAAAAATGACAAAAATATGACAAAAATATGACAAAAAGTGCCAAAAATATGACAAAAAGTGACAAAATTGTGACAAAATTCTGATGAAAAAATGACCCAAAATAGTGAAAAAACTATGACAAAAAGTGACAAAAATATGACAAAAAGTGACAAAATTGTGACATAAATTTGAGGAAAAAATGACAAAAAAAAGTGACAAAAATATGACAAAAAGTGACAAAATATGACAAAAATGTGACAAAATTGTGACAAAACTTGAGGAAAAAATGACCAAAACCGGTACAAAAGAGCAACAGAAAAGTGGCAAATGTAGCAAAAGAGCAATGTCAAATGTCAAAAAAAGTGACAACAATGCGGCATCAACGCAAGGAAAAAGATCAGTTTAAATCAACTTTGTAGGTCTTAGCTTTCAAATGAGCCGCTAAACTGGCCTATAGGCTGCAACCTTTTAGATTTGGGTAAAGCTGAACTGGAGAAAATACTTTGCTGCCTTTACATATCGAACTTCAAATTTGTTATCGTGACAGGCCTAACTGTGACATGCTACGACACCTGCAGTGGTCGCTTATGGCCTCTAGGGGCATGAGTTACTTAGTATTGCTTTAAAACTAGTAAAATGTTGTATACTGTTTTACACAATGACCACCAAAGCAAAAATGGCTCAACTTACCCCACTGTCCCCAACGTGCTGCAAATGTGTTCAAAAGATTGAAAACATGGCCAACGAGAGCTAAACCATGATTGTGTTTTTGGAGGTTTTTATTCGTGTCGTGGTGTTGTAATGATTGTTTGGAAATGCGTTTTGTTTCGTTCGCTCTAGGGCAGCAACAACAAATCTGATTAATTGGGAGATTAGCTTTTGAAATAATCAACAAATGCTTTGAATTCATCTGGAGTTTTTCTAGAACACGCCATGTTTCATTACAAACACAAAGCGGGAACAAAAAGGCACAAGGAGAATTAATCATCGTGTTTGTGAAGAATAGCCTTGTTTGCTTTTGCTCTTTCAGGAGACAAATTAGACAAATCAATGAGCAAAATAATCACCATCATTCAGATTTGGCCTAATTCAAAGATCCACTTGTGGAAATTTTATCGACTAAAACTAATTGAAAAGTATGTCTAATTTGTCCTGATATTTTCTTTGATTATTAAAATCTAAATTAAACAGAACATCATAGCTTTAAAGCTTTAAATCCATTGCCCAAGTGGTTTGTTCATGTGCGAAAGGCTCCCTGAAGCAGTGGACCTTGATTAAATATGATTATATTAAATAATTTAAATGTGAGGTTGATTAATTGAATAAATTATTAGTCGACTAAAACTGAGGAGAATAAAATGATCTAATATTTTGATGTCAGGAGGTGATATCGTTCTTCTTAATGTGCTTTATTGTGTTGCTAATATTCGTGGGAGTGAATAGTGATGGTCTAATGGTATGAGTTGTAGTAGTAGTGAGTAGTTGCCATGTCTCTGTCATTCAGCCCCAGGGCAGTGACTACTGTTTTACAAATGGTCAATAACTGAACAAAGTAAATCTCGCAAAAAAATGCTACAAGAGAACAAAAAAGTACCTTCTCCTTATTCTTGTGTGGTTTGCAGGCAGTAGGTGAGTGCGATGGGCCCTCGGAGCTCCCCCTTGTGGCCGCGTGTGGTGCTGCTGCTATGCTCCGCCCCCCTGTGCACGGGCCGGCCGTTCGGAATCCCCGCCCCCACGGTGAACGTCGCCGTGGTGTTCAGCGGCCCCGCCTACCAGAGCGAGATCAAGGGGCGCCTGAGCCGGGAGAACTTCATGGACCTGCCGCTCGAGGTAAGAAGCTTACAGTGATGCGAGTGAGAATATTAATATTAACGTAAGGGGAGACACAGCAGGCAAAACTCACCATTTTTAATTTTCAGGGTTTTCTCCTGGAAAACAAACCTACAGTGGGAGGAGAACGTACTGTATATGAACACTTTGGAATTTCTCACATTTCTGCCTAAATTGGTCATAAAATGTGGTCTGATCTTCATCAAAATCATACCACCCAAACAATTACATTTTGTCATATTTTTATAGGCTATAACGTGTAATCATTCACAGGACAGGGAGGAATAAGTAAGTGAACCCAGGAATGTTGCTGAACTGCAGCAGTTTTGTAAAGAGGAAATTTAAAGCAGTTATTGTTGCCAAAGAAGGGTCAGTCAGATATTTAATACAGGGGATTCCACGCTGCTGTGAATGTCTCAGGTTTTTCTGCCAAACATCTTGATAAACTTGTGAATTAACTCACTCAAATTTTTCCATTGATGATAGCAGGTTGTTAAGGCCCTGATGGAGCAAAACAGCCCCACACCATGATGCACCTGCACCGTACACAGTGAGCATAGGGTTTTGATGTTGATGTGCTGTTTCCTCCACACATGACGATGTGTGTTCCTCCCAAACAATTTAACTTTGGTTTGTGAAAGAGCACTTGGATTCTTCACAGCACTACTGGAAAAATATTCTGTGGACTGATGAACCCAAAGTTGAATAGACACTGTTTATTCGTTTTTATGATTTTGATGAAGATCAGACCATATTTTGACCAATTTAGGCAGAAATGTAAGAAATTCCAAAGCGTTCACATACATTTTCCTCCCACTACAGCTTATTCAAAACAAGATAAAACAACAAAACAAATCCATCAATTTAAACCTGGCTCAATCCATTATTCAATTGGATTGGATTTGGTGAAAACCAAAAATAGTTCAGAGTTCTGAGGTGCAATGTCGGCATGGAACATAGTCACACACGCAAAAACAGCATTTGATCCTAATAAGTTGGCGAGCTGGATATGGGTACGTTCACATCATGTTTTGGTTTACAGCAATAGGCACTTTTGGGGCGTTTTTAGGCATTTTAAGGAAAAAGTTGCAAATTGATCTCTATATTACAAAAAAAAAATCCTACTTCACGTGCCTTATACTCTACCAACACTAACAAGCATTTAATTCATTCTTACTAATGTTGATATATATTTGATCGGTTTAACCAGACTCCCCCGCTGCTGCAGGTGAACCCGATCACGGTCCTGGTGAACAACACGAACCCGCGGGCGCTGCTGACGCGGATCTGCGACACTCTGTCCACAAACCGCGTCCATGGGGTGGTCTTCGAGGACAACGTGGGCTCTGAGGCCGTGGCCCAAATCCTGGACTTCATCTCCACCCAGACCGCGGTCCCCATCGTGGGCATCAGCGGGGGGTCGGCTGTGGTGCTGCCCTACAAGGTCAGTTTATGGAAGTGGACGGACTTTAGAGTTCTCAGGTGCTATGTCGGCATGGAACATCGAGTCACATAGAAACAGCAACTGATCCTGATAAGTTGGCGAGCTGGCTTTTGCTGAGAAACTTTCCAGAATTGTTCACGTGTCAACACAACATTGAAAAGGGCCTCGAGTTTGAAATTGAGAGGGTAAGAAGTCCATGGTGGTGACTACTGTCAAAATGTAGAAGTTTTGTTTGGTTAATATCTGTCATTACTGGGACAATCTGCGTGAAACAAAAATGGTGCCAATGTTCAATGTCTTCTCTCTCAGCCTTACTAACTAAGGCCACGTTACTTTTAAAACTCTCTCTAATTATTCGAAAACTACTTTAACAAATGCTGAATTATGAATATAGTTTTCTTCTAAATAAAGATACATAGACATGGAGTGGAGCAAAGTGGTTCAACCGCCGAACGCTAACATGATGCTACATATAAGCAATGTGCTAATGCTAACACCAGCTAATTAGCTATGACTGCCGTTTTTTCGCTTCTACTGAACAATCTGCTGTGAATAAACATCCATATGGACCTGATTTAGACTTTACTGTATTTGTATTTGAAGAAAATGGCTAAAAGTGTGAAAAACTGTGTTTCCCAGAACATTTTATTTTCCCCCCTTCGGCAAAGCCACGCCCCCTTCTATGACGTGATGTCGTCTGTATCTATAAGATTAACACTGCATGACAGGTGTGTGAATCCAATAACTTCCAAATAGGGATACATTTAAACATGGTCAATTTTGTTTTGGGGGACTTCTTTCAAAAACTCTTTCTCTTCCATAGAGTTTTATTGTTGTATTGGTTCGTGTCCTCCACCTTAGATTATGAAATCAAATTCTCAAATGCAATTGCAACTGTGTCGTCTTAGATCTATTATGGCTCCACGTTTTTATTATCTTGCTGACTTATTTTATTTATTTGTAGGTGTTGGGCCTATTCTTCTTCTATATACTGTATTTATGAGATGGACGAATGTTTGGCTGGGAAGCTGCAAATGCATTGCCCCTCAGGGAGAAATATGTTTTTGAATTCTATTTCAGTCGGAGCAGGTGCCGAACTCTATGGGAAAGACAGTTTTCGAAAGAAATGTCCAAAAAGTTAAATATCCAAATGTTTCCCCGATCAGATGTTTTTGAATGTTGTTACTTTTGGACGCCTTTATGAGGCAATAGTTAGACCATGGTTCATGTGTACTGGAAGAGATAACTTTGTGACAGTTTTTGTTTCATGTGAATAGGCCCAGGAATTACAGTGAAATCAGCAATAAACTAAGACTTTTCACAGTTATCATAGTTACCGCCATGGAGTTTTTAGCTGCCCTCCACCTCAATTTTAAACTATAGTCTCTCTAGAATGCTGTGATGTCGCGTAAACACAACCTATTGCCTGTTAGAAATCATCCATCATCCACACTTAGACCAAAGACTGATGAAAAACCATTACTGCACAGACCTTTTGAGACTGAGGTCAGGTTTTCTGATTCTGTGGCGTCACTCAACCTCCTTTCTCAATATGCTAAAGATGAAATCAAGACGCCATACTTGCTTATGTCCGTGGAGAGACTCCGAATTGAGCATTTGATGACGCAAATAACAGACAGCTGACCCAAATGTGTGCGTTTGTAGCAATTGGAACAGATTGCCAAGGCCGCTTCTATTATATCTATGATCCAGACATTGGACATGGAGAGGATGATGCAGCTGCTTAAGTGGAGTTGGTCCAAGTGTGTCATTTTGTGTCATTTATATTCTTTGAGAGGAAAAGAAAAACAGGCTGTAATTGGTATTGGGGGCATCAGCGGTGGGTCCTCCATGTAATTTCTCTACAAGGTCATTGTATGGAATGGCTCGATTTTGGTGATTTGGCTGGAAAAGACGACAGGTTTGTGATTCGAGGGGGTTTTCTGGACCTCTGGCAATGCTTTATTCATAAGCGGAAGATAACTGAGCAAACTTAATGATGAGAATTATGATGCCTTGGATTTGTTGTGCAGACATGCTCTGATTGGTTGATGTGTGAAGGAAGGAGGCTGTCATTTTTATCCAGTCTATTACATCTGATTAAGGTCTGTCAGACACTTACAATTGTACGTCCATTTATTTACTTTTTTGTGTCAACACACAGCGGGCCTACATATCCTCTCCTGTTTCTGACACCGCTTTGAGGGCGCGCAGAGAGCGGTGTTTGACACATTTGACGGGGAGCGGTGTCTTCGGGCGCCGATCCTCTGCAGACAGTAACAGCTCTAATCCCGTCAAAAAGGCTTTCTCTGATGACATTTGGGCTGTAATAGAAGCGCCACCACGCACTGTCACCCGTCTCTCCCTCTGTCTCCCTCTGTCTTTTTCTTTCCGTTCTGTTCGCCTGGGCTTTTGTGATCGCGAGATGAGACCCAGACAGAGGATCAAGAGCTAAATTTGAACTGTTAGACCTCTCTGTGGGGAACAGTCACTCGTTTGACATATTTTTATTTTTAACTACTGGATTGTGAAGGAAGAAAATCGTATTGAATTTTAAAGGTCGTATATGTGATGCTTTATGCAGGCCTTTTCAACTGCTTTCTACGCCTTAGTCTTGATATTTTTGTAGTTTAACTGAAACATTTTTGTATCGGTGACCAGAGCCACAAGGCGAAGAGTTACAAAAGTGTTGTGTCAGCAAACATGCTAATAAGTGCAAGGAAGGTTGTATTGGATGAGGGGATATTATAAGATGCATGTAAGACTGTGTACCATACGTTTTTTTCTGATGCTGGTACTTTAATGATGCTTAACAATACCAATAGGTACCTGAACGATAACATTTTTTCAGTACCTATACTAAAATATTTGGCATCCACAACCGTAAAAAGAAAGCAATGATGTTAAATTATTTTATTACTATTGTAGACTATTTCTTTTAAAAGTGTAAAAAAAAAAACAAAGCCCTATGCACATACAGTGGGGAAAAAAGTATTTGGTCAGTTTCCCATTGACTTTCTATTGGATTTTGGCCAAATACTTTTTTTCCCCACTGTACGTACATACAGTAGCCACAAAGAAAAGGTCACTTGCTTCATATTTTGTTGGACCAGCTTTAGCTTTGATTACAGCATGAATTTGCTCTACAATTGACTCTGTGCATAACTTCAAATCATAACATCACCGCCCAAGAAGTGACTTCCTGTTTCGATCCAGCTCGCCAAATTAAAAACTCACAGCTTGTCTCATTCACTAGTTCAGCAGGTACTTGCAACACTACAAGAATCTAATTAAATACACTCTTTATAAGTGTTTTGTCTGTTAATAGTTAGGCAGAAAGAAAGTTGAACAAATAAACTCCTGAACTAATGAATAAGATGGTGATTTTATTTTGGCGTGCTGGATCGAAACAGGAAGCCACCTCTTGGGCGGCCTTGTTTTGATCTGAAGTTATAAATAGAGTCAATTGCTTCAACAAGCTTCTGCCCAGACAGACAAGATCATATATTCATGATGGGGGAGTGCGACCACAGCACAAAGCCTTCTCCGGCACTTCCCTAAGATTCTTAATGGGGTTAAAGGAACAGGCCACCGTTTTTTCATACTGAGATATGTTCTTGCCTGTGCTTAGACGAGTTGATGCGTAACTGTCTGGTCGTTTTGCATAACTGAGCGCACGCACAAAGACCAAAGATGTTGTTAACATTTGGCCTCCCCCAATGTATTCCTATAGCTCCAGACAGAGGTGAAGTTGGAAGCGACCGAGCTCTTTCATGGGCACGCACAAAAAACAGACAGGTACTGTATGCATCAACTCGTCTAAGCTCAGGTAAGAACATATCTCAGTATGTAAATACGGTGGCCTGTTCCTTTAAGATCTCGATTCTGTTAAAAATGATACTGCCTGAACCGCTCTTTCACAACGTGAGTCTGATGAATCCTGTCATTGTCATCTTGGAATATGTCCATGTCGCTAGGGAATAAGGCATGTATGATGGAAGAACCTGGTCATTCAGGATGTTCAGGTCGTCAGCTGATCGCATTCTTTCGGCTTGTATCAGATCAGAACAGCTAGTTAAAGGAACAGGCCACCGTTTTTACATACTGAGATATGTTCTTACCTTAGCTTCGACGAGTTCTTTAGGACCTGTCTGATCTTCACCCGTGCCTTTAATCACGTAAACACAGCGCAGACGGCGTTAGCATTTAGCCTCTCCCCCTCTCCTCTACAGCTCCAAAACAGGTCAAGATAGAAGCTACCAAGCTTCCCTTCCCTATTTAAACATGGTTACGTGAAGTGTTCCTCTACAAAGTATAATTACACAAAATTAAACAATGTGGATTTTCTAAGTGGATAAAAGGGGGGACTATATTGTAAGGCGTAATAATACCAGGAGTAGTTCGAAATCCGCGCAGTAATCTTCACTTTACTGCGCAGTAATCTTCACTTTACTGTGCGGATGCCAAATTACTCCTGGTATTATTACGCCTTATAATATAGTTCCCCCTTTTATCCGCTTAGAAAATCCACATTGTTTAATTTTGTGTAATTATACTTTGTAGTGGAACACTTCACGTAACCATATTTAAATAGGGAAAACGTGGAAGAGCTTGGTAGCTTCTATCTTGACCAGTTTTGGAGCTATAGAGGAGAGAGGGAGAGGCTAAATGCTAACGCCGTCTGCGCTGTGTTTACGTGACTGAAGGCACGGGTGAAGACCAGACAGGTCCTAAAGAACTCGTCAAAGCTAAGGTAAGAACATATCTCAGTATGTAAAAACGGTGGCCTGTTCCTTTATATCCAGGTGTGGTGACTTTTTCTTTGGGTTGAAAGCTCTAGAAAAAAAAAAAAGTAATTTTAGTATATGTCACATTGTAATGGGGAAAAAAATCTCTTAATCTGTTTTCTGCCATCTTGGGGTTCGGGTTAGAGTTATTTTCTCCAATTCTTCATATTTGAATCTCAAAGCGTGTTGACAGGAGAGCTTACGGCCCATATGCCAGTGTGAAACCTCATTAACAAGCAAAGACCTTCTAGTTTCTAAAGGTGTAGGATCTGTGTGAGTGAAACATGCATCACACTTGCTGTTCCTAATCCTAACCCCTGACTCTAAACCTGAGCCTAAGCCCCTGATAGCGGGACGGCAAGTGACACATTAAACTGTATGTTGCATTTGCTCTATTAAAGGTTACCAGCGGTCTCCTGTACGCTGCACAGGTGAGGCCGCCGTGTTAGTGTCACGGCTCCGCACGCGCCATTTATCAAACGGATCGACCACTTGTGCAGCCAATAAACCAGGCGTCAATCACCGTGGGCTCATTTAAAACAGAGCTATAACAGACACGCAGCGGGGCCCCCATCCTAATGAAACTCAAATATCACACACTCATCTTCCGACGTGACAGCCGCGGTAACGAAGCGCGCCCGTTACCGGCAATTAGCCCGATCCACATGTGTCCGAGCTGCGGTGGAGGTGTTTTATGGACGTGGACATGCCAGCCCGGGACGTCCCGCTGAGCCTGACTCTAAAGAGCCTTTTCATTACAGTTTTACACCGTTGATAACCTTTTTTAAGAACTCACAGCAGGACATGCATGTTCGTTCAAAACAGTGCGATAGGAAGTTTGAGATTAAATGGGAGAATGTGTTCACTTATTTGTGCTGAACAGTTACCAAGATTCTGGATCTCTTTTACAAGGAAGTTCTGTTCACAAAGTGGACTCTCTTATGACTTTATTTGGTCTATCCCTGTCAGATCAGAACCTTTACATCTTTCTCCATCTTCCATCTTGCCAGATTATTTACATTTAGGTTTTGGTGCCATTTTCTACCTGCATATAGGAGAATCTATTGCTTGACTTCAGGACAGCATCCCATGTTCTTGAAAGCTGTTCTTGATGGCCTCCTTAATCCACAATTTGTGTTTGTTCTCCTCAGCCCCCAACAAGGGTTGCATTATCAGTCCATGATGTGTGTGATTTCTCTTCTGTGGTCTGTGATGGCAGATTTCAAGTTTTCCCACATAGGCCTATGTGTGCTGAGGGAGGAGAAACAGGGGCACTAATAGAAAACCAGTGAATTGGCCTTTTTCAGTGAATTGTTTGCCTTTTTCAGCGAACCACGTTGTTTTTCTGGATACTTTTGTACGTCTTTACCGTGTTTTTGTGGAGGTTTGGTGGATTTGTTTACTTTGAGAGTCCAAAATGGTCCTGAAGAAAGCAGCTTTTTGAAGGTAAACAAACTGCTAGCTTATCAGCTAAACCCATTTGAGATCTACAAACATCTTCTTCTGAGACACTGAACAGTGAAGAGGCACCAAGAGCCCCCACACCTGCAGCACGGAGGAGGCGTCACAAGAGGAGCTACAGGAAACAACAAAAGGGACCAACGAGAAGATGGTGATAGACTGTGGAGGGAGCTGTGCAGGAGGAAGAGGAAGGACGAGGTGGAGCTGACCAGTGCAGGACACCACGCTCTGAGACGGGGACAAGCCCAGGAGGTGGTGCACCGTTTCAGATGATCAGACGAGACAGAGGGCAGCTACAGTTTCTCCATCCTCCAAGGTCATGCGGGTGGAGTGGCTGAAGGACAACGAGATCATCGACCCGGCCGAGGACAGGAACTTCTACATCACCGTGGACACAACCTGATCATCAAGCAGGCGCGTCTGTCCGTCACGGCCAACTACACCTGATACACGGATGCTCTCTCATCGAATGCAATTTCTCCATCTGTGAGATCAATAAAGTACCATCTTATCTTATCTTATCAAACAGTTATGGGGAGAACTTGCATTACGCTCTGAAAACCAGGTCCAGGGTTGCCATGTCTGTGGTATTTCTGCATTCCGCACTGCCTGACAAAAATAAAAGGCTTACGCCACGTTTCTATCAGCTTCTGTAATGTCAAAAGATCCAGTGTTGCATTCATTTTTCACCAAGATCTAGTATTGATGTTGGGAGAGTGTGACCACCATGCAAAGCCTTCTCCAGCACATCCCAAAGATTGTCAGTGTGGTTCAGATCTAGACTCTGTGACGGCCGATCCATGTGTGAAAATATTGCCGATGAATCCTGGCGTTGTCATCTTGGAATATGCCCGGACCATCAGGGAAGAAGAAGTACATTAGTGGTCAGTCAGAGCATCAAATTTTTCAGGCACATAGTGTTGCTGAATTGAGACCAGGCCAACTTGAGACTCCAGATCAGAAAAGATTTTTTAATCCAGGTGAAAACCTTTCTTGGTCAGGTAGTGTATAAATGTGTATAAGTTCTTAACAGATATCCCAATTCTGAATTACAAAACCAAATCTAAGGTAACCAGCGCCACACTTGATCGGACACACATTGACTCTATAATCTAGCAATGTAGCTCGGTCCATTTTGTATGACTGATGGCCATTTTTACACATTAAAAGCCTTAATTTGATGAATGAAAGAGAACTTGCAATGTATTTTTACTCATATTTATAGTAATCTACAAGAAAAGCTGTAGATTATTGACAATTATTACTTTACTATCCTATTCATCTGCCATCCTTGTATTAGGTGTTTGGAATGAAAACGATATGATCATACCCTCTGCTTTTGAAAGTTAACACTAACATTTCAAACCAATGTGCTCATAATTAAAGGTTCTGATAAATGGTCATGAAATTTTTACAATCCCGCAGTTTATCAGAATGGATCGTAAGGGAAGAAATTACCCGGTTGACATGCCCCATCCAATATACCGGCTTCATCCTGTGTCTGCCCAGAGCAAGATGGCCGCCGATGATGAGCGGCGGTGAACAGGTCCTTTACAGTTTGTTGTGGAAGCGCAGGCAAACAGGGCAGTCTCCCCGTTAATGGAGCGGCTGATTTATGAGGCCTGTCAGAGGGGGACAGGATCATTCGTTCTCACTCATATCGGGACGTCCCGGCTCCATCACACTGACAGGGTGAAATTAGGTCCCGTCTGATCCCGCCCGAGGATTTGGACCATGTCTCGAGAGGCGCCCGGGGACGATGGAGCTCAGAGGCTGGGATCGCGTCATAGTGTAAACATCACTCACTGTTCGGCTGCGTGCTGCGGGGATTTTTTACAGTTTATGTAACTAAGAACAAATTGAAAATCAGCAATTTCTCCACACATTTCAGCTCTAAGCCATGGGTTTATTGAAACAGCCGTTCTACTTCTAAAGACTCCCTGTGTCATTAACTTATTGTGGCAAAAAAAGATCATTCACATTTGTCTCTTGCCTGGCTCGCCAAACGGGGTTGAAAAATTAAATTAGGTTCAGGCAAGAGTTCACTGACCTTAAGGTTAGGGCCAGTGGTTGTATATGGCTCTCTTATCCACAATACAACTGGGAAAGAGATTTCGGACTAATGGCTTCTCTGCTCAATGGTACATTTCCGGAATAATGAGACGTCGGACCAATGGCGTGGCACCTGAACTAGATGCTTTGTCAAATTTCCCAATCGGTGTGATTGACAGACGACCAACCGATTAGAGAAACGCTGAATATGACGCAGGAGCAAGCGACAGGAAGCCTCTTCAAAAACATCCTTTTTCACAAAGAACGCTTCAAACGCTGTTTTTTTCTCCGGTTTTAGGGATTTTGTATTTTAAACTTGTATTTTAAAGAGAGGGAGTTTAAAAATGTTAAAACGAAGTACATGTTCCAGCCATGTCCTAATGTGTAGAATGAGCTCAGACCTGTTCACCACAACTGCCTCTAAAATCCTGCACTGTCACTCAAAAAGTTGTTACTTCGGGTCTGAAGTGCCGTCATGCACGAGCTTACTATAGAAGGTGCAGATACACATATGGCCTGAGGTGGCAGTAGTGACTGTAAAATGGCCAACTAGCATCCAGCCCCTTTAAACGTATTTGTCACCGCGCACGCCATCTTTAATGTTTTGGAAGAGTGCGGTGGGACAGATCTAGAAAAAAAATCACGGGATGGCTAGCAGGGTCAGGGATCATTTCTGCACATTTTACAATGTTGAGTGTTTATAGTGGGGGTACGCACGTTTCGGTTGATCGCAAAGCAGGCTGAGCCTTCCAAAATTATCTGCAAATAATAGCATTATCCATAATATAAGTGGGGGGTTTCTAACTCTGAAGATAAAATTGTAGCTTTTGAGACAAAAATAAAAATAAAAATCATCATCTTGGGAGCCACAGGAGTTGGCACTTGGCTCTTTATTGAGCTATAAAGTTGTTATAATCTTTATTCTGTCAAACAAGTACTAACTGAGAGTGAGCCTCTGTAAGCACCAAGTAACTTGCAGAGCAGATGTGAGACGTGACACTGGTAACAGACCAAAAAAAATATTAAATGAATCAGGCTTTGAAGATCTGGACACAACTTGTCCTTGAAACAATGCATTTATAAAGTGCCAGGATGATGACCACACTAGAATGTGACAGTTCCAGACAAGGACAAAACCTGGAGGACTTTTCCAAACCTGACATCCACGGGGTGGCAGCCGGGGTGGCAAGACCTTTACTAGCTCCGCCCCTGTGCGGTGACAACTCCCGCCTCTCGGCCCGTGAATGGTCCAATATTGGTGAAATCTGGAAATGATAGGATGATGAAAGGAGGAGCGTCTGGCTGTCTCCGCCCTCCCGGCCGACAGAGCGTGTTTCACATATACACACATGAATGAGAGTCCGTATCTCTCTCCTTCTCGAGCCGGCGTGTTAAAGGGGCCCGTGCAGCAGCCTCGCTCAAAGCAAGGCGCAGGTTGAACCACAGTCAGGCAGATCGTGGCATTGGGAACAGCTTCAGTGCTTTTCAAGTTTCTGATCACTCTAATTAATGACATTTGGCCTCATATTCACAGAAGAAGATCAAAATTAGGAAATGAAAAAAGACAAAGCAAATGATGCGAAGCAGGACGTCGCAGTGTGGAAATTAGCTGGGACTCGAACCCACAACTCTGAGCAGGGCTTGCTTTGTGCTACAATTGCTGGGTTGCAGGTGACATCACAGCGTTCTAAAGGCCTATGATATTATATAGAGGAAAAATTATTTTGTTTTTGAGGACATTTCTGGCCTCGTACAGAGAGATCAGGGACCCAGTGACTGATATTAATGATATTAATGATCTTTTTTTCTAATTCATACATTTTCCTTTTAGATACGACTTCTGAAAGTGTAATGCTGTTAATAGGAATAACTGGCTCCTGCCCCCCGTTGGGTCCGTCATCATCACATTCTAGAACCTGCAACCCAGCAATATAGCCCCCTTGCTGCACTGCGCCCAGGCCTATTTACATGTCTGAATATAAATTCCTTTAAATAGATGCACAGCTCCATTAGTGCCATGCATCGACACTATTGACCCGCTGTAACTCGCCCGGTGCTGCGTATTACCCGCTGGTTGTTCCCGTCTGCCACTCTCCCAGCCACACGGACAAGAAATCAAAGCTCTCTTCTCGGCGCCTGCCACTTACATCAGTCCCATGAGCCTTTGCAGCGCTAACACGATGCCGCCGGGTCGATAGCCGTTAGCACACCTGCCGCTAGCCGCTCTCCGCTGCTCCGTCACAAATCTGTCTGTAATGAAAAGCCGCCAAAAGATCCACCGCTCCCGGAGCTAAAGCTGTCTGCAGGAATGAGAGACGCTGCTAAATGTGTGCTGGAACTTTGCCAAGTGAAAGAGATGTTTACAGTGTTGATTTTTACCTTTGTGATGTTAGAAAAGGGACAAATAAAACCTTGTTAAATCATTTAGCACTTAAATACTGTTTATTGAACATTTATATCACTTTGATAAAAAGTTAATTCATCACTGTATAAAACGTGGACAGCACATTCTTCATGTATAAGCACCTATTAAGCTGATATATATAAGTAATTGATGTAACACTCAAGTCAAGTTAGGAATAGGTAAAGTTGGTCAGATCCTTCTGAGCGCCAGTGGAGCCTCCATTTAAAGCTCAGTGACTGGGTTTGGGTTCTTTCTAATGAGAAATACTCATTATATATATTGTAGTTATAGTGCCTTTTACTTTACAATACTCTTGGTCATTTACCAAGCATTTTCTCATGTGCAAAACGAGTAGCATTTACAAAAGTGGATCAGCAGCAGTGTCATTCTGTAATACATGTGATATCAAATAGTAAAGTACAGGGGCAACACTCCATTTCCCAGCTTGCACAGGCTACTTAGCACTTGTCATGATAAATCACCCTCCAAGGGCACATTTTGATTTACAAATGAGTAATAATAACGATTATATAGTTAAGAGAACATCTCATTCTGCAGACTTAAAACCAGAAAGTGTTTTTTTTTATTTCTTTATTTTTCAACAGCTTCATTTTTGTTGGATCACAAAGCACAACAAACACTAAAAGAAGAGACAGAAGAAAGACATCACATTTAGTCAAAGATTAGACAAATGCTTATCGCCTGTACAGATCAAAGTCTTCGCAAAAATGAAAAGAAGAGAAAGAAGAGTCAATGTAACACTGACTTCACAAAATAACACATTGGAGTTTGATCACGTTTTGTCAAAGATTAGACAAAAACTTGGCCATTTATCGGTTGAACAGATCAAAGTCTTTGCAACAAACAACACATTTTATAGTAATTCGATGGAAAAGATGTAACACTTGTGTCAGTTTTTGTTTCATGTTTAATAGGCCCAGATCTCAGCCTGGAACAGTTCCCTTTTCTAGATCTACGCCAAAGCGCAGAAACAGTTACAAGCAACAAAAATCACACATTTATCATTCTGTCTATATATCAATGAATTAATATTTGATAAACAGCTCAGAAAAGCGTCGGCACCAGCTGTGTTCTTGCTTGAGCACGTACTGACAGAAGCAGGGCCCTCCCCGCAGGTGTCCGCCGTCCTCAGGAGGCGGGGCAGAGTCGGCGTGCCGTTGAGCAAGGTAACAGACGTACTCACAGGAGTATTTCTCCAGCATGGAGCCGTACTGGTCAGCAAGCTGCCCCCTGCAGGCGTTCAGAGGCACATGCACCACGAGGAGCTCCACTTTGGACACGCAGCCAATCAGAATGTCCTCGTCGCGCAGCATCAGGTTAGCCGTGGCCACTGCCTTCTTGAGAAATAGTGGGTGATTTAGCAAAAACAGAAGATGTACCGACAAGGACAAAAATATAGCCATCCATATTTCCAGACCCAGCCGTGTGAGAATGAATGCATGTAAGAGTGTTGTTATCATCATACAGCATTCCTCGATTTTCACCCAGCTCTCTCTTTGAACCCTGTTGATGTGGTGAACGGCCTGTAGGTAGCGCTGTGGCTCACGAACACTGTCTCTCAGTGCTGGGGGCAGCGCAGTCTCATCCCACAGACCACAGTCCCTGGGCCCGAGTTCGTCCTGGTTCACACAGAGCACCCGTATGATGTTTGCCCCCTCCAGATCAGCTTCATGGTCCATCTTTGCTCTGCAATGAGACAATATGGATGTGTAGAGAGAGGTCAGCATTGCCAGGTGAATCCTCCAGCCAGGTGTTTCTGACCACCAGCCTGGCTCCACACCATGGAGATGGGTCCCACTAGATCACTAGAGGAAATCCAGAGTAAATGTGATATTTCAGTGTGATCAGATGTTTAGAAAGAGCCTTTTAGTCAGCTCAATAGAAGGTTAAAATCAGCTAAATCCCATTATAGTGAATAGGGCTAAAGCTCTGTTGAAGCTTATTTTGTAGGCTACTTGTTCTTGAATACGGTTGGAGTCCAGGAGTTTATGAGGCTTTTACATGTTTTTATTTGTTGGCCAAATATTGAATATCTAATCAGTGCATGACAGTATCTACTCACCTGTACAGCTCTGTATATCTGCACTGAAGTCCTTTGTCAATGGAAAGAGTTGAAGACCTGAATAGTAAACACATCAGCTGATAAACAATCTGAAACAGCAGTTGGCGTTAGCTCAACTGACAGCTAAAGTTGCTAACTGACCTCTGACACTGGACAGTTTTATACATTACTGACCTCAAACATCCTGAAAACAATTTAGGAAACCTTTAACTTTTAACTTTTTTTTTTTTTTTAATAAACTAAGCTACAGGCTGCTAGCTAATCTGCTAATCTACAGGCTACAAGCTAAGCTATAAGCTACAGGCTACAAGCTAAGCTATAAACTACAGGCTACAAGCTAAGCAGGCTAAAACAAGTTTCACCTCCTTTATGTGATAACAGAAAATATAAATTTGCTAAGAATTTCCTTAAATTAAATATCAATGGTACAAAAATAATGAGGAAGATGTACCTTTCCCCCCAGAACAGGAGCTAATGGCACTGCACTAATGTTGACAGCAGTGGAGCCCAAAAGCAAAGCAACCAAACCCGCCCTGAAGTCTCTCAAAAGACGCCCAAGCCTTTCCTTACATTCATCTTTAACACTTCTTTAATAATCTGTGCTCTCCTATTTCAACCAACTTAAAACCCACTGATGTCAGACACACCTCTTCCAAACACTCTCACAGTTTTTTTCCGTTTATATATTGGTGCGGTGCTATTTAGATTAACTAAATAACAGTGCCATAAGAAAAAATAATCAAAAGCCAAAATAAGTTTGCTTACTGACAAATCGTGAGCTGTCACGTATCGGAGAGAGAGTTCAGGATGATCTGTTGACAACTGTTGCTCTCACTGTTACCATGGAGATTCTCTTAAATAAAAAAATAACATGTTAGAGCGTCAAATTGAGGGTTAATCAAAGAAGAACAAATCATTAACGGGACGGCCACTCAATCTTCTCATGACATCACACTATTATCTAAGCTCTATAGATACAGACGGCATCTCGTCATCGAAGGGGACGTGGCTTCGCCGAGGGGGAAAATAGAATCTTTAGAGAAACTCAATTTTCCCTCTTTTTAGCCATTTTCTGGTGGAATATCAACTTATTTATCACATAAATAAAGTCAAGTGTAAATCGGGCCCATATGGATATTTTCTCACAGCAGATTGTTCAGTAGAAGTGAAAAAACGGCAGTTGTAGCAAGCGCTAGCTAGCCGTTAGCATTAGCCCGATGCTAACATGTAGCATGAAGTTAGCATTCTCCGTTATTCATGTATTTATAGGCTGTTGAACTACTTTGCTCCTCTCCATGTCTTTGTATCTTTATTTAGTATAAACTATATTCATAATTCAGCATTTGTTACAGTAGTTTTTGAATAATTAGACAAAGTTTACATTTTTTCAAAATTGTTTTCCCCCTTAACTGTTTTCAAGAATGACCATATATGGGCGATTCCAGAGATGCCGTCTGTATCTATTGGCAAACATTTTTCATATTTAGCTAAAATCAGTAGAAAAAGTGTAGAAAAAAAGCCATGGAACTACTCCGTCAGCTGCTGAGCCACATCTGGAAAAAAACATGTGTCTATTTGTTTGATTTTAATATGGACATAGCAATTACATTAGATGAACCAGATGCATTGTTTAAAGCGTTTTGGCACATGTGCTAATTTTCAACACCTTAAACTGTTACCTGTTACCATGTATTAGTTTATTTTGGAATAAGGCAACTGCAAATCCCATGATGCCTAGCGATATGACATCACGATCCTGAACTCTATTCACCTTATTCTACCCCGCCCACTTTTGCCTCTTTTTGCCTTGTCTCAGCACTTCCTTTGTATTGACACTTCCGGTAGAGCGTGAAGTTTGTTCATTAAGCGGCGAACGAGGGAAAATCTTCGTCCCTAAAATCTGATGTTAATTGATTTGTGTAAAATGTCCGATGTTTATTTGCATCAACAACTCCACACTGCTCTGTTTCTCTGCTCGGCCTATAAACGGCTCTGTCTTTGTGCAGTAACTGATTGTATGTTGACTTCTCCAGTCCTATGTTGACTGATTGGAGAGAAGGGGAGGCCAAGCAAACTTCCGGAATAAGGTGAATAGATACAGACGGCATCTCTGGAATCGCCCATGTATGGTCATTTTTGAAAACAGTTAAGGGGGAAAAATAATTTTGAAAAAATGTAAATTTTCTCTAATTATTCAAAAACTACTGTAACAAATGCTGAATTATGAATATAGTTTTCTACTTAATCTGGTAAATTTTCCAATAAAAATGTTCAATATATAATATTTAATACATTCTCGCAATATAGAATTTAAAAGACAACAAAGTGTGCATGGCCGGGACTTGTGCCCCGCCCGCCCTTATGGTTTATTACTGACAATTAATAAATCCTGATGTGCCACACATGGAGGTGCCGACATTTGCACTATATATAGACTATACATCTACAGTGTACACTTTTTTTTCCTTGTGCATCATTCTCTTATTTGCATATCTGATTTGGAGTCATATTCTGTAATACATGTGATATTAAATGGTAAAGTAAGGGCAACACTCTATTTCCCAGCTTGCACAGGCTATAGAGTGCGGGAAATTCAACATTAGCTAAAAACAGTATGAAAAGTGGAGAAAAAAGCCGTGGAACAACTCCGTTAGCTGCTGAGTTACTGCTGGTAAATACATCTAACACACTGTGGTGTCCAAGTGTTTTAATGTGAACAATAACTCTAGTATTTGAACTTTTAAAATCTCCATTAGTTTACAATTGCTGCTATTCCCATAATGCTTATGACGTCACATTCCCGAACTCTATTTAGCAAGTTACCCCCTAAGGGCACATCCTTTGATCTACAAATGAGTAATAACGATTCTATAATTCAGAAAACATCTCATTCTGCAGACTTACATCCAGAAAGTGTTTTTTTTAATATATTTATTTTTCAACAGCTTCACTTTTTGTTTGTAATAATCATTGTTGAATCACAAAGCACAACAAAATCTAAAAGAAGAGTCAATGTAACACAGACTGTTCAACACAGACTTCACAAAATAACAATCTCACATTGGAGTTTGATCACATTTAGTCAAAGATTAGACAAAAACTTGGCCATTTATCGGTTGAACAGATCAAAGTCTTTGCAACAAACAACACATTTTATAGTAATTCGATGGAAAAGATGTAACACTTGTGTCAGTTTTTGTTTCATGTTTAATAGGCCCAGATCTCAGCCTGGAACAGTTCCCTTTTCTAGATCTACGCCAAAGCGCAGAAACAGTTACAAGCAACAAAAATCACACATTTATCATTCTGTCCATATATCTATGAATTAATATTTGATAAACAGCTCAGAAAAGCGTCGGCACCAGCTGTGTTCTTGCATGAGCACGTACTGACAGAAGCAGGGCCCTCCCCGCAGGTGTCCGCCGTCCTCAGGAGGCGGGGCAGAGTCGGCGTGCCGTTGAGCAAGGTAACAGACGTACTCACAGGAGTATTTCTTCAGCATGGAGCCGTACCGGTCAGCGAGCTGCCCCCTGCAGGCGTTCAGAGGCACATGCACCACGAGGAGCTCCACTTTGGACACGCAGCCAATCAGGATGTCCTCGTTGCGCAGCATCAGGTTAGCCGTGGCCACTGACTTCTTCAAGATTAAGAGTGGGGCATTTTGAAGATTTACCAACAAGGAGAAAATTATAGCCATCAATATTGCCAGGCCCAGGTGGAAGAAATGGGATGCTGCTAAGAATATTGCTAGCGAACAGGTTATCAGGGTTTGCACCCAGCTCTCTCTTTGAACACTGTTGATGTGGTGGACGGCCTGTAGGTAGCGCTGTGGTTCTCGAACACTGTCTCTCAGTGCTGGGGGCAGCTCAGTCTCATCCCACAGACCACAGTCCCAGAACTTGACTTCGTCCTGGTTCATACAGAGCAACCGAATGATGTTTGCCTCCTCCAGATCAGCTTCATGGTCCATCTCTGCTCTGCAATGAGACAAAATGGATGGTGGAGAGAGGTCAGCGTTGCCATGTGATTTTGGAAGGCTGGGGGCGGTTATTTTTACATTTCAGCCATCGGTTTACTAAAACTGACGAATCGCAGTTCCCAATCCCATGATAACGCAGGAGAGTATAGGCGCCATATAAGATACGATATATACGATACGATGTACTTTATTAAATTAGGAATTTCAGTTTATCAGCTGCACACATCAATTATACATACAGTAAAAGCAACAGATTCAAAGATATACGTTTGTTAAGTATGACATCACACACAATAATAAGCTACTTCTGGGTCCAAACGGTTGAGAGTTCCTTCGATCAGTGGTTCTCAACCTTTTGGAGCCGCGACCCCCACTATAAGAAGTAAAGGGGTTTGTGACCCCCCGCCCAGGTCACACCGTGAAAAATAGGAACATTAGCCTACATAATTCTTAAAAAACAAAGAAAAAAACAAATGCCTGAAATAAAATTCATCAAACTACAATCAAATAATGGCACTCTGGTAAAATAGCAAACACATGCTGCAATAAAACATTAGATTATATGCTAATGAAAATATGTATATTCTATCTAAATGATCTGGCGACCCCCCAAATGTGTCTCCCGACCCCCAGGTTGAGAACCACTGCCTTAGATAAACACAGCAAAAAACACAACTTTATCTGAATCGCCTGCTGAAATAACAGCAGATAAAAGCAAACTGGAGAAAATGTGGTCGTACAGGCGGGGGTTAAGAGGTTAAGATGTTGCTGCATTATTCATTACACAACCATAGAATAACTAGTTTAGTGCTATTTTGTAGGCTACTTGTTCTTGAAAACAATTGGAGTCCAGGAGTTTATGAGGCTTTTACATGTTTTTATTTGTTTTTGGCCAATTATTAAATATCTAATCAGTGCATGACAGTATCTGCTCACCTGTACAGCTCTGTTTATCTGCACTGAAGTCCTTTGTCGATGGAGAGAGTTGTCCTGAAAAGAGTAACAACAAATCAGCCGTTAAACCATCTGAAACAGCAGTTAGCGTTAGCTCAACTGACGGCTACAGTTGCTAACTGACCTCTAAACCAGAATCTAACACAGTTTTACACATCACTGACCTCAAACATCCTGAAAACAATTTAGGAAGCTTTAGCTTTAGCTTGGTTTATTTTTAATTTAATAAAATAGGATACAGACTGCAAGCAAATCTGCTAATCTACAGGCTACAAGATAAACTATAAACTACAGGCTACAAGCTAAGCTATACGCTACAGGCTACAAGCTACAAGCTAAGCAGACTAAAACAAGTTTCAAATCTCACTGATGTCAGACACACCTCTTCCAAACACTCTCACAGTTTTTTCTGTTTAGTTAAAGGAATAGGCCACCGTTTTTACATACTAAAATATGTTCTTACCTCACTTTAGACGTGTTAATATATCCCCGTCTGGTCTTTGTCCGCGCGCTCTGTCACGCAAACGGAGCACATACGCAGCCTCTCCCACATGTCACATAGCTCCGAAAAAGCTCACGATAGAAGCTACCAAGCTCTTCCACGTGTTCCCTATTTAAATAAAGTTACGTGAAGTGTTTATCTGCGAAGTATATTTACACAGAAATGTAGCATGTCGATTTTATAAGCAAATAAAAAGGGGGACTATATTGTGAGGCGTAATGATACGAGGAGTAAAACGTCCGCGCAGTAACTCCTAAAGGTTATTGACGGAAGTGAGCGGGGGAAGTCTTTAGGAGTTACTACGCGGACGCTGTGCTCCTCGTATCATTACGCCTCACAATAAAGTCCCCCTTTTTATTTGCTTATAAAATCGACATGTTACATTTCTGTGTAAATATACTTCGCATGAAAACACTTCACGTAACTTTATTTAAATAGGGAACACGTGGAAGAGCTTGGTAGCTTCTATCGTGAGCTTTTTCGGAGCTATATGACATGTGGGAGAGGCTGCGTATGTGCTCCGTTTGCGTGACAGAGCGCACGGACAAAGACCAGACGGGGATATATTAACACGTCTAAAGTGAGGTAAGAACATATTTTAGTATGTAAAAACGGTGGCCTATTCCTTTAACGGTGCGATAGTATTTAGATTACAGTAGAAAAAAATGATCAAAAAACGAAATAAGTTTGCTTACTTACAAATCTTGTGCTGTCACGTATCGGAGAGAGAGTTCAGGATGATCTGTTGACAACTGTTACTCTCACTGTTACCATGGAAATCTGCCATGCAGATTCTGGTTTGTTAAGTGATGATGAGCTTCAGCCCTATTCACTATAATGTGATTTAGCTGATTTTAACCTGCTCTAGAGCCGACTACAGGCTCTTTCTAAGCATCTGATCAAACAGAAATGTCACATTTACTCTGGATTTTCTGACATTAATGATAAATATTTTTTTTTCCATGCACAATGAAGGCAAATTTATATATATATCTTAAACACAAGGATTCATGCACAGCATCTTTTCATTTTACAAAACAAACACACATTTATTTGACTTATATTCTACTAAAGACAATGTTTAGTTTGACCTATAAATGAGCCTGGTGAAATGTGTGGTTTATGGAGTTGGACCGTTGCTTAATCTGTTCTGCATTAAATCTATGGTGTTGACAGAGTGGGGATATATAGATATATTTTTATATGAGATATGGAATTAGACCATATCACATATATCGATATAGTTCAAATTTGCGCTGTAATACTTATTTCATCCGATATTTTTATGTAAGATATTTTTTAGTTTATATGTGCACCTTACGGAGCTTTGTTATACAGTGCTTATGTTTACATTTTATAGTGAGTTTTCAATAAAACTTTGACTTAACATTTAACTTCACAGCTCTCACTTTGAGGAAAAAATAGCGGGATATTGTATATCTATATTCAAATATATCGGGAGAAGACTTTTAGATAGTTTTTTATTCGGTTGTAGAAAAGTCTGCATTTGTGGAGATTTCAGGATACGAGTGGACATGGCTGATGTCAAATTGAGGATTAATTTAAAGAATAACAAATACATTTTCTTATTCACCTTATTCCGGAGGCTCGCCTGGGCGCCGCCATTAATTGTGCCCGCCCCTTTTCTCCTATCTGTTAACATGGGACTGGAGAAGTCCACATAAAATCAGTCACTACACGAGAGCAAAGCCGTTTTTCGGTGCAGTGTTGACTTGTTGGTGCAAATGAACATTGGACATTTTACACGAATCAATCGACTAAACATCAGATTTGAGCGGAGAATATCATCCCTCGTTCTCTGTCTAAATGAACGGGCTTAGCGATCGACCGGAAGTGTCTGTACAACGGAAGTGCAGAGACAAAGCAAGAAGTGGCAAAAGTGGGCGGGGCGGAATAAGGTGGAAAGATACACACTACATCTCTGGATTTGCCCATATATGGTCTTGTTTGAAAACATTTAAGGGGGAAAACAATTTGGAGAAAAACCTAAACTTTCTTTAATTATTCAAAAGCTACTTTAACAAATGCTGAAATATGAATATAGTTTTCTACTAAATAAAGAAACAAAGACATGGAGAGGAGCAAAGTGGTTCAACAGCCCATCAATACATAAATAACAGAGAATGCTAACCTGATGCTACACTTTAGCATCTGGCTAATGCTAGCTGTTAGCTAGCACTAGCTACAACTGCTGTTTTTTCACTTCTACTGAACAATCTGCTGTGAGAAAATATCCATATGGGCCCGATTTACACTTGACTCTACTTATGTGTGATAAGTAAGTTAATATTCCACCAGAAATTGGCTAAAAAGAGTGAAAAATTGTATTTCTCTAAAGATTCTATTTTCCCCTCGGCAAAGCCACGCCCCCTTCTATGATGAGATGTCGTCTGTTTCTATGGCATCACACTTTCCTGAAATCAAATGAATACAGCAACCTCCCTCTCTCTTGGTACAGCTGGATTTTTTGTCTTTTTCTGTGAACTGCATTTGTGGTTTCTGTTTTACTGGATACTTTGGTTACGTCTTTGAATTGTTTTTGTGTTGTTGTTTTTTTTACTGCAGAGTTTCTTTAATATTTCTGTTCACGTTATGCACTCGCTAGTATCACTGTTGCGTAATCTCCTTTATGTTTGTACAAGAGAAAGCAGCATTACAAATGTTTAATGCACCATCAGCTCGCAGGACGTCACTGGTTGGTGGCTCGTGACCCCTGCCCTCGTCCCTCCCCCTCTCTCTCTCTCTCTGTTTATGTGTAGAGTGTGTCCTGGCTCAGACTCGGTGACATATGTCCAGCTCCAGTGCGCAGCAGGAAGAGGCCTTAACTGACTTCCTGTTCCCGCTGACGTCACACGACCACAGACAGCTCGAACACAGGATTATTACTGAAAAAGCTCTCATTTGTGTTCGCGTTTTATTTTTAGATGACGGCAAAAGCCAGACGCAGGACATGGGGCCAGTGTTACTTCATGGACGAGACATATCCAAATGAGACCGAAACCTTATGAAAATACACACATGCATATACCTATATACAAATACATGTATACAAATATGCATATTTTCAAATTGTTTATGAAATCTGTGAATGAAACAGATTTTATTATCACACTAAATAATGTTTACATTTTTAATCATTCATGGCCTTTTGAACACCCGAACACTGACACCTCCATTTCATATCTTCTTATATTTAAAAAGTTAAAGAATTTCAGCCCAGAATGCTGGCAACAGTGGGGAGTTTGAAGCCATTAAAAACAATACCTGACACTATGCAGTGGAGGCAGTTTGAGTGCCAAAATTGTCAGAATGAGTTCATTGTAGCCTACACTGAATTGTTCTGATTATTTCATATTTCATAGGGCGACGGTGGCGCAGTTGGTCGAGCTGATGTCTGTCTCCGTCTCATGATCGGAAGGTCGTGGGTTCGAATCCCAACACCCGCAAACGCACACTGTCATTGTGTCCTTGGGCAAGACTCTTCACCCTACTTGCCTCCAGTGTCTGCGTACATTGGTGTATGAATGAGAGAGTGAATGGGTGAGTGGTTCATTACTGTAAAGCACTTTGGGCCTGATAAAGTTAGAAAAGTGCTCTTTAAGTTGAGTCCATTTGTAGGTCATTTAAAAGCCTGTACTTCTTTTTCCGCTCTTGAGAAATAGCTGCCAGTACCTGCGAGTTGAATTCACTATTGTATTTTCACACTCACTGATTCCGCACTGCTGCAGGTTCAAGCCAAGAGAAAGAAGATGATTCAGAAAATGAACCCAGCTACACACTTAAAGGAACAGGCCACCGATTTTGCATACTGAGATATGTTCGACAAGCTGATACATACCTGTCTGGTCTTTGTGCGTGGCTATGGCTGTTTTTGTTGTTTGTTTCTGTTTTTTCACTTCTACTGAACAATCTGCTGTGAAAAAACATCCATATGGACCAGATTTAGACTTGACTTTATTCGTGTGCGATAAGTAAGTCCATATTCTGCCAGAATATGGCTGGAGAAGTCCACATAAAATCAGTCACTACACGAGAAAAAGCCGTTTTTCGGTGCAGTGTTGACTTGTTGGTGCAAATGAACATTGGACATTTTACACGAATCAATCGACTAAACATCAGATTTGAGCGGAGAATATTTTCCCTCGTTCTCTGTCTAAATGAACGGGCTTAGTGATCGACCGGAAGTGTCTGTACAACGGAAGTGCAGAGACAAAGCAAGAAGTGGCAAAAGTGGGCGGGGCGGAATAAGGTGGAAAGATACACGCTACATCTCTGGATTTGCCTGGTCTTAAAAAAAGTGTGAAAAGTTGTATGACTTGTATGACGCGTTGCCAACTCTATCTAGCCTACCTTAACCTAAACAGGGGGGATATTCTAGATTGACATTGCTGATGTTACTTTCTTTCTTTCTTTCTTTCTTTCTTTCTTTCTTTCTTTCTTTCTTTCTTTCTTTCTTTCTTTCTTTCTTTCTTTCTTTCTTTCTTTCTTTCTTTCTTTCTTATTTATTTTTTCAGTGCTCACGACCATACCCATGGTATGGAGCACAAGTTCACAAAAACAAAACAGAACAAAGTAATAACAGATATCATTTTAACAGAAGAAGAACCTTTTTCAAAAAGGTACCAAATTTACTAATCACATTTTGCCTTTGATTTTGCATAAGTGAAATTAATTTAAACATTGAAGGGTGTCTTACATAAAATGTTGGCAAATATTTTTCTCTATTGATGACAACTTCCGCATTTGAACATTCAAACAGTAAATGAAACTCATCACCGACAACATTATATGATTATACATTATTATACATTAGATTCACTATATGAATCTATCTTTTTCCAGGTTTAGAGACGGCCTCAATATCTAGCATAATTCCTACATGGGCGAATTAAACAAATCCCAACCCTGAGTGTCTGAATGAGGGACTGCATTGTCCTTGTCAACTACAACGAGAAAGAAACACATTGAACATTTAGCTCTTTAGTGGCTTTCTTGTTGATCATTTTTTTTGCTTTTCTGGCAGGTTTTTTCCGCTCTTTTGCTGCATTTTTGTCACATTGTGGAATAGATTTTGTTGTGTTTTCCTCTTTTTATAATATTTTTTTTTCCTCACTTTTGTAGCCTTTTCATTACTTTTTCCGTTGCTTTTTTTGTCGTGTTTTCGTTACTTTTTCATCTCTTTTTTGTTGCTTTTTTGTTGCGTTTTCCTCTCGTTTTTGTCATTTTTTTAGTCACCTTTAAGTAGCTTTTTCTTTACTCTTTAGTCACTTTGTTATTGTTGCTTTTCCGGCATGTTTTATTCCGCTCTTTTACCTGGAATAGTTTTTGTTCGGTTTTCCTCTTTTCATTATAGTTTTTTTGCCTCACTTTTGTAGCCTTTTCAGCGCTTTTATCCTTGCTTTTTTGTCATGTTTTTGTCACTTTTTTCATCTCTTTTGTTGTGTTTGTGTTGTTTTTTCTGTGTGTTTTTATTGCTTTTTTCATTGCGTTATTGTTGCTTTTCCGGCGCGTTTCTGTCGCTCTTTTGACACTTTTTTTTCCTTTTAGATTTGGGTAATGCCAAACTGGAGAAAATATGCTCGGTTCAGGTGGGGGTTAAGACATTAAAACATAACGTTAGGAAGAAGGAACATCTTTAAAACCTCATATTTAACTTAGAGTGAAGACAATACAAATACCTATAATGAAGTAAAAACATGTTTGTATTCATTCAGTGCTTCAAACGGTGTAAAAAAAAGCAAAGCTGTGACTTCTATTTACAGTAATACTCATACCAACACGCCCCGCCCCTCCTGAAAGTCCAGCTGCCATCTCCGAGCCCTGTCCCGAGTAAATCCCTCTAAAATATGTCGGATTTTCTGACATACATCCAACGCGGTATGTAAACAGCTGGCCTTGAGAGATAATCATTGTATTAGGTTTTAGTCTCCGCAGTAGTGCTAATCTTCAATCACTTAAAAAGGCACGATATTTCCAGTTTTTTTTTTTTTTTTGGCGCCACAATAGGCTTGGTAAAAGTGGAAAGAGTGAAAAGTTATCTTTAAATGCGCATACAGAGGGGGTCATTGTCCGCACGTTTGAATAGTGCGGTGGATTTGTATTGAGTAATCTGCCCGGAGCTCAGCGCGGTGTAAGCTGCTTTACGGGACAAACCATAGATTCGTAAATATCGGTTCATTATTTGACATTTACTGTACTTACACTGGAGTATTAAGGGTATAATGGGGATTTCACCATAGACAATAGTGTCCAGTCTGCCGCTGTTATGCAAATCCGCGGGGCCGCTTTGTCCGTTATGTCCTGACGTTGGAGGGTCAATTTCGTCTCTGAATGTTGAGAGAACTTGGAAAGTGAATTTGGTTCATTTAAAGGAACAGGCCACCGTTTTCCAATGCTGAGATATGTTCTTACCCGAGCTTAGACGAGTTGATGCTTCCAACTTCACCCCTGTTTGGAGCCGTAGGAATATGCTGGGAGAGGCCAAATGCTGACAACATCTTTTTGCGTGTGTTTTGGTCGTTTTGCGTGACTGAGCGCACTCACAAAGACCAGGCAGGTACGCATCAACTCGTCTAAGCTCAGGTAAGAACGTATCTCAGTATGGAAAAACGGTGGCCTGTTCCTTTAAATGATGAAATGTACAACATACAATATATTTTCTACAATTTGCTTTAGAATCAAACAAAAACAAAGAAATCCTGTCTCCTTCAGCAAGGTTTACGAGAGACAAAAAACACTGAAAACCATAAAAAGGGGCAGAATGAACGACCTAAATTATTATAATTCTTTTTAAAGAGACTATACGGAGTTTAAACATTTCAAAATTATGTATTTTCCTCCCCCTACATGTTTCAACCATGTCCTAAGGTGTAGAATGAGCCCAGACCTGTTCAACCACAACTGCCTCTAAAATCCTGCACTGTCACTCAAAAAGTTGTTACTTCGGGTCCGAATTGCCGCCATGCACAAGTTTAATATAGAAGGTGCAGTTCCACGTATGACCTGAGGTGGCAGGATTGAGTATACAATGCCTAACTTGCATATAGCCCCTTTAAAGCATTTTCTCCAGTTTGGCCTTGCCCAAATCTAAAAGCTTCTGGACTGGAGCTCACGCCTCATTTGAAACAAATCGGAAAAAATCTACAACACTGTGCAGAATGCCGTTGTCGTCACTTTTTCACTTTCTTTTTCATCTCATGGTGTTGAGATTTTGCCACTTTTTTTGCTACACTGTCATCGCCTTTTTATCAGATTTTTGTTGCTTTTTGTGTCACTTTTGACACTTTTTTGTCGCGATTTCATCCTTGTTTTCTTCTCGTTTGTGTAATTTTTGTTGACGCTTACCAAACTGAAGATAATGTGCTCAGTTCAGGTGGGAGTTAAGAGGTTAAATCACATTGTTTTTGGCAACAAAAGTTTGGACCAAAATACACATTGATGAATTTTTTGTGCTTATAATGGCATTAAAAAGCATTAAGTCTGACTTCTACTTGTGTAAACCTTATGGGCCTTGTGTAGTTTAGACTGCAAACATGTGATGTGCCTGCGTTTATCGTCTTAGTTTCACATTTCGGTTTCTCTCAAATGTTGATTATCCTGGACGTGTATGTTCGCAAATCTAATCACATCCAAATCACTTTCCCAAAACCAGCTCCTGATGATGCACGCTGTTGTTGTCTCCTTGGGCAAGACACTTCACCCACCTTACCTCCAGTGTCTGCGTACATTGGTGTATATGAATGAGAGTGTGAATGGGTGAGTGGATCCTTGATGTAAAAGCACTTTGGGTAAAAGTTGAGACCATTTACCATTGATTCCAATTAGATATGATTTAAAAAATGGCCACAATATGTAAGAATGAATTTGTGGCCTTCTATGTTTGATAATCTTTTGTAATAGGTCGATTTAGTGTCTTGCTCAAGGACACAACAGCGGTATTAACTTGCTTAAGCTGGAGTCACACTAGCCTTCCAAGTATAAGACACCGCGTCAGCACTTGAACCATCATCACCCAGTTGCATCAAGTCCTTTCAAAATGCAAGTTCAGGCTAACGTTTCACCGACCTCCATCACTTCGCGCTGTAAGTGATTCTTTGATTTTGTAACTGGGAGCAGTTGGGACATTCTCTGACCTTGCACCTCTGGGTGTGAAGGAACTCTGAACGAACCCGAACATTAGGCGATATGACAAGCACAAGTCATGGACAAGCGTCAGATAAAAGGTGAATGTAAAACGACAAATCCTCAACAGAAGGACATGCTTTTATGGGTATTAGCTTGGATGATCTTCATATTGGATCAAACCTCTTGGTGGGAGTTTTTAAATAAGAAAATAATGCCTCCAGACTTGTCAAATATAGTTTCTGTGATCGATAATCTCTCCATGCGGCCCCTTCCCTCAGACCAAAGAGACCAACACTCTCCTCTCCTCACTCCGCACTTGACTTGTGAGTAAAACTAAGTCATGGAAAGAGCAAACCAGCAATTTTCTGATCTTTTTAAAGTAGAACATCTGTCCTAATGAAACTACAGACATCACGTGTTTCCCAACCACGTAAATGAGGCACCATAAACTGACAGCAGCTCAGTTGCAATCCAAAAATAGGCCAATATCTCCACAAATATTTGATCAATAAGCACCACATAAAAACTGTTGTGCTGCCGATCGTCCTTTCTCGAAGCCTAAAGCACTGCATCGGATTAAAGTCTTTGTGAAAGATCGTGCAATGTGACGATCTCCACATAAAGTTGGTGGGGACAAACCTAAGCCTTTGTATCTATGTCCCCAGATCTGAGATACAGTAAGCATGTTTGAATCAAGTATTATTTTTAAGACTATTGTAATTTTGTTACAGTTCCAAAACATTTTATGTGATCTAAGCATCCCTCGCACCCTTCGAGATCGAGTGAGGAGTTCAGTTACCTGGGAGGGACAAGGCCTTGTGGAAGGCCCAGGACACGCTGGAGGGACTATGTCTCTGAGCTGGCCTGGTGTTGCCTCGGGGCCCCCCCCAGAACAACTGTAGGAGGTGCGCGTGGATCGGGAAGTTCGGGCATCTCTGCTGAGGCCGCTGCCCCCGCGACCCGGCCCCGATAAAGCCGAAGAAAATGGATGGATGGACAACACAACTGTGGGTTCAACATAATGCAAAAGAGTGCAGTTTTATTGATGAGAATCTATATCATTTGTATCTTGCTTTTTCTATTTTAATATCTTGAATGTTCATATCTCGATATTGATACGATAACGATATATCTTTTAAGCCTAGTTGGGACCCAAAAGTGGGTCGCGGAACCATTTTCAGTGGATCACCAGCCTTTCCCAGGAAACATTTCCATTTGAATATTTATGTACAGAAAAAGTGTAGAATCATAGAGTCTTTTCAAATAACTGTTATCTGGTTGTTGTTTTTTGTATCACAATTTCTGCTTTATTCTGTGTGTGGCTTATTCATCACATCTGGGGGAAAAGACTATATTTTACCTAATATTTTGTCAGTCTAAGTTGTCTTTGGGTTGGGGCTTATCATCCCAGGGGGATTGTGGGTCCCGATGCCAAACCAGTTGAAAATCACTGCTCTTTGCCGCTTCCACAATCCCACCAAGTTCCAATGTACACTCTGTGGCTGTAAGTGACTTAATTCTACAGTTTCTTGGCTTTCAAATGAGGAATGGCATGTTGACATACTGTGGAACAGCTGCGCATTCTACAAACGTTACCTTTTAGGAGTCAAGCAGATTGTCGCCTCAGTGTTTTACTCCCAAACACGGGAAGCACTAAAGCGGGACAAATGACACCAAAACACACTCATGAGCGGCGTCAGTTTTTTGGAAAGTTAACACAACAGCAGACATGAAATAAAAGCCTCCATCTTTATTATTGCCAGAACAGATCATAAAATAGATTTGTTTGGGACACGCAGTTTATGATGCACGGTGTTCATTCCTCTGCTCACAGTAACTCAGGATAATTATGGCCGCACATTCATAACTCCTCATTTTGCGCAGCAGCGTTTTACTGATGTGCAACGGCATAAAAATATCATCAACAATAAAGCCTATACTTTAAGATGGGGCCTTTCCTCGACACGTAATCGGGTTTCTGTCTAAAGGAGACACATTATGGAAAGTTTGCAGAAGCTCTCCGATCAATAACATACCTGGAGTTGTGTTTTGTTTAATTCATGTTTGTGCGGTGGTTCTCATTTACTGCTCGTGCACTTCTTTTCTCCCTAATGTTACACTGCCTTCATGCGCTTTGGTAAAGAAACAGTGGCAATTACGAGTGCATTGTGTTAGAGTGCTTTTGTGTCATGGCAAAGTGACATATTAAAAAACAAACACAAGAAAACACTGTGAAGAGAGAGAGAAAGTTGTCGACAAACTGCTGAACTGCTGTTACTTTAATTTTGCTTTGTCTTTTTCTTACACGATGATAAGAGGAAAAAGCATGTACAGGCTTCATAACAACAAGCTAACAGGGATAAAAAAACGTACTATCGCTGTTCTCTGTTGTGTTGAGCGGTCAAGGGTTATTAGTGATGTGATGTTCATGATGGACCAGCTCTTCAAAGAGTAATTAACCCCCATGAATCTACTCTTCCAGCCAATAAGTTGTATAAATTAGCATCTAGTAGTGTAGTAGTATTTTGACAGTTTAGTGCATATTTGTTTAGATCCTGTCTTTGTGTGTCAGCTCTGCTCTTTACATCAGAAATGTATTTTATTGGAGAGAACTGGCTCTTGGGCAGAGATAGTAGAAAAATAAAGCTTTGTTATACATATAATCATGTTTCTATACCTCACACATTCTCTGCTGAGGAGATACATTTCACATGCTTTTACATAGACTACAGCAAAAGGTGTGCGTCTAAAATACATCGGTAAATTCTGTCAGGACACTTCCGTTCGGTCCCTCAGCTGCGATGCTAACACCGATCTAGCTCAATGCTAAGCCGTTTGCTTTTAGTGTGGAATCACACTAATAAAATAACCCAGTGCCCGATGCCTCTCTTGTGTAGCTGTAGTGTTGTCCCATAGACTGTAAAAATAATAGACAACTGCTCCTCACTCCTCCCCGTTTACCACAATGACCACGTTCGAGGGGGAAATCATGGCGGCTTTACAGATCGACCTTCTTCAGCTGTGACCAAGCATGTTCCCAAAAAGGGCATAAGGGGGGGATCTTCACTGTAGACTCGGCCCTTGCGTGACGTGTAGCTCGCACAGCTCCAATGCTAACAGTCCGACCCTCATTAAGTACGAGATTTCTACAATTCTTCTTACAAAAACCAGCCTGGTCCCTTTAATTGCGCCTAACCCAGCGTTATCACCGGAGCAATATCTAGCTGTTGAAAGTTCCCAAAAATTAGGCACCAGGCTCTAAAGTTGTTTTTAGCGTGTCTAAAGTCCAATGCATTCCAATGGGGAACTAGCGGCTGTATGGAGATACTACAGCAATGGTGGCCCCCAGTGTCGTCGTCAGCAGCCATTGTGTTGTCCCAGTGGATTATGTCCACTAAACAAGTTAGCTCGCTGTCAGAACTCCATGCTCGGACTTTGTATACGAGTAGTGGGCGCATCCAGGTCAGGTGACTCCCATCACTACAGGTTACCTCATCTTGGGAACTCGGTCATCAAAATGATTTCCTAGTTTCCCAGGGGAAAATGAACTCAATCCTACTTTGTCAGAATAGAACAGAAGTAAACTTTATAGTCAACCGTGCACAAATGTTCCTTTGGCTTGGCTCACTTACACACAGTTCATTTGTCCAGAAAATATAATAAAAAGATATAATTACACACACATTTAAATGTTGAAACCAGTTCATTGCAGACACAACAGCAGCAGATTCACCTCATCAATAGAAAAGAAATGGAACAGACTGAGCGACACCAGGGGTTACAACTTTTTCAACTCCTGATGGCACAAGGAAGTCTGTAACTCTGCCCCGATGGAAGGAGCTCAAATCGGGGGAACAGTGGGCGGCCGTCGTCCTCTATGATCTTCTGACTGACACGAAACACTGCTTTACTGTGACGCTGCTGAGACAACTGAGTTTGGGCTTTGCTTGTGATTTTACTGCCCTATTTTACAACTGCCAAGTTTAGCTTTGTTTTTGACAGTTCGACGGCCAAACGAAGAGAATGTTAAATATGAGTACGCTCTCACTTTAGGACTGATAAACCCTTGTGTGGTCACTGACTTCCAAACCCCTCAGCGGTAAAAGCCTTTGCTGCGCTTTCTTGAAATTAAACTCAATATGTGAAAGAATTGTCAAAATTCTGTTTCAAATGATACAAAATATAACCTATTGTTGTAATTGTGCAGCTGGTGTAGATTCTTAAAGCAATACTAAGTAACTCATGCCCCTAGAGGTCATAAGCGTCACTGCAGGTGTCGTAGCATGTTACGGTTTTTTACTCATTAATTGTCCGTGAGAGTAAACACTACGCTGACAGAAAAGCCAAAGGGAGAGAGGGATATTGTACATCCAGTTACACAATGGAGATAATTTTTTTCACTCAAACTTGGCTGTAAATACTGTTTAAGTGGCACTAGCTCACAGTTAGCTTACCCTGTTAGCCTGTTAGCTTCTACTTGGTGATTCCATTTGTGTGTATTGGGGCCTCTGACCCGTAGGCAGCGAAGTTGCAATTGTGGTTTTCTGGCCAGAGACACCAGGGGGAGTTGAAAGACCCTCCAATCATCCCATTAACCCTTGTATTACCCCCATAGGGAGTTACGAAGTTCTGCTTTAACGCGTGAAAAGTTTCTGGTTCTGTTGGATCGGGAATTTGCACTTACATTTGTACAAAAAAAACTTTTAATGTCTTAACCCCCACCTGCACATTTTCTCCTTTTCGGCTTTACCCAAATCTAAAAGCTTCTTGAAAAAAGTGTCAAAATAGCGCCAAAAATTTAACAAATAAAAATAATAAAACAATTGCAAGTGCGATAAAAAATTACAGAAAGTCACAAAAAAGCAACAAAAACATGAAAATTTGAAAGTGACGGCAACAACTCTAGGAAAAATCTTAGATAAGTTTCTAGCTGTGAAATGAGGCGTTGCATTGACTGCTCACTCTTCAGTCAAGAAGCTTTTAGGTTTGGGTAAAGCCGAATTGGACAATGAAAACAATGAATACAAAAATGCTTATTTCCGGCGTAGATGTGTTGAAAGAGTTAAATGTGAGTTAAACATTAGAGTTTGAACGAGCTGCTGGTGATTTCGAGATTTATTATTGTGATGTTTATGAGAATAGCTTTCATGGCCGCTAGTAATTCCCCCACAAAATGTAGAGGAGTATAAGCACAGATGCGGGCTCTAGTGAAAAGCAAAAGTATTCATCATAAAATTCATCCCGGTGATCTCTGACGATCCAGGATCAATTTTATTTCAGGTTTTTTAGGGTTCCTGGTAGTTTTTTTTTATACGTAACCATGGAGACCGTTACAGCAGCAGAGAAAACCTTCCTGAAAAACAATTGAACCCGGAGCAACCTCGAGGCCACCGGGATGAAAAGCAAAGGCGCCAAGCTAACCACCCATACAGCCACTGGGTCTCTGAAAGGTCAAATTATATAAACTTTTTTCCGCATTAAAAAGTTGCATGATGCACCTTAAAGGGATATTTCAGGAGTTTTGACATATGGCCTTTTTTCCTAGTTATATAGCATGTTGTTGATTTCTGGAGATATATATATATATATTTAATTCATGCAGTCCTTATATTTAAAGAGTTTAGTGGTGCTAGGCTAGTGCTAGGCTAGTGCATATCTATGGTAACTAGTAGCCTGCATTAAAAACAGTCAGCACAGTGCACCTGAGGCAAATCACTTATAACACCAGACGACCCATATAAATGTCTGTAGAATAATTATAACCATTTTGCATTTAAAAGAACTTTTGACTATTTGAGCAGCATCAGCTTCGTGGTTGTAAGCTACGCAGTGGCGGAGTGATCTGCTAGAAAATAGTCCCTCAAAATTCATGTGATGCAAGGTCAGTTATATAATTAATAATATATAATAATTATATATAATTATTCTATCGACACAGACATTTATGTGGGTCGTCTGGTGCTATAAGTGATTTGCCTCAGGTGCACTGTGCTTGGGTCAGACTGTTTTTAATGCAGGCTACTAGTTACCATAGACATGCGCTAGCCTAGCACTAGCCGAGCACCACTAAACTCTTCAAATATAAGGACTGTATGAATTGAAAAAATATGTATCTCCAGAAATCAACAACACTCTGGATAACTAGGAAATGTAAAAAATCCTGAAATACCCCTTTAAATTATAGGTAAAGTAATGTACCCAAAATGTGTACTTTTTACTCTCCACCCGCTTGTATCTGCCAAAAACTACAACAGAAAGATTTCTACAGCTTAGGAGACGTTTTTGATTAGAAAAAGCCAACTTGCAAAGACTAAAAACGATGACAGACCCTTTTTGGATCTACAATTTGTCAGAGGTGGTCGGTAACAAAGTAAATCTACTGAGTTCTTTACTTGAGTAGTATTTTTGTTTACTCTTCTACATTTGAAAGATGAATATAATACTTTCTCGTCCACTTCGTTTCTAAATAGGCACCGTCAAAGTAAATAATATGCACCATATTTGCTTCCATTTAAAACCCTTGTAAAGTGAGCTCCAGAACAGTAGGGGGCAGTGTGCCGATGTAAATTCAATGATTAATGACAAAGAAGAAATTTTGTTCTCTTCGTTTTCGGGTGGAATTTTCATGTTTTTGAATTCAGTTATTTTTTTTTACCTTGGATCATTAGGTAATAATTGACTAGGACTACCTCTATTTTTACTGAAGTAATGGACCACTACTGCAGTTTTATCAGGGCTAAAAGGTCAGTCCCTTTGTATTCTTGTCCGCACTCATGTTTTGCCAATGCCGACTGAAATAACAGTGCAAAGTCATCAGATTTGTGCAGTCCCTTCATGTTTTCAGATGATTTCCGCGCCGTCTCTCCTGCTGGGTGGTATTATCCAGTCTTCCTTGTCGCTCCGGGGGCTGATGGAAGAGTTCCCCCCCAGCTGACCCTGTCCGTCTCTGGGGAGTAACTACTCCATTCTGTGCCCCTGGACCCCAGCCGCGGGTCAGTGTCTGCGGAGAGTGAGGGTGTTGATGTATGAAGGCCTTATCGCTTCAGACATAAAAGCAACATCCACAACTTGCTTTTCTTATGGGCCGTATGCGCAATAAGCGGAACAATACGTGCTTTGAACCTATAGTTTTCATCCCGAGGGAGAACTACCCGAGTCTTGCAAAAATAATTCAATATTTTGAGATTGCGCTGCGCTGGATAATGAGGACATGTTATAAAGATGTAATTTTATATCACTGGAGAATACTTCTGTGTTCTTGAAGGTAATGGTTAAAGGTAATGTTTGCCGGATGCGCTCTTCCTTCCTCTGTCCTTCACTCCTGCTGTTTCACCTTCCATCAGCAGTCAACGCCTCGAGCTCAAACTCTTGTTTTATATTTCAAAATCTCCTTTGGCTAAATATTATGGAAACAAATGAACTGATAAAGTGTTTTGAGTGATGGGTTGATCTACATTGGAGCCAGAATGAAGGCTGACAGAAGATGTTTCCATTTTTCCTCTTCTCAATATGCCACATATTATATTCTAGTATAAGTAAGTATGTTTTCATTCAAAGCGACATTGCTGCTCTTGATTGTCACAATTGTCCAAACAAACATCCCAATATATATATATATGTATATATATTGGGATGTCGCTCAACATAAAGACTGAGCAGGCTCTAAAGCAGAGGTGGGCACACTGTGGCCCGTGGGCTGGATCCGGCCCCCCAAGCAATTATTTCCCGCCCTCAACTCTCTCGTTCCATAATTTATATAATTATTTATATAATTATTTCTGTATTTTCCACGCAAGATTGTATAGATGTGTATCAGAGGCATCATGTTCATTCAGAGTGGGCACAAATGGCTGTACATTTTTCTTCTTGGTTAGAGGTTGTTATGACAAATTTAGTTAGTTAAGTTGGTGACCACACTGGCGTCCTGTTGCTGGGTCCCCTGCTGGGCCTTTGACTAAACCAGGTAGAGAGACCGGCCTTTCCTGGACCCCAGACGAGGCCCTCGCACCTTTAGACAAAGGTCCCAAATGGCCCATCTCCCCAACAGCAAAAAGATCTCCTTCTGCCTCCAAACGCCACCATGATTTCATTCCCATGCAAAGTGCCGTTTGGTGGCTGCATTAACATCTCCAACTGTATTACCATTTCTATGTGTTTCTGGGCTTCCCTTTGTTGTGTATGACCCCTGTCCTGCTGCTCTGTCTGTGGTGCTCACCTTATAAAAGAAGATGCCAAAGCTGAGCAGAGCAGAGCTTACCATGACCCCCGCGTTATGGGTAACCCTCTCCGCATGCGTAATAAACTTCACATGTTGACTAGACAAACTTCTCTTAAGCTTTATTAAGCAAGAAAATCCACAACAAGGTTAAGCAGTATTAAACTCAAGTTATCATTGTCAGCGGCCCTCTGACTCATGTTACTCATGTGGCCCCAAGATTTCTCATACTAATATAGTTTAACAAGTTATGCAACAGCACATTGTAACTACTTTAAATACCTTGCCTGCATGTCCATTTTGTTCAGACTTTGCTTCACACATATTCGGCGCATAAAATAAATTCAATATGAATCCAATTACATGTTATATTCCTTTAGTGAGTATTAGCTCTTATAGCTATCAGTTGAATTAATGTGTAATCCTCATCTCAGTATCTATAAAGTGAAATGGCTTCTTAACGACATTAAAGCCTAGCCCCGGGCCTGTTATATCGTGCATGCCATAAAGTACATCCATATTCATGTGCTCACATATATAAGACTGCCCTAAATCATTCTCCGCTCGGTGGGCAGAGGAAGTGCCGGGTTTGTGCGCTGAGACATGTCAATTACAGTTGTGAAGTCCTGCTGCTGCAGTTAGAGCTTTAGTCATGGTGCCAGGTAGTTCTTGTTAAGTCTACGTAACATTTTGACAAGGTTCAGTGCCAGACAAGTCGAACTTTTCTGCAGAGTGAAGAAGGGGTTTCTGTGTATTTTATTTTAAACTTTATCCTAGGAAATTTGTCCTCTGCAGGGACCCATCCTTCAACCAGTGTCAGGACAATCTGTCAGAGAATTTCCCCACACCTTTACAGTAGGTTTTAAATGTTCACAGAAAAGAAGTGTAAGGGTTGTTTTAGTTGAAAGCCTTCAATTCAACCTAAGTTATTTTTTATTGTTTGCTTTTGTGATATGTTCTTACCTGAGCTTAGACGAGTTGATGTGTACCTGTCTGGTCTTTGTGCGTGCCCGTGGAAGAGCGTGGTAGATTCTAACTTCACCCCCGTTTGGAGCCATAAGAATACATTGGGAGAGGCCAAATGCTAACAACATCTTTGGCCGCTTTGCGTGACTGAGGGCACGCACAAAGACCAGACAGGTGCACATCAACTCGTCTAATCTAAGGCAAGAACATATCTCAGTATGAATGAAAAATGGTGGCCTGTTCCTTTAATATATATATATATAATATATATGTATGTATATATATGTATAATATACATGGGTCTCATGCATGTTAACATGCTACACTGGATTGAGTTTATTTCCATCCGAACTCTCAAACACACTCCTTTCATTCTGGCCTATTGTACATGTTTTTAGTGGTAGGGGAAACCGGAGTACCTGGAGGAAACTCCAAACAGAAAGGCCCTGTCCAGGTGGGAATCGAACCCGAGGCCTTCTAGCTTTGAAGCACGAGCGCTAGCCGCTAATAGGATTATTAACTTTTAGAACAAAGGCTCACTGTCATTGTTATGCTTTAGAGTTGACAGTGTCTAGTATCTTTAGAGTCTATAATATTATTTTCCTGCCTCAATTTATTGAACTTCAAATGTGATCTGTACAGGCCTAGTGATGTACACGGGGCGACAGTGGCGCTGTCGTTGTGTCCTTGGGCAAGACACTTCACCCGCCTCGCCTCCAGTGTCTGACAATGGTGTGTGAATGAGAGAGTGAATGGATGAGTGGTTCCTTGATGTAAGGAATCTCTCTGAGTGCCTAAAGCAGGTAGAAAGAAGCTGTATAAATGTAGCCAATTACACTTGAATATTATGTTTCTTTCCCCCGCGTAAATTTATTATATCATTAAGTCAGGTTTTTTTTCCTAAGATCTATTTTTCTCATCAGTTTCAAACCATGAATCAATTTACCCGGATACAAACTGACAACCTTTCTGAGATGATAACTTTACTTGATCCACTTCCCTTTACCACTGCGATATATGCCCAATGCCTTTCGTTTTTCTTGTTGTGTTTTCTTTTCCTTAACATCCCTTTTCCTCTTAAACCTGTCGGTAAGCTGCGGTGTATTCCACGTGGACTGCGTGTAGATACTATATATAGAGTTTATTTTTGAGCCGAGAGCTCGGCTTGACAGTAAAGCCCTTGTCAGATTCCGCTGCGTCCCACAGGGCTCCCCTCTCACACCTTCTGAGCATCCATCTTCTGTTGGTGTCTGTTCGCTTTGGTACCTCCACATCCAGCTCCTGTCAACCATGAAGGAGGGAGACTTCTGTGCTCTCACTCACACGAGCCCTTAAACAAACCGAGCAAACAGGCGACTTTACCGTGGAAAAGGATCGAGTTTTGTTTAAATGTCACACTTACTTGTTTGTTGGCGTTAAGTACTTGAATATATATAAATCTGTCATGGACTCGAAAACTCTTAAATATGGGCTTGACTCTTTAACATTATCATGACTCTGACTTTAATTTTATTGTAACAACCCGAATAAGGATAGATGAGAGATTAGGAGAGAATGAAAGAAGATGGAAAATCACTGCCAGGCCAGAAAGAAGTTGCATAAAACAGATCACACACTCAATTTTGCTTTGGTTGAGTCACACTTTTGCTGTGGCATTGTTGACAAGCTTCTTCAATGTCACAAGATTCATTTCCTTCCAGTGTTTCGGTCATTTTTCACCAAGATCTTGTATTGATGATTGAGTCAAGGTCAAGACTCTGCTGTGGCCAGTCTATTTGTAAAAAATATGTCCTGTGAATCCTGGCATTGTCGTCTTGGAATCAGAGAATTCAGACTTTTGTTGTGGCAGCCCCAGATCCATGAGGTATAGAGTTGCCACCTGTCCTGGTTTTACCTGATTGTCCTTCTTTTTAATGGTCTGTCCCGGGGAAAAGAAAAAAAATGTTCTCCCGGGACAAGAGGTTCCGCTAGACTTTTTTTTTGTCGGCCACTTTGGCCGGCTGGGTCGTAAAATGTCGGCCATTCGCAAGAATTACTGGCCATTAAAAATATATATACATAATGAACGTGGCTTACTATCATCAACAATCTACATTTAGACAGAGCGCTACACGAGTGCTTTAGTTGATTCCAAAACATGGCTATTTCTAATAAAAGACTGATGTGAGAAAAATGTAGCAACAGCGAAAATCCAAACATGAAGTTGTGCTCTTGGAGACGGTGGAGCAGCAGGTGTCACGCGGATATACACCGCTCATATGCACTTTAACTCAGACAGAAAGTAGCCGATATCTACGACCCTCACGCTGTCCTTATCCAGGTCTGACCAGCTGCTCAGCGAGGGCTGGGCTGTAGATGCTCTTCCGCGCTTTTACGTGGCTTCAGGTGTAAAATAGTGATTAAGTCCCTCACCACTGAAATATTGTGGAGAGACAAATCGACAGCACTAAAGTCACAAAAGTCAGTCTCGAGTGATTCAAAACGGACCCAGCTCTGCCGCGCTGTAGAGCGGCTCCGAACACCGGTAACTAAGCCGAGGCGTCTGCGCAGACTGACCGAGGGAAGCGCCTCTAAACCCGGCCACTCTGAGCGGCTCCGAACACCGGTAACTAAGCCGAGGCGTCAGCGCAGACTGACCGAGGGAAGCGCCTCCAAACCCGGCCACTCTCCCAGGAAGAGCTGCTGCGGGACAGCGCGTCAGTCTGACTCAACACATGCGCGTTTCAAGAATATCCTAATCAAACCTATTAGCTGCTGAGTTCTTTACACACTTATATAAAAGTAAATGTACCTGTAGTTCGCCGTTTTCTTGGAAAATGTGACGAAGCACGAAGAAAGAGCGTTACATATCCAGACAGCGATGATGGCGCTTCGGCTGCGCTTTGTAAAACGGGCTAAAGGCGTAAATCTAAACTTTTTTGATAGAAATATTGAACCTTTTAAAATATTTAGGCCTGTCTCGAAAACACTTTGTTATGTTAGTCACTGACTTAGGTGACATGTTTAATATATTTTTCTATTTTTTCTATATTTTCTCACTTATTACTGTCGGCCAATTTGGCCGATGGAAATAATTTTTACCGGCCATTTGCTTTTCGGCTACAGCCGGCTAACGGAAACCCTGCCCGGGACACTACTACAGCGCAATCCACTTATTATTTATTCATATTTTATTGTTCAGAGTTTCTGCTCTTTTCCTCCAGCTGCTCTCTCTCCTCCTCTCTCCACCACACACACACAATTGCAGCAGCTGGAGGATCTCACTCTCTGCTCTGATTGACCAGAGCTTAAAGAGAGCGAGGCTGACATTGGCTCCTCGGGCACATGTCCCGCCTCCTCTGCCTGCTCTTTGGCTGTGCCCACGTGTGTCTGCCTCTATGGCTCAGCGCGGCTCTGTTTGTTTTCACTGCAGGGATACAGAGGCTGTACTATCGACAACACGAGGAGACTCTTATAAACACTAGGACACATACTGCGTCAGTAATCAGGCACAGAACATACATTTTGTGCGGCATTGATCGCTATATAGAGAAGAGCCCTATATAGGAGCTCGCTCTCCCCATGTGAGTAACATTAGCATCTCAATAAAGCTAATAACAAAATGTCTTCACCTCATTCATACAGATCAATATTTTGTCAGGTTCTAGAAAGACAGAAGGATCCCAGTGGGCACTTGCCTGTAGCTCAGTGTAGATCTGCCTCTGAAGGTAAGGCTTTGTTGACCTGTCATTATCTATACACAGAGGAAGGTCTTTTCAGCGCAAACTGCCCACATCAGCATCTTCCTAAATAGAACTACCACGTGTAGAAAACTTGTTCTACATGTGGTAGACTGTGTGGGAAAGGGCCTCTGCTAACACTTTTTTGACTGATATTATTCTTAACACATTGAGTGCCATAATGTTTTGGGGATTTAGCTGTTGAGTGCCGACAATCCAGACCATTTTTCATGATATTTGTAGCGCCACAGCATATTCTATGTTCTAGCTATGGACACATGCTATGGCTGATTTGAAAAGTGAGACTCTAAGCTCTCCCTAGGTGGAAACAGTTTAATTTCTTCGTGCCTCAGTTCCTGAGAAATCCAAGCTAAACAGAGGCTAGTTTTGATCAAAATCACAGATTTTTTTCTACAAACGGAGATAACGCCACACAACAAATCGAAAAGCTTCTTTAAAAATTAGACAAAAACCAGGATGAAAAAGCCATTAAAAAAATGCAAAGTTGGAATGTAACAACAACAAAAAAGGCATGAAAGAGCAACAGGAAAGTGCCAAAAAAAGCAGCAAAGAAGTGACGGGAAAGTGACAAATGTGGCGGATAGCAAAAGAGTAACAGAAAAGAGACAAAAAGTGACGGAAAAAGTGGCAAAACGTGTGACAAAAATGCAACGTAGCAACAACGCAAGGAGAGGATCTGTTTAGATCGGTTTTGTAGGTCTCTGCTTTTAAATGAGGTGTTGCACTGGCCTATAGGCTGTAATATTTATGTTGGGTAAAGCTGAACTGGAGAAAATGTACTTGGTTATTGTGGGGGTTAACAGGTAAAAAAAAACAAAGTGATTATTACACCCCAAAAATCTACTTTCATCCACTTCTTTATATCCTTTTATTTTACTCATTTACTCTGAGACAGCTATAGCTTCTCACTGGAGCACAAAATAGTTTTTTCCCCGCAAAAGAACAAATTCCATTATTTTGGAATCTTCAAATACAACACAAACAATATACTGTAAGTCCTAAACCCGCCCCCTGTGGGACCCCAGCAAACAGTGCCAAGCTTGATGGACTGTATTCCCCAACCTTCACAAATTCTTATCTGTTAAGTCACGTTACAAGCAACTATAATCAACAATCCATATTTTCCAAGGCGGAATTTTACAATCAATGTTTCATCGTCTGGCCTTGCCTTTGTGTGTCTTCCAGGGCGAAGGCTCCAACTTCCTGCAGCTGGGCGCCTCTATCGAGCAGCAGATCAACGGCATGTTCAAAGTGATGGAGGAGTACAACTGGGACAGCTTCGTCGTCATCACCAGCCTCTACCCGGGCTACGAGACGTTTGTGGATTACATCAAGTCCTTCACCGACACCAGCTACTTTCTGTGGGAGCTCCAAGACGTGCTCACCTTCGACATGTCCTCCGATGGCCTGAGCGACATCCGTGCGAGCCGCCTGCTCCAGCAAATCGACGCCCAGGTCCTGCTGGTCTACTGCTCCCACGAAGAGGCGCAGTATCTCTTCGCCATGGCCAAAGACGCGGGTTTGGTGGGGCCCGGGTACATTTGGATTATCCCGAGTTTGGCGGTGGGAAACCCGGACATCCTGCCGCCGGAGAGCTTCCCCGTGGGGCTCATCAGCATCATCACGGACCGCTGGAGGATGAGTTTGAGGAAGCGGGTGCGGGACGGCGTGGCCATCGTGGTGAAGGGGGTGCAGAGCTTCAGGAAGCAGAGAGGGTTCATCCCGGAAGGACACAGCGACTGCCACAACCCGGTCAAGCCGTCAGTCAGCAACGATACGCTGTTCAGGTGAGCGGAATGGAGTTTACTTTACGATTTCAGAAAACGAGTTTAAATAGACAGCAAAAGACGTTTCACTCGCAGGTGTCATGACGACGAGCTCTTCTGTGTTTTCAAAGTTCAGTCGCCTTCTTGGTCTTGGTCGATTCAGTACTCAAGACTCTCTCCTGTAGAAATCATGTCTTGCTTCAAACTAGCAGATAATGTTTTTTAGCTTTATTCTATCTGCCTCAACCTTCTCTGCACGAGCAAAGATGATTACAGGCATTTTGTATTTGTGTTAATATCATGGACTAAATATAGTTAAAGAAAACATTTTGCAGACAAAAAGTAGGCTAAAACTTACATTTAAAGTTGTTAACACATTGAGTGCCAAAAACGGAAAAAAACGTTAATACATCTTATGTGTGATTGTGGTAGCTCCGTGATGAACAGAAGTGAAATAAATAACGATCAAAAACTTGTGAAAAGTCACGACACGCTGGGGGCATGGTGTTGCTTAGGGAATGTCTGTAAAGCCGACTCTTCTCTCTCGCTTTCTGGAGCGCGTTTGACAAAGCAGAGCGTGGAAAGATCGAAACAGTTGAGATTTTAACATTTCCCTGAGTTTTTAAATGGTCAAAATCGGTCCAAGGACGGCTGAGAAACATCCTCTTAAAGTCTTCAATCCGAGAGCCAGGCTGTTTAAATGCACACGCGGTGTTTCAAAACGTGTCAACAATGTTGTCGTTGAAAATTGACTTGAAACTGAGATATTTAGGCATTTGCCTCTTCACATAACGTTAGTGTCTGTCCAGAGAGGAGGAGTTAATCGGAAAGGAGAGAGTTGCATAAAACTCCCGTTATCTCCGTTTCTAGAAAACAATCAGTGATTTTGATCAAAACTAGCCTCTGTTTAGCTTAGATTTATCAGTAACTGAGGCACGTAGAATTAAACTGTTTTCATCTACGGAGAGCTTAGAGTCTCACCTTTCAAACGAACCATAGCAGTGTCCATAGCTATAACATAGAATATGCTGTGGTGCTACAAATATCATGAGAGTCTGGATTGTTGGCACTCAACAGCTAAATCCCCAAAACAGGTTAATTGTTGTGTCAATGATGATTAAAACTATGTCTAGAAGCTCCAGATATTTTTGATGAATAAAAACTAAAGGAAAGACTTCTAAAGAACATCTAAACTTCCAATGACACAGTTTGAAAGAGCCCCATATCATTTAAATTCAATGCCAAGAGCACAGGCCTGTGCTTCTGTCCCATTGAGATTAAAAAATCTCTTCAGTGGAGTCCTGGCCAAGAGGCGGCAAAAGATACGATTTCAATTACAATTCTCAAAATAAAATTACATACACATTATGAAAAACAGTTACAATTTAAAGAGGTCAACTCAAATGTTCTCAATGAGGACTTTAAAGCGTTCAATGAAATAGGTTCTGTTATTTTCCAGTCTTTTTGCAACATTTTCTACGTAGAAGGAGCAGAGTAAGCAAAAGTTCTGTACGGGCAAATGGAACAGCGAGCAACAAAGGATCATTTGAACGCAAACAGTAAGAGTCAACTCTCCTCCGTGATTAAGTTACAAATGTAGGAGGGCAGTAGACCAAGCATGGAGGACAAAGAAAGCTATCCCACTAGAGAACACAGGAGAAAGCTCCATGAAAAATATGATTAAATATGTTTTAGTGCTATAATACAGCTAACTAAATAAATTCATATATTCTAATATAACTTCATTATGTTGTAGTGCAGGGATCTCCAACCAGTAGCTTAGGAGCTGCAGTAGCTCGCCAGGCCTTTCTAGGTAGCTCGCCAAAGACTTTCTACATCTCTACATGCTTGATACTGTAACTCAAGCACGTAGATTTTAGATGCATTCTCTGTTTGTTCTGAACATGCTGAACAGAATCTGTAAACAGTTTGGTCAATATTATAAAGTATAAAGTCATTTTCTTAATATATATACCAATTCTCCAGGGTGAAGTCGCATTTTACACCAGTGTTTTTGAAGCATAAGTAGCTCTCCAATGTAAAAAAGAAAAAAAGGGTTTAAAAGGTTGGAGACCCCTGTTGTAGTGAGTTCAGGAACTATAAACCCCCCTCCAGTTATTTGATTTTGAATAAACCGAAAACTCAATTCATTTATTGTTTTTTTCTTACAAGATCTACACTCAGATCTTAATTCAATTGTCTGTTTGGGGGAACAAATTATAATGTCTACTTTGTAAGACTTTGTAATGGTATGCAAAATGTGCTTTTAACTGCTTACTAACAAATTAAACACTGGTCAGACTTTGAGGGACTTGTTGTATAGCATCTGAAGCCATGACGCTTTACTTTTTATACTCTCTCCGATGTTTTTTTTCCAGTAGAAAGTATTTCAGTATCAAGGGCAAGTTGCATGGACAAAACTTCTCTTGTATCTGATCAGTATGAACAAGATGTCACTTCAGTCCCGACTTCAAAGCAGAGCCATTCCTTGTGAGGCGCTTCTATGCACAGGTCATTAGGAGTCGATTTATTCATGAGCCCATCTGCCCCCGTCTTATGAGCGGACCCACCAGACCGGTCCGGACCATCTGTGCACCTGACGGAGAACCACATCACAGACAGGACCTTTACAAACCGTAAGCTCCAAGTCGTCGCCCGAGCTTGTGCCGCACATGAGGAAGTCGGTGAAGTTGTTCAGATTTTCCAGCAATTTAAGAAAGTGCCAGAGCAAATGGTGATGAATTCTTAGCGGTGTTAGGGGTTAGAGCGCTGATACTGCTGTAACTCAGTGTATTAAACACCTCATCCCTCACAGTTCATGCTTTTTCATCCTTCCACATACAGTATGAGGAAACTGCAGTTTTGGAGGGAGTGGCTACTTTTAATAAACATGACAACATTGGCGGATAGTTTCATTTACACATGTACAAGTAGCTCTGTGAAGTAGCAATACGTCTTAGAGTAGTTTATGACTAAATGATTAAGTATGTTTCTTGCTTGAGTACAAAAATATAGTTTCTTGCTTCATATCAACATAAAAATAGATGCATTTTGTGTTTCGTTTACTTTATTCTTTAATGTGTTACTTATTGAATAAATCAGACTTTTATGAACAGTTTGTCAATGTTTGGAGTAAGCAGCATTTTCTACAAGTATTATCTTTTGCTCTTACTTGAGCAGTTATTTAGGGCCCTCTTTATATGTGACCCATCACGAGAACGGGAGAACTCTGTTTTGAGGCATGGAAATGATAATATTTGGAGAAGATGTGGCAAGTTGAATTTAGGAACTGGAAATATGTCAAAGAGAGGAATCGGCCTCTAAACCTTTGGGCTGTTCTCACCTTTCTCACAGTGACAATAGGGCTCATTTACATCTTATTTAGAAAAGCCATACCTCTGTAAAGCTCCCCCTGTCGTGTCGTGTGTGGGGTTTCAGAGTTCACTCACTCAAACGCACAGAAACTGATCCACAATAGGTGTATGTGCAAAACTGACTTTTTTGTGTGGCATTTGTTCGCTAAAGGTTTGTGTCAACAACACAAACCAAAGCAGCGGTGCCTCCTCCCCAAACAACAACAGGAAACAGGAGACGAGCGTATTCAAACGTGGAAACAGAGCGAGACATCAGAGATCAACTCAAACGCAAAATCCACCGGAATAAAAAGATACAAAACTTACTGTTTGGTGCTTTTGCTGAAGCTTTTTTTAACCCAGAATCTGAGGCGAAAGTGTGGTCCTGTCTGGGGAGCAGCGTCTCTGTCCCGCTGTCGCTGCTTTGCTATCAAGGCTCTTCATGAGGATGCGGCGCCACATAATCCGTGATGAATAAGTCCACTCGTCTGATACAATCTTTGCGGCGTCTCCAACACAACCCGGTGTTTACCCAGTATGTAAATACACACAGACAAAGTCACGCCCCTACGGCACGCCCCCAAATCTCCCTAAACAAGCCGGTTTGAACCTAAAAGTTTACGCTTTGAAATATACCAATACTGCTAACTTAAACATGTAGAGGCTTCTTCGTGGCTTCAACCGAACGATACTGCAAAAAAGCCCAAATCACCATTTTAAAAAAACAAAATTTTTTGTGTTTTTCTCGAAGCTTGGGCTGCAGACTTGTGTCCCTGGTTCTCGCGACGGGTCACATATGAATATGTTACTCTGACTTGTATAATATGGTAAATGGTCTCTATACCTATATTCAAAGCGCTTTACAGCAAGGAACCAGTCACCCATTCACACTCTCATTCATACACCAATGTACGCAAACACTGGAGGCACTGAGGGTGAAGTGTCTTGCCCAAGGACACGACGACAGTGTGACAGAGAGCTGCTTTTACTTCAAAGATCGTTTTGTTACTGCGCAACTTAAGAGGAGCGCGTCTGGGGAGTTATTACCCAAGATGATATTTCAACACAATCAAAGGACATGACCTTCTCTTTATACTCCTCAAGCGTATGTAGAAATATAAGAACTAGTTTTTGGTGTGCTATTTGGAAAGGGCTCGTGGTATCTTACAAGCTTCCTGTTTCGATTCCTAATACAACCCAACTCTACGGACACCCATACGTTTGGATATAATATTTGTAGCTTCACACAAAGCAATGGGGCAGTGTCACCGGGTTCTTTTTTAGTCGCTATCAGTCGATGGTGATCTCTTGAGCTCTGTTGCTGTAGCTGCAATGTGCTAAAGTTTCCTGTATGCACTTGGCCCTGGGTGTGAAATGTGCGATGGAGGTGGCGGTATATACACTGGAGATGACGAAGCTGGTGATAGACTGAGCCGGGACCGTGACCAGGCTTCATGTGTTTCATTAAGTAAGGCCTCAGATCAAGCCTCAGTTTGATTTCACTGCACATTCATTCATCATTGGCTAAACTATTTAATAATAATTTCAGTCAAAGTGATATTTTTGCTGTCTAAAAGTACGCTAAATGTAAATCAAAAGACTAAAACTATGTCTTAAATGTCCAGATATTTTTTGTCGACTAAAAATTAAGAAATACAAATGAAAGGAAGAATCCAAAATCATCCAAACCTCCAATGACAGTTTAAAAGAGCCTGATGTCAATGAAAGGAACAGATCTGAGCTTTATCACTGTGGAGAACAAACATGAAGGACCTTGATTAAAAATGATCATATCAAGTATTATACATCTATAGTTGACTAAGTTTGCATGCGATTTTAGTTAACTAAAAATAGACTAATATTAAAGGGAATCATTTGACTAAATCTCGACTAAAACTAGAAATTGTAATATGTCGTCAAAATTAACACTGTCCTAGATGTTTGAGATTTTTTGTTGAATTGAACCAGAGCTTGGCATTGTTTGCCTTAGCACTGGAATGTGTTCCCGCCCACTCTACACTTCATGAAATGTCAGCCATCTAAATCTAGAAATTTAATTTAGATTCAGATTTTGATTCACCCTTTTTTGAGTCTATTTAGTGTACTGTTTATTTCAGCCTGCTGCAGAGAAGTAAATGGTTTCCCTGGACGCTTTATTCCAGTAGTTCTCAACTAGTGGGTCGGGACCCAAAAGCGGGTTTCGGAACCAATTTTAGCGGGTCACAAACCTTTTCCAGAGTACATTCCTTTCAATATTTATTTTCTATAAAAGGATAGAAACATCTGGATCTGTAAAAATGACTGTTGTTCTGGTTCATAATTCCAGCTTTAAAACAGTACTAAGTAACTCATGCCCCTAGAGGCCATAAGCGCCACTGCAGGTGTCGTAGGATGTTGTGGTTTTTACTCATTAATTGTTCGTAAAAAGGAATTCTACGCTTTTTTCACTCAAACTTGGCTGTAAATACTGTTTAAGTGGCGCTAGCCTGCAGTTAACTTTGCCCGTTAGCCTGTTAGCTTCTTCTTTGTGATTCTATTAGTGTGCATTGGGGCCTCTGACCCGGAGGCAGCACAGTTGCAATTGTGGTTTTCTGGCCAGAGACACCAGGGGAAGATGAAAGATCCCCCAATCATCCCATTAACACTTGTATTACCCCCAGTGGGACTACAGAAGTTACTTAGAACTGCTTTAAAGGTGGGTTGCGGTTTGCCATTGTAGGATTATGGTGGGTCCTGACAGCATCCCAGTTGAGAAACATTGCATTAGACTGTAGATCTAAAATAAAAAAATAAAGTAACGAGACCTTTCATGTCCTCTCAGTTCAGATTTTGGTGATTGGGTTTTTGATGAAACAATTGCTGAGTCTTGAGCCTGAACTCTCGTCTTTTGTCTGTAACTATAAAGCTGGACACCTCTCGCTTTGATAAGAGTGTGGGCTTTTTTTTCCCAGAAGCCTTTGCAGCAGCTGTGAAAGCAAGGTCATCTCCAACTGAACAAAGCGGCGCTCATCTGCATTTGGTTTCATCAGATTCCTCTCTCCCTCTCACCTGTTAATGGGATAAGCTCAGATTAATGGTTTTTCACACTTGGCGGCCATCTTGTCCTCACCTCAGTCAGAAAGGTGACAGGAGAGCTCTGCAGGTCCGTTCTCACACCAGACATAGGAAGCTCTTTACAGTATCTTGCTGTGATTCACTTCTCAAAACCCGCACCATGATTATGAAGGTTTGGCTGACTTGATCTCCATCCACTGAAAACAGACCGGCTCTTTTGCACTCAGCTGATAAAGAAACCTAGTCGAGGGAGAAGAGAGCCTCTCACGGGAATCACAATTTTTCACGATTTTTAGCTGTTTTAGTGATATATTTATCACACACCAATAAGGTCTAGCTAAAATCGGGTCCATATGGATGTTTTTTCACAGCAAATTGTTCAGTAGGAGTGGAAAACTTATCCATGTGTCTGTATCTTCATAGGATAAAAAATATATTCAGCATTAAGCATTTGTTAGAGTCATGGTATATCTTGCTACTAAATGGAGAGAAGGAGCAAAAGGGTTCAACAACATAGCTTCATGCTACATATGCTAACGTAAGCATAGAGTGCCATTTTTTGCTTCTACTGAATCATTTGCTGTGAAAAAGCACCCATATGGACCCGATGTTGGATGGACAATATTTGTGTGTGATAAACATGGTTATAGTCCGCCAAAACGGCTAAAAGTCGTGATTCCCATGAGAGGTTTTTCTTCCCCCCTGGTTTGGCTGCGCCCCCTAGTATGACATGTTGCTATCTGTGTCTACCGCTCACATCTCTCACTCTCCTCTTGCTCCCCGTGAAACACATACAGACACTCCTCATTTGTTCATATGATAAAGGTGACTTAGAGCTGCTCAAGACGTTAGCATGGTACCGGTTAGCAACTGGCAATGGCTTCAACACGATGAACACATGTGTGGCTCACATCTATGAACACTGAGGAAATACTACAGTTACAGCTCAGCTCTGACCTCTGTCACATGGTGTATCCAAGGTTTGGAGTGTGGTTCAGGGCTTTCTCTTGGTAAGGTCAGAGCTGAGCTGTTGAAGCGAAATGTTAACCGGTAGCATGCTAACATCTTAAACACTGGTTTCTTCACATAAACGTGCGCTCTCTGGGGTCGTGTTTTTACTGTTTTCTTCTTGAGCAATGATTATGAGTATAAAAATGACACTGTCTTTCTTTTATATCCTGGGTAGAGATATCGTTACATGTTGTAGCACTGCATAATTCTACTTCGGTATTCAAAATGGCCGCCATTTGTGGACTTGCTTTCTGCCTGCACTTGTGACTTATTTCTACGTTGATATCTCACATTTTACAAATTAAATGAAGGTGTGTATATTGATTAAAAAAGGCATTTGTTGAGCAATGATTTCTCTTTTACGGTAGCATCTTGTGTTTTGGTCATGAATTTAGCAAGTAATCGGAGTAAACATAAAATTCAAGTCCCAATATTTAACCACAGTAATGCTGTTTGAGTGCAGAACGGGCCCGATTATGTTTAATAATTCTTTTGTACATCATATACACCTAAAAGGGTGGTCAGAATTGACATAATTTAAGTGCTTTTGGAAAACTTTCATATGTTTTTCGATCACTGTTGGATGTAATTACATTTCTCATCATCCTGAGGACCAAAAGACACTGTATATGTTCAAGGGCCGCGTTTGGCATGGTCAAAAGCTTAAAAAAAAGTACATTTGAGACGAGATGTTCCCTTTAAGATTGGCTGAATTTGATTTCCTGATGTTGAAAGGCTGAATTGGATTGGCTGCTTTGGGACCACGCTGTCTCCTTGAATTGGATTTCTTGCATCGAAGGCAGGTGCTGAATACTGAGCAGAGACACGTGTCCAGAGAGAGAGACGCCTGTTTAAAATTCACCTCCAACTCGTCCTATATACTGTATAAACCAATTCCTCTGTTTCTGTCAGACATGTTCGGTGACTGGAATGAATTCGATTCATTTGAAGTGGGGCAGGGCACGTTAATCAACTTGTCAGCAGCGTCAATGTATAGAAGCCAAAGTGCCCTAAAAGTGTCCTCTATGGGGTTTTTTTTTTCAATTCTGTGTAAAGCAGGGAAAATAAACTGTGTTAGTCTTAAACATTTTGAGGTCCCTTATAGGTGACATTCTCGAGGTCAAAGCATTAGCAAGTACTATGATCTGAACTGCCTGAAGCACTGTTTGATTAAGTCAAACAAAAGTCTGTGCTGTGAAATGCACCAGGTGAACTTATTTCCCCATTTAAAACTCTAAGCCACACTTAAACAAATCAAATAAATTACATAAAATCTTATCCGGGTCGCGGGGGCAGCAGTCTCAGCAGAGATGCCCAAACTTCCCGATCCACACACACCTCCTCCAGCTGTTCTGGGGGGGACCCCTAGGCGACACCAGGCCAGCTCGGAGACATAGTCCCTTCAGCATGTCCTGGGTCTTCCACGAGGCCTTGTCCCACTAGGACATGCCTGGAACACCTCCCGCGGGAGGCGACTAGGAGGCATCCAAAGCAGATGCCCTAGCCACCTCAGCTGGCTCCTTTCGACGTGAAGGAGCAGCGACTCTACTCCGAGCTCCTCCCGGGTAACTGAGCTCCTCACCCGATCTCGGAGGGTGCGCCCAGCCACCCTGCGGAGGAAACTCATTTCGGCCGCTTGTATTCGCGATCTTGTCCTTTCGGTCATTACCCAAATCTCATGACCATAGTGGGAACGTAGATCGATCGGTAAATCGAGAGCTTTGCCCCCTGACTCAGCTCCCTCTTCACCACGACAGACCGTTACAGCGACCGCATCACTGCTGACGCCGCCCCGATCCGTCTGTCGATCTCACGCTCCATCCGTCCCTCAGTCTTGAACAAGGCCCTGAGATACTCCCCAAGGACTCCCCACGACCTGTAGAGGGGACCAAAAAATAAAGTGTCCACCTGGATTTAACAAACAATTATGATCTGCAATTGGTCAGGTCTTGGTTCAACAACACAATGAGTGTGTTTACAAGGGCTTGAAATTGTTTATATGACACTGACAAATCGGGGAACTCAAATCCCTTGTTTACATGATCAAATAAAGAAACCTGGCTTTTTCTATTTAAGCTCTGTCTGTGAAAGCGCATACATTATATTTTTGAGCACAATACGGTGAAAATATTAAAACCATAAATGTGTGGCTTGTTGTTTTGAATGAACACTTTGGGGTCAATGTTTTGCTCATCCACTACATCCTGAGCTACGACAGCGATGGCAGATTGTGGATAATTTGTTACTTTTACCCGTCCTGGGTTTTGCCACCGATGCGGACCAGGCATCACTTGGAGAAGTTTTGAAGCCGAGGTTGGTGTGAGAGAGTGGAGATGATGGAGTTTTCTGATAGTAAATGGAGGAAAAACTTTTGTGTTTGTGTTTCAGTCGACTCCTCTGCGTCCGGAGGAAAACCAGTGGTCTTGATATTGTCACTGATAGTTTTGCATAAATCCACATTATGACGCTTCTTTCCATCTTAAATATGAACTACTTTTAGTTCTGTCATGGTTAAAATAAAAAACACAATCTCCTCTTCACTCCAGAAACGGGAGCTTTTCTGTTTTCCTTATTCCTTCAATATATTTCAGTGGATTATTCCAAGATGACAATGCCAGGATTCATCGGGCACACATTGTGAAAGAGTGGGTCAGAGAGACATAATTTTCAAACATGGACAGGCCGCCACAAAGTCCAGATCTTAACCCCATTGAGAGAAAATTAAAGTAAATTAAAGTATTTCTGGATGGAAATCCATCTTTGACATTGCAGAAGCTTTTTGAAACAATGCCACGGCGAATGTGTGCTGTAATCAGAGCTAAACGGGTCCAACCAAATATTAGAGCGTGACCTTGTTTTTGTGCCAACTTTTATTTGGTCGGGCGGTGCATTACGACACACAAAAACATGGTGATAAAAAAGAAAACAGGACATTATAAAAGTCCTAAAACCTTCGCCTTGCCCATGCTGAGCAGTTCTGCACTCTTAACTGTGCTTTTATGTCGCCATTGATAGATCAGCATCTTTCAGGATTGTATTTTTTTATTGCCATGGATCATTCCTGTGACTTCCAGGAGAGGGCAAAAACTGAGACCAGCCTTTTTCCTCTAACCAGACTCCAGGGCGAGGGTTGTGGGGGAGTGGGGGGTGAACATGTGTATTTGTTTTGATCTCTGGGACCTGTGAGAGCCTACAATGCTTAAAGGGACTATACAGAGTTTAAAAATGGTAAAATGTTCAAATTTCCTCCCCCTAAATGTTCCAACAATGTCCTAATGTGTAGAATGAGCCAAGACCTGTTCACCACAACTGCCTCTAAAATCCTGCACTGTCACTCAAAAAGGTGTCGCGTCGGGTCCGAATTGCCGTCATGCACGAGCTTAATATAGAAGGTGCAGTTACACGCATGACCTGAGGTGGCAGTAGTGAGTATATAATGGCTAACTTGCATCTAGCCCCTTTAAAGTGCATATGACTGCATATGGCTTTTGAAAATATGACTTGTTTAGAAGGGTAGCATCAGTTGCAAGTTCATCAGTTGCATAATTATCATTTTATTTCTTTCATTAATTTCATGCATTCCAGAGCAGTTTACCTTCTTCTATGTCACTTCCTGTCGGTGTCCAATAAGGAGGCGATACTATGAACATCACAAATATGGCCAAACTAAAGAACGCTGGGTACAATCTATCGCAAAATCTTTAATATCATTGTGTTAACTATGTTTCAGTAAAAATGGTGTCTAATGTGTCATATGCACTTTAAAGAGACTATACTGACTTTAAAGCCACACCGCTAGAATTTTACCCAATAGTTAAGATTGAAATACAAGCATTTATAATATGACAGATATTTTCATCATTGAAAAATACTTCATAAATGCACAAACAAACATGAGCTTTTGCTGTGAGCAGCTCAGCTCTTCTAAGACATGACTGTACGTTTACCGAGAGTGGGTACGTCTCCAGCGCGTCTCTATGGAGATGTGACTATAGTCAGCAGAATTTAAGATTTAAATAGGTTAGGTCTGCATCCAAATCCATTCTTTGATCACCCACTGCAGTAATAGCATTTTCTGTGTCGAAATGGTTAATTGGGAGCATGTTTTGTACTGATGACAACAATATAGTCCAAAATGTTACGCAGTGTACCTTTAAAAATGTTAAAATAGAGTATTTTCCTCCCACTACATGTTCCAGCAACTTCCTAATGTGTACAATGAGCTCAGACCTATTCACTTATTCGCCTCTAAAATCCTGCGCTGTCGCTCAAAAAGTTGTTACTTCCGGTCTGAAGTGCCGTCATGCACAAGCTTAATATAGAAACTGCAGTTACGCATAAGGCCTGATGTGGCAGTAGTGAGCATTAAATTAACAAACGTGCATCTAGTCTCTTTAAGGAAGAACACAAGGCAACTTTTTTCTTTGTTGGTTCTTGTTCATGCACATTAAGATATGGTTTAGTCCCATTTATCTTGGTTGTGTCCATCTGTACGTCGACTTGGATTCAACTTAGACCTCGTTTAGTCCCTCTCTCCTTAGCTGTCGCCTGATCTCTTCACTAACAATCATTGGATGTATCTGTTGTTATTTATCTGCAGACACATGCTGAATGTGACCTGGGAACACAACGACTTCTCCTTCAATTCCAACGGTTACCTGGTGAATCCCGCCATGATCATCATCACACTGGACCGCGAGCGCCAATGGGACAAGGTACACACAGAACCCTCAGCTCTCGCACAGCCAAAAACAAAACACTGCTCAGTCAATATGTGTCAAGCGGTCAATATGTTTTCACAGGAAACTGCAAACGTAAATAAAGATGTGTTTGCTTTGTGCATAATGCGGGCTGGGAATGACAAATGTTGGAAAAGGGTGGAAATGTGCCAAATGCTCTGAAAAGTGAGGAAAGGGAGGTTTTATTTTAGAAGCCGGCGCCTCTGCAGGCAGTATTATTTTGGAAAGTATCGCACTTTAGATTGGTGAGTGTTAAAGCACATTTAGAGTTGAGGCTGCAGTGGAAATAACCCTCTTTGTGGTGAACCCGAAAGTGAGTTTGCAGATGAGATGAGAAACGGCAAACGTCTCCACTGCTCCTCCTCCAGACTCTGCAGTTCAAAACACTCATTTGTAAGTCTGCTCAGTGTCAGGCAGCAGCTACTTCACCAGAGCACCGGGCAAGCTTGGTGACACAGAGCCAGTTAGATATTTGTGCAGAATGAGATGCCAGCCTTTCGCGAGTAATTGAAAGGAGATATATCACGCAAAGTTGACTTTTGAATCATTTAACCATGTAATCGTGTTAATTTGTCAAAAAACAAACAAACACGTGCCTGGATTTGCAACTTAATTCACGCTGTTTTAGGTAATCCGGCTCACTTTTTTCATGTCTTTTTCTACGCCTGAAGAGCTGCAATCGGAATTTAGAGGGACCTTTTTAAATGGAAAACATCGATGCTGAGGAATGAATGAATGAATGAAGCATTATTGTACATCCATTTTGCCAATCCACAAAAAGACATGAAATGACAAGTCCGAATGGGAGTGGGAGGAAAGTAAATACTTGTATAATCCCACCCCCACTTTACAAAATACATATCAAGTTCCTTCAACAGCTGCATTCAAATAAATACTTGTGAACTTTCTACTTTTAATTCTCATGATTGACATACAGTCTTTAGCAAATGTCATTTCTTTGAGTTAAATTGGTGCATAGATTGACATCGTTTAACTTCTTAAAGGGCCATTATCATGCAAAATTGACTTTTTGGAACTTTTACCTATGTTGTTTTGCTATTTCCTTGTCAAAAACCAAAGTGTTTTTTTGACTTCATTCCCACAGTTCTAAGCAATCCTCCTGAATCTTGCTGTCTGAGCAGCTGCTCCGCCCTCTGCTGGAAAACGACTAAGTTGTCCACGCTGCCCCTGCGGAGAAAACAAACACACCCCCTGAGCGTCTCAACAGATGTCATGTTTGCACCAAAAGTTGTGAAGAAGGAGCTCTTTCTAACCTACTCTGGACACGCCTGTTCTTTTTCTCACCTAACCATAATGTCACGGAGAAAAAAAAAGCTGTGTTGCAGACGTCAACTCCTTTTAACTGCATTGTGAAGTAACTTCACTTATTGCTGTGGTATTTTTATTTCTTCTACAGTAAAGTTGTATGAGCGGAGAGAGGGGGCGGAGCGGAACTTAATCGAAGCGTTGTGTCTTTCGGGTTTGAAAAATACCTCCAGAAAATACTTATATTTATCACAAAAAATAGTGTTCCATAGTGGTAGAGGTATAATATATCATATATATGCCTATACTTTACTTCGGAATGGCTAAAATTGCATGATACTGATCCTTTAATGTATCTTGAATCTATTTTTTCCCCCCACCCAAAACGGTTACACGAAGCTTTTTTGGTCTTGTATTTCCATCTTTTGTTATACAATACAAGCGCCTTAGATTGCATTGTGTTTCCTTCTCGATTATCTGATTTTGAGTGATTGCTGGTAATTGTTTGGTTCTGGCTTTGAACAGAACTGTTCAAAAAAAAATCAATCAATCAAATCCTAAATTTATATTATTTCTGACTGAATGATTAATGGTATGATCTCTGTAACCAGCGTTGTTTATTATTCAAACTGCCCTTTTTTAGAGAGTGACTAGTGGATTTAGGGCCGTTTTGTGTGTACTGCCCCAGATCTCAGCACAATAATTAACATAAGTAAGTGTTTTATTTGTACAATGACAAATAAAGCACTTACAGCATGTTTTTGGAGGTCGAGGAAACCGTAGCACCTGGAGGAAACCTGGCTTGGCTGCCTTCAGTCCTCCTCTGAAACAGTGCAGCGCCTCCTGTTTCAGAGCGTGGTGTCCTGCACTGGTCAGCTCCTCCTCCTCTTTCCTCTTCCTCCTGCGCAGCTCCCTCCGCCCCACTACAGTCTTTCACCGTCTTCTGGGGAGAGCTTAGCAGTTAGTCTGTTTTATTCTCCAGTGAACGTCCATTAGCCAGAATAATAGAAGGCATGTGTGGCTTAGCTGGATACCTCCTCGTTTGTCCCTTCCATGTTTCCTGTAGCTCCTCTTGTGACGCCGCCACTGTGCTGTAGGTGTAGGGGCTCTTGGTGCCTCCTCAGTGTCTCAGAAGAAGACATTTGTAGGTCTCAAATGGGTTTAGCTGATAAGGTAGCTGTTTACTATTAAAACACTGCTTTCTTCAGGACCATTATGGACTCTTTGCAGAAAAAAAATCCACCGAACCCCACAAAAACACGGCAACGAAACACAAAAGCATCCAGTAAACCATTGTGGAACACAGAAACTGCAAATGCAGCTCACAGAAAAAGGCAAAAAAACACAGCTGTACCAAGAGAGAGGGAGGTTGCTGCCCTTTTACATGTCACCATGACATATATTAGTAATATTAGGCAAGGCAAGTTTATTTGTAGAGCACAATTCATACACAAGGCAATTCAAAGTGCTTCACAGTTGCATAAATACAAGGAAATAGAAGCAATAAAAACATCAACATAAAATTAATCAATTACAGTAAAAGGCAATTTTAGGCATATTAGGCATAGGCATATTAGTGAACAATATAAAGTATGAAGCAACTTTCGTTTGTTGTATGTTGTTTTATGTGTTTCTTCCAGTTCTGTCAATCAATAATGACTAAGAGAAATGTATTTTCTTTTACTATTTCAAAATCAAACTGCCGGTCTGTCTCTGCTGTGAGGTTGAACTTGGCTGTGAATGGAAATTGCACCCTGGATTACCGCCTCTGTAATTGTTAAAGTGAACCAGGGGGAGTTGGATTTGATACCGGCCTCTTTCTGGAGTATCTCTGTGGCTTTCCCCCCTCCTCCTGTATGAATAAATACATATGATTTTATAGAAGGTTCTTAAAAGCTGTTTGAATTTTTATGACCTAGACGTGATAGCTGTAAACAACATTTGTCAGTCTGGCCCTCGCGCACCGCGGAAACGGTTCCTTGAGTGATTCGAGTGATTTTTGCTTTACTCCATCTCAGCAGAGCCATTCCAGGTTTGTGAGTGAAGACGAGCCGTTTTCACGGAGCGGAGTGAAATATAAGAGCCGCGCTACGCCCAAAATATGAAAATCAAGGCAGAGTGTGATCTATTTTACATTATTATAGTTCTGAACGGTGTCTGTTTTAAAGACAATGTTCGTAGGATTGACTCTCAGTGGTTTAATAAAAGATACTACAGCTGAATATAGGTTGCCTTAAAGCAGGGGTGTCCAAAGTGCGGCCCGGGGGCCAAATGCGGCCCTCAGACATCACCAGAGATGGACCTTTTTATCTGAAATGTAATAATTATATACAATTCTAACCGAACAACTAACATTTTACTGTGAGACTGAGCTGGCATGAAGGTTTTAAGCTTGAATAGAGGTATGGGGCACAATTTAAACTTCTGCTAGTCGAAGGTTTTGCGGCACCAACTACCAATCTACAGCCCTTCACCCCGTGTACGCTTCAATATGCGGCCCCCCATGGAAAAAGTTTGGACACCCCTGCCTTAAAGGAACAGGCCACTGTTTTTACATACTGAGATATGTTCTCATCTGAGCTTAGACGAGTTGATGTGTACCTGTCTGGTCTTTGTGCGTGCGCTCAGTCACGCACATCGACCAAAGATGTTGTTAGCATTTGGCCTCTTCCAGCATATCCCTATGGCTCCAAACGGGGGTGAAGTTGGAAGCTACGACACTCTTCTACGTATCAACTCATCTAAGCTCAGGCAAGAACATATCTCAGCATAGAAAAACGGTGGCCTGTTCCTTTTAAGCTGCACATAAGGACACAAACATGCCATTCCTCATTTGAAAGCTAAGAACCTTCAGAACCTTTTCTAATTGGACAATTATCGAATTATCCATCACGTAAAACAGATGTAGGCGACATCAGAAGCGGGGGCCCTCGACCATATATCCTCTGGTCCCCAAGATGATTTTTAATAGTGTTATGTCACTAGATAGTTATTTGAACACTTGTTAAGTACTCCAAAAATACTGCAAAATTGGCAAATCTTTTGAAATTTCCTTAACGAACCCCCAGACAATCATTTTAATGTGCCAGCGATTGTATATGTGATCTGAAGAATCAGCCCTCAACAACCTGCCACCTCGCAAACTTATAGTGAATAAGTCAACATTATTATTGAAACCAAGCATTACCTCTATATCTGGGGACTAGGGCTGGGCGATATGGCCAAAAAATTAAATCTCGATTTCTTTTTTTTTACTCAGTTTGGACGATTACTTCCTTAAAAGGTCTCCTGATCTTTCATTATGAAGAAAACTACTCTGTCCTGCTCATTTATATTTAGGTTAATATAGCCTACAATTGTGCCCATTTAAAATTATTATAATAATAATTATTATTATCTATTTCTATAGATAAATATTCCTTGTGTGCTCTCAAAAGTAAAACTTCTCATTCCCTTGAGCTCTGCTGTGATTGACAGCTGTTTCCGTGGAGACTCAAGGGGAAAGGGGCGGGGTTATATGTTTCAGCACCTCTGCCATGTTTGTCTCCGCACTAGTGGGATATTGACAGGGCTGAAAGGATCAGACCCGGGAAACTTTGTTTTAGTGGAGAAAACTGATTGCGCACAACAAAAACACCACACGCGGCCTTTGTGAGGCTGCAGAGATCGCTAAAAAGTCGCTGGGTTCTCCACAGTCGCTACGGAGCGTCTGACACGCAGCTAAACTGGCAGCACAGTGCACGTGAGGGGGACATGGAGCGGCGGACACGATTTTATGATTTAGCCAATTTTCACATGGTCAGTTTTAAAAAGCATGAATTAATCGTATTGGTTCGATTTATCACCCAACCCTACTGGGGACACCGATATTGATCACATTTATATATGTATATATTCACACACACAAAAATCATACAGACCCTGCCCTTAAAGCCACACACGTGTAACATTTCTCCCACATAGAATAAAATACTAGCATTTATCTTATCACAGATATTGTTACCATTGAAAAGCGTAAAACAAATGAACTTGAAACTTTGAAGTGGTGACGTCTCCAGCTCGTCTCCATGGACTAAAGGCAGATATGAAAATTAATAGGTTTAATAGGTTTCTGTGTCGCTGGTCATTAGTTGCATGTTGCATTGATGGAAACAGTATGAGTACAAGTTGTGCCTTTAAATGTAATTGTTCAAGAACCACAGTTGCCTCGCTTGCCCTGATCCACTGCACACGCACAAGTACAATGAGCAATATCTAAACTAATCTGCTCACGTACCCGTTTTTATGTGGGACTGCAGTAAAGTAGTGTTTCATTCTGGGACATTTCCAGGTGTGTCTGTCTCTCTTCATTGTTGCTCTGTGAAACCACAAAGGACTTGGATCTGATCTGAAGCGTGTCCTTCTCAGGGACGTCTTTTGTGTCCGTAAAAACTGGCACCGGAGCCGATCGATTTACATCTCGAACTGCGACGACACGATACACTCATCCATTAAAACGCAGTGTGCTTTTGGCAAAGGCAAATCTCAGCATCAAGACGCAGGACAAATGTTTGTACAACCCGAGCCGCATTCCAATCAATAGGACATTTTTCTAGAGAATACAGTGGCATCGTAATGTGAGGGCAAATGCTCAAGAAGGAGAGATAGCAGGTAATGGATCGTTTTACTTGGAATAAGGAAAAGTACAGAACAAAATACAACAATTAATCTAAACCTATTGACGGAAGAAGTAACTGCAGTTGTGACATTGGAACTGGAAAAAATATGACATACATGCATTTCCAATGATAGTACTGGCAGCCATTTTGAATACCAAAGTAGCATTATGCAGGCTAAACTATCTCATCAAAGAGGATTTTTATAGTTTGTCATGTCAACAGAGTCTCAGTCTCAGTCAGCGTTTAAGATGATCAAGACGTTAGCATGCTACCGGTTAGCAACTGTCTACCATTGGCAGTTGATTCAATCAACTGTCAGTGGCTTCAACACAATAAACACATGTGTGGCTCACATCTATGAACACTGAGGAAATACTACAGTAACAGCTCAGCTCTGACCCCGTCACATGTTTAGCTAAGGTTTGGAGTGTGGTTCAAGTCAGAACTGCGTTGTTGAAGCTAAATGCTAACCGGTAGCATGCTAACATCTTCAACACTGACTTACTGCTTTCTTCACATAAATGTGCTTCTCTGGGGCCGAGTTTTTACTGTTATCTTCTTGATTACGAGTACAATACTACATAATGCTACTTCAGTATTCAAAATGGCCACCATAACAATAAAGGTCACATAACTGAAAGGCATGTATTAGTTTAGACAGACCTCCTGTTGTTTGGTGATTGGCTTGAGTGTCTTGAAGGTCACTTGAGGAGAACATGCAAAGTACAGGCGTCAAGGCCCTATACTTGCCAACCACTCCTACTTTCTGTTCCAAAGATGAGATAAACAAGATAAACTTTATTGTCCTACGAGGGGATTTTTGTCCTGGGCATGAAGTGTAGGCTCAGCTGCAAAACAATAATCATAAATTACAAACAAACTGCTCAACACTGCTCACAGCAAAGTTTCGACTACAGATGCAAATTCACTTTCCAAATAACTCGTCACACAAATGCAAAGATTTTCTCAAAATCCCCCATCATTCAGAGCAGACTTTATAACTTCTCTCACCTTTATAAAGGTGTTGCTTGTTGACTTTGCAGGAGGTGTTTCTCAGGTTTTTAAGACTGAGATTTTTGAAAGGGCATGGAGTGGAAGCTTATTTGTGTTGCACTTTTCACACGACACAAGTCAATCAAATACCGTCAAGTGGAAAGTTGCAAATAGACGCAAAGAACGTTACCAAAGAGTTTTTTCTTCATTCATTCCACACGCGGTGGTGAAAAGCTGTTTGACAAAGTGAAAGCACTTCACACGTCAGAGATCTGTTACATACAGTAGTGAGAGCGCTCACTCTGTCACTAATAATTTACCGAAACTGTTTAATGGTTAATGGTTAATGCAGAGTGAGTGCTAACTTTCTTGACAAACAATCTTTGATCTTATCCTCCGGTGGAGCCATTTGGTGCGGCTGGAGTTTAGTAACAACAGCAGTAACTTCAGGCTCTGCAGGGCTTTGCTTTGCTTTAGGAAAACATGTGCGCTGAAGCTGCTCATGAGTTCAGGCTTTTTTTTAGACTCACTGCGAATCATATATTGACGTCTGGAGAAAAAAAGTACAGAAGCTTTTCGGTCGGTACCAAGTAGGTACCGTTTAATGGTACCCAGCCCTAATCACAGAAATGTATGTCCACTGGAACTTGCAGCACAAACTATGTCCTTGTATAGAATAGGTAAAGCGTGTAGTTTTGCTAGCGCCATAATGATGAGAAACATGGGACCTTCTTGCTGTGGGGCAACGTTTCCACCTTCTTCACATCCGCACAATGACAGAAAACATCTGTGAACCAACGACTCTTGAGCACAGCCGTGATGACACTTGCGTCGAACAGATTTGAAATATGCATGCAAATATCCTGAACAATTCAATTTGAGAGAACGGTATTTAATTATAACGGCAACAACACTGACTTAGCGCATCCCTACTGACCTCGCTTCCTTTTGATGCAATAAGTCAAATGGTTCCAGCTCCTTTCCCCACATATCGAATCAAACACAAATCTGCATCAAAACAGGTCACGGCTCTTTCTCCCATAAGTGGCCTTGAAACCGTTTCCTTGATTAAACCTTCATCCCGTTTGAGAGCTTTGTTTCCCAGATGTGCGGGAGAATGTGCTCGGGCTCTTCGTGATGTTGCCGGCAACGTGTTTCCCCTCATGATTCCGAAAATCTTTTTCATTCGGGCGGCGCTCTGGAGCTGATTTGAATACAGACGCGGAGGAACGGAGACGTCGTAGTTTACAGTCAGGAGGTGCCGCCGCTGGATTGAGATTTATTTGTCATCTATGGCAAAGTTAAGCGGCTTTCGTGCATCAGATATCTCACGGGGTGTGGAGCAAAGGGAAGCACTTTCGCGACTTCATCAGTATTGTTAGGATAACGTCGACAAACTCTGATGCGCTGTTGTTTTTTGGCTCGAGCGTTGACCTCAAATGAGATGTTACGCAAGCTTTTATTACATTACAGACATTTTATACCGGTGAAGAATACCTCTCACGTCATTACAGTGAGTGGGCTTCTCAGATCTGATTCATAGCTTTGATGGAAACAGACAGGTCTTTGACTACAGGCTGCAAAACTAAGGTTTAAACACATGAGGTTGTCTTTCAGCGGCTTTATTTGGTCACTTTCTTTATGTCTTGGCTGATTATTAGGAGCACATATGGTAAAACAGGCATCCAGGGTTGGGCAATTTATCAGAATTCAATTGAAATCACAATCTCTCTTTGATCAAACTCAAGTTTACAGCCAATTCTTTGACAGTAACAGCACCCAGTTTAGGAGTTTGAAGGAGAGGGGAAGATTGTTGTGTGTTAAAGCTGTGGTAATCGTAAATGAGGCATTTATGAAAGAAAAACTGACCCCTGTACGATGCGGTGTGGGAAAATACAGCACAGCGCGAACCAGGAAGTGAGAGGCTAAATTAGCTCAGCGTTAGCAATAGCGGTCTGCCCTTGCTATGAACTAAGGCTGAGACAAGCTTCTCATGAACTCAAGTGAACAATTGGGATGTGGAGGGTCTGTGAGAGCGAGAAGCACAGAGTGGCAACAACTGAGAGACTTTACTCAACTAGCTTGATTCAGGTAGCTCAACTTTAAATGATACTGGAGTGGAAAGCATTTAAGTAAGTAAGTGGTTTGTTTGTCGTTGTGCAGTTTCGTTCAGGTGTTGGGTTAGTCCCTGAGCCGCTGTGGCTGAGCGCACTGTGGGCCAACCTGACCAGCATGTTTTTGGAGGTCGGGGAAACCGTTGGGGGTCTGACAACCCATTAGTCCGACATCTCATTATTCCGAAAACGTATGTAAAACTGAAATTGTCCTTCCCAAAATTAGGCTCAGGCAAGAGTCCACTGAACTTAAGGTTAGGGCCAGTAGTTGTATATGGCTCTCTAATCCACAACACAACTGGGTTAAACATTTCGGACTAATGGCACCTCTGCTCAATGGTACATTTTCAGAATAATGAGATGTCGGACTAATGGGCTGTCGGACCAACAACATGGCACCAACCTCTGCACCCAGAGGAAACCTCAGTGCTTCTCTTCTGGGGTCTTCCTGTTTCAGAGCGTGGTGTCCCGCACTGGTCAGATCCTTCTCCTCATCCTTCCTCTTCCTCCTGCGCAGCTCACTCCAATCCAGTCTTTCACCCTATTCTGAATACCTTCTCCTTTGTCCCTTCCATGATTCCTGTGCTGCAGGTGTGGGGGCTCTTAGTGCCTCTTCGGTGTTTCAGAAGAAGAAATTTGTAGGTCTCAAATGTTTTTAGCTCATAAGCTCGCTGTTTGTTTACATTTAAAAAAGCTGGGCCCTTCATGGCTAGTATGGACTCTTTGCAGTAAAAAAAAAACACTGAACCTCACAAAAACACAGCAAAGATGTACAAAAGTATCCAGCAAAACAATGTAGAACACAAAAACTACAAATGCAAAAAAACACAGCTGTACCAAGAGAGAGGGAGGTTGTTTTTTGTTTGAGTGGTGGTTTACTCAGCATTTGTAATGTGAAAAACGCTGTACACGCGGATCCCCCACGTAAAAGGTTAATATGAAAAAGTAATATTGATTGATAAATTATTCTATCAATAGGAGAAAGAAAAATCGTGTTCATTTTTATTTCTTTCAGCCCTGCAGTTTGTTTTATGATACGATTGCAAGTTGGATAGTTGCTATGAAAGTAGTACATTTAGCCAATTATAGCAGTGTATCATAGTTTTATTTGTGTGTTTAAGTCATTTGATTCATGCCACAAGCAGCAGTGGCTTTATTGGTGGAGTAGTTGACTAATAAGGTTGGTGCCAGAAATGCAGTTTTTTATCTCGTCATATCATATTCTTTACTCAAACATTACATTCTGTTCAAAACATATACAGGTCGTGCTCCCAACATTCCTGTATATTTCTTGTGTCTAACCCGCCTGTCCTGTCTGTCCCCAGGTGGGCACGTATGAGATGGGCATCCTGCAGGTGCGGTACCCGGTGTGGCCGCGGTTCGGCTCGTATCTGCAGCCTGTGTCCGATTACCGACACCTGACTGTGGCCACTCTGGAGGAGCGGCCCTTCGTCATCGTGGAGGCCGTGGACCCCGCCACCGGGACCTGCGTGAGCAACACTGTCCCGTGCAGGAGGCAGTCCAACAAGACAGAGGCGTGAGTTCACTTTTATGGCAAATCCATGGAAACGAAGCTGGTGTTTGGCTTTTTGCAACACCTCTTGACCGTCGTCTTGTGCTTTTTTAGTTTGATGCAATGTCCCTTAGCCCCTCCTTCCTGGTTGTTCATTTCATTTACCAAGTAGCGAGGTTTGGTTTTGCCTATAATCACACTTGATAAATTCTATGGGGCATTTAATTCACCCAAATGCATTGTTCATTGTGCACACAGGACGTGGACTCAAGGTTTGTGTAGAATGAGGCAGAAATTAGTTCATCCCTGCTCCCAGTTTAAAAGCCATGGGTGCTCGTCTATACTGCACAAAGTAAATATGAAGAACGGGTTGCAAGGACTTAAATTTAGAATATTCAACTTGTTTTGAGTGTCACTAACTTAGACTCTTATCCTGCTTACTTTGCCTGTATGACGACATTTCAAACAAGTTCTATGGTAATCTCGCTTGAAATAAGAAAGTAAATGGGAAAAGGGGAAATGGTCTTACTCCATTGGCAAAGAAATTAAAGTGATAAGAGTGAAATTTGACAGAAAGCAATGTTTAACCAGAAAGCCCTTTGCAAAATGAGGAGAGCATGAAGAGAATTTTCAAAAGTAAATGATCAAGCTCCTCCCAGGCTGGGTCATAGGAAAAACTCGTCTCATTGGTCAGCGCGGGAGGATACTAGACTCTAATTAGATGCCAAGCTCCAGGAGGGAGGGATGAAAATAAATGTTTATATTATTACTTAGGTCTACTTAAAGGGACTATACAGAGTTTAAAAATGTTAAAATAATGTATTTTCCTCCCCCTACACGTTCCAACAATGTCCTAAGGTGTAGAATGAGCCCAGAAGCCTAAAATCCTGCACTGTCACTCAAAAAGGTGCTACTTCGGGTCCGAAATGCCGTCATGCACAAGCTTAAAGGAATAGGCCACCGTTTTTACATACTGAGATATGTTCTTACCTTAGCTTTGACGAGTTCTTTAGGACCTGTCTGGTCTTCCCCCGTGCCTTCAATCACGTAAACACAGCGCAGACGGCGTTAGCATTTAGCCTCTCCCTCACTCCACTATAGCTCCAAAACAGGTCAAGATAGAAGCTACCAAGCTCTTCCACGTTTTCCCTATTTAAATATGGTTACGTGAAGTGTTCCACTACAAAGTATAATTACACAAAATTAAACAATGTGGATTTTCTAAGCGGATAAAAGGGGGAACTATATTGTAAGGCGTAATAATACCAGGAGTAATTTGGCATCCGCACAGTAAAGTGAAGATTACTGCGCGGATTTAGAACTACTCCTGGTATTATTACGCCTTACAATATAGTTCCCCCTTTTATCCGCTTAGAAAATCCACATTGTTTAATTTTGTGTCATTATACTTTGTAGTGTAACACTTCACGTAACCATATTTAAATAGGGAAAACGTGGAAGAGCTTGGTAGCTTCTATCTTGACCTGTTTTGGAGCTATAGAGGAGGGGGAGAGGCTAAATGCTAACGCCGTCTGCGCTGTGTTTACGTGATTGAAGGCACGGGGGAAGATCAGACAGGTACAAAAGAACTCGTCAAAGCTAAGGTAAGAACATATCTCAGTATGTAAAAACGGTGGCCTATTCCTTTAATATAGAAGGTGCAGTTACACGAATGACCTGAGGTGGCAGTAGTGAGTATAAAATAGCTAACTTACATCTAGCCCCTTTAACATCAACTTGCAAGACCAGGTGGTTGATTTTGCATATTTTATAGAATATGTAATACATTTAGAGTTCCAGACTGTCACTTTAATCTGAGATAAAGACAAAATGTTTTGCAACGATCTCAGAACAAGTGAAATAATCTAGGTCAAATGCCCAGTCACATTATAGCAAGTCAAAACAACTGATTATGCTTTGCAAAAGTAGACAGACAAACAAAATGTTTTACACAAACATTGTGATTTCATTCTATTTTTTGTCATTTCAGAAGAAAATTTAATGAATTATTTCCAAAGTGCCCCAAACATGACCTCCTCCAACTGGCTTCCCCTCGTTTCTTTCCATGCGTAGCTCGTACAGCAGCCGTATAGTTTTTGTGGAGGTGCTCGTTGTTTCATGTTCAGTTTGTTTTCTATAAATACCATCTTTGGCGGAGAGGAGCGGCAACGCAAAGTTTTGACCTCATTTTGTGCGTAGCGAGCTTTATAAATGAGGTCCCTGGTGTCTAAGTGAAATTTAGTAATCTGACAGTAAGCCCAAGGATTTTGCACTGTTTTCATGAGGATACGGCACAATAACATGGTTAAAATCTAAAAATAAATGCCAGTTTCACAGAAAATGGAATGTTTAAAACCACGCTTTCGTCAAATCCCTCTCCCGCGCGTCTGTCGCGTTAACACTCCTCTCTAATTGATTCTGCATGTAAGTCGCGGTGCCATTAGCCTGGAGATTAAGCACCTCTTCCTCCTCCATTATCCCCCCTGCTCTTCTTTATGTCGTCTCAGAGGTGAACCGCTCATTATCGGGCCCCGACCCAATCCCGCAAATGTAAGGTCCACGAGAGCGCGAATCATTTAGAGCCAGCGATTAGGAGGCGCCATCAATCCTGGCTCTTCGACACTGATATCGCCGGTCATTAGCGGACGTAGCATTAGCCATTACGCACAATGGGCCGGAATGAGAGAAGCCACGAGAGGAGGTGACGAGAGCGACCGGTGAGTCTCGGAGGCATGTCGGATTATTGCACAGTTTGTCTATGGTTAGTGCTATAGGGCTGACAGTGTGATGCAGAAATGTGCAAACAGATAAGGCTTGAATTGTTCATGTAATCCTCTACTAGCAACAATGGAGAGGGTTCAAGCTTGATATCAGTCAATGAGACTGGGGATGGCAATTTGAGCAGTGAAATGGTTTAAATCAAGTAAAAAAGTACTTTCCGGAGAAGGTCAGAGTTGGTTTGCCATAGACCAGTGGTTCCCAAACCTTTTTGGAGCCATGCACCCCCTGAAACTTTGGGTGACAAGTCGCGTACCCCCTGCTTTAACGCGATTGAAAACACTGTAAACACATGTAATATTGTATTTATTTCCTCCATTATTACAGTGAACTCAAGCAGGTTTTCCACATTCAATATTTATCCCTTCGCTTAGCCCTTTCCCTTCGTTTTGCGCGTTCACGAGAGACGAAAGGGTGTCGTGTCCCAATTCTATTTTTCGGCGAGGGGAAGGGCTGAGGGAGAGGCCACATAGCCCTTCAAGTGAGCGTTTTTCAGATGCACACTTCAGACGAAGGGGTAGGAGGAGTTTGACAAAACACGGAAATAAGCTATGAAATGAATTCATGAACATCATCACTGATCACTTTTAAACATTTATAAAGTTGCAGAACGCGTCGTTCATGACTTTATTCGCTTTGTGTAAGAATTAGAGCAGTCCATTGCGTTAAATGTGTTCTACGTTTTCGTTTTGCTGCTGCAAATGCTCCGTTTCTTTGCGCTTTATTGGCTGACTTTTGCAATTTCTTTCCAATCTTTCAATACGTCGCTATTGCCCCGACAGACCGGGTTCATCGCTGCTGCACCCACTGTCTCCCCGCTGTCTGTCTCCCTGTGCCGCTGTGCTCTGAGCCCGGGTCCGAGGCTGTCTGTCCTGTCTGAGCGCACCTCGGCAGCCTCCGCTCAGGCCCGGGGCTCAGAGAGGGGGCTGCGGGTGCCGGTCCCCGCCCTGTGTGCACTGTGAGCGGGTCCACCTCTGCTGAGTGTGCTACATGAGCGGATCGGCTGATCTCTCGCAGCTCTGGCTGCAGCCACAGCGACCCGCGGTAGAAGCCGCAACATGCGGACGGGGGAGGGAGAATGTAGCGAAACAGATGAAAATCTGTTGAGCTAACGCTACTGCACACAGCTGAACAGGTGAAGCTGAACAAACGGCTAAACTTCTTAACAGTGATTTGAACAATTTGCATTACTGCTTTACCTAAACTACACTTCAGCGAGTGTGGTGTATAAAACATCCCGTATGGCGCCATATTGTTTTGGTCCAGCTCTTAATCTCCTGTTCAGGTACATTTCCCAGCGCCCTCTGATGGCAAATTTGGATAACGCATGCCGGACATTATATGGAGTAGAAGCATAAATGCAGTGACAGTAACTACGCTATTTATGTCCAAAATGGGAGCATAAAGTGAAGCTTTACGCCACTGAGAAGAATCATGAGCCAGTAAAGCACATTACAAGAAGAATAAGGCGAATGTCTGATGCTGTAACGTTCAACAGCTTCTCCTCTGGGCTGGTCAGACAGGCACAGAGAGGAACTGACCCGAACTAATACGTTACTGTGGTGAAAGAGTAACCAGTAATAGACTACTTGGGTGCGCAAAACTGAACATCCCTGCTTCCTGCTGTTCCTCCTGGTGTTTTATGTTTACCGCTGTCTCCTCTCCACTCTGCCCTTCCTCTTTCGTCTTTCTCATCCCTGCACTTTGTTCTAAATGTGCAGCACGTTTCATGTGAGCCCTGCAGGTTGTGTCCATCTGTGAGCTCCTGGTCCAATGGCAAACAAACAGCCTTAGAGCAACATCGCTGCTTCAGAGTGGAATGTCGAGCACCGACTTCAGGCCTTGAGCCAAACGGGACCTGATTCCTATGCACACCTCGCTCTTGAGTAACTCGCAGGTGACGCAGTGATGTACTGTAAGCCGGTTCACCTTCAGTCTGAGCACACGCCACTCTGATTTTGTTCTTTTATGATTTGATATGCGATGTGCCGGTTTTGGAGGCTTCTGTTCGTTTGCAAAGCTTTGTGATTTCTGTTAAACCCGCCTTATCCGAGCACATTTTCTCCATGTTCAGCTTTAACCACATCGAAAAGCGACTTTAATTGATTTTGTTGTGATTTGCACTTCTCCCTGGGATTACTGATTTAACTGATAAAGAATGAGTTTATAATATTTATGTGAAGATGCTGATAATGTGCATAAATAACAATATATAGTATAGTCGTACGCAGAATGTCCATGTCCACTCGACTATACTCAGCGCACATTTTCGGCATCTTCACATAAATATTATAAACTCATTCTTTATCAATTAAATCAAAGTGATGTTTAGTCTGGGGACCACCAAATCTTTTTCTCATAGGAGAGGTGTGGTTTGTGATTGTCCATAGCCGTTTATTGGGTGCTATGAATGTCTATCATAGTGTCTGCAGGTAGCTATAGCCAATCGTAACAATTGTATCCGATGACGTACCCGCTGTAAACTTTTGAGCTAAACTATTTAGAACACGGTCTAAAGCTTGATCGAAAGATGGCGTCGCGTCTGCTGCTACCGTATTTTCCGGACTATAAGTTGCTCCAGAGTATAAGACGCACCAGCCAAAAAACGTGTAATGAAGAAGAAAAAAACATTGATAAGTCGCTCCGGAGTAAGACGCAGTAGCCAGAAAAAAACAACAGGCTGAATAGGCGTACGGTTTGCTAGCATAACAAACTAAACAGGTGTCTGGTTTGTTAACGTCACATAAACAGTTCAGATAACTATAGTATAAAGAACAAACCAAACTCTCCATCTCACTCCAAATCATCTTCATCCTCAGTGTCACTTCTGAACAATCGCCTTGGCAACGACCGGGGCACGGAGGCGTAACTGCACCGTTGACAAGCCTCTCCCGGCAGCACGATTTTCAAGCTCTCATTTGCGAAGTCGTTCCTCTGTGGCCATCGAGCTTTTAACCCGTGATTAGCTTTGTTTTGTTTTCTTAGAGTAACCTCCGCTTCTCGCTCACTCCAAACTTTCTTTCTGCTGCTCGATTAGCCTGCAGTGCCCTCTAGTGGCATGTGCACCGATCTTGCCATTAATATATACTATTTGGGCATTAAAATGGCATTAAGAAGCATTCAATTTGACTTGCTTCTGCCTGTATAAACCCTGCACTAATATAGCTCAGGAGAGACATGTTTCATAATCTTAGCTTAAACAACAAATGTGCTTTCCGCATCAGCAACATTTAACGCAAAATCGTCTCCATTTATTCCAAACTCCACAGGAATAGCTGTCGAGGTGTCAATTAAAAAAGTCTCTTGGCAATACCATGAGTTTAATCTTAGATTTAATCACAATTAGATGAAAATGTTCATAATTGCACGGCTATCCCTATCTGCCTTTATTCCCAAAGCGGAGAGATTAATTGCAATCAAATCAAAGCCTAAATGGATGCAAACTGTGAAAGCTGCAATTATTCAGGTGATTGAATATCCTCTACAGAGCTCGATTTAAATATCCCATATCAATAGAGTATAGCCTATATAACACACCAGCCAAGTTCATCCCTGTGCCTTCCATGATCGAACCGAACTGAAAGACCGAATGTAATACTCAGTTGGATTGGGACTGTTAGATGGAGCACGGTCCCTCTGATAAACCCTGTTCAGAGAGACCCGGGACTTGTCAAGGTCCATTTTGGTCAGCGCTCTTCCCGGTTCCCCTTCCAAATCCACTCGATTGAGAGCGGCTTGTTTCCACCGGGATGTCTCCTCCCCGGGCTCATTGGCACAGATTTATGTGGAGGCGGCGCCCTGGTGAGGACCGCTATTGACCGCGGCTGATAATGTCTCCATATATTTAGCCCCGCGCTCAGGGATCAGATCAGGAGTTGATCTAATTGAAGCGGAGAGCAGCTCTTCTGTGGATTCTTCTGAGTAAATTTACACTTTGGAGGAAAAAAAGGAAGGCGTTCAGAGCTCGGCACTCGATTATCGCGTGGCAGCGATCCAACTCTTCTGAGCGAGTGATTTTTTTTATCAGTATGTCAAAACAAATGTCCACCAGCTTTATGGTAGATTGCAAAGTAATGTTCATGCATTGAGGGGGGGCATAATTTACCGCATTCACTGTCAGAGAAGAATTTGAATGAAGCCTAACATATGAGGCTGTCCCGAGGAGAGCACGTGTGTGGATGTGGCTATAGACTGCTCCTATAGGCTGTACACGTGACTTCTGAATATGATCCTTTCTCTCTCGCTGTTTTTGTGATGTCTGGCACAAATCAACAAATAGTTCAAGAAAGCATCATATGATAGTGAGATGCTGATGGGAAGTCACTGGTTACATGTTAAAACCATTACGTTGGCTTTAAATACTTGAAGCAGGAAACGTCTGTTCATGAAGGAGGAGTTTTTATCTCAGATCTAGCGGTTAGTACAGGGTGTCAAACAAACTCTGTCAAAGTTCTACATAGTCGTCATTATTGATTCACTCCACACTCTCAGCTGTTATTGAAGCCACAGCCGCCCTGGGGCAGACTTTCCATTTACCACGTGGCTATATGATGTGTTGTTCAAATCCTGAGCTCTTACTATGTCAGTGCACATGACTTCGAGTGGATCTTGAAGATCCACTCGAAGTCATGTGACGCTCATGTGGATAGAGCCCATTAGGCCCATTAGCCCATTTGTAATGTTCTTTAAAAAACGAAAAAATCAGTCCCCGTAAACGGTCAATTTATTTATTCAATCGAATGGAATTTCATGGGCCTAACGGGTGTAACGATGCTACCCCAGGTTGTAAACCATGAGCTTATTTGCATCCATGCTCACAAACACAGTCATTCATCCTGGCCTATTGTACATATTTTAGAAGCAGGGGAGAATATGCTTTAATGCTGAGGAGTAAGAGCACTAACTGCTGTGCTGTCCCTGTGGTTTAGGACTTTTCATGTATAAAACCCACAAACATGTTTCTGCACACAGTGTCATTCTCATATTATATTAAGCGGAGTGTTATATATTTTCTCTATTTACTTCTTTAAAATGTGTGCAGTGAGGCACAAACCTAATTGCATTTCCAATACGTGTCAGAAAATTCCCAATATGGCTTTATTCCAAAAATATCACAGCCCCAATACTTTGGTCTTATAAGATCGTTATGTTCTTGTGTGTTGAAGAACTTCTTTACCAAAAATTTTCTTGGAGGCCATTGGTGAAAGCAGTCGGCACCTATGAAACCAAAATACTATACTGTATACCAGGGCCAATATCAAAATTATTGTTGTTAAAAAATGTATGTGTTTTTTTTTATTTTGCCTGCTCATCTTTAAATGGTTAGATTAATGATTAGTACATTGGAATTACTTTTCTTTGTGCATGTTAACTCATGAGAACAGTTTTAGGGCATTCTAATGTTAAACGTATGGTGTCGCTTTGGGTTCCCTTCCCCTTCCTAATGTTTGCCACAGCTGCCCTGAGGTTCACTGACAGAAGTGTGGCTGCCAATCTAAACCACCCAAACACCTCTCCTCACACCTTTACACACAGGGAACAACGTCTGACCCACTGATCTTTGGGATTTGGCGCTTTCCCCTAACCACTGAGCCACTGCTGCCCCAGAAGCTCCACAAGTGCGTGAGAAACCTGATATCCGGAGACGACAATCATTCCGCTGTGATTTTGAGGGGGCGGTTTGGAGGTCGCCCGTAGTTGTAAACAGGATTAATCTCGATCCGCTCATGTCCTCAGCTCCTCTGAAGGGAGGCCTGCTGAGTTCAGGGCTGAAAAATGTCTAATTGCTTTTTTTTTTTTTTTTTTTTTGCGGAATTGTGACTAGACTCTTGATTTATATGTTTGGCAGCGCACACACCTGGGAGCATGAACGTCGGAGAGAACAGTGAAATAATAAAGTGGACGTTTCACGCATATTGTGGCTTATAAATATTGTTTTGCACATTGCAAATCGGGCCTCGGGCGATCTCTACAGGCAGTAGCAGCAAAACACATGGTGAAATAGTGAATACAAGCTTGGAGTACTTTCTCTGCTGCAACAACAGATCATAACAGTTAATTAAATCCAAGTGAAAGTCATGACAGGACATTTATTTCTCTCCAGTCTTTGGGTTTAGCTCTTTTCCTTTTTTTATTTGTTGCGGTGAATCACTCAGCCCTATAGTCTGCAGCATGTGTCTGTACTCTCGCTGCATCTTGTCTGTCAAGGTTGATAGTGTCATTTTTAGTATTCACAAGCAGTTTGTCCTTATTATACTGGACACAGGGCTCCCTCCGTCTGGGTCAGTCTAAAGAGAAGTGCCTGTTATTGAGACACCGACGAGTACAGGGGCGGGTTGGACGAGTTTTGTGTTTTTGAATGGGTACACCACCTATATGATTCAAGGGGATTCAAGAGAAAGGGTGGGTGTTTCCTGGTAGGAAGAAGACGGCTGGTGAGACACTTTCCCCACCTTGAGCTAAATTTAAGGTGGGAATAAGGCGAAATTCAGGTGCGGGTGGGTCAGGTTTTTGGTTTGCAACATACTGTAAAATGCGTGCACATGCTGGGACTGTTGGATGAAAAGCAGCAGCAAGAAGCAGCGAAAATACCAAGGCAACAGCTTCTTACTAACCTGAAGAGTGCAGCTTCTCGCAGCGACAGGTCGGCTGCTCCTGGGCCACTTAAGTTAAACTCCCGTTTCGTTTGACAGAAAGAGTTGTCCATGATTTAGTAAAAGTAGAGCCTCATGATAGTCATGACGTTTCCTGATAAATCCATGAGTGATTTCAAAGGTTCCCCAGCGACCCATTAAGAAATTCAAACAACAAGCGCCATTTCTTCTCAGCGTATATTTCATTTGTGCGGGTTTGGGTTCGGTTGGGTTGGCAAATTGAGACTCATTGTTTTCAGGTCGGGTTTGAAATTGATCTGGTGGGGTTGGGCCATCCATCCATCCATCCATCCATCCATCAGCTGTTCCTTTCGAGGTGAAGAAACAGCGAATCTACTCCGAGCTGCTGTCGGGTAACTGAGCTCCTCACCCGATCTCGAAGGGTGCGCCCAGCCACCCTGCGAAGGAAACTCATTTCGGCTGCTTGTATCTGCAATCTTGTCCTTTCGGTCATTACCCAAATCTCATGACCATAGGTGAGAGTGGGAACGTAGATCGATCAGTAAATCGAGAGCTTTCCCCCCGACTCAGCTCCCTCTTCACCACAACAGTCCGATACTCGTGAAAAAGACCCCGAGATACTTGAACTCCACTTGAGGCAAGGACTCCCCACCTACCGGAAGCCACCTTTTTCGGGTGGAGAACTATGGCCTCGGATTAGCTCACTTTAAAGGTCCTATATCATGCAAAATCGACTTTTGAGAGCTTTTAGCCATGTTGTGGTTTGTGGCTTCATTCACGCAGCTCTCCGCAATCCTCCTGAATCCTGCTCTATGAGCAGCTGCTCCTCCCTCTCCTGGTGAACGACTGACCTGTTCAGTTGTGTCGACACAGTGGAACAGAAGTGCTCGACGTCTGTAATGTAATGTCTTAATTCTATGCTTACGGCCTGATTTTAATTTGTAAACCACCCTTTTCATTATTTCTGTCGTAAGAGAGATGCAAAGAGAAAAAAAAAAAGGATGTGCCCGAGGTGCTTCCAGGTCAGCTGTGGCCAAAACAAACACACCCCTGAGCATCTGAACAGATCAGTCATGTTTGCGCTGCAGCTGTGAAGATGGAGCTCGTTGCAACTTATTCTGGTTGTTTTTCTGTGACTGTCACTGATGGATGTTTGGTGAACCTTCGCCTGTATCAAAGTGGATTAACTTTTATAACCAACGCGAGTCCCACAATGTAAACAGCGATGGACCAGAGCGGTGAGTCAGTCCAAACGCGGGTTAGCTTGTGTGTTAGCATATTAGCATGTGTGTTAGCCATTTATGAAGCTGTGTTGCAGATGTCAACTCCTTATAACTGCATTGTGAAGCAATTTCACTTATTGCTGTTTATTTATATTACGGTAAAGTATGTGCGGAGAGAGGGGGCGGAGTTAACTGAATCGAAGCGTTGTGTTTTCCGGGTTTGAAAAATACCTCCAGAAAACACTTATATTTATCACAAAAATGAGTGCTCAATAGCGGTAGAGGCACAATCATTCATATAAATGCCTATACTTAACTTTGGAATGGCTAAAATAGCATGATATAGATCCTTTAATTCATTCATGTTTCAAGAGATGTAGCTGCTCTGCGTTGACCACACGTTGCCAAACATGGTTAATTTTGACAACCCACTTCAATATAGCATTGCCTGTGCCAAGCTAACCCAACCAGGATTGTGTTTGTTTCATCAGCTTAGGGGCTTTTGTGATGTAGCACAAGAGCCCCTAAGCTGCAGGGTTTATGTGTAAATAAACATACTCCAGTAAACTGGTCTCTACCTAACCCATTCTAATAAATACGAAGCTGAAAATAAAAGTGAAAAACAGGAAATTTTAAGATGATTTCTATACTTTGTTGGTATACTTGTACCACTTCCTTGCCACATTCTTCAGCTGTAATGACTGGCTCCTAATTCAGTGCCACTCTCCGGTTGATAATAAGCCCCGATGCGTTTAGCTGCACTGCTGCGGGCCTCTGTTTGTTTGTCATTAACTAGTGTTGGATCGGTCGTGTCCCTCCAGCTGCTCTTCCATCTGCCGAAGACTCCTCACGTCCCCTAAATCCAACAATGTCACCGGACTATGGCACAGAAGCCGTGTACAATCCTCCATATTGCGTTGTAATGTGAACTGTTTGCCAATGGCGGAATAGTCTTGAGCTGTTAGAGAGAAGCACGTATTCGACCGGTCTGTTCCTGAGGCTGTTGTTCAGACGACATCACAGCGTTTTTCATTCTTGTCGTGCTGTGTAATGGCTATATGAGTGATCGATCCTGGATGATGATGGCCGGTCTCTTTTCTGGGCGGGATTTACAGATGATCACTGTAAATCCCGCCCGAAGCTCAGGCTTTGATGAGTCAAATCTGAGAATTTTGTTTGAACCCTGCAGTGTGGACTGCCGAGGCCCTGATGCGATACTGCTGCTATACTGTTGAATTTAAAGAGCTGGTATGAAGCTGTTTGCAGGTATTTGATTATAATGTCAAACAGATCTTTATCACTATCTTACAATTTGTTGAAGGAAAATGCAATATTGATTTAAAACAGCTCAAACTAAATATCCAGCAGTTTCACTTCCGGACTTTCAAGTTTCATGGTTTTGTATAGCCCAATATCACAACAGAAGTTGCCTCACAGAGCTGCACCGAACATTAAGGCAATAAAACAGAGCAATAAATATGTCCATACATAACAACATAATGTCCAACAAGCGTAGGCAGCAGGTGGCGACGAGCGACCTGTCCTTAGACTCTCCAGCACGGCAAGGAAAAACTCAAAAACCTTGGGGAGAGCTACAGAAGGAGAGATCCACTCCCATGGACGGACAGGCTATAGAGACCCAGGGCCGAAGGATCCCTCTGACGGGCCAAGATTGCAGACCGTCCAGTCCTCAGATTCCAGAATGCAGGGACTTTAAAGCAATCTCTCCATTAGCTCCTCCCACCAGTTCCCCTTCACTGGGCAGCTGTTTCAACAGAGAGAAAAATGAAGCAAGATTTAAAGCCCATGTGGCTGAAGTGAAACTATAATTTTTACTTCATGATGAGAGGATTAAGTTTAGCAAGAGATTGAGGGATGAGGAAATCATTTTAATGTAACAGTTTACGTTTGTCGTTGAAGTGTCGAACATTTCGCCTCTCATCCAAAAGGCTTCATCAGTGCAAAGTTCAGTTCAGCCCTCAGTCCAGATGAAGACCATAGGGAGAGTTTCGATTGGCTAAATGCCTCCCCTTTATTAACAGCTATTCTTACCTGTAGGTAAACATGTTTGTAGTTTAACATATAGACTTAAAGTTAAGTTAAAGGGCTTGAAGAAAAATGTTCAATTAGATTTTTTGTTGTTGTAAAGTTTACTTTCTGAATTTAGACTTGTATAAGAGATGCTGAAAGCGCTGAGCGACTGAAATTCATGCGTTTCAGTTTTTTCTTAATTAACACGTTTTTCCAGTGGTAAAAAGGAACAGGCCACCGTTTTTCCATACTGAGATGTTCTTACCTGAGCTTAGACGAGTTGATACGTACCTGTCTGGTGTTTATGTGTGCCCGTGCAAGAGCTTGGTCGCTTCTAACTTTGCCCCATTTGGAGCCATAGGAATATATTGGGAGAGGCCAAATGCTAACAACATCTGACTGAACGCACGCACAAAGACCAGACAGGTACACATCAACTCGTCTATGGCCTGTTCCTTTAAATCAAGTGAAAGCAAAAATATTTCCCAGACGTTTCAAATTTCTCCTGCGCAGCTCCCTCCACTCCATCTTCTGGGATGAGTGTAGCCGACAAATGTAATCCATTTTATGAACGAACATTAGTCAGACCAATTATAGGGATAGAAGGCTTGTGTGGTTTAGCTCCGAGTCTTGCCTGGATACCTCCTTGTTTGCCCCTCTTTTGTTTCCTGTAGCTCCTCTTGTGCTGCCTCCACTGTGTTGCAGGTGTCGGGGGCTCTCTCTAGTGTTTCAGAAGAAGACATCTGTAGGTCTGAAATGCTCATAAGCTGCTTGTTTACTTTTCAAACAGCTGGTACAGACTGCAGTAAAAAAAAACTGAACCTCACAAAAACACAAAGATATACAAAAGTATCCAGTAACACAACGTGCAGCATAGAAACTTCACATGCAGTTAGCAGAAAAAAGGAAGTAAAATAACTCTGTGCTGTACCAAAATAGAGGGAAGCTGCTGCTTGTTTACACGTCGCCATGACATAGAAAGCTCCCCTTAACAAATCTCAGAGACGCAGTTTTCTGTTGATGTCATCACAAAGAATCGGCGAACTGATTAATAATAGGTTATTTACTTTGTGAGGTCTCCAGTAAATTACTCTGTAGTCGATAACATTCACCGTGACAGGAATCTATCATAACCAATTTAAACAGATGTACAATCAATATCAGATTTGGCTTCCCTCTGAATTGATGACGCCTAATGACAATATAATGGGCACATTAGTAATAATTTAACTGAAAAATAGAAAACCAATGCCACAATGATAGACTACAAATTCTGAGTTTACTTTCTTCTCAAATTGGTTCAGAGCAGTTTGCAGGCCTTTCTACGCGGTACTTCCCCACTTATAACCAAAATCAAACCATTATGGTGAGAGTGGGCACCACATGATAGAATAGTTCATAATGATAATGAGCCCGCCACACTTTTCTGAGAGCTGGAGGATCCTCAAGGCAGTGTCATTTGTCTCATGTTTATTTGTAACACGTCTCTAAAATACAAAAGACGTTTCCTCACAAAAATCCTTCTATTATTCAGAGCCAACTGAGCAACTTCTCCGACCTTTGATGAAAGACATTGAGTGCTTTGTATGTTGATTTGTCAGATGTTGCCGCTGTTTTCATGAGCTTGTTTTATGTGATCGTTGTCAAACTTCTATCAAACCTTCATAAGAGGCCATGTTTGTTTTGATATGGTGTTACGGCCCCAGGCCTCCAGGTTCCCTCCTTGTTGTATATTTTTGTTTGTGTGGCCTAAACCCGCTTTTTCCCCAATGTAAATTTGCTGCTGTGGTCCTGGGCTGCGATTGGTGGAGTGCTTTGGGGTCCTGGCCGCCTGATTGGGGGAGCAGCTCAACACCTGCGGGGAGCTCGTCAAAGCCACCTGTGCCAGCCAGGCCTATAAGAGGACTCCACCGTGGCTCATTCGGGGCTGCTGGTCTCTTTGTGACCAGTACGCCATTTGTACTCATGTTTAGTTAGGCTGCTGGTCCTTGTGGCCAGTACGCCATTTTGTGTTGTGTCCCTTCGTGTCATTGATGACTGTGTGTTTGTCCAGGGAACACTCGTAGGCTGCTGGCCTTTGTGGCCAGTATGCTATTTTGTGTACTGTGTCTCTTCGTTGTCTTCGTGTAACTTTTGTGTATCCAGAGACACTCGTTCTGTGTGTTGTGTTAGTTTGTCACTTCTTGGGATGTTCACTAAAGTAGTGACGTGGAATCAAGTGACACTCTAGTCATGACTTTGTTTGGTTTTGTTAGACCTGATTTTGTCTGTTTAGTTTGAGTAACTTTGTTTTGGTTAACCTTTTGTAAATAGCCTTTGTTTGGTTATTTTTGTCACTCCTTCGTTTACCTTGTACACTCCTTTTATTAAATTACAACTTTATTTTACCAGTTGACATCTTGGTTTTTGTTACGTCCTACACCTAGCAGAGCCGGGTCGTAACATATGGACTCGCTATGTATTTCTCTGACTTGTTTATCTGACAGTCACTCATGTCCAGTTGGGAATTTGAGAATTTGCATCTGCTGGTGTTTTGATCACGTTTCATGTGTCGTGTCGAACAGTGTTTCCCAACCAGGGGTATAGGTAGAATTTTAAAATTACTTTCAAAGAAAAGTTAGTTGTTTTTTTAGTACAAGGTTTGACTTTGAGAGTATTTTAGCTATATTTTTAACATAGCACTCTACTAAATGAGGCCGTGGGAACCCAGGGTGCTGAGTGTGCTGCTGCAGGAAATATGTACCAAAAAGGCATTTTTCGGAGCAATCTTGTCCTTCAGCACCCCTTAACCAAAAATATGTTCCCACGGTTTTGGGTGCATGGGGCAAAAAGGTTTGGAAACCACTGGTGTAGAGCCTTGCACGATGCTCTTCAATGCCAGAGCCAGCGGTCTGTTCTCCTCATCTCGGGACACGGCCAATGTTGTACTCACAGTGGAATAAAGTTTGTAGTATGTCTTGTAAGAGCAGTAGTAGTAGTTTATATTCTCTGTTCATTATAAATTTAACATTTAGATCACATGTTTTCCAAAGATCTTATACATCATACAATAAGAAAACGTGTACTTGAAGTATTTAAGTGCTAAATGAAGCCTGTGACACTATGTTCAAGGATGACATTTTTTACAGTTTCTCTAATACCAACGATGGTAACTCATAAGCACAAAACTTAAGCATCAACAATCAAAATTACGTTATGTGTCCGCGATAAACTTCTTTTCTAATGATTTTTTATTCAAGTGTACCTTTTCTTAAATGCTTTAATTGTTTTGGAGCCCTTAAGTTGTATAAGTAAACCGTTCCAGAGATCAACTCCTTTAACTGATAACACCTCCTCTTAGTATTAGTCTTCACCATAGGTTTTTGTAGCATATCTGTTCCTGTGAGGTTGTATATAGATTCTCTTATTTGAAACATCTCTTGTAAACAGCGAGGAAGCATAAGGTTGTGAGCCTTGCACATCACAACTGCTGTGCAAACATGCAATCATGCAATTTTAAGATATTTCATTTAATAAAAAGGGAATTTGTTGGAGCAAGGTGATCACTCTAATTGCTTTCTTTTGTAATAAGAAAATTAGTTGTATATTAGTTTTATAGGTATTCCCACATATTTCCACACCATAGCTAAGGTACTGAAGGATGAGGAAATTGTAGAGTATATATAATGCATGTAAGAGCTTGAAAATGATGCAGCTTAAAAGCGCGATGTTAATTTGAAGATGAGCAGAGAAAAAGGGAAGAAAGAACCAGTGCTTGTTGCATTTACACCACGTACCAAGTACTGGCGCACCGTTTGTTTGCACACAAGATGTCACTCTCTTCTGCGCTAATGCTGTTGTTGCGCCAGGTGTAAGATCGGACCCACTATGTTCAAAACTGTTTAATCAGTTTGTTTTTTCTTCAAACTGAGTCCCATCGAGACGTGAGAAAATATTGCTTCAGGACCAGCTGTGTTTTAAGCTATGTAATACAATATATTCTTGTATTTTTGTGTGTTCCAGTATTGTCGGACACACGGAGCCCTACACCAAACTCTGCTGTAAAGGCTTCTGCATCGACATCCTGAAGAAACTCTCGCGAAACATCAAGTTCTCCTACGACCTCTACCTGGTCACCAACGGCAAGCACGGCAAACTGGTGCGGGGCATCTGGAACGGCATGATCGGAGAGGTGAGTCCTGTACCACCACTACTACAACTACTGCTAATACTACTACTTCTACGTCAGCTCCTTCCATGACTGCTGCTGATGGCTTAAATCATTTTACTTTAATTTTATTGATCTCACAATGGAGAGCTCCAAAGAACAAATTTTCAGGGAAATATGTGCAATCAAGGAAGAGGAAAGTAAAAGGTATCTTATGTGCAATGAATACAACTCTTTGGTCTCCATGTAAACATTAAAATGCAAAGTAGTGCATAAATGCGCTGTAAATGCAGTGAATCAACAACTGAGCCAAAAAAGCTGTTACAAAATCTCGTATTCCTGCATCGAATGCTAAAGAACCCCCTTCCAGCTTCTACTAAAGCTCAGTAATAACATGGTAATGAGATGGAAATAGCTTGGCGACTTGGGAAAATGAGGGAGAATGGACTGTGCAGCTTGTTTAATAATCACGTTTCCTGATCTCATATACTGGTTTAGAGGTAAAGCTTATAAATAATCACTTTACGACGTGAGTTTCCATGTTATTACTAGAGTTATTACACCTTTAGTTGGATGATTTTCTATTATAAAGCTGTTACTGTGCTGTAAAGCAAAGTGCTACCGCTGACTGTGTTCTTCGGGGAAACAGTTGACAGTCTTGCACTTCCATAGAGCCATATTTAATATCTAAGAACTTTATATCACTGCGACCTGGCTCACCACCAAACACTGAAACTGTTTTTTTCCCCCCTCAAAAGCCAGGAAAAATGTATTAACTGTTGAATAATTCATCAGTGATGCGGCAGAACGAGACTCCCTTGGCCCCGCGCTGGACCCAGTGCCATCACAACACAGCGGGCCGGGGCGGGCGGCAGCCTTTACAAACACTGTGGAGTTTCTTTTTTTTTTGTGTTGACGCTTCAGTGGTTCAAAGTCAGTTCAGACACTTGGGCAAAACATTTCACAGCAGGACTACACATATTAATATGAGTGTGAGGTTAAAGGTAGGCGATATATCGATGACAAGATGATATCGAAATGTTTATTTGTAGAGCGCAATTTATACACAAGGCAATTCAAAGTGCTTCACAGTTGCATAAAATTACAAGAAAACAGAAACATTAAATCAATCAGTTAAAGTAAAAGGCAAGAGTGCAGATAAAATACTTTCAGTCATATACATGGGGGGGGGGGACTTGTTTTCAACCTGGATTTAAACATTGTCAGAGTTGAGGCCTGTCTCACATCCTCGTGAAGACTGTTCCAGATTTTAGCTGCATGAAACTGAAACGCAGCCTCACCGTGTTTAGTCCTGACTCTGGGAACCACCAGGAGACCCCTCCCTGAAGCTCTCAGGGCCCGAGATAGTTCATACGGCTGTAACATGTCAAAGATGTGCTTGTGCTAAACCAAGAAAAGACTTGTTCACAAGCAGAGAGACTCAAGGTGACTGATGACACTTTGTCTTCGTGTCTGTGGGCCAAAAACAATGATCTCAGAAATGGGACAAAATGGGGGTGGGGGGATAGGATAAAATGTGCGGGGGAAAATTGAGGGAAATTCTTATACAATGAGACACAAAAACTAAAAATGCGGAAGAATATTTGAAAAAGCAGATTTTTTAGAGACATGGCAGGTTCATGCTGTGGTCGAAATTGATATCTATTTTTTTCCCCCCTATTCACCTGCAGTGTCTCTCGCCTTATGTGTAAAATGATGTGGAAACGTTTTTAGCTCTGCCCTTTCGTAGTCTATTTTTATTTAACCAGGTAAAAACTCATTGAGATTTACTATCTCTTTTACAAGAGAGACCTGGCCAAGAGGCAGCAACACATCCATAAACTGTTCACAAATCAACCAGCGACCTTTAAACTGAGGTTGTTGAGCTCAAGCCTGTTCTTTATACTGTCAATGTTTGGATCTGTTTTTTTGTTGTGGCCGTTGTCGTCTTTGTGTATTTTTTTGCTCACTGTAAATGAATTTCAATGTACATCTGAGGTGAAACAACTGCAACCACCGCGGCTTTGTACCGATTCCATCAATTTAGATTAAAAAGAGTTTGGAGAGACTCTCGAAAACTCTGCTCGTTTTTGTAGCTGATTCCAATCAAAGGGAGAACAACATTGAAAAACTGACTGGAAACTGACAGCAGGAATCGATCCTGTGAACGAAGGCTGTAACCAGTGCTTGGTTTGAGTCAGGCTGTTCATGTTTATAATGTAAACAGGAAAATACTATTGAGAAGTTGTTGTTTTTTTCCAATAAATGAATAATAATGAGCGGTGATTTTAAAATAGTGCTGATTTGGTCAAAAGCCTGACAGGACTGTAAAAAAAATTATAACAGCATACACTTGTGCTGCTACTGTAGCCACAGCCACCCTGGAACAGACTGACCATTTACCATGTGGCTCTTATTTGTTATTTATATCCTGATCTCTTAATATGTCAGTGCCCTCTGCTGGAGATGTGTGGAATTCTTTCCTTTTTTTAAATTTAAGTTGCCCCCTAGTGGCTGGAATGAGCACAATGGTCATTTCCTTAAAGAATCATACCTCCACACAGGAATGGGGTAGAGCAGGGGTGTTAAACTAATTTCGGGTCACGGGCCGAAATTCAGCTCTCACGGCGGGTCGCGGGCCGCATATAATAGAGAAAATGTTTCCAATAAACGAATAATAATAAGCTGTGATTTGGTCAAAGCCCCAACTTGACTGTAGCTTCATTAATAACAACTTACACTTGTATTGCACTTTACAAGCCTGTGTCACAAGTTCCTCAAAGTACTACATAGTATTCATTATTCATTCCTCCACACTCGGTGGTGGCCTCTGCTGGACATGTATGGAACTCTTTCCTTTTTATAAATTTAATGCCCCCTAGTGGCTAGAATGAGCACTCTGGTTATGCTTTAAAAATTCATAGCTCCGCACAGGAATGGGCTAGGGACTTACTTTTTTTTACTTTTTTTTGCATACTCTGGAATTTATGCTCTAGAGGACAGGGACCGGACTAAATACAGGCCATATGTTTGACACTCCTGGGCTAGAGACTTTTTTTGTGGACATACTCAGGGATTTGTGCTCTACAAGTCAGGGGCCAGATTAAATCATCTCACGGGCCGGATTTGGCCCACGGGCCGCCAGCTTGTCATGTCTGATATAGGTGTTTGAGGCACATTTTTTGCATATTTATGATGGCTTACCAAAATATCACTTCATAATAGTTATTGAGATATATTTTTTTGTCAGTATCATCCAGACCAGGGGTCGGCAACCTTTAACACCGAAAGAGCCATTTGATCCGGTTTCCACGGAAAAGAAAACACTGGGAGCCGCAAATATTTTTTGACATCTAATGCTGGGTTTACACATAACGACGACAAGTCACGAATGCCGCGAATCCACATTCGTGGCACAGGATCACGAATGTGGGTGATACGGGGTAGAGTTTTCACGCGCCGCCGCGAACTGTTGCGACCTGTTACTGCGTGTTACGATTAATGGCACGAATTATTACGCACGGTCACGAATATGCGTCCCGCACTGCTGCGAGCTGCTGCGTGCTGTTGCGCGCTGTTGCGCGCTGTTGCGTTCTGCTGCGAGTTATTGGGAATTGTCGCGTTCTGTCAAAAATCTGTCAAGAATTGGGCGAATGTGGACAAGATCGCCTGCCGCGCACACCGGGTTGGAGGCGGAGCAGGGACGTGTCGCTCCGCCGTGCGCCCCTGACTCGTTGGGCTCTCGCCAAATCGGGTTAAACAAAAAGCAAATACACCAGCTCCGGCCTGTCAATATACTGGAGAATAGCAATAGTTTTTCAGTCTATGGGACAGTCACACCAGTTCAACCCCGCTCCTGTCAACGTTGCCGACCCCTGGTCCAGACCCATGTGTGATTAATGGGGTCACAGGTCAGACAAAGAAAATTATGATCAAATTAAATACATCTCCTATTTTTTTATGTGCGTGAACTTTTACACGCTGGAAAACACTTTGGACTTTGTTTCACACTTGCACTGTTTTGTCCGGCCTTTTAAACTTCGAGATGTGAACGCTGGCGCAAACTATGATTTAAGCGCCGGGTGGTCTCGGTCTGGGCCAAAGTTCAGACTTCTCAGACTTTTGGGTCAAATTCAGGAAGTAGCTTATGCTCAAACACGTACAAACAAAACCAAAAGTGTGGATAAAAGAGGCAGAGATTTAAAGCAAAGTAAAGTCTCTGTTGCTGAATCCGTTCCCTCTCCGGTGGCAGCAGGCCTGGTTCAGCGCGGAGAGCAGATGCTGTCCCCGGGTGCTGTATCAATGTCTCTGATGTGTCTGTCTGCGTTTGATTAAAATAGATCGATTCTGTGTTTGCTCTGAAAATCACAGACAGTTTCGAGGAAGGTTCTGATCGTCGGTACTTAGGGACCTGACGTGAAAGTACAGAACAGGCCAAAAATAACTGCAGTAAATAACCTGTTCCCTGACATTTGTACTGTTATTTTTACACTACGTGGTTATTCACCTTCACAGCTGCCGCTCACACTCCCCACATTCATACTAGAGCTGCACGATGTTGAAGTGACTTGCAGTATATTGTGATAACGATATTATTGAGATATTTGTACGATATGGTGCATTATAATTAAACACAAATCAAAAGTTTTTCAGCTAGCAGAAGTAATAAAAAACACAAAATTAGGACCAAAAAAAAGGGGAAAATTTAGCTTGATTAAGAACCTCTTAACCCCCACCTGAACTGAGCACAAAAATGAGACGGAAACAAGGTTGAAAATACAACAGAAAAAGCTGGGTGGGGTGTGTGCTGTGAGGTGAGGGCATGGATCTATTATAATAAACGGGTGAGGGGGGTGTGAGGTGCAGCGCCGGTCTTATACTACTGTCTGCGAGTGTGGCGCACATGGTGGGGTATCTAGTGGCGCTTATTGGTAATGCATCGGTGCCGGACCGGCAAAACTATATTTGTATATTTCACAACTTGGAAGGTCACGTTTCAGGGTCACTTTCACAGAAAAGCTAGAAAACAAACATGCAAGGTCATGAAATTGATCCAAATGTTTTATAATTAGATGCACAGTGTTTTCTTCCCACAAATGTCACAAAAAACACTAAAGGTGCCGGTACTAGAAAAAAATCTGATACAGTGCCTTTAAAGTGCATATTACACATCAGGCACATAAACTGCTATGGAATGTTTTTCTGCCCAACATTTCTTCACACAATTTGCTGCTTCACTGAAATAAAATTATAATTATGCCACTGATGTTATCCTTCTAACTGCTATGGTGGGGTCACCAACCTTTTTTAGCTGAGGGCTACTTTAAGAGCATTAAGTTGTTCGAGAGCTACCAGTTAAACACAAATCCTAAAGACTTAAAATACACTGTGTTCACTTGCAGGATATTGACCCCATATTATATCAAAATAGCTTTATTTTAAACTTGTACTGAGTCACAAGAACTGAAGTTACTGGAATTTTAAGAATCGGATTCAAGAAAATGAAGAAAAAGTCCTAAGGGCTACTGGGCCTGCCCCAAAGGGCCCCTGGGTGCCCGCAGGCACCACATTGGTGACTGCTGGCTTATTGTAACACCAGTAAAGAAGCAAAAGAAATATCTGGACTGAAACATTTTAAATGTTATGACTGTGGAAGCTCTCAGTTGGACAGGAGTTGTTCATCCCAGATGAAGTTTCTTGAGTCATCATCTGTTCTGAGATTTTTGCTTCTTTACAAAGAAATGTTTTTCTTTGACCCCTCTTTCAAACCTTGAAATCTTCTTTCTTTAGCTAATTTTAACCTCACTGTCATCAAAGAAGTGGTCAGTGGCTTTAAGATGGAGGTGGACTGTTGACTGAGGGTCACTAGAGCTTTCTCTGCAGTGTTGGTAGAGCCTATTCTGCAGTTATTGTTTAGTTTCTCTGCTTTAACTCTCTTTGCACTCCTCGTCTTTGTAATGAATATGATACACATCACACTTCCCCTTTTGTGGCTGAGAGTTTTGTCCTTGGATGGCCTAATTTTTCTATCAACGCGTTCGCTGGTTTGGGATTCGATGTCGCTGAATCCTTTTGAGCCAGTGCGTATTGATCATTATTTTTGAAGGGCTAGGCTTTTGTGTGCAACATCTGAAATCAAGTTCTTGTGTCGTAAGTATTGTACCCTGTCATATGCTCTAAGGTTCACAGGTAAGGCAAGTTTCTTTGTAGAGCAGAGTTCATGCACAAAGTAATTCAAAAGGCTTTACGGGAAGGAAAATAAAGAATCTGCTTATTGATCAACGAGGTCACCATCCTCGTGTGACTCTCCTCTGCAGATAGTATTCGGTTGGTGGCCCTTGATGATTTTTAAACGTCAGGCGCCCCATTTGGGTTTCACGGTGATTAAGCTCCACCTGCTGCCATCGGCTTATGTAACATCAGGCAACGCTTTGAGAGAGAGAGAGAGACGGGAGCTCAGACTCCACTAAAGAGTTTGGAGGAGAGCGACGGCTAAAAGACAGGCGCGTCGGCGTGAATTAAGGAGTTCAGAAGCCGCGCGTTCCTGGCACTGACAGGCCGCCGGTTCAAGTACAGGTTGCGCAGAAACGTAAAGGTAGATTTCATTATTCTAAGCGGCTTCGGTGGCAGGAGTCCAGTTAATTGGTGAGTCACATCAGGAGCAATGATCCTCAAAGAACACTCCGGGGAGCTCTTGGAAACTATGTAGTGTTTACTTCAAACTTTGTTACGAAAGTAGGAAACACAGGCCTTTTCATGTTCCTGTACTTCCGCGAGGCGTTGTGCAATTGTAGAAGCTGCTGAAGTAATGGTAGTACAACTTAATGTTCTCAACGGTTCTCTTCATCTCTCTCTCCTGCAGGTGTTCTACAAGCGTGCGGACATGGCCATCGGATCCCTGACCATCAACGAAGAGCGATCCGAAATCATCGACTTCTCCGTGCCGTTCGTGGAGACCGGGATCAGCGTGATGGTCGCCCGCAGCAACGGCACCGTGTCCCCCTCCGCCTTCTTAGGTCTGAACTTCTCCAAATGTCAATAACGGCAATGTGGCTAATTAATAAATCCTTTTCGTAGTCCCTCTGGGGTTAATACAAGTGTTAACGGGATGATTGGTGGGTCTTTCATCTCCCTCTGGTGTCTCCACTTGACTGCCACTGGACTGGTGCAACCAATACACATTAATAGAATCACGAAGAAGAAGCTAACAGGCTAACGGGCAAAGCTAACTGTGGGCTAGCGCTACTTAAACAGTATTTACAATCAAGTTTGAGTGAAAAAAAATATTTCCATTGTGTAGTTGGATGTACAATCTCCCTCCCTCCCTTCGCCTTTTCTGTCAGCGTAGTATTTACACTCACGGACAATTAATACGTTAAAAAATCGCAACTTGCTATGACACCTGTAGTTGCGCTTATGGCCTCTAGGGGCAAGAGTTACTTAGCACTGCTTTAATATTCAGTAATACAAATACACAAACTTTGTCTAGTCACTGTAAATGCTTTTTAATGTGCCACTCTGCACTCACCGCTCACTCACACATTCATACATAGGCAAGCCATCTTTGAATATCCCACTATAGACCAAGTACAAAACCTACTTAGGGTAAAGAATAAAGTATTACATGACGAGAACAATGTACTGATGATACTGTATTGCTATCATTTAATGAACAATAAGTCGATTCCTTCCAATTCCCTGTTTAATGGAGTAGTTGCAAATGTTAAGATATTTCATAGTCGTTGTCGTCGTTATAGCAGCAGTGGCAGTAGCAGTAAAACGTTTGTGTCTCCCTCAGAGCCCTACAGCCCGGCCGTGTGGGTGATGATGTTCGTCATGTGCCTCACTGTGGTGGCCATCACTGTGTTCGTGTTCGAGTACTGCAGTCCAGTGGGATACAACCGCAGCCTGGTCACCGCCAAAGGTACGTCTGCTGCTTCTAATGTGCTCCCTCTATGCATTTAAGGAACAGAAAGTGAGATTTACTAAAAAACAAAAACCTTTCCTCTCGCTCCCAGATCCTGGAGGCCCGACCTTCACCATTGGGAAGTCGGTGTGGCTGCTGTGGGGCATCGTCTTCAATAACTCTGTGCCCATAGAGAACCCCAAAGGCACCACCAGCAAGATCATGGTACTGGTCTGGGCCTTCTTTGCCGTCATCTTCCTGGCCTCGTACACCGCCAACCTGGCCGCCTTCATGATCCAAGAGCAGTACATCGACACCGTGTCCGGGCTGTCGGACAAGAAGGTAAGAAGGCGTAACGTGGAGGACTTAAACCAGGACTAAACCAGGGCTAGGACTAGTTAGGACTTTAGATGTTCTGGCATTGCACTGGCGCTGTGACCGAGCGATCTGACTCGATGGTGAGGAATTGTAACATAAATGTGGGAGTGAACAGGTGCTGAATTACACAAAATTAAACAATGTGGATTTTGTAAGCGGATAAAAGGGGGGACTATATTGTAAGGCGTAATAATACCAGGAGTAGTTCTTCACTTTACTGCGCAGTAATCTTCACTTTACTGTGCGGATGCCAAATTACTCCTGGTATTATTACGCCTTACAATATAGTTCCCCCTTTTATCCGCTTAGAAAATCCACATTGTTTAATTTTGTGTAATTATACTTTGTAGAGGAACACTTCACGTAACCATATTTAAATAGGGAAAACGTGGAAGAGCTTGGTAGCTTCTATCTTGACCTGTTTTGGAGCTATAGTGGAGAGGGGGAGAGGCTAAATGCTAACGCCGTCTGCGCTGTGTTTACGTGACTGAAGGCACGGGTGAAGATCAGACAGGTCCTAAAGAACTCGTCAAAGCTAAGGTAAGAACATATCTCAGTATGTAAAAACGGTGGCCTATTCCTTTAACTATTCCTAAGCCTAACCAGACACAGGGTTTGGGTAAATATTAACAATTGACATTTTGATTCAAAGCCTTCTCGGAACAATTTGTTTGCTTTTCAATTATATTTATGGCTTTCAATTGTCTTTGAAGGCTTTTTATTGTCCTGTGGAGACCATGTACAGTGGGTTGCATAAGTATAGGCCCCCCTTTAACTTTACCACATTTTTTGCCAGAAGCCTCCATGTGGCCTCTATGTGGCTTCTGGCAAACAGGACATGGGACTTCTTATGGTTTTCTTTGAAAAATGGCTTGTTTTTGCCACTCTGCCATAAAGGCCAGTGTACGACTAATAGTTGTCCTGGGGACAGTTTCCCCCACCTGAGCTGTATCTCTCTGCAGTTCATCCAGGGTCATCATGGGCTTCTTGGTAACAACTTTGGTCAGTGCTGTCCTTGTTTGGTCAGTAAGTTGAGGAGGATGGCCGGGTCTTGGTAGGTTTGCAGTGATGCCATACTCTTTCCATTCCTGGATGGTGAATTTAACTGTACTTGGAGAGATGTTCAAAGCTTTGTAAATCTTTTTATAATCTAACCCAGCTTTATTCTTCTCAATAACTTTGTCCTGGACCTCAGACCTTGCCAAAAATCATCAGGCAACTTCTGAAGGCAATTGGTTGCCCTAAAAGGAAAAGGGGGGAAGGTACTTATGCACATCACACTTTTCAGTTTTTTATTTATTAAAGAAATTCAAAATCATGTTTAAATTTAATTTCACTTAACAATTGTGTGTCACTTGGCAAAAATGTAGCCAATACTTATGCAACCCACTGTAAACCTGGACTAAACCACGACTAAAAGAACCTTGCAGCATTCACAATCCAAAAGCAGCGCCCATACTTTGATTACCTTGTCAGAGAGACCGAACATTTTTGGTTTAGTAAAGAACATGGATTGTTTGGGAACATTTCAAAGGGGAATGATCAAGAAGCTTTGTTTCTTTTCCAACACATGCCTGGAGTTGTGTTTTGTCTCATTCTCATCTGAGCGTTCATACTTACCTATTCTTCTTTTTCTTCTTACCTTTTCTCTTCTTACATTGGCATTATTTCACATTTTTTAACGTGAGATATCATTAGAACCCAAAAAGAATAGTTTCAATCCTCAATTATGCATGATATATCTGCTTTCAATTCCATGCACCTTTGCTGGTTCTTATCATTCCAGCCTCCACACTTCTTCTTTTGCCTGTGACCAGTTTTGGCTTCAGAAGCTTCGGGTTTTCTGTTTTTGAGGGGTTTTCTGTGTAATTAGGGCAACTTTTCCCATTCATTTGGTTATTTTAAGTCCTACAACTAATGCTGCCTGTATAATAAGCATATTTTTGAAACTTATCAGCATATTTTAGACATGCGCTTAGTCAAATAGTACCAGGCCTGAAAACAAACCATATTCTGTTGCCTAAAAGGAAGCAGGATTACAATTCTCTTCCTCTTTCAAACCGAGGCTGAAAGATTAAGCAGTGAATTGAGTTGTTAGATGCTGGATGGGTCGTGCGTGATTCCAAAGCTGGGGGATGTGTCTGGGAGCAGTATTGACAGGGAAATCAGAGCCAGAGCAGTGATTGTGGCTGAGGCAGAGGATTAAAGAGGCGACTGAGGAGAGCTGTCCACGCCTTGTCGCATTTGGCCCAAAGACTCATCCTGCAAACAATGTACAACGGGCTCCGACACTTATCGAGAGCTGCAAATTAACAATTCGTTCACACGTTCTGAATAGATCTCAGACGTCGTACGAGGAAATGTAGCATTAGCTCTCGTTAGTTTTACCTTGGGCTGATGGTGCGTAGAAGAAGTCATGCTGAAAGGCGAACTGCCACCTATAAATGTAAGCTCTGGGTCATGACTGAAAGGTGAAGAATGCGTTTACAAGCAGCCGGGATGATCTGGGAGGAGGTTGGAGTAGAGCTGCTGCTCCTCATGTCGAGCCAAATGAGGTGGACGCCTCAGTTGTTTCGATGGACTATGTCTCTCGGTTGGATGCCCAAAGTGGGGGGGGGGGGGGGGGGCGTAAAAAAGTTGCAAAATTGCACTTTAAATAAATTCGCAAAACAGCGAGGCCACAAAAGGTGAACCACGTAATAGGGATACTGTACTCTGCCTGATCCCCCAAAAAACAGTTGCCACAAAAGAAAAGGTCACACACTCTAATATTGGGTTGTAGCGCCTTTAGCTTTGATTACAGCAAAAATGTATGCTCTGAAAGATAACCCCTGAACCCCAACCTGAACCGAGCACTTTTGCACTTTTTGGCTTTGCTCAAATCTCAAAGAGTCAAAACAGCGAAAAAACGAGGATGACAATACAACAAAAAGGCAACAAAAGAGTGACAAAAATGTGCAGGAGAAGCAACAATAACACAATAAAAAAGCGACAAAAACGTGACTAAAAAGTGACAAAAAAACATCAGGGGGTTAACAGCGGTAAAGACATCTCACATGGCTCGAGCAGGTGACACCAAACATCTCGGTGAACTCCCATGTCTCTGTTCCAAAACAAATCAACATGAAGACGCTAAATGTAAACAAACTGGAGAGCAGAAATGAACAGATTCTTTGCAGCCCTGGGCGGCATCTTGATTGCTTTGGATGAGGCTCTCGGCCAATTAGCCCGTCGGCTTCAATGTGACGCATCGCGAGAGCAGAATAAACGCGTCTGGCTCGGTAAACGCTGCTTCTCTGTCGAGGCTCCTACCAAAGCAAAATTATGTGAGATGTATAATTACTATTGATGCTGTTCGTTCTCTGCCGGGGCCGTTTTAAAGTTCAGTTCTTCAGCCTCTATGTCTTTCTTAGTAATACTAACACTCCTCTGCTTCTCCTCTGCTTCAATACAAAGTTAAGGTCAAGTTTTCCCTTTTCAAATACACTTTTCTATTTGTATAAGGTTAATGAAAAAGTTCCATTCTGACGATTGCACCCTGCTTTTTTCCCTCTTCCCCTCTCTCTCTCCGTCTCTAATTAAATGCGCGGCGCTCTGCCAACAGCCAAAATGAGTTATTCATCTCGGAGCAGACAGGAGCAGGCCCAGAGGGGAGACACTGAGAAAATGACTGTATTACCACCATTCTCATTATGTCTTTGAAATATTTCAGACATAATGCACAGCAACGCAGAGACCCGTGAACGGGGGAGACAAGAGGCCACGCTTTGAAGCGCAGGCAGATATCAAAACAGAGCTGAAAGACTGGTACTTCAGTGGTTGACACTTTTACAAATATGTTTTAAAATGGATGTGGGTCTTGCATTAGTTTAGCAGATTTATGCACATGGACAGGTTTAAATCTGTGGAGATCTATTCGCTGTTACAATATTTATCTGAAAAATGCTGTCACAAAAGGATCCTGCTGAAAGGAAGTGACAGCTGAGGTGGAACAAAGCCTACACAGTTGTCATGTACTGAAGTAAAAAGTTAAATTAAAACCATGTCTGTAAATTACATTTACTATGAAACCATTTTTTTTGTTTGTGTTACGGCAACGTGTCATACACAGGGGGTGTGGCCGAGCCGAGGTTTAGGGAATCCTCTCTGGGGAATCACAATTTTTCACTCTTTCACTCTATCACACACCAATAAAGTCAAGCCAAAATCGGGTCCATATTAGCCTGGTCTTACCATACCCTCGTACTCATTTCGTACAGAGGGTCTGGAGCTCACTGAGATCAGGCCCAGACGTAACATGTAGGGAAATGATCATTGACCAGAGTTTACGGATGGCTAGGTCCATATCGATGTTTTTTTCCCAGCAAATTGTTCAGTAAAAGCGAAAAACGACATTCATTGCTGTGGTTAGCATATGTTAGCTAACATGGGCTTCCTGCTTCCTGGTTGGCAACAAAGAAGGGAAAAAAATAAACTTCCTCCATCATTACTTTAATAAATGCTGAAAAATGAATCATTGTCAACTAAATAAAGATACAGAAAAATGGAGAGGAGCAAAGTGTCTCAGCAGCCTATAGAGTTCGCCAAATTCCACAGTTACCATGGAGATCCGCCATCTTTGCAGCTGCTAGCATACATTGCCATTGACAACATTAGCTACAAACAGTATAAAAAGTGGAGAAAATTGCCGTGGAACAACTCCGTTAGCTGCTGAGTTACTGCTGGTAAATACATCTAACACACTGTGGTGTCCAAGTGTTTTAATGTGAACAATAACTCCTGTATTTTAACTTTTAAAATTCCATTAGTTTACAATTGCTGCTAATCCCATAATGCTTAGCGATATGACATCACATTCCCGAACTCTATAAATGATAGAAAACGCGGACAATGTTTACCAGGAAGCTAACATTAGCTTCAAACTACACAGGCTATGCTAACGTTAGCTACTAGTGTCCTTTTTCACTTTTACAGAACAATTTGCTGTGAACAAACATCCATATGGACCCGATTTTGGTTTGATTTTATTGGTGTGTGATAAATATGTTTATAGTCCACTAGAAAACAGATAAAAAAGGCTAGACATTTTTTGCTTATTTGTGCCTAACTTCTCATGTCCCCTCTTCAGTTCCAGAAGCCTCAGGAGCAGTATCCCCCGTTCCGGTTCGGGACGGTCCCGAACGGCAGCACCGAGAGGAACATCCGGAGTAACTACCCCGAGATGCACGCGCACATGGTCAAGTACAACCAGAAAGGAGTGGAGGACGCGCTCAACAGCCTCAAAACAGGGCAAGACTGGACTTCTCTTATTGTTAACGCAAATGTACTGCCAACTGTACATCCAAATGATTCATTCACTCATATTTAAGTGATTTCCTTTATGGGTTTTTGACAAACCAAAATGCCCAGTAGAAACACGTAGAGCCAATCATTATTTCACTCTCGTCTTTCAGTCAAACTATCATTCACTATTCATAACATAAATTATGAATAGTGGCGGTCAGGGGAAGTAACCGGTTTGACAAGCTGGTCAGGAAGTGCATCAGTGAGGGGTTGACTCTGTAGATGAACGGGTGGAGAAAAGAATGACGAGTCTGTTAGCCTGCTTAGTCTATTTTTGCTGTAGCCGTTAGCATTAGCCATCAAACATCGCAAATTATGAAAGCTCCAGATGTTTTCAGCTGTTGTCAACCCATCGACCACATACAGGTGATGTCAAAGCCTTGTTAGAAATCATTAATGAATGTACAGACCTTTGGAGATTTTAGATTAGATTAGGGCTGTCAATCGATTAATTTGTTTAATTGCGATCAATCCCACTTGTAAAATTCGATTAATCGCAGTTCATTTTTCTCTAGTGATTATATTCATTTATAATACTTGTTCAACATAAAACACTTACATTGAAAGGATCTGTATCATGCTATGTTAGCCATTCCAAAGTAAAGTATAGGCATTTATATGATATATTGTACCTCTACCACTATGGAGTATTCATTTTTGTGAGAAATATAAGTATTTTCTGGAGGTATTTTTCAAATCCGGAAGACAAGATGCTTGGATCCAGTTGACTCCGTCCCTCTCCCCGAGTTGATGCAGCCGATGCAACGTTAGCAGTAGTAGAAACATAATATCAGAGCAAAAAGTGAAGTTTACTTCGCAATGCAGTTATAAGGAGTTGACATCTGCAACACAGCTACATAAATGGCTAACGCACAAGCTCACACGTGTTTTCATTGACTCACCACCGCTCTGGCCGCTCCATCGTCGCTGGTTATAAGAGTTTAATCCACAGAGGTTCACCAAGAATCCATCAGTGAAGTGACGATCACAGACAAACGTTATTTTGGCTGATAGTCGCTGAATCCCGGAAAGAAATTCCAACTTCTGGCGAGTGGCCTCTTCTTTAGGAGGCTTGAATAAAGTCCTGTAGCTCTCGTAGCCAAATGCGCATTTTCGCCACATTATCGTTAGGTAAGAAAAAAGAACAGGTGTCCAGAGTAGGTTAGAAAGAGCTCCTCCAAAAAGTTGATTCTGCATGATATAGGACCTTTAAAGCATTTGAATATTGATTGCACGTTTTATTAACCAAATATTCACAGTTTCATAATTATGGGAGAGGCCCAACAGCTGATGACCAGGATCTCTTTAGCCCTTTCTTGGTCGCTCGCCCAAGATAAGCCACATTTTAGATCCAATTTCTTTAGTGCTGAACATTTTGGACAGACTCTGCAAACTTTTAGGTTCATAAAGTGGAGAATAAGGACAATTAAAATCCTTTTTGTTGAAATAGGAAAATTAGACAAGCCTTTTTGATGCATAAGTAGCTCTTTGTCGCTTTTGTTTCATATGTACCTCATCGTGTGAAAAGATTGGAGACTCCTCCTGGCTTACAATATGTAGTTAATACAAGTGCTTTGTCTTTCAGGTCATGTGTGGCTCAGATACAGAACTGTGTGTGGTCAAAACATATGATGCGAATAATCGCAGTTTGTACTTTTTGTTTGGTGGGAAAGATATCCAATGGCCTCCAAACATCATATATAATATGTTAATGCAAACCACAGAAATCATATAAATGACATTAAAAGGACAAACTTACTTTAGTGTTGCACCTGGCTTCCCCATTTATTTGTATGGGTATCTATCTATCTATCTATCTATCTATCTATCTATCTATCTATCTATCTATCTATCTATCTATCTATCTATCTATCTATCTATCTATCTATCTATCTATCTATCTATCTATCTATCTATCTATCTATCTATTGCCTTAAAGGGACTATACGGAGTTTAAAAATGTTAAACTTGCACGAGCTTAATATATACGGTGCAATTACACATATGACCTGAGGTGGCAGTAGTGAGTATAAAATGGCCAACTTGCATCTAGCCCCTTCAACTTTTAATGTCACAGTCACTGCATAAATGTTTGTTGTGACACATTGAAGTTTGTACATGAAATAATTAAGCCTCGTGGCTTTATAAGAAAACACCATTAACTAACCTTCACCAAACTCATTCTGATTGTGCAATTCATTTCCCTTCTTGACGAAGCAGCTAATTTCCAAATGCCTCACTACCCACTGTCGCAGGTGGAGGTTATCAGAAACCCAAACTTAGCATTCTGCGAGGAAATAAAACCAATATTACTTTCAAAGTAATAAATCATTTAAATTGAAATGAAAGAATGACAAGTGAAATAGGCTCAAGGTTTTTTTGTGTGATTATAAAATGTAAAAACAACAGAACATGTTTCTCCTCAAGGTTCAGTTATGCAAAAATACCAGAAAGTAGTCAGAAATGCTGCATAATTTATAATATTAAACTTGCTTCCTTGTGATAATAATACAAGGAACATCTACCAAGGACCGAGAGCTGGGGGTTGTCTGAAAGTGCTGCAAAAGCCAAAATAAAATAATAAATGTGCACTTTAAATGAAATGCGTGCTCTTTGTGACTGCGCAGGAAGCTGGACGCCTTCATTTACGACGCAGCGGTGCTGAACTACATGGCAGGTAAAGACGAGGGCTGTAAACTGGTGACGATCGGCAGCGGCAAAGTGTTCGCCACGACGGGATACGGCATCGCGCTGCAGAAGGACTCGCGCTGGAAACGGCCCATAGACCTGGCCCTGCTGCAGTTTCTGGCCGACGGTAACGAAAGTGACCACAGACGCAGAACTTAAGACTCGGACTTGCTTTCAACACTGTTTTCAGGGCTCGTGACTTGGCTGTTGCGGGTTACAGGTAACTTGGGACTGTTGGCTCTTGACTCGATTTGAGTTTCAGTCCAAGCCTTGAACTGATGGATCGAACTTCACAAACTACAGCTATAGTATGCAGCCACAAGGGCCCCGCATCTCAGTCAAACTACGGAGTTGTTTCCCTGATTAATTAGCGCATTGTTACGGGCCTATTTGTCTCAAAGATTAGTTGAATCCACACGGTTCTCGTGCATGCAGTTACTTACAGTAACTCTGGTTCTCTGAATGTGCACAGTCTAAAACGAGTTGGGCGACTCACAGGCTAATTCTCAGTGGTCAGACAGAAATAACCGTCAGGTGCAGGTTTCAGTTAGTTTTACATCAGCGTTTCCCAAACTGTGGGTCAGGGACCAGAGGTAAGAGAATGGGACCATTTGCCATTATAAAAAGTTGGGAAATAGACTAGTAGTCGTCCTAAATCCCAGTCTCACAGTGGCTTAGTGGTTTGTGGTTCTCACACAGAGGGACGGGGCCTGAATTGAGGTCATTATGTTCCACTTCTGCCCTGCATTACTGCACAGTGGAACTGTTTTTGACCGTAAATGGATTCGATCTTCGTTGAATAACCATGGGATGCGTACTGTAGGGCCCCCGTGTGGATTTTTGCTTAGGGCCCCAGAAGGGCCAGCACCGGCTCTGGCTGTAGTAAAGGATGTCTTATGGAGAGAATACAGTTTAGGAAAAAACAACTCTTAAATGAACAGGATTAATGACTTGGACTCCGTTTTAGGTCATAAAGACCATCAGCAAATCATTGTTGTGTCCTTGGGCAAGACAAGTTCATGCATCTTGTCTGTTGATGGTGTTCTTTAGTGGTTAGTGAAGCTGAGGAGTGGATCATTTAAAAGAAGCAGCTTTTCTTTTTAAATATAGGGACTATATAAGAGTACTGCATTATTATTCGGACTGTCATGGGTCTCCAACCTGTAGCTCAAGCTCCCAAAAGAATTCTACGTTCAGAATCACATTTTGCCAAACAACTCATATGCATCAAGTCTTATTCATATGTGCATTTTCTCTTGCCTGTCCAGCTATCCACTCCTGCTTTTTTATCTGTTCAAAAGCTAGACCACCTGGAACTTTGCTAACAGCCATTCAAATCTCTAAAAGTTTTATATTGTTCCAGTTACAGACCACGTTGCCACGTCAGGAACGGAATTAACCACTAGGAAGTAGGAAAAAAATGTCTAAATGTGCATAACAAGAATGTACCTGCGTAGATGTTGATGCTTCATCCTCCATCCTATCTATCGTTCCAAATGCACATTTACTGAAACCGCCGTTGTGCACTCGTGTTGAATCCTCCTACGTTTAAAATCTGTACCGAGTTGCCATGACTTGTAGCCTGGCACGAGTCAGACTGATCCTCCAGATTAAGAGATACATGGGGATACAGTGTGGAATTGTGCGATTTGAATCTTGTTGACTCCGGACAAAACCAAGACAAGCCAATCATAGCACGGGAGGCGGAGTTAACGGTGCGTCATCTTCCGCGCTAGGATTTCCCATCATACACCAGTGCTCCTCTGGGCCGTAATAAAAACAGTGAAGATGGCGGCCCCGACACAACAAAATTACCAGTGCCCTTTTGTCTGTTTTAAATGAGCTGGACTTGGACATCACCGGAACATTTACTCGACTGCAGGTGTGGCCTACATCAATCATGGCGGAGGACGTAAACGCAAAGCACAGGTCGCTTTGTGTTTGATTGGTTTGCTCTCGTTCAAACTGTGATCGTTAGCTCCGCCTCAAGTCCATCCATTTTCTTCCACTTTTCCGTTGCCGGGTCGTGGGGGCACCTGTTGAAGTCGCCCAAATCACATTGCACCAGCCCCTTATGGCTCCTCCTGCAGGTGGTGGGCCCTCAGAAGGTCCCGCCTCAAGTCTCCATTTGGAAATCGCGTCCTATTACCACTATTCCAGACTGTCTTTATATCTATTTATAAATACATAAATAAAGTCATTCTGGCTTTATGCCAGGCTAATTGACTTGTGTCGTTACGTTTTTGCAGCAAAAACAACATCGATCATTCACATTTGTCTCTAACTTTACAAAATCCACTGCCTGCTGTTTGCGTCTTAGCCAGCTTTTCTCTGATTGTCAATCACATCCATCGGGAATGAGAAGAAATCACCCTTGATCCCAGATACACGTCTTTGTAAAGAATAGGAACAATGTGTATTTTGGCTACATTTTCTCTGTGCCCAGGCAAGATCGAACACACTCTTCAAACATCTAAGTTAATGCATTTTCTTTCTTTGTGTTAAAATACCATCTTCGCAAATAACTGTTCAAAGTATAGTCTACCTAAGTCCTGTAGCTGCTAAAGTATTCTTCCAAACATATTTTAGCTTTTTATAGTGTTTACTTTGGAGAAGCTCTACTAGAGAGCATTGTACTGACCTGCTGACGGCTGCACCCCGTGCACACATATATTAGATATTTAAGCATCCTCCAGCTTTTGTTGCTGCAGTGGGTGACTTTTTAGTGACTGAGTCTATAAACTGAAAGTGCCCCTCTGGACGGACTCCTGCATCGGGAGTTTAAGTGCACAGCTGCTGCAGAAAGATGGTGCTTTGTATCCACAAATACAGTCTGGAAGTGCTGGAAAATACCGGCATTTCTATATTGGTTGTGATTACTCACTCCAATCTCTCTATTTTCAATTAATATGCAAAGTATGGGCTATAAGCATGTGTGAATGTTATTTATCATTGCAAAATCCTCCTTTTTTGTTTGTCGACCAACTATTCAATCATTTGATCAGTCAATAAAAGGGAGAATCAGCCCCACAAAATGCTTAAAAATGTAGGTGCTATTTAGTACCAGTGCAGCCTCCATTTAACGCTCAGTTACTAAATGAAGAATGAAACTTGTGCCCTCAACATTACGTGATTGCCCTTTGTTGTGTCGCGGTCTTGCAGGGGACACGCAGAAGCTGCAGACTGTGTGGCTCACTGGCATCTGCCGCAATGAGAAGAAGGAGGTGATGAGTTCGAAGCTGGACATTGACAACATGGCGGGGGTCTTCTACATGCTGCTGGTGGCCATGGGGCTGAGTCTGCTGGTCTTCGCCTGGGAGCACCTGCTCTACTGGAAGCTGCGCCACTCCGTCCGAAGGTCCGACCGCCTCGACTGCCTCCTGGCTCTGAGCAGAGTAAGTCACTGAATGGAAATGAGGGTGTGGGGGAAGTCGTCATCGTGCAGGTCATTGGTTCCAAACTTACCTGGATGCACAAGATGTTTCACCCTCTCTGTGGTGATGCAACTTTTAGATCTTAAGGATATACAGTGGGAACGTAGATGAGAGACTGAATGGATAAACAACCTAGACCGCTTGACTAACTTTTGTAAGCTTTTCTAGACAGTTCTTATTCACTGTTGACGACCAACCTTAAAAATTATGACCAAACAAATCAGGAAAAGGGGTCTCAAATAATTGCTTTCTCTTTTATCTTTTGGTGGGTAAAATAACAGATGAATTTGTGGATTGATTATCTAAAGCAGTGGTTCGAACATCCCAAAAATCACAGACCAGCAACTCAGAAACCAGTTCTTTCAAATGTAATTAACTTTTTTAAGAATTTCACTTGCAAAATATTCAAAATCCGGTTTATCAATGTATGTCTGAATACTATATTTTTGATATGTGGTCTAATTTCACTCAAATATACTGTTATTTAAATTGAAATCATCTCGCAACCCCCACCTCCGTGCCCCTCGACCCCCACTTTGGGAACCCCTGGTCTAAAGAGCATAAGTAATGTTTTAGACAAAAGTAGAAGAAGTTTAAAGGTGCATTATGCAACTTTATGTGGGAAAAAAAAGTTGATATTTGTGTGTATTTGACCTTCCAGTGGCTGTGTGAGTCAGCATGGCGCCTTTATTTTCCATCACAGTGGTCTATAGGACGCTCCAGGATCCGTTGTTTGGAAGGTTTTTACTCCTGACAGACCCCCTCACTAGAAAACCTACAAAACAATAGGTCCTGGAGCGTCATAGAGGTCTCTGTGATGGAAAGTAAAGGCCATGCTGACCACTCATACAGCCAACGAGTCACTACGAAGTCAAGTACACACAAATATCAAGTTTTTTTTAGCATTAAAAGTTGCATGTTGCACCTTTAAGTTGGATTAAAGGTGCAATATGGAAAGTTTTGATGCAAAAAGTTTGAGATAATTGTGTTTTTGACCTTGTAGTGACCCAGTGGCTGTATGGGTGGTCATCATGGCCTTTACTTTCCATCATGGAGACCTCTATGACGCTCCAGGACCGATTGTTTTTAGGGTTTCTGGTAGGTTTCTCCGCTAATGGAACCACCACTGTCGTTATGCAAACATTTCATCCAGAAACCCTAAAAAACAATTGGTCCCGGAGCATCATAGGGGTCTCTGTGCTGGAAAGTAAAGGTACCATGCAAACCCCATAGAGCTGCTGGGTCACTAAAAGGTAAAATACGCACTATTATGAAGAGCTTTTCTGCATAAAAAGTTCCATAATGCAGCTTTAAAGGTTAATAATGAACTTGATTCATTCCCGCTGTGCTGTTACTGGAATGGGCATTGTTGGTGAACACGTCGAGTAAATGATATGAAACTTGTTACAAATCTGTTCAAATCTTTCTGCCCAATTTCTATGGCTTGTCGAAGCGTTACATCTTTTTGAACGCTTTGCGAATTCCTGAGTAAATGTGAAATCACAGAGCATTGAAATGACAGCCTTTGCCTGTGGTTGCGTCAGGTTTGAGGCTTGGGAAAGTCTGGTGGCAAAAGAGTTTCTCAGTTCGCTTAATATGTAAGAGAAAAGGTCCACATGTTTTACTAATGAACGAGAGTGCTTAGACGTGGCTTCCAAGGCAAGAACTTATGGTATAATTATTTCACAGATTTTAGAAAACCAAGATCAAAGAAAATCTGAGATGATACAACGGTGTTTAACGGGAGTCTTTTGGTCATTGTTTTGGCCTGTTCCCTCTACACACTCTACACCAGGGGTAGGCAACGTCAGGCTCAGGGGCCAAAACCGGCCCTTCATCATCCAACTCTGGCCCTCGAGATGATTTTGAGAAATATTATGACCCAAATCAGAGATCAAATGCCTGTTAAAGTACTCTAGAAATGTCAAAAATACTGTCAATTCCTAAAAATGTCTTAGCAGAGCACCCTTTTAGGCTATAATCCTAAAAGAATGCTCTAAGAATACTCTCTTGAATTAAGAGATAAAATCTAAAGATTGAGTGGATTTTGTCTGGCCTTAAAGCAGATAAAACCTATTCTTGCCAATGGAACAAGCACAAGTTTTTTCTTAAAGGCGCAATCCTTGATTTTTCTATTTTCTGTTATTGGAATAAAATGTGTTTTGTCCTTTAGTATATGGTAAAAGCAGACATAAAATGTCAGGCTAGTAGACATATTTTACAGTGAAGTGACAGTTTTCCTTCCTGAAAGTTGTGAAACCTGGTTTAAACTCAGTCCCTGTGATGAATTTTGATGTTGTAAATGCATTAGGAAAGTTTGAGATGAGTTTGGACCAGAAAATAGCAATTTGAAATTTGCGTGACCCTGTTTCTTTGTACAATCAGGTATAGCTCCTTTAATTCAGATTATTTTGTATAATTTCAAGTGAAAAATTTATATTTTTCACAGTAAAAGGCACTGGTGTTTTTATTTGATCTTAGATTAGTTCAAACCGACATAAAAAAAACTTAATTCAAGCCATTTTAAGTCATTTATCTAATTTACGACAGACATTTTTCCAGTGTATATGATGTACAACACTGGCATATGTAGAAAGTGATGTTTTACTTCAATTGCTTCAATTGGGGGGTCCAGCCCTTGGTCTTTTGACGATGAAAAATCCCGGCCCTCCACCGAGCAAACTTGCCTCCCCCTTATTCATATATCAAACCACATCACGCCATCCACATCTGGTCCCTTTTGACAGTTCTCACTTAATTGATCTCCCTCCATTCATCAGCTTTAGCAGCGCAGTCAGTCTATCAGTGCTTGGTTCAAGGACTGCCACAGTAAACCCGGAGTGATAACAATTCTTCCTGGAGGTCTGCTCTCTGATCCCGTACAAACAGTCCCATTGAAAGTCTCTCTGTGACTGCACTGAGAGCTCAGATTAAGTATTCTCCGCTCATGCAACATTTGAAAGTGAAATAAAGTGGCCGCATCAGCAGTCGCTCCCAGACTCGACTTCTTCGGCAAACAATATTTCAAACGCAACGTCAAGAATGTAAAACAATCAAGTGGGACCCTCATTTGAATGTAAATGTTTTTTGAAAGCTCTGCAATATAAAAAAAACTTTAGATTAGATTTGTTCTAATCCAAGCAGAAGTTTTTGTAACAGGATTTGACTGAAAATGACGATGTGATATTCCTCTCTATGTTACTGTGGCCTCTGTGCTGAAATACAGGCATAAATAGTGTTTGTTTGTGCAGTTGTTCAGCAGATGATAATCCATGGCTGAGCTCAAATGTATACTGGTTTATGTAGCCAAAAAAGGGTCTTGTCAAAACAGATCGGCCAGACAACACAAGACAAATGTACTGTATTTGTATAGCGTAGTTTCTACAATAAGTTATTTTAGATTAAGAAGGGGTAACACTTTACAATTTGGCCCAGTAACTCCTAGGTTGTTACTGTGGTACATCCAGAGGTAATTACAAGGTACAGTGGTATGGCCTGGTAGCTCCGGTGCCATGCCATCGGTCCAACAACCCAATAGTCTGTCGTCTCATTATTCCGAAAATATAACCCTTACCCTAATGGCAGCCCTACTCAATGGGTGATTTTCAGAATAATGAGACGTTAGACTAATGGGCCGACCTCGTAACTCCTAGGTAGTTACTTAAACGTACCACTGTATGTACTTGGTAATTATCTCTGTAAGTACCTGGGACGTACTACAATAACTACCTAGGAGTTACCAGTTTGAAGAGGGGATAGTTATATTCAACTATATTGGAAATTTTAATGTGTTTTATGATCATTATTCAAGTTTTCCAGATGAATTGTCAATCAGTAAAATTTAAAAGGAACTACACCTGATTTTCTTCTTGTAGTGCAGGGGTCCTCAAACTTTTTTCTCTGATCAACTCTTGATTCCAGGCACATATTTGTTTAGCTGTAGTGGTTTGCAAAAATAGTAATCAAGTCTTCACACTTTGTTTTAATTTGTTTCAAAGTAATAACTGCTTGCACTATATTGTGCTTTACAAGCCTGTGTCACAAGTTTCTCAAAGTAATGTTGTCATTATTAATTCGCTCCACACTCTGTGGTGGTAAGCTTAATTTACCACGTGGCTATGATGTGTTGTATATGATCTCTTATGTCAGTGCCCCTGCTGGACATGTGTGGAATTGTTTTTTATTTATTTAAGTTGCCCCCTAGTGGCTGGAATGAGTATACTGGTTATTTAGTTTAAAGAAAATCATAACTCTGCACAGGATTGGGCTAGAGGCTTACTTTTTTTTGGACATACTCAGGGATTGGGCTCTACAAGTCAGGGGCCGGGTTAATCATCTCGTTTCCTGGTCCAGCTTTTAGCAGGTTCCCAAACGGCACCAGATTTTGGAACTTAGAGCCAGCATTTTTTCAGTGGCTTCAGTGAACTGGTTCTGAAACTGGAACCGGTCCGGAACCAGCATTGTCACCAGCTTGGTGGAAAAGGGCTATGTGTGTTCTGGCCATCACACTCACCTCCATCTTCCAGAAGACGGTTCCAGATTTTAACCGCTTGAAACCGAAACACAGCTTCACCGTGTTGACATTGAAACGAGCAGGAGACCAATCCCAGAGGCTCTCAGAGCCGGAGATGGTTCCTATGGCGCATGTTACAGATGTACTTGATTACTAAGCCATGGAGAGACCTATACACGAGCAGAGCGAATCCTGAGCACTGGACCAATGTAGTTATATTTCAACGTTCTATAGTCTGGACTCGTGCTTGGTCTTGGTCGTTCTTGGTGTATTGCAGTTCACAGGTTGGTTAGACAGGCCTAGCATACTCATTTCTATCTTCTGCTCTTTCTGCAGGGCATCTACAGCTGCTTCAATGGAGTGGAGCATTCGGACAAGAGCAACCGAGACATGCCAAACCCGGACGTCACTTCCAACTACACCCAGGCCAACATGCTGAAGATGCTGAAGACCGCCAAAGACATGGTTTCCTCTGCGCGTGTGGAGAATTCTTTGGACAACGCCACCAAAACCATCGAAAACTGGAGCAGGCGTGACGTCCGACTTCCCCCAAGAGTCACTACCACGGATCTCGCGCACAACAGAATCCCGTATATCTCCAGCATAACGGACAACCACTCGCCGTACGCGCAAAGGGCCGTAACGCCGACTTTTCCCATTCATTACACTGATTCCGCCACGCAACCGCTTTTGGACAAGGCCCGTGTGGTCACAAGGCCGACACCGCTTAGATACACGCTCCCCGCTCGACCGAATCACCACCTCCTGGAGCGGACTTTGCCGATTTCCAGTCTGAGCACGCCGCACTTGGCCATGAGGGACCCCAGCCCGACTGTCACCCCGACTTTGCATCACCGGAACAGGCTTTACGTGGACAACCAACCCCCGCGTCACCAGACTTTTGTCCCCTACAGAGAGATGCAAGTGCCGGACATCTACGTGGAGCACAGGGGTCCGTTCCGACGCAAGTTTAGCTACCCTCCGGACTGCCGCCAAAGACGCGCTCATAACTATGTTTTCAACGCCTTTGACCCGAGATCGAGAAACGACTATGACGAACCCCGGTCTTGTTTGGCTGAGTTACGCGCGAATACTCTTCTTAACAACCACGCCGATGCAACTATGCCTTGCCCCAATGTGGGACACTACCCTGGAACGAGCCCTAGCTGTAACTCTTGCATGAAATCTTACGTAGAATCAGAAATGGATGACATACCGCTGTTAGGCAAGGACAAGCTGAACCGCAGAGCGTCATTTTTGAAAGCGACTTGGGGAAACGACAGGGTTCGGCAAATCGATGAAACTAAACCGTCCACTTCCACATCCCCACCGACCCGAGCGGACATACCGGATCTCTTCCCGAGGGTGGTCGTGGCCAATCCCCAGCCCGCCAAGCTCTACGGGAGTCTAGGGCACAACCTGTCTTGTTACCCTTTGGCAGCGGAGCCGGCGTACCTGGACCCCGCTCACATGGGATCGTTTCCGTACAAGCAGAAGCTGAAATACGCGGATCCCGCCCAGCTGCCTTCGTACAGGGAGGCCATTCTCCAGAACGCCGCTGCCCTGAGGCGATCCTCGTCCACGCTCGTGCATAGACGCTACTCCTCATACCTGAACTCGTACACGGACTACCCGGTTTACGTGGCGCCGAACCACTTTTACGACGGCTCTAAGGACATGTGCCATTTGTTTCCGTGCGCGAGCCACTGTCCGGGAAGTAACACGCCGGTGCTGCAGCGCGTAAGCACCCAGCCGCCGGTGGTGTACCAGCACAACAGCCTGTACGGGGCGTTCGACGGAGGGGCGGGGCCCAGGGAGGAGCCCGGAGGCAGGGACAGGAGGCAGGTGTTGGTAGCGCGCAGAGTGAACAGTCCCTATGTGCCAAAGCCCTGGAGCAGGGTGTCCAGCCTGGAGTCTGAGGTCTGAGGCCCGAGGAATGTCCGGTTCAGACCGCACCAACACCCACCAGGTCCAGGGTCATATCCAGCGAGGGGAGGTTCATCAGGGACATCACTAGTTACTGCGTGAGTAAGGGCTATGCAAGAAGAAGTCGACAGAAAAGGGAAAATGATAAGTCCTACCTAAGGCTCGTGATACTGTCCACTATGATTCATAATATTTTTAAAACTGCAACACAAAATTAAACATCAGGTATTCCTCCAATCTTATTTAAACACGACCAGACCAACACAGCTCAAGGTTCTTGAGCTGTCATCTGTACTGTGTACTTTAAGTGTTGTATGTTTCAATCAAGAAGCTTGTCAGTGACGCCAATGAACTTTGGCTGCAGGCAAAGTTTTAAAGTGATAGTCTGTAAGTGTAAACGTTTTACAAATTTAATAGATTGCATGTAATTGACCACCTGGGCCTGCAATTTGACGTAATGTAAGTAATATTAAGTCATTATATTTTTCAAAAGTCGATCCATTTTCTAATCTTAGCAATTAATCACAGTCCCCAGTGCCATCGCTTTGACCAATGATACGAGCTTTCCCTGTGAAGAGTAGAAAACAGTAAAAAATTAAAATAAACAAACTAAAATAAGTATATTAATAATTCATGTAAGTATTAGCAGTGCAGGCTTAGAGTCATAGTGCAAGTGGTTGATAAAGTGATGCTGATAAAGTGACGCTGATAAAGTGATTATTGCAGAAATTATATAAAGAGATTATTGCACGGAGTTTTGCAAAGGGGTTATTGCACATGTCACTTCACAATAGTGTTGTACAGTCTGACGGCAGTGGGGATGAAGGCCCTGCGATAGCGCTCCTTCTTACACTGAGGGTGTCTCAGTCTATCACTGAAAGAGCTGCTCAGCTCCTCTATAGTCACGTGCAGTGGGTGGGAGGTGTTGTCCATGATGGAGAAAGGGGAGGGTTCAAGGATCGTTTACTTTTAAAATCTCTTTCTCTCTTCATTTTGCAAACTAGGATTGGCTGTCCATTCAGGAGGGGAGGGACAGGAACACTTTCTCTCTTCATTTTGCAAATCTTACAGACTATCACTTAAAAACAAGTGGGAATAATTGAACTTGTACTTAAAAGAAAGTATGCTACAAGTAAGAAAGACTACACTCCAACTACAGAGTATAGAAGATGAAGAACTTTCTTCAAAGATAAGAAAGACTCACAACTACGCTCAACCTCTTCAAAAAACTAGTACTAGTACAGATGACGGCTCAAGAACCTTTATCTACAATGGAAAGCTCCTGTACAATAGAGAGCTTACACTAAAACGACCTTATTTTATGTTGAAAACCGTGCAGCTCTGAAGCAACGCTGTAATGGCACCACTTTCTGTGACCTGCTTTAGCCTTGCTAAATTAGGCTATTAAATAATTGGTGCTTTCTAAAAATCTGGTTGCAATGGTTAAACTTTAATCCATGCCCTCCATAAGTGTCAAGTCCAGTGTTAAACCGATTTTCTTGTCCGTAAATTAGGTGTTGAATAAATAACAATCGTTAATTATCTGCAGCCCGCGCTAGACTCTAGTCACGATCTTCGGGTAGATTTAGACGAGACAAAACCCTGTAAACACGCAAGTAATCGGACACTGCATTTCATACTTAAAGGGATATTTCAGGGTTTTTGACATAAGGCCTCATTTCCTAGTTATCCAGAGTGTTGCTGATTTCTGGAGATATTTTGTTTTTGTAATTCATGCAGTTCTTATATTTGAAGAGTTCCGTGGCGCTAGGCTAGTGCAAAGCTAGTGCATTTATATGGTATCAGCTAGCCTGCATTAAAAACAGTCTGACCCGCTCCACAGTGCACCTGAGGAAAATCACTTATAACATCAGACTAACCATATAAATGTCTGTATATATTCTTATATTTGAGCAGCATCAGCTTCGTGGTTGTATAAGCTACGCGGCGGCGGAATGATCTGCTAGAAAATAGTCCCTCAAAATGCGTTCAGTCATGTGATGCGAGGTCAGTTATATTCGACACAGACATTTATATAGTTAGTCTGGCGTTATAAGTGATTTGCCTCAGGTGCACTGTGGAGCGGGTCAGACTGTTTTTAATGCAGGCTAGCTGATACTATAGAAATGCACTAGCCTAGCATTAGCCTAGCGCCACGTAACTCTTCAAATATAAGAAAAGAAAATATATATCTCCAAAAATCAGCAACACTCTGGATAACTAGGAAATGAGGCCTTATGTCAAACATCCTGAAATATCCCTTTAAGTTTTTGTCTTTTGGAACATTAAAAAAAGTCTTGCTCTAACTCTATTTGATGCAATGTGAAGTCGCACGTACTGTGAACTTGTATTATTTTAACACTGCAATACATTAAAATGCGATACAGTGACACAAAGTAACTACAAAGACTTTAAACCTTTTCCCCATGTCTTTGAATTAGCTCCAACTTTCTCGTCTTTAAAGTGATCCTCATTGGACAAAAATGCATTCACAACTTTGGCCAGTCTCAAACCATTCATTAATTGTCACGATGAGCTCTATTTCAAAGATCTACCTTGTCTGTGTTCGTGGGCGCTTATTAGCATTTGTTTCTAGCGCGAACAAAGTCAAACCGAATCACGAATTGAGACTGATCACGGGGAAAAGCATGAATAGAAGTTGCCACATCCGCAGCCCTATTGCACAACGTTACAGTGAACTTGTACAGAATATATCGCTCAGGCCATCATAACGCATTACGGTGATACGAAACCGACAGCCGCGGAGACGACAACACTTTTCTCCATTTCAGTGAAAGGTGTAAGTGTCGATTCGAGTTTGTTACGATTGTTCAGTCTTTGAAATTACTCCAAACTGCACAAAAAGCATATCAGGGCATTTCTCTGTACCGTAAAGTCTTCCCACAAAATCCCGACGAATCATCCCCCCAATCTCTGTAGAACATTGCGTCAGGGCGAAAGAAAAAAGCCCTCCCTGTCGGTCCGGACCTGGGTTTTTTTTTTAGGCGTGCGCTGCGGTCTGAACCCGGCGTTTGTGGACCTCTACCAGCCTCGCAGACTGGAGCCTTTGTTTCAAGCAAAAACGACACCAACAGTGTATTTGAGAGCCCGCCTCTCGATCATCCGTGCAATAATAACAAACCTCGAGGGGGAAAAACGTGGGACTCTTGGACTCCGGCCGTGTGTGAAAAGTCTATTTATTACATATGAATTTAACCTAGCGATTGTTAAGGATTTTTAATGTCATGTGAACGATGTGGGAGACAATATACTGTAGCCTCTCGATAAACTAATTACTACATATGATATATCTATTTTTACCACCGTTTTGATTTAAGAGAGTTATACGACCTGTTTTAAGCGCACACGTCTTCCATGGTTTGTCTGACCTTGAGTGTCGGTGGGAACTGTCTGGCTCTGTTAATGTGTTTAATCGGGTGGATTTTAAGGGAAACCATCAGAATAATCATGTGTATTATCATTGTTACTCTTATAATAATAAAGACCGGGTCAGTCAAGGCCTTTGGGATCGCCTCCTGTCGTCTACTTTTGACCGAGAGACCCGCCGCACATACAGACAGGGATTGTGTTTCAATCTCGACAAAAAGAAGGAAGCACTGAGAAGCATGGAAAACGGTGAAAAAAATTGACAACATAGATCCAATGACGCCTGATGGGTCCTGAAACAGCAGAAAGTTACTTGGTTGTTCTAGCTGAAAGGCATGATTAAAACATGAAAATATACACTGTTCAATGGAATATAACAACATTATCTTATCGTGTAGTGCAGGGGTGTCCAAACTTTTTTCACCGAGGGCCGTATATAGACATGTATAAAGCATGGAGGGCCACAGATCAGTGGTCAATGCATTCAAACATTCAACTGCGTGTATTTAAGAGAGGTTTAAACCATTCCACACACTTAGAACCATAATGCCAGCTCAGTCCCACAATAAATGTACATTTTTGAGGTTTTAATTGCGTTGAATTATTGAAATTGGAGTGAAATGACCATCTCTGGCAATGTGTGGCAATAAAACAAGAAGGCTGAGGGCCACCCAAAATTGGTATGAGGGCCGCATTTGGCCCTCGGACACCCCTGGTGTAGTGGGTCTACATTATGAATAATGTAGCTACTGAAAAACTGGTATCGTAAACCAAGTACTGAAAAAGTACGTATGAAAAAAATACAATAAAACACCAGCCACCAGAATACTAATTCGGAATACTTATTTTGAGTAGCTGTATTCCGGTACACTCCAAAAAATGAGTAACTAGATCAGATTAAATGTCTGTGTTGGGCTATCGAGTTGTTTTGACGAGATTATTTCCCTTGTTCTGAGATGTTTCTGACTCGATCCGATACATTTTGTGTTTTGTTGATTTATTTGTTGTTTTACGCTTGTCCCCTTGGTAGTTTTACTTTCTTATTTCAAGCAAGATGACCTTAGAATCATCTGAAATGGACAATTGACTTTTTTCTCGATTGGTCCAATCGAGAAAAAAGTCCAAATGAGTTCAAGCCGCTCAACAATTGATTAATATTCTCAATTCAAGTAATTTAATCCATGTTTGGTATTTAGTTTTTGTAGTGCACAGTTACTCTTTCCACTGAGGGTAGTTACTTTGCTAAGAACAAAGGATTAAATTGCATGCAGTGTGTTTTTGCATTTCTGGTGGTAAGTGTAATAATAAGTATTCAGAATGCAGTATCTGACTGGACAAAGTAATGGAATACATGTGCCGTTTTGCCTTTAATTGCAATTTGCAGACGCCAGAAAATGGATGGTATGATTCATAACGGTCAAAGAGAAATACTGATAGACAGTATTTATGATTTAACAAAACTTGCAATCTGCTGTGGCGGTCGACCAGTAAAATGCTTGATCCTGCTGAATCCAAAATTGATCTGTCTATCTGCACCTTTGTCAGAGCAGTCAACTTCATTTGAAAAGTGATTAATACATAACACAGCTGTCACAAACCAATAGAGTGAGTGACTGTATTTTGCAAAATATCACAAACTGAACCATCTTTCATCCTCCTCCATTGCACTAGCAAGGACCATGCCACAAGAGAAGGTACGATTAGGACTTTATTAAGGTGAGATGATGATGATCGCTGGGTTCAGTGAGTGTGGGGTTAACAGTTTCAGACAAACATCGTTGAATGAGCTTGGCTGGTACAACCCGGTAATTAGCCTTTTATTTGCCATTTTAAGGTTAGGCTAAAGGGTTAGAGTTATTTTCTCCAATTATGCATAATCCTAATCTCAAAGCATATTGCCAGTGTGATTCCTCATTTGAAAGACCTTCTAGTTTCTAATAATACGTGTAAGATCTGCGTGAGTGAAACACGGCTTACATCACATTTGCCGTCCCTAACCTGAACCTAAACCTAACTAGGCAGTAACAGGCTTGTGCGAAGGCTGTTTGGCTGTGAGTAAAAGGGGTTGGTTGAGGTGCAGTCCTGCTCCTGAACCAAGTCAATATAATATTGACTCCATTTATTTTTAAAATACCAGCTCAAACTCGCAGCTCAAGCGTGGCATCACAGCCTTCACCATAGAACATCACATCAACACCAATGTTTCAAACCAGTAAATGTATCTGCGAGAGTGAGTTGAGCCCCCCTGTGCCAGCTTATATTCCTGCTTCACTGGTTTGTTTCTAAAAATGTATCAAAGTGCATAACTGGACTTAAGGTATTATTTATTTATTGAGTGCCTCAGAATTGATATTTTACATTTTATTATTTGAAATTATGTTTACGCATGGATAAAAAGAGACACAGGGGCCAGGGCTAGGCTGGAGTTCCCTTGGAGCTCCCTCTGTAGGCGGCAGTTGAAATGACACATTTTTCTCCCAGATTTTCTCAGAACTGGTCCAGTGTTTGAGGTTGGGCTTTTAAAGCAGTACAAAATACATAGTTTGCCTTAATAAATCCTTTTTGGTAGTCCCATTGGGGGTAATACAAGTGTTAATGGGATGATTGGGGGGTCTTACATCTCCCCCTGGTGTCTCTGGCCAGAAAACTACACTTATAGCTTTCCCTACCCCGGGTCGGAGCCGCAATACACACTAATGGAATCACGACGAAGAAGCTAACAGGCTAACGGGCAAAGCTAACTGCGGGCTAGCGCCTCTTAAACAGTATTTACAGCCAGGATTTGAGTGGAAAAAAAAAATCTCCATTGTGCAATTAGATGTACAATATCCCTCTCTCCCTTTGTCTTTTCTGTCAGTGTAGTATTTACTCTCACGGACAATTAATGAGTAAAAAAATGCAACATGCTACAACACCTGCAGTGGCGCTTATGTCTTCTAGGGGCATGAGTTACTTAGTACTGCTTTAAATTGTGGAGGACAGTTTTGTGTTTTTGCTATATGACAATATTAACCAATGGGCGAGGAAAACCCTTCTCTTTGGTCCTCATGGCGGGGAGCTGACATTGCTGTAATACCACCCCCTGGTGGCCAGGGGCGACTCCAAAAGATACTGTGGAAACAGGATTCTAATGTAGGTTTTGACCTTATTTAAACTGCTTAAAGGCCTGGCTCCAAAGACATAGATTTTTTCTAAAAATCACTATGACCCATGTGACAACGCTGAGGCAGGTGTCATATTATTAGGTGCCACGCTGGTTTTTCTATATTAGATATAAAAGGTGGTCTATAATTGACGGGCGCTGGAGCTCTGTGGAGGCTCGTAGCCGGTCCAGAGCTTCTCGCCTTTTTGCCCTTTTAAGGAACAAGCTTCGTAGGAGGAGATTGAGCAGCCGTGTTAATTTCACAGACGACTCGGGATTATTACTATGAATAGGGCTGAATAGACAATCATCAATCTCTTGTATACTACATCTATGATGTAAACACAGAAGCACAGATCAAAGAAATAGAAGTAGAAACTACAAAACCAAACAAGAACTCTTAAAACTGTGAGAGACTGAATAAAACAAAGAACTTTGTTTATCCCGGAGGATATTTAGTTTGCAGCCGTCGTTTTAAGCATACAGAAAAACAAGTCAAATCAGATTCAGTGCTTTCTGATACAGCTTTAATGCCCAGACTCTCATATGTTATTGCTAAAAATCCATTTATTGATTTATAATGCACTGGGTAAACAAGGTTAAAGGCTCAAAAAAATACATTCTGCACAAGTCTTAGCCATTCTGAACAAGGTTTGAATCCGTTGCTTTAGCTGTAACCCACGTTTTGCCTTTGAACGAGCTCCTCTTTGCCCTAATATTCCTGTATCTTTGAACAGTTGTATCCGTGGTGTGGAAGTGTGTAATTTTCCCGATCTGGGAACGGTCCGGGCGAGAAGAACGTCGGATGTTTTATCTGTAGTGACTCCATTTATCATCTGCAACGCAATCAGAGGCGGCTTCATCCATCCTGCTCCTCTCGCCGCACAGAGGAGAATACTCTTATATGCCGTTTCCTGTGTTCATTCAGTTATAGCTGCATGTGTGGATCGCATAAAAACAGAAAGAAAACGATGCGCCTCTTTTTATACGAGCCATTTTAACCATTGAGAGCTTCTCTTTCTCCCAATCTCTCTTGTGGTTTTTGTTCATTTTTATCCACAAGTTCCACGGTTAGAAAAATGTTCTATATAGACAGTTTGGCTTCACTGTTGCTTCACTTCCAATGAGTGGCTGCCCTGTAAAGATGACTCCAAGGGCACAGCACAGAACACTCAGTGAATGCTAAATAAGAATACTAAATAAACATTTCTTCACTTTGTGAACGAGCTCTTGGATGCCCCACAGCACTACTGGCAAAATATTCTGTGGACTGATGAACCAAATGTTGAACAACAACAACAGCTGAAGCTCAACAGAGGATGGATGCTGCAACAAGACAAGAACCCAAAAGCAAATCAACTAACTTCAGAATGGAGAATAAAATACGTGTTCTGGAATGGTCCAGTCAAAGTCCTAAGTTAAACCCCATTGATACTATTTTGGTAAAACCTCAAGAAAGCCATTCACACCAGACATCCCAGGAATCTGGCGCAACTGCAGCAGTTTTATAAAGAGCAATGGTTTAAGATTCATCCTGATCGTCTAATCTGCAACTACAGGAAACGTCTGGATTAAGTTATGGCTTCAAAGAAGGGTCAACCAGCTTTTACATCCAAGGGTTCGCTTACTTTGTCCTCCTTGTCCTGTGAATGTTTATGTTATGGCCAGTAAAAATATGACATCATTTAAATGTTTGGGTGGTATTAGTTTAAGCAGGCACTGGTTGCTAATTCTTGTAATTTTAATATAGATCAGACCAGACTTTTTCCTCCCACTGTATGTTTGTGAATGCTACAAATGCACAGATCGAACACAAATGCACATAACCCAAAAACCCAAATAATTAGATTATGAAAGAGTTTTCTCCATTGCCAGAAAGCGGCATGTTTGAATCTAGGTTTATTTAATTCCTCAAACGTGTGTGACGCCGTTTCCTCTTCTTTACATGTGCCGCAGTGAAGACTCATTTTGTTCAAACAGTAGATCGGAGTCAAGTCGCATTTAATTTGAAATGTGGACGACCTTGCAAAAATAATTGGTTTCCCCTCAAAAAAAAAATCAGAATGCCGCCCTGGAGAGCTCTGATGTAAGAGTTTTATATTGTACAAAGAAATATTATCTTTTTTACGTCCGCATTTGATTCTGCAGGAACTAACCCCCTACGCGGCACAAATATTATACCCTGCCCCTTTCTCCATCAATTTGGGAATTAAATCTACACTTGTAAAACTTTATGCATACGATATTTCAGGGAAGAACTGAAACTCGTCTCTCAAAAAGCTGTGAAAGTTTGAGTGCAGAGCGTTCCCAATCGAGTCTAGGCATGGCTAAGCACGTTTCGAATGGCTCTGAGAGTGTGCCCAATCTCTTTAAACCCATGAAAAGTGTCAGTACAGTTCTGAAATTTGGGCCGCATCCACTAAATCTCCTGGAGGTGTCATTTTTACCCTGTTGGACAGCAGCTGAATGGAGCCGACAAGGTTTTTACTTTGTCTCGGACTCTTCTGCGTGAGTCATCCCCTCAGAGAGCGCCGCCTGCTCCTCCATCACTCCACGTTTTAACCCACGACACGCCGCGACAGCTCCTTCAGCGGCACTCGCAGGGCGGCCATTTTGATTGATGACACCTGGACACGGATGACAATGACCTTGCGGTGAAAGACTTGAAGACCCTCAGGGGAGAGACCAAGGCCAGGCAACACCAAGGATGGAGCGAACCATCAACATGGAAATGCCGCCTTAAATGAATAAAAAATAACATTCACTTTGTTTCAAACCAAAACTGGAACAGGCCCAATGTGGAACTTTTCCAAGAATTGGCTCATTGCACATTGTGGCTTCGATTAAGTTACAAGCACCACTGCTTCCTGTTCTTATTCATTTCCAGTTATTATTATTCTCATTTCCAATTTTCAGGGAGATGATTCCACTCCAAAAAATGTATATCTAGATTTGTTTAAAGCAGTACTAAGTAACTCTTGCCCCTAGAGGCCATAAGCACAACTGCAGGTGTCGTAGCATGTTGCGATTTTTTAGATTTTTGCGACTTATTGATCGTCCGTGAGAGTAAATACCGTGACAGAAAAGACAAAGGGAGAGAGGGATATTGTACATCCAATTACACAATGGAGATATTTTTTTTCACTCAAACCTGGCTGTAAATACTGTTTAAAGTGAAGCTAGCCCACAGTTAGCTTTGCCCGTTAGCCTGTTAGCTTCTTCTTTGCGATTCTATTTGTGTGTATTGGTGACAGTCAAGTTGCAATTGTGGTTTTATGTCCAGAGACACCAGGGGGAAAGACCCTCCAATCATCCCATTAACACTTGTATTACCCCCAGAGGGACTACGGAAAGGATTTATTAAGGTAAACAAGTTACTTAGTATTGCTTTAAATGTCTCAAATTGAGCTCAATAGTTTTTAATTTAGTTGTTTTCACTTTTTAAAATTTAGTTGGGCATTTGACCCAGATTGTCAGAAACATATCACTTTGTTCTGAGTTGTTTCTGATTCAATTCAATACATTTTGTCTTAATTTCAGATTCATTTTTTTGCCAATTAGTCAAGACTTTGACTTTGGACCATTAGCAGTTTTATGTTCTTATTTCAAGTGAGATTACCATAGACATAATATTAATAGACTCCGTCTTCTCACTCTTGCCATAATAACTACGTTCGAGGGGGAAATCATGGCAAATTTACAGACTTCTCCTACCCTGCATGGCTCCATCAGGCAGGATCTTCACTGTAGCCACGCCCGCACCATGAGCTCTAATGCTAACGGCCTGCTAATCAAAGTCCGGCCTTCATTAGTATACAAGATTTCTGTAATGTTTCTTATGAAAAACGGCCTGGTTTCTTTAATTGTAACTAGCCCAGCGTTATCACAGGAGCAGTATGTAGGTGTAGCAAGTTCCAAAAAAATACAAACCAGGCTTTACAGTTGCTTAAAACATGTGGAAAGTGCAATGCTAACTAATAGAAACACAACCAGCGGCCATTGGAGATGACCTTAGAACTATTGCGATGTGTCATCAAACAAGCAAAGTATTGTTGGTCTACACTAGTCAAAACCACTCAAAACAAGATTAATATTCTTAATTCAAGTAATTCAAACCCATACTTGATATTTAGTTGTTGTAGTGCTGTGACTGCATGTGAAAAACTTGATGTAGGATGTAAATAGTTCCGTGGAGTAGATGTCTGTGTTTGTAAGGGGCTTTAGTCCTGGTTCCAGCTTCTTTACTCTTAAATTGTTTAGCCTACTTTAGTCCAGTTTTAGACCTGGTAAAGACCTGCTTTAGTCCTGGTTTTCCTTGGTTTAATCTCGGTTTATAAACGGCCCTTGCACATGTGTGGTCTGTCCAGTTGCTGGAGCCTGGATAGAGTTCACAAAATGTAATGAGGAGCCATTTCTCTGCTGCCTAAATGCCCTCCCTCTCCTGCTCGTTCGTTTGGACCTGTGGGGGCAAAGGCACCAGCTCCATTCCTGCCTGAAGGTACCGACGTAAAATGAATATCATATAATAAACGTTGTCGTCAGAGGCAGGAATAACCGGATGCTGAACAGTAAAATCAAAATCAATCACATTTTTATCAAACTGCTTTGGACGCAGTTTGAGCAGGAGTATGGATTTGGTGATTTAGTCGTTTTTTGTCATGGTTTGGTCTTCAGTTCTGGTTTAGATCTTGGGTATTTTGCCTTTAATCTTTGTCTTTGTTCTGTAAAGCACTTGGTAAGCTTTGCTAATGCTAGCTTGCACAGATCCTGCTTTAATCCTGGTTTCGTCCCGTTGGCCTTACGATAAATCTGCCTCTACAGTGGTCTATGCTGTTTCTTGATTTAGTGGGTTTCTGTGAGACGCTGTGTAAAATGTATGGGCTTGTCCGAGCTCGACGGCTACATCGTTTTTATCCTGCAATTTATGTCTCCATGTCGTGTTCTGTCAAAGGGAAATTTACAGACACATACATCTCCTGACAAATTTCTTTCATATAATAACTTAAACATGTCGACAATGCACTTATCTAATCTGTCAGATGAGGATATTTAATGATTTAGTTTGCACACCCAAGATATAGTCCATACCTTGGGCGAACAGTTGATTTTTCCATTGTGTGAAGAGCTGTTTATTTAAATCACAGATCTTTTACAGTGCAGATCTTTTTTACAGAAGCGATGCTCTGTTTGTGAACGATGTTGTGACCCACCACAGCCACTTTTAAGAAGGTCTCTTTGTATGGGGTAACACATTTACTGCCACGCTGTTTTGGGGATTTGGCTGTAGAGTGCCAACAATCCAGACAATTTTTCATAATATTTGTAGCACCACAGTGTATTCTATGTTATAGCTATGGACACATGATATGGCTCGTTTGAAAGGGGAGACTCTAAGCTCTCAGTGGGGGTAAACAATGTAATTCTAAGTGCCTCGGTTCCTGAGAAATCGAAGCTGAAAATCACTGTTTTTCTTAATTTCTAGAATCAGAGATATTGTGTGTTTTATGAAACACACCTGTCTCCCTCATTTCACTCTGTTCACTGAGCCATGATTGAAAACAGAGCCTTAAGAAAAGAACATTGACTATTGAGAATGTCTGGGCGTGAGTTTCACGTTGCTTTAAGAGAACATAGAGCTGAAATATTGAGAGAAAAATACGTCGTGAGCCGAGGATGCGGTGGTGACCCGCGGTCAACAGCGCTCGCGTCTGACACAAGGTGTATTTTCAGATCATACAAAGCTGTCGGCTTGTTGACCTCATTGGTCTTCTGATAAAAAATATTGAGCGATCTGAAGCACAAGGTGTGGAGATTGTTGTTGTGTGCAGAAGATCCCCTCTGCTCTCGCTTCCTCCTGCTGCAGGACCATTGGGCAGGATATTGAAAACACACGCTGAACTAACGAGGGGCGTGGTCATTTGGCCCAGATGAAATGTCCAGATCATTTCCAGAAGTTGTTGATCTTCATATATTTCAGTTCCGTTCATCACAGAGCTCCCATAATCGCACATAAGGTATACAGAGTGTCTCGTTTCGTTTTTTGGCACTCACTGTGTTAATATCGGATACTGGCAGATACTTCATCCCCATTGGAAGCAAAAACGCTGGATCGGTGCATCTCCAGTTCAAAGACCTCAAAATGTGTCTTTACTCTGGCCTGATTTATAAACTTTGCTGGGAGCGGGAGGTTATGAGTCTTATGTAACCTGTAATATTCCACACAGCGCTTAAGAAGAAATGGAGAAAAAAATCCCCTCCTACAGAAATAGCTTTCACATTAGAGAGATTTCAACAGATCCGTCACATCACTAGGGTCCTGTTTGCCCGAGCTCCTCCTCTCTGTGGACGTGACATCAGTCTTCATTTGCTCCTGTAGTTAATGTGTGCGTTTGCTTGTTGTGTACTTGTTGCTCGGTGTTTGCGGGCTCTCATTCAGGAGGACATCAGAGCGGCTTTACGATGTGCCACTTCACTCTGAGAGATGTCCTCGAGCCGCCATCCGTCTCAGCGCGGGCCCGGCACGTGTCACATGACCCGTCGATAAACGCGGCGTAATAAATGTCCGAGGATCCAGAGCCGGGAGCTGCTCTTATTACAGGGCCTCGATGATCTGAGCGCGGTCGAGACAAAGAGATGGTACAGTACGGGACAGTAATTAAGCTGAAGATTGGGCTCTGGCTTTGAAGTTTGGAGGAAAATTGAAATGTGGGTTTGTTTCAGAAAAGGTCAGCACCTGTTGTTGTATGTTTTAAAAGTCAAAATAAAGGTTACCAACTACTTATCTTAAACCAATACCATGCTTGCCAGAAATTTTGCTTCTTAAAGGGATATTTCAGGATTTTTGACATAGGGCCTCATTTCCTAGTTATCCAGAGTGTTGCTGATTTCTGGAGATATTTTGTTTTGTAATTCATGCATTTCTTATATTTGAAGAGCTACGTGGCGCTAGGCTTGTGCTAGGCTAGCGCATTTCTACGATGTCAGCTAGCCTGCACTAAAAACAGTCTGACCCGCTCCACAGAGCACCTGAGGCAAATAAATTATAACACCAGACTAACTATATAAATGTTTGTGTCGATAGAATAATTTTTGGAATATAACTGACCTTGCATCACATGAATGATTGCATTTTGAGGGACTATTTTCTAGCAGATCCCTCCGCCGCTGCGTAGCTTATACAACCACGAAGCTGATGCTGCTCAAATATAAGGTATTTTAAATGCAAAATGGTTAAAATTACTCTATCGACACAGACATTTATATCGTTAGTCTGGCGTTATAAGTGATTTCCCTCAGGTGCACTGTGGAGCGGGTCAGACTGTTTTTAATGCAGGTTAGCTGATATCGTAGAAATGCGCTAGCCTTGCATTAGCCTAGCGCCACGGAACTCTTCAAATATAAGAACTGCTTGAATTACCAAAAAAAATATCTCCAGAAATCAGCAACACTCTGGATAACAAGGAAATGAGGCCCTATGTCAAAAATCCTGAAATATCCCTTTAATGATAGTTCCACTTTGAAACTATCGAGCAACGAATATTGTTAGCTGGTCTAGCAGCTGCAAAACGTCTTATAGCGTGCAGATGGAAGACTCCTTGGTAGGTGAACCAACAAAAGTGGCTCTTGGATTTCCTGGATATAGCAATGCTAGAGCAATGGGTCTCCAAAATGCATGGAGCTAAAATTAAGTATGTCCAAAGCTGGGACAAGGTAATAGCAACATTGAAACAACTCTTATTAGATTAACAGCGGTCAGTCATGGTAATAACACTGACAAAAATTAGGATTACAATGATATCTGTACTGTATTATTGTCTGTATTATCTATGACTATTATACATATATGGCTGTTGGGCATGTGTATAGGTATGTCCGTAGCAATATAGGTTTATATAGATGTTTGCATACTTGGTTGTTTTTCAATATGTACGACGTGTGCCATGGGTTGGGAGGGGGCTGGGTGGGGGGATGGCTTGGGGTTTTGGTGTGGCTTGGGGGTCTGGGGTGGGAGGTGGCTTGGGGTTTGGGAGGGTCTTTTTTTTAATGAATATACAGTTATAATGTAGGTTTATTCTTAATGATAACAATGTATACACTCCCAAACTTTAAGAAAAAATTATAATAAAAAGAAATATGTCAGCACCAACTTTGCCACAAAATGTGTTGAGAGAGATAATGACTAAATTCAGCACAAAATGACACATCTGAATACTTGTTTAAACGACTGTTGACAAGTGTTGCCAAAGAACTTCGCTCTCCAAGAAAACGTTGGCATCTTGGAAAGTCAATTAGTGTTAAGAAAACTCGATCTGTGCCAGGTCCAATAAGACTTTTTCAAGTGATGTCACGCTTACGCCATCTCAGTCGGGTTAGCCCTTTGTTTGAAGACGTGATACCATGAAGACGTCCAGGGGCAGGCAACGTCAGGCCTGGGGGCCAAATCCAGGCCTCAAGAATAAAACTTCTGACTCTTAACCTGTTACTAGCCGCTCCCCCAATCAGGGAGTTAGGGTTAGGGCTAGGTTTAGGGGTTGGGGTTTATGATTAGGGTTAGGAACGGCAAATGCGATGCAAGTTGTGTTTCACTCACACATAGTTTTAAAGGACCAGGGCCCCGTTTTTCCATATCGAGATATGTTCTTACCTGAGCTTAGACGAGTTGATGCGCGGTCTGGTCTTTGTGCGTGTGCTCAGTCAACAACCAAAGATGTTGTTAAGATTTGGCCTCTCCCAGTCCTATAGCTCCAAACGGGGGTGAAATTGGAAGCTACCACGCTCTTCCACGGGCACGCACAAAGACGAGACAGGTACTTATCAACTCGTCTAAACTCAGGTAAGAACATATCTCAGTATGGACAAACGGTGGCCTGTTCCTTTAAGATTTGGATATCTATAATTGCTAACCCTAGCTCTAACTCTAAGAACATCATGTCAGGCAGCTGGTCAAAAACTGCTACAGCGTCCTTGCAGTTGGATTATTGCAACAGTCTCTTTATGTGCTTGAGCAAGAAAGATCTTGTTCGTCTGCAGGCAGTTCCAAATTCAGCTGCGAGACTTCTGACCAGGACAAACAGGACAGCCCACATTACACCTGTGTTGAAGTCATTGCATTGGCTCCCTGCTGAATATCGGGTTCAGTTTAAAATCTTGGTGCTAACCTTTCGAGCTCGACTCGGTCAGGCTACTTCTTACATTGCTGATCTACTTAAGCCCGACAGTTCAGCCTGAGGTCGTCTGGGCAGAACCTGCTGATGGTTCCACGAACTCGGTGAGACGCTCCTTCAAAGCCGTAGCGCCCCGACTTTGGAATGAACTTCCTCTTGGCTTCACTCATAGGAGTCAGCAGCTTCCTTTAAACAACACCTAAAAAACCCATTTGTTTGAGAACGCATTCGAGTCCGGCTGACTTAATATTGACACAAATTGTATAGTGTTTTGAATTGTTGCAATTAGAAAATGTGTTGTTTTTGAATATGTTGTTTTATTACAGGTGAAGCACTTTGTGACTCTGTGTCTGTGAAAAGTGCTATACAAATAAAGTTTACTTACTTACATACTTACTTACTTACTTACTTACTTACTACTATTTTCACCCAAATTACTACACATTTCTAAGCTCAAATACCTGGTAAAGTACTCTCTAAAAAGTGGAAAATACTGTACAATCCTCCAAATTTTCCTACCATTTCTCCCCCATTCAGTCATTTTGATGTTCTGCACTGGCATTTGTGGAAAGAGCTGCTTTACTTTGGGTTTCAAGTGGAAGGTTTGTCTTTTTCTAGGACAAAGAAACTCTGCCCTTCACCAGGCAAACTTGCCTACCCCGTTATAGACTGAAAAACCTGGACTAATAGTGACGTGTTTGTCCTAACATTTGCTACATCCTATTCTTTTCCTTTCACAATTTTTTTTTTTCACCCTGTTCTAAATATAGAGCTGGCACCAAAAACCCAGCCAGAGAGCTCGCATGAACGAGCTTCTGCTGTGAGGGAAGCCACCCTCACTTAGTCCATTGTTATTCTAGCAGTAACATAAAGAATCGACAAACTGAGTGAAGTGATTTATGCCTTTTGAAGGTCAAGAGTGATAGTTAGTAGATGTGAACACTGTGATAGTTAGTAGGTTTGAACACTGATTGTCTACTGCAGGTCTCTCCATGTTTGAGTCATGTGTTGTGAGTGCAGAGGAACAGGTGCTGGGGGCAGGAAGTGGCCGGTGTCGGCGCCCGCATGTGCTCTCAGTTTGCGTCCTGGCTCTTCTCGCTTCACTGGACATCGGCCTCATCACTTTTGACCCAAAATACTGCACCTCGTCGCGTCACTGAGGCTGTAGCTCTGGGAGGGAACAACGTGGCTCCATTAAGTCCCACAGGATGACGGAGTTTAGGCCCTGGTCAACAGAGACAATGAAGGGAGGCTTCAGTGATATTTTACCCATGGACACGTGAGAGTTTATGCAAAGAATGTTGGTGTTTTACATATTTTTTGAGAACAGTTTTTAGTAGAATAAAGAGGGATGGTACTTATGACAGGTAAATCCAGTGCTTAATTTGTAAATTAGAAGTTTCAGGAACACTTCTGGTTTGATGTGATGGATTCGGGGAACAAAAACATTTGCCGCAACACTCTCATTAAACCCCATTATATCAGATCAAATCTTTACTGGATCCTCCTTAATATTTCCCGGATCCTTTACTGAAACTTTACTGAAAATTAAGGGAGTGCGTTCCCCAAAAAGGGGATCAAATTAAGCACTGGGTAAATCCCTTCCAATAGATCAGGTGCTCATCATATAATTAGAATATCATGAAAAAGTGCATTCACTTCTGTTATTCAACTCAAAATGTGAAACTAATATATGACAGACTCATTACATGCAAAGTGAGATATGTAGCCTTTATTTGTTATAAAGGCTATAACAAATAGCCTTGATAACAAAGACAGCTTGTAAAAACCCCAAATTAAAAATCATACATATAACAAAAATGCAAAGTGACATATGTCAATTTGCATATAATGATATACTAGTTTCACATTTTAAGTTGAATAACAGAAGTAAATGCACTTTTTCATGATATTGTAATTTTCTGACGAGCACCTTTTCCTACTTCGTCAGTGACTTCACATGGAGGCAGGAAGTAAGATTTAACACTAGCAAGTGTAAAGTTACAACTTCAAAATGTCCTCCTGTTGTGTGTTTGGGTGCAAGAATAGGGAGAACATTTAATAATAAGAATACAAATTAATGGCTTAGACTTGTATCGTATTTAGGGATGTAATTTCAAGTTGTATGTGGTACATGGTGTCCCATAGAAATCACAGGAATGTGTTCAGCTATCTGAGCCAGTTCCCATATTAATGAATGGAGAAGCCAGTTGCTGTGTCAAAGTTTGGCGAGGTATGTTTTGTCCATTTCTTGGCATTTATATAATTTTTTAAGATGATGTTTAGTTATTGGACACTTTCCAACACCACAGAAGGGGAAACTTCATAAATGATTTGACCATCATTCATTAATGATTTCTAATAAGCTTTGACCTCAACTAAATGTGATCGATGAATTGGCAAGAGCTGAAAATCTCTGGATCTTTCAGAATTTGCAATATTTGGTGGCTAATGCTAACGACTATAGGAAACATACACTGTCCAGGCTATTGGACTTTGAAAAGTTGTTTTTATTTCTATGGTCTTATGTCAATTGCAGACAAAAATAATAACAGTAAATTGCTATTTAGTGAACCTGTTATCTGCCAGTTTAGGGTTAGGGTTAGGAGCTTACCAGTGTGATAACTCACTTGAAAGCCAAGACCTTCTATTTTCTAAAACCATGTGCCTTTCTTATTTGTGACATGCACAAGACAACAAAGTAATGGTCAGATTTCAAGCGCCATATGTTGTCCGCTTTGTAATGGCGAACCTTAATTGGTAAATCTGTTTGAACACCAAACTCGTATTTCCTCACATCATTAGAGAGCTTTTCGGGGTTTGCCAGTGTCAGCCTGAGTCCCGGAGCGACGCGGAGGTGAGGTCCAGCAGCCGGCGGCCATTTTGTGCCCACGCTCCACCTGTGGCACATTAGGCATCTGTTTTCTGATGGATGGCCCCGCGACTGTACACAGATCCGCGACACGTTTGGCTCCGGCTCAGGAAAAATGAGGCCATTACGCGGAGGAGGCGGCGGTTCAGGCCTCAGCGCCGGGTTTAACAGAGGAGCGGGAGCGGGACAGAGCGGATAATGATGCACCCGGCTCCGAGCGGCAGGTTAGCAGTTTAGCGAGCTCGTACGTTAGGAATACTAATTACTGTGGCAATTTGCATCAGATCTAATGGCCCTAAATACATCAAACATCACAGAGATTTTTTAGTCATATCAATCCGGATCTGCTTTCTAATTAATGCTGCATACATGTAATCAGATAGGCTTTATTGGGTGATGTTGCACAGATCGTTTATATAGTTGCCTTGGCCACGTATGCTGAATTATGTGATGTCTTGATTTCTTGATTGTCCTTTCATTTATTCCAATTTTATAGGAAAGGTACATCCCTTATCCCTGCACTACTACTTTTAAAGGGGCTGGAAGCAAGTTCGCTATTTTATACTCACTACTGCCACCTCAGGCCATATGTGTAACTGCACCTTCTATATTAAGCTCGTGCATGACGGCAATTCGGGCCGAAGTGACACATTTTTGAGTGACCGTACAGGATTTTAGAGGCAGTTGTGGTGAACAGGTCTGAGCTCATTCTACACATTAGGACATGGCTGGAACATGTAGGGGGAGGAAAATACTTAATTTTAACATTTTTAAACTCCTTATAGTCCCTTTAAGTTCATTGATTTCTGTAATTCAACTTAAAATGAGAAACTAATATATGATATGCAAAGTGACACATGCCAAGCCTTTGTTTGTCATAATTTTGATGATTATGGCTTACAGTCCATTTTCAAAATGTTCTTTTTTAATTTTTAATTTCGGATTTTTACAAGCTGAGCCATAATAATCAAAATTATAACACACAGTCTCTTCAAGGTAATGGCTTCAGGGAGGAGACTGCAGAACCTATGGGCCAGGTCCAGTTGACTGAAATTGCCCCCCCAACCTTAATCAAGTGCATTTTCTCCAGTTTGGCTTTACAAAAGCTTCTCGACCGGAGAGCCTCATTTGAAAGCTAAGACCTACAAAAGTGATTGTAATTTTTTGTCACATTGTGGCCGCATTTTTGTCAAACTTTTTCATTGCTTTTTTGTTGTGTTTTTGTCATGTTTTTGTTGCTTTTTCATTGCTTTTTTCCATTGCTTTGTTGTTGTGTTTTTGTCGTTACTTGTCAGTTTTTGTCGTCGTTTTCCTATGTTTTTTTGTTGATTTTACATTTCTTTTATTGCATTGTTTCATTGCTTTGTCGTCACATGTTCGTCACATTTTTGTCACTTTTTCATTGCATTTTTGTCCTCGTTTTTGCTGCTATTTTTACTGCTTTTCTTTTAAGCTTTAGATTTGGGTAAAGGGGAAAATTGAGATTCCAGACCGATGGTCCTAGAGCCAGTGGCCGCTCTGTGCTCTTCCAGAGTGGACATATGGCCAGTCTGCCCCTCTATCAGGAAAGGTGAACTCCCTCCCTTCCCTGCCCTCCCTGTGCTCCCTGTGTCGTTAAACTCTTGATAGTTGACTTTTTCAAAAAGCCAATGCTAATAATACATGGGATTGTTTTATGTTGGACCCCGACACGTGACCGGGAGTGGGTGGGACTGTTGAGCTCTATTAGTGACTGTGTTAGTGAGGGTGGGCCTCTGGCCAATCAGAGGCGCTGTGTTCAGTGGCCTGAGCAAGTTCCCAAAGGCACTGGGCTGGGTCTGCTAGTGCAAATGGGGCTTTAGATGAAACTAAGTCCCTAATTTCCACAGTTTTTGTTATAGTTTGCGCCATAAAATTGCCTTCTTATCCATAAAGTTCACTCAAAGTTTTGTTGAATCTCCAGATTAGTTGGGTGACGTTTCATTAGAATGTTTTGGATCCAGATTTTGACGGCTCCGAACTTGTTATAACCATTGATAAGTCTGTCAGAGTACATCAGTTTTACTCCCCTTTCGTGCTCGACAATCTGTGACACAGTAGATCATGTGAAAGTAAAAGTTTCTCTCTCAGAAGCTCTCGTGGCTGCCGGCTGCTGTCAGCGGTGTTTGGGCAGACACTGCGCGGCTGATGAATGGCTCTGTGAAGTGGGACATGCAGTGAAGCTAAATCACGGTAACACTGGGCAGAGGTCCACTCCACACATCGCTGTTGTCTGTGTGGTTATCTATCACCAAAGGAATGTCTCTGTTTACCCTTCATTATCTACGTGTTTACTTGTTCTAAATGTGACTGCCCTCCAGTCATGAAAAGGTGTTTAGCATAACTAATATCTGGCAGCTGTTGTTGTTGTTTTGATTATTTAAAAGAGTCAGAGTGAAATGGGGGGTGAGCTGTATTAGCATTACAGCGGCACTGCCAACACTGCAACTCACAAACGTTGAACCAAACTGTAGCATTTGAAATAATCATTTAAACTAAGGTGGACAACATGATAAAACTGACAGACCTTAAAGGGATATTTCAGGATTTTTAACATAGGGCCTCATTTCCTAGTTATCCAGAGTGTTGCTGATTTCTGGAGATATTTTTTTTGTAATTCATGCAGTTCTTCTTATTGGAGAGTTACGTACCACTAGGCTAATGCAAGGCTAGCACATTTCTATGGTATCAGCTAGCCTGGTTGTATAAGCTACGCAGCGGTGGAGTGATCTGCTAGAAAATAGTCCCTCAAAATGCGATCATTCATGTGATGCAAGGTCAGTTATATTCCAAAAAATATTCTACCGACACAAACATTTGGTTAGGCGTTATAAGTGATTTGCCTCAGGTGCACTGTGGAGCGGGTCAGGCTGTTTTTAATGCAGGCTAGCTGACATCGTAGAAATGCGCTAGCGTTGCACTAGCCTAGCGCCACGGAACTCTTCAAACATAAGAACTGCATGAATTCCAAAAAAAAAAAATCTCCAGAAATCAGCAACACTCTGGATAACTAGGAAATGAGGCCCTATGTCAAAAATCCTGAAATATCCCTTTAATTGGACAAATTAAAGGGATCTGTTCCCGCCTGTTGAACCCCGGCTGTGCTCCACTCCCCCTCACAGTGTGGTGGAACGGTGGTGCTACCTCCTCTCTGTGGGCCTGAAGCTGTGAGGAGCGCAGCCTGTTAGCACGTCGACCTGCACCTCTGTGGGGCCACCGTCAGAGGCCAGAGATCCCAGTGCCAGAAACTAGTAAGAAATTCAATTCAATTCACTGTACATGTACATGTACATGTACAGTTGATATAATCAACATGGTGTTACTCTCAAACCCAATAAAACAACAACACAATGTTAATAATGTAACACGTATATTTCTGGTGTTTTGATCGGTGTTACAAGTCCAAAGAAGATCGTGGGTAAACAGCACACGGAGAGGAAATAGCTCCTCAGGAAACTTTATTGGCAGATACATTAATAGAACAGCCCGTAATGTCTTACAGTGACTTTTATATGTGAACTCATATCCCTACGCCAAGAAGAAGATAGTTCCTGACAAGTAGTACCACGGTAAGAAAGGCAATGCACATGACATATAAATATTAGATTTGGAGAAAAATAAATCATGTTACAATAATATGCTGTATGAACAGTGGGGAAACAGAGGGCAGAACGGGTCGAAGGTGCACACTGTCGTATCCTTGGGCAAGACCCTAGTGATGGGATTTATGGCTCTTTACTGGGAGCCGAGTCTTTGGGATCCGTTCATTTCAAAGAGCCGTTCAAAAGACTGGCTCTTTTTAATATAAAATTAGAATTACGCCAGCCAGATAACTGACAATATCTAAGATGCGATTGTAGCAGAGTGGGATATTGAGGGTCGGATAAATTATATGAAAATAAAATTTACGCCAAACAACGCCACCTAAGTTTAACTTAGGACCAAAAGCACACAGGTTCGTTGATTGAGGCAGAGACAGAAGTTATATTTAAGTTAACAGTTTTTATTTTGTTGTTCATACGTTAGCTTAGTTTCTGTTCATTTCATCAGTGTCATAATTTTCACAATTAAAAACAAAATCACATCTCCGTAGTCCATGATGACATTTTGTTCTTGAAGAAATAAACAGGAGCAGAACAGGAAAACAGGCAAGGCAAGACAGCAGGATGCAGACTGAAGAGGTCCATTTCTGTAGATTGGATATTTTAGTTAGCTTTAACTATAGTACGTTTTATCTACACACCGTTTTAGTGAGCACATACCGCCTTAAAATACGCAGCCGTGCGCCATCAGCGACTTCATTACGGCCCGGGTGGCAATAACGCCCTCAACACCGGCCACCACACCACTGAGACGGACGCACGCCATGGCCCACAGTAGAGCGCCATACACTGCTCGGCGGGAGCTCACCACAGTACTACAGAGGAAACTACATTAGGATCTTTGCTGACAATAAGTTTAGGACAGAAATAATCTTGCATCTACTACCTGGCATCGCAGAGGATGGGGCACCACGGCACAAACGCCACAACACGCTAGACGGAAGTCAGAGAGCGCGCAAGGGGAAGTTGCGGAGATTTTATGGGCTAGCACGCTGGCGCCGCCTTGTGGTGCAAAGTGCACCCTGTTACACGATCGATATCAGGCTTTTTTTTTAATCATGTAAAACTACAGTGGGACTTATATTTACGCTTTGATAAACGTGTTTGTGAATCAAATCTAATAATAAAAAGAGGATTTTTATTTTGGGCTGCTCCATTGTTGGGCTTATTCTTGTGTTCGTTCAGGGGAGTTCTGGGAAATAAACTGACTGAAAAAAAAGATCTGGCTATTTTCACAACTGAGATCCGGATACCTGGAACCATTTACCTTAAAGGAGCCATTCAAAAAAAAGAGCCAGTTGATCATGAATGTCACATCACTACAAGACTACAAGATGTTTTATGTAGGGAATATGGAAAAAGGTCAACCCAGCGCTAATTTATTGAGTACTTTTTCTCGATGTCATAGTTTTGGCGACTGAACTTAAATAAGGACAGTTAAAACGGTGAGTAAATCCCCACACATTAAATAAATGAGCACAGAACAAGATCACCTTCAAAATGAAACTGTTCAGGTTCCTAAAGAGCCCCTTCAATAAGTTGGTGCTCCCCAAGACAAAGAGACAGCGCCCCCGGGTGATGACTTTTGGCAGGACGTCTTCCACCTGCCCCCCCCCGGCTCCTGTCTGGGCTTTGGCCCCGGTTAAAACTCCACATGGCACCGCAGATGTTTGGTCCGCAGGGAAGACACGGGCAAAGACCCAGCTCTGGTTTGCACATTTCACATAAAAGCACCTCCAAACAGCATTTATCAGAGACGCAGCCACGGACACAGAGACCAGTCCAGGTACAACTTTACTCACAGCAGTTTTTTTCACATTGGTAAAAACATGTTCATTAGGTACTCTTAAGTCCCACCTGAACAGCACATTTTCTCCAGTTCAATCAGTGAAGGCAGACAAAAAAGTGACAAATAATTGATTAAAAAAAATTGGCAAAAAAGTGACAAAAAATTGATTAAAAAGTTGCAAAAAAATGACAAAAAAGTGACAAAACACACTTTTGTATCAGGCTAATAATAGCCTGACAAAAATGTGATAAAAAGTGACTAAAAAGTGATGAAAAAGTGACAAAAAAATTCATAAAAAAGTGACAAAAATCTGAGAAAAAAAGATAAAAATTTGATTTAAAAGTGACAAAAATCTGACAAAAAAGTGATGAAAAAGTGACAAAAAATTGATAAAAAAAAAGTGACAAAAATCTGACAAAAAAAGATAAAAATTTGATTAAAAAGTGACAAAAATCTGACAAAAAAGTGATGAAAAAGTGACAAAAAATGTATAAAAACGTGACAAAAATATGACAAAAAAGTGATCCAAATGACAAATCTGACAGAAAATTGAAAAAAATTGATAAAAAAGTGAAAAAAAATCGGACAAAAAAATGATGAAAATGTGACAAAAATTTGACAAAAAAAGATTAAAAATGTATTAAAAAGTGACAAAAATCTGACAAAAAAGTGACTAAAAATTTGATTAAAAAGTGACAAAAAAATGATTAAAAATGACAAATCTGACAGAAAATTTAAAAAAATAGATAAAAAAGTGAAAAAAATCGGACAAAAAAGTGATGAAAATGTGACAAAAATTTGACAAAAAAGTGATGCAACAGTAATACAAAAACACAAAAAATGGGGCAAGAAATTAGACAAAAACTAAAAATATTGTAGATCTTTGCTTTCAAACAAGTCGTTACTCTGGCCTATAGGCTGTAACCTCCTAGATTTGGGTAAAGCTGAAGTAGAGAAAACGCACTTGGTTAAGGCGGGGGTTAAGAGGTTACGCAGACAAACAGTTTTCCGTAGCTTTATCTAACGTTCCATTCAGAGCATGAACGTCCTTGTCATTGGGCGACTTGCTAACCCTCCTCTGTGTTTGGCTGTCCCCTCATCAGGCCAGAACTGCCGCTTTGTTCACGGCTAATGCCCCGCACGCCGGCTCCACTGCCGGGCGAAGGGTAATTATGAACTCATGATGACCACATTTCAGAACCATTATCTGAAACGCAAAACCATCATCGGCGTCGGCATCATTACACAGCAGAAACGGACCATGTGAAGTCAGTGGGCTCCCATTCAAAATATCCCTTTAATGCCCTCACATACAGTAAAGGGGAGTTTTGCAAAATGTACTTTTAAGAGGTTTTCAACATTTTGCAACTGCGTGAAAATAGTAGTTGTGTTGCGTATGTTTGAGTAATCTTTTAATCTTCCGTGCTGACTATTCCCAAAACTATGATGGCAGTTTATACAAAGCTCCATATACTAGCGGGGAGTGAGGGGAAGTTACTATTCACTGTGCCTTTCGAAATGGCAACAAGGAACAGTGAATCCATGAAAAAGCCTTTTTAGATCACTAAAAAGGCTTAAGGATTAAAGTGATAGTCTGTAAGATTACAAAGTGAGGAGGGAGTTAAAGTGAAATTTGAAAGTAAAAAAACAAGTTCCTCCCTTCCGGATTGGACCACAAAGCCAGTCCTAGATCACCAAAATGAGGAGAGCGAGAACAAACTTTCAAAAGTAAACGATCAAGATCCTCTCCTCTGATTGGCCGGTTCACGGGAAAGCTCGTCTCATTGGTCAAAGTAAAAGCCTGGGAATTCTGATTAGTTACTGAAATCAGTAAAGGGAGGGACTTTAGAAAAATATGATTAGGTGAAATTGCAGGCCTCAATATGAAATTTGTAAAACACTTAAACTTACAGACTTTCACTTTAATATTAAATACATGTAAAAAGCATAATATAATGAGGACAAGAGGTTACTTTGGACACTACTGGCAGCGAGTAACAAGGCCATAACCAGGAAGTGGCTAAAACCGGACTCTCGAACCATCGAAAAGTGGATCAATATAATACAATATAATACAATAAGTCTACGTTATGGAAAAACTTTCATTTACTCCCAGGATCCAAAGGGACATGTTTTGAGTGTGTTGAGCATGTCAAACCCAGAAGGTCAGACTTTGTGAGTGTTGACTGCTTCAAGTGAATGGAAAACATTTCTGTACAGGTACTCTTCCCAAAGTTGTCCATGTAAAATAAAATGTATATATATATTAATAAAAGGGACCGATCTGAGAACAGGCAGACTGAGGGGCAGCTGTTCCACAGTTTAAGTGCAGCATCAGCAAAGGGACAATCGCCCCACTGTTTGTCCTGGGACCTGAGCTCGTCCAGAACCAATTTTCCGTAGGACTGGAGAGCTTCGACAGTGAACAGTCAAAATCTCAGTTAAATATAATGGAGAGAGACCATGAGGTGCTTTTGAAGTTAGCCTGGCAGCCACACTCACTTCTTTCTCTTTATATTTGAATCTCCAGTTCAAAATGAACTCAGCATAGAGTAAACAGAGAATAGTACGGCTGGCCAGAGATTGCTTGGCTTGTTGACTGTGACGAACAGGCTGTTCGTCACTGCACACTTGCACATTACACGCACAGCACTTTAAATATTCCCAGCACTTTTATGCACGCTGCACTTGAAACACGCTAATTTGCACATATAAGAATTGCACACGATTGTCGTTTTTAAAATTATTTATTAAAAGATTTATTGTTGCCCCGTAGGTCCGGTCGGGGTACGTCACCTCCGGTGATGGCGGCCGGTCCTGCGGAGGCAACACGACAATTAAGATTGGAGTTGTGCAATTGTATGTGTCATGTTTTTAGAATTGGTTGATGTTTTAGGTGTTGCGTGCATGCGGTGAATGTTGGAGGTGTTGGTGTGTGTGAATGTGTATGTGTGTGTACAACTACTCACCGCTTCTCTTGTGTCCAGGTTGGCGGCGTCTGGGCAAAAGATTCCCCGGGGGACCAGACGCCGCTGAAATGCGTTCCGGGCTGGACCAAGAGAGGAACGAGCTTGGGGGGGTAGTTGTACAAGTTTTAATGGGTTTAGGATTAGTTGGTTCATTTAGGTGGTTTTGTTTGGGAGTTTTATATAGTGAGGGGTTTCTTTTCTTTATGTTATGGTTGTGGGTTTTATCAGAGGATTTTAATGTGTTTTTAGATGCTAATGTCATTTTAAACACCCTGGCAGTTTTTATGGTTTTACCCAGTTTAGTGGGAGGGTATTTAAGACCCGGGGTCCCCTCACTCTGGAGAAGGCTGCTGCTGGCGACACATGAAACCTCTGATGCACTTTATTTTTGCACTGTGCACTTTATTGTTTTTTGCACAAGAAAATGAAATAAAAAAACGGCTACCGGACCACCAGACTGCCTCCTGGGAATTCTTTATCCGCCCACCGCCGCCCGCTCGTGCCTCCGTGTCACATTGACACAATGTGATATTTAGTTTAGTCGAGTACCTAAAGCTGGCTGTTTTTACATTTTTTATTGTTTTTATATTCTTACACACCGCTAGTGTCTGAATATTGATAAAGGATCTACTCAAATGCATATTCCAGTTTGAAGTCATGTTGAATTGAGTGATTGATTGACTCGGTGATGCTCCTGTAATGTCTCTAATTCCCAGTGTGATCCTGCATTACCCAGAAGCCTCTGGGGCGTGACCTCCTGATCCCTCTGTGGACGGCGTGGCTGCATTTCCGCTGACGCAGCGTTTTGTTCGGATCCTGCAGCTTTTCTCTGATCGTTCACAGACAAATGAGGGACTCGCGGTGCACAGCTCTCTGCGCCTCAACTCACTCAGACCAAAAGTTTAACGCTCGCTTCAAAGGTGAGGAGGTCCGTGTCCATGCACTGTCTGAAGCACTTTTCACATTTTCATCCAAAAGAAGTGATGTGTTGATTTGTATAAGCTCTGTTTATATAAGACCAGACTTATCATGGCAGACACTGACAAATCTCTCTCTCTAAAAGTGAAAAATGACATAGTGACATTTACAAGCTCCTCCTCCAGCTGCTTGGAGACTTTTATATTCGACTCCATTTTGTTTATGCAATGTCTCAGCGTCTCAGGCGAAATCATCTAAGTAATATATGGATATTTTTATGCTTTAAATGTGTGATCTGTACTTAATTGTGCATATTTTGCGTTGACATCCTGACACAAGACTTTACAAACTCCAGAGTTCAGTGGCATCTTTAAAGTTAAAGCTGGAAACTAAACTTGTGATTTGATCTTTTGAATCTTTTGACTGCTGTCACTGGGGCGGTTTGCAGCCGAGTGTGAAGCCGCCGGGAATAGAATCAGCGCCTCCAAATCCAAGGCCATGGTTCTCCACTGGATAAAGGTGCTTCCCCTCTTCAGGTCGGTGGGGAGTCCTTGCATCAAGTGGAGGAGTTCAAGTATCTCGGGGTCTTGTTGATTTACCGATCGATCTACGTTCCCACCCTCACCTATGGTCATGAGCTGTGGGTAATGACCGAAAGGACGAGATCGCAGATACAAGCGGCCGAAATGAGTTTCCTTCGCAGGGTGGCTGGGCGCACCCTCACCCGCATCGGGTGAGGAGCTCAGTTACCCGGGAGGAGCTCGGAGTAGAGTCGCTGCTTCTTCACGTCGAAAGGAGCAGCTGAGGTGGCTAGGGCATCTGTTCCAGATACCTCCTGGCCGCCTCCCTCGGGAGGTGTTCCAGGCATGTCCTATTGGGATGAGGCCTCGTGGAAGACCCAGGACACGCTGGTGGGACTATGTCTCCGAGCTGGCCTAGTGTCGCCTCGGGGTCCCCCCAGAACAGCTGGAGGAGGTGTGTGTGGATCGGGAAGTTTGGGCATCTCTGCTGAGACTGCTGCCCCCGCGACCCGGCCCCGGATAAAGCGGAAGAAAATGGATGGATGGATGGACTGCTGTCACTATATATATTGGCTACTACTTATTTTTTTAGATCCATTCTTCATACGGTACTTTTATCTTACTACTACTTGTTTGCACATTACCCTGAAGGTTGCAGGCCTATGTTCAACCTACTCCTTTTGAGTGCGCAAACGCTCTCCTATTCCTGTGAAAATATCGGTTGTGTGTACCTTGTTTGCTGCTCAAATAAACTAATAAAAAAAGGTTCTTGAGAGCTATTGAAACAAGTGAATTTCTCTCTTATTCTTAGCATATCTTATTTTATCTTGAAATCCAAACTTTTCTCTAACCTGGCCAGTTATTCAGTTATTAAATAGCCTTTGGGAGAGTTTCTTGCCTTTGAATGAGAAAAAGGGAAGCTCTTTTACTTTAAATGTTTTGTTATAGCTTTATTACCCAGTGTAAAGGGGAAAGTCTTTTTAAGTGTATAAATCGAGTAAAAGTATTGTGTGACTGGTTCAGCCTGTTCCGATAAATAGAGCTACCGTGACATACGGTTGAATCTTTGCGACAGACAGTTTGATGGTGTTTGTCTCCCTCTTGTGGACACCTAATGCAATTACAGACATACAAAAATCAACTAAAATTCAACCAGGGACATGTTTATGGTTCTGAAGAGAGAAGAGAAACAAGGCCATGTCCACAAGTATCCTGATATCTACATTAACGCAGACTTTTCCACAACCATATACAAAACTATCTCTCTCCACACCAGAGTGTTTGCAGAGCTGAGGACGCAACGCTCCATCTCCGTGGGCTCATTTATTGGTCAGATTAATAACGTTGCCATGGATACGCGCAGCTTGGAGAAATACATGTCTGAATTCTTGACCATATGGAATGCACTCTGAGCTGTCCTGTCTAATAAAAGGCCAAACTTGCTTTTAAGAATAAAGTACATGAATGTTGAACATAGGTTTTACTGGCTAGAAGTGTGTGGCTCCCTCTCATGGACAAACATGTCATTACACATGTCTGCTGTATTTACTTATTCTCATCTTTTGCCTGCTTGTGTTTTTAGAACAAAGGTTGAGAGCAGAAAGTGGATGGAAACTCTGTCCAGATATGCTGCACCAACAGAGGCCAAAGTGAAGAGAGTTATAACATGCATGTGGTACACTGTGGGGGCTTTTCTCTGTGGAGCGTATATAAATGAATGCTCCATTATGTCTGGATGAATTTCATTTGGATGCTTCATTTTTACCCAAACACTGATGCTGGAGAGAGACTGCCTTTTTGTTAATGTTCAAATGCCCCCTCATCCAAAACATGCCTGTAATAGTGAAAGGAGAAGAGGCAGAGTCACTGGATCTTCACAGGAGGAGAGTGAAGGGAACTTACAGACTCAGACTCTTAGGCCAGAAGACGAATAGAAGAGGAGGAGAGGGAGCCGAGGCACCAAAAACTCTGTATTTAGCCTTGATGAAGACTTCTTCTTCTTCTTCTTCTTCTTCTTCTTCTTCTTCTTCTTCTTCTTCTTCTTCTTCTTCTTCTTCTTCCTCATCTCCTCCTTCTTCTTTTTCTTCTTCTTCCTCATCTCCTCCTCCTCCTTCTTCTCCTTCTTCTTCTTCCTCTTCTTCTTCTTCTTCTTCTTCTTCTTCTTCTTCTTCTTCTTCATCATCATCATCATCATCATCATCATCATCATCATTGAGGAAGCACTTTTAACCTCTTACCCCCAGCCTTAACAGAGCGCATTTTCTCCAGTCCGGCTTTACCAAACTCTAAAAGCTTCTTGACGGGAGAACATCAGCGTGAGGCCTCATTCTCCCCGGCGGTCGACATCCATGTATGTATGAAAATCAGTTTGGATGAGAAGCTTGCAGTTAGGGATGTCTGGACACTGGTGGTGGGATGGAAAACCCGTGAAGATGCAGCAGGTAGAAGCCGTGGATGGAAGAGGTGGAGGTGGGTCACAGCACAGCTGGGAAGTGAATGAACCATGATTGCTAGAGGCTTAAAAGCGGGACCAAGGTAGATGATTGGCTGCTTCGGCGGTGCGGCTCTGTGCTGATGGCTGAGGTGTGGCCCTCTCGAAAGCGATCATTGGCTGGACGTGATGCTGAAATGAGTCTACCAGGTTGAATTAACACTGTGGCTTCATTATCCCGTATCAGACCCTGGTTGTGTACGTGGAGAGTCCAGACCTTGTCGGGCCGCGAGCGCCTCAGCCACACTCTGAGCCCCATTAGCTGCTTTTGTTCACGGTAATAACCAACGCACTCTTCACGCTGTAATTAATTGATAAGCGAGGGGTGTTAGTGAGTCGTGTAACTCGCTTACACTGCTGCGACTCCTGTTCCCCCGACACCGCCTTATCTCTGTCACCCCCCACAAAGGCCGCACAACATGAATAAACTTCTTCTACTTCTTCTTTTTTCCTTCTTTTTCTTCTTCTACTTCTTCCTCCCCCTTTTTCTTCTTCTTTTTCTTCTTTTTTTCCTTCTTCTTCTTCTTCTTCTTCTTCTTCTTCTTCTTCTTCCTCCCCCTTTTTCTTCTTCTTTTTCTTCTTTTTTTCCTTCTTCTTCTTTTTCTTCTTTTTTTCCTTCTTCTTTTTCTTCTTTTTTTCCTTCTTCTTCTTCTTCTTTTTCTTCTTTTTTTCCTTCTTCTTCTTCTTCTTCTTTTTCTTCTTTTTTTCCTTCTTCTTCTTCTTTTTCTTCTTTTTTTCCTTCTTCTTTTTTCCTTCTTCTTCTTCTTCTTTTTCTTCTTTTTTTCCTTCTTCTTCTTCTTTTTCTTCTTTTTTCCTTCTTCTTTTTCTTCTTTTTTCCTTCTTCTTCTTCTTCTTTTTCTTCTTTTTTTCCTTCTTCTTCTTCTTCTTCTTCTTTTTCTTCTTTTTTTCCTTCTTCTTCTTCTTCTTCTTCTTCTTCTTCTTTTTCTTCTTTTTTTCCTTCTTCTTCTTCTTCTTCTTCTTCTTCTTTTTCTTCTTTTTTTCCTTCTTCTTCTTCTTCTTCTTCTTCTTCTTCTTCTTCTTCTTCTTCTTCTACACAAACGGATTTAGCTTAACTCATAAATCACTCATAACAAATGTGACAAAATGTAACTGATTCCAGCTCTGCAAATAATACAAACATTTTTTTTAATCTAAAAACGAAGGAGAAACCACTGGCTTTGAGGAGCGTCTGTGTCTGTGGATTTAGACTTGGACCACTGGCGCCCTCATGTGGACAGCACATCACACTACAGTCGCGAGATGTCCCAGAGCTGACATACGGGTAAGAAACTTTTTTGAAAACGGTTTATAGATACAACTTTAAAAATGTCAGTAATTGCGGGTCTTTTGTTGTTTCTATAGCAGTGTGCATTTTAGATGTAAAAATAATTTGTCTACTTTTTATTTTTGGCCTTGTTTGCTTCCTTAACCCTCACTTGAACCACTTGAAAAACAAGGTGAAATGTAAATATGATAAAATCCCCTCTGAACTAATCTTTGTCACTAACACGTCAAAAAAATGAAAGGCTCTATCTATTATTTAGACTTTGCACAAAATATATAGGCAATTTTGACCATTAGAATATTTAATTATGTCAAAACATTAAATGAGAAAAAACTTGCTATGGATTATCCGCCATTGAGCGTTTAGAGCGAGAGTTTATATACCGAATAGCTGGAGTACAAAAGGGGGCTCACATACAGGGACGGGAGGGGGCGTGGCTTAGGACCCACACTGCAACAAACTAAACATCTACAGCAGTGGTTCCCAGCGTTTTTTGTCTTTCGTACGCCTTTGGCCTTTCAGTGGTCACCCGTGTACCCCCTACCTCAAGGATGTTGCAGTTTATTTTGAAAGTAATTACTTCAATAAACTTCTTATAATGTTGCAGTCAAAATAAACCTAAAATTCTCCCAAAGCAACACATCTTTACTGAAAAAATATAGCTTTTCCTATAACAAACTATGTTACATGTTCCCCTTTTTCAATCTGAAATAGTTCCAAGTACCCCCTGCTTAGTCCTCGAGTACCCCCAGGGGTCCCCGTACCCCTGGTTGGGAAACACTGATCTACAGGAACGACCAACTCAAACGACTTGAGTTACAGTAGTTATTCGCTTTGAGTAGCTTTAACTAGTTCTGATTTAGTTTGCTGTACTAGACCTGATTTTGTCACTTTTTCTTAATTTTTGGATAAAGAATGTACTTCTGAGGATTTTTTTGTTATCTTCTGCATTACTAAACTTTAGTCCATCCATCCATCCATCCATCCATCCATTTTCTTCCGCTTTATCCAGGGCCGGGTCGCGGGGGCAGCAATCTCAGCAGAGAACTTTAGTCTAAATATATATTTCAAGAAAGAATATAAACCTTCATCCACCATCCAAACTGGCTAAATGTTTAACACGAGACTAAAACGTGCTTCAGTGTCACTAAATCCAGAAAGGAACCTCTGGCCTGCTCCATAGGCTAAATCTAAATGGTAAAAAAGCAGATTTTTTTTTTTAAAGAATATGCCGTACTTAATGTCACACAGGAGCAGCACACTTTTGTAACCATATTTGTGATGATTTACAAGGATGTATTTCCACAAGAGTAGAAAGAGCCCGACACATTCTAAAGTTTTGAACCGGCATTGCAAACGGCCCGGGGTTAAAGGGTGAGACCTTGTACACTTGTAAGAGCAACTTCTGACTCTGCATTATTGAGAGAGGTATGTAAAATGGATCAGATGCGCAGGGCGAGCGGGGGGGTGGGGAGGGGGGAGGGTTGGGGCTGCTGCAGGGGCTCTGGATTTCACGGATTTCCTCAAAGATACAGACGGTTAAACATTTAAGTTCCCTCAAGCTCGGTCAGCTCCGGTTCCATAACAAACCCGCACTTCCTCCGCGCAGTGAAAGTCTGCTGCTGAGGACGAACTCTGGACACCGGAGGAAGATGAAGCTCTGGTCACTTTGCATTAGTAATACTCAAATGCATAAGATAAAATACAACTCAGAGGAAAGTGAGGATTCACACAGTGTATGCAAAATATAAACTTCTACAAGGGCTGACAAAGCTTTGAGGTCGGCCGATGTATGGGCTGATGTCTGCGGAACTTTCTGAGCCTCCGGAGCTGAGAAACATCGTGGGGAAAATCGGTCACAACCTCGGATCACATTATGATTTTATGTATTTTATGTTACAAACTTTTTCTTACAATTTCAGAAACATAAGAGACAGAGGCTTGTTTGTTTTGGAATTTGCTGATTTTGGGTCTTTAAAGGGGTTAGATGCAAGTTTGCTATTTTGTACTCACTACAGCCACCTCAGGTCATATGTGTAACTGCAGCTTCAGCACTTCAGACCCGAATTAACAACTTTTTGAGTGACAGAGCAGGATTTTAGAGGCAGTAGAGATACAAAGGCCACAAAAGAGGAATAAAAAAATCAGCAAAGGGGCAACAAAAAAAGAGACAAAAATGAGACAAAAAAAAGTGAATAAACGAGTCAAAAACGAGGATGAAAACACTTTAAAAGAGCGACAAATATGCGTCAAAAAAGTGTCAAAAAATGACAAAAAAACGCAATGTGGCAAAAATGCCCTGGGGAAAAAAAAACCTCAAAAGTGGCAACAAATGGTAAATGGACTCAACTTATATATTCAACTTTGGTTTGCGAAAGAGCTCTTGGATGCTCCACATACTGGAAAAATATACTGTGGACTGTTGGACCCAAAGTTGAATAGTTTGGGAGGAACACACAACGTCATGTGTGGAGGAAGCCAACATCTTTACACTATCCCCACGGTGAAGTCTGGATCAGGAGCATCAGGGTGTTAGGCTGTTTTGTTGCCTCAGGACCTGCACAATCAATAGAAGAAGGAATTCCCCCAAAAAACCTGAGACATTCACAACAGCGTGGAATAAGTAAGTGAACCCCATGTATTAAATAGCAATAACTGCTTTCCTGTAGCTGCAGATTAGACAATGATCAGGACGAATCTTAGACCAGTTCTCTTTACAAAACTGCAGCAGTTCAGTGAGATTCAGTTTGTGTACTTACTTATTCCACACTCTCCTGTGAATGTATGTTGTGACCAATAAAAGTATGATTAATGGAAATGTATGGGTGGTATAAAAATAAATGGAGTCAATATTGATTGACTAGGTTCGGGAGCAGGACTATGCCTCAACCTATCACACTTTGCACACCAGCCACTCTTGCTTTCACCTAACCACGCCCTAACTTCTCACGAGCCATTATATGCCAAGCCTCGTCATCTCAGTTTGTTTGAAACTGTCGACCCCACCCGCCCTCCCCTTCATGTCTGTTCCATTTCAGCAATGATTCTCCTGCTTAGAAGGGTGTCCCGAATAGCTGGGTTCATCTGAGACGGAGCCCCCACCCACAGTCTCGCCCAGCTTGACTCCACACTATAACCTTGTGAATGACATCTTAATTGCACTTTGTTGTGGCGTGGTCCTTGATGGTGAATAATAATAATAATCCATTGGTTTTATATAGCGCTTCTCTGGACAGTGACACTTAAAGACGCTTTACATTGCATTATTCATTCACTCCATACTTGGTGGTGGTAAGTTACTCTTGTAGCCACAGCTGCCCTGGGGTAGACTGACGGAAGTGAGGCAACCAGTCTACTCCATCGGCTTCCACGCACAGGCAGACACTGTATGTGGCCATACCGCCTTTGCTCTGCCCAATCCCATCAGACCTTGGAAGCTAAGCAGGGAAGGGCCTGGTCGGTACTTGGATGGGAGACCGTTTGGGAAGCACCAGGAAGCCTAGCGAATGTAATGCGTGAGTGAGTGGTTGGTGGTGGTCGGAGGGGCCAATGGCACAGACTGGTAGCCTCGATTCCGTCAGTCTACCCCAGGGCAGCTGTGGCTACAATTGTAGCTTACCACCACCGAGTATGGAGTGAATGAATAGTGCAATGTAAAGCGTCTTTAAGTGTCCAGAAAAGCACTACATAAAAGCAATGCATTATTATTATTATATTAGTTCAGGCAGACACTGTTTAAGCACTCCTGTGATTTTGATGAAAATCAGACCACATGTAGTGACCAATTTAGGCAGAAATGTGAGACATTCCAGGTGGTGTACTGATTTCTTCTCGGCACTGTAGGTCTTTGTAGGTCTTTCTAATAAGGCATTACACTGTTGCTCTCCGGTCAAGAAGCTTTTGGGTAAAGCCAAACTAGTGAAAATGCATTAAGAGTAAGAGAGTAAGAGTAAGAGGTTAAATTGATCCTGGATGAACGCTTTAACAAACAATCGCTGTTGCATTTTAACTCTTACTGCAACTGTGGTTCTGCTTCCTCTTGCTACGATACTACAAATACCGATAAACATGTAGATCCTAATTGAATTCCTTGTATCTTATTGATTCAGACTTGGTTTGTCGGCTGTAAATTATGGACAAGAGGAGCCAGACTGATTAAATCTGGATTCAGTTTCAGGCCTGGGGCTAATAAACAACCCAATGTAAAGAATATGAACATTTCACGAGGCGGTGTGTGCAGAAACACAACTATACGGGGCCAGCGTTTCTAAAGTTTCTGGACACAGAAATCCTATCTCCCATTGTTTGCGGAGGCTCAAAGGATTAACCCGAGTCAACAGTGATGGAGAGGCGCGCGTCTTTTGGAGTATTTACATTTGTTTTCCGCCCCCCTGAAGACGCCGCGCTTTTGCCAAGTTCGTGGTTAGGTAAATGGCAGGGACCGGCGACAGACAGGTGCTCTCCATCTTGTAAAAACCCAGAGGATGCTCTGGGCACAAGACAAATAGGTCCCAGAGACGCAGGCCCCGCCCCTTCCCGTGCTCCCGGTGGCAGCGCCGGTGCGTCCCGGGAATCGCAGTCTTACGGTTTTTAAAAGAACCCCCCCCCCCCCCGACGGACGCACGGTCATCAGTCACGGCGTAATGGAGACAGCTGGAATACAATGGGACTCCATACTGTCACAGTTTGGTAGGATTCACACACAAAAAATGCTAAATGAACATGCAACCATCATGTAGGCCTGTTTTCAGTGTTTGATTCAATATAAAGCCTACTTCAAGTATGATTAGAGCCATGTTATCAAAGAGCAAGGTTTTTGCAAGAAATGTATGTTTATAAGTGAACCAAGTGAATAATCAAGTGGAGAAGAAAAGGATTTGCTGCAATTAGCAAACACTTAGACGACCCTCTGGCCTGGATTTGTTTTTTTTTGCTTACAAAACATCACCTTTACCATTATTATTCTCAGAAAGAATATTATTTTTATCATATGCCAGGATCGTGCTTGGGCCTCATTTTGGCCCTTGAGTTGTATGATTTAAACTGGCCCCAACTACCCCCAGAGTTTTAGCCCACCTAAAACCCTAGAAATCCTAGGAATTACTTCTGTATGTAGAAGTACCACATTTACTACCTATGAATTGCTGCTGTAGTGAATTACCAACAATTACCATAAATGTATCACTGTAACTACTAGAAACTATCACTTAAAGTACCAAAGTAAATAGAAGTACAACCTTCATTACGAAGAGCATTGCCACTGTATCTCTTAGTAATGAGAGATACAGCGGTAACTCTGTGTCTCCCTAACCCTAATCCTAACCCCTAACCCTAATTACTAGTAAGTATCACTTTAAGTACAACAATAAGTACCAAAAAGTACCACTGTAATTACCACTGTAAGTACCACGGATTTACCGGCCCGTAATGTAAAGTGTTACCCCTTTCTTTCTTTCTTTCTTTCTTTCTTTCTTTCTTTCTTTCTTTCTTTCTTTCTTTCTTTCTTTCTTTCTTTCTTTCTTTCTTTCTTTCTTTCTTTCTTTCTTTCTTTCTTTCTTTCCACATACACACATATACGGTACACACATACTGTGGAACTTTTATACTTTTATACTTACATAAACACATATACACTCAATCTTGTAGTTCTATCTCAGGGAGGACACTCAGGGTAATACATAGTGTATTACCCAGACCCTAAGGTTAGGGCCCCTCACCCTAGCCTTAATCCCAACCCTAATCTTAATCCAATTCTAACCCTAACCCTAAAACCACATCTTGACCCTCAAACAGTGGGTGGTCCTAAGTGAGGACCACCAAAAATGTCCTCACTCTGGTCCTCACAATGTCGTAAGTACAAGAACACACACACACCAGCAGTATAGACATTGGATATATGAATTAAAGTTAGTATGGATGGGCCGGTTAGCGATTTCTTCCCTGGAGCCTGGACACTGGTGGTGGTGGTTTGGGAGGCCTGAGAAGGATGCCGAGGTGAGAGCCATAGACCCACCTCAGGGAGGCTGGAGGCTTAAACACAGGCCCGGGGGGATGATTGGCTGCAACGAAGGTGTGGCTCTGCACCGATAGGCTGAGGTGGAGGTGTGACCCTTGCAGACGCAATCATTAGTTGGAGGCAGGTGATGCTGAAATTAGTCTACCAGGCTGAATTTACTAGGCTTATTTATTATTTATTAGCTTATTTAGTAGGGACAGTGCATGTTAATGAACACGCCAAACCGGGTTATAGCCTTGGGCCGATTTCCATCCGTCATCCCCCATTTGCATGCTCAAACACACTCATTCATCCTGACCTATGGCACAGGATGGTTTCTTCCGGATTACCCAGAAGAAACCTACGCAAGCACGGGGAGAACATGCAAACTTCACTCCGAAAGGCCCCGTCCAGGTGGGAATCGAACCCGGCACCTTCCAGCTGTAGCCCAGTTGAAGCTTTTAGACCTGTAATAGTACAACTGTCAGCTCAAAAGTACCGCAGTCCACCGGGGAAACGTTTCGACTCTCCCGATTACCCAGCATGCCACTGATATACTGTGATAGGATCATATAGCTGCAATAAATATGATCGAATCAGAAAAAAGAAAATACTACAAAAGCATGGGAACTTCACAAAATTAATGTATAAATGAATACGGTATCCGACATTATACAAATGCTTAGGGGTCAAGAGGTGCAGAATACAGGGTGTAAATGATGCAAATGTTTATTTTTTGACAAACCTAGAATTTATAATATGACTGAGTACATTGTTGTTAGCATTATCCTGACAGTAAAGCTGAGTTTACCCCTGACAGCTGTGACTACAAGCTCACCGCAGAAGATTTGGGATGTGAGAAATGTGTAAGGAATGACTTAGAACATGAGTATAACAGTTTTTTTGTTCAGCCAGTGTAGAGATCTGAGTACTCGGGTATCCATACTTCAACTCAAGTGTAAGTAAAAAGTGCAAGATAAAACCTAACTACAATTACTCACGTACTTAAATGCAACTGGGAAGAAAGACGAGACGGACACAGCGGCTGAAGTAGACAAGTTTATTAATGATAATAATGAGATGATGAGATCGATGATAATATTAATAATTAGTCATAATTATAATAACGTTAATGTCATAATAAATAGAACTCTCATCTGAAGCACATAAAGAGAAGCATTACAGAAAGAGAGAAAAACAAAACGGCAGAGTACAGAGCCAGAGGAGGGGCAGGGGACTAGAGACACCTTTTTCAATATATCCATCTACTTTTTTAACATTTTTAAACTTTATTTAACTGGAACATTTACAAAAGAGAGAGAGATAGACTTTAAAAAATCCTTATAAATAAATTTCGTCATCGTTTAGAACAAAATACAAGATTTTTTGGGGGGAGGGTATAGGTCAGAGGGTCTTTTTTCGTTTTTATTTTCCCCCCCCATACGGTTTTAAGGACATACGAGAGTTAAGAGCGAGAGTTTATATACAGAATAGCTGGAGTACAAAAGGGGGCTCACGTACAGGGATGGGAGGGGGCGCGGTTTAGGACCCACACTGCAAAAAATAAACATCTACAGGAACGACCAACTCAAACGACTTAAGTTACAGTAGTTATTTGCTTTGAGTAGCTTTAACTAGTTCTGATTTAGTTTGCTGTACTAGACCTGATTTTATCACTATTTTTTTTTTTAATTTTGGGGTAAAGAATGCATTTCTGAGGATTTTTTGTTATCTTCACTAGTTAACTTTAGTCTAAATATATATTTCAAGAGAGAATATAAACTTTCGTCCACCATCCAAACTGGTGTAGTCACTACTGGTTTAAATTTGCACGGAGAACAAAAAACATTGTAAGTGTAGTATTTGTTACTTGTAAACAATTATTTCAATTTTAGGCGAACATCCTTAACACTATTATTAAAGATCAATATAAAAACCTAAATGATACAGACAAAAATACAATTTTTGAGTGTAGCTAACAAACATTTTTGAGCGTAATTAAATAACGCTGAACTTGTCAGAACTACTCAAGAACAAGGAGCCATTCAAATGCATGTCGAAATGTTTTCTTTTTTTGCAGTGTAGAGTCTATGGGTATGAGGGGCGTGGTCAGGTGGGGTAGTGGGCGTGGTTTGGTGGTGGAAGGGGCGGGACACAGCTGTGCTCAGGAAGTTAGGGTTCCTTTAAAATTTCTAACAAAAGGCATCTAAGAGGGATCCACGACCAGTTTCACAAACGTACCACAGACCGACCATGACCTTGTACATTTTGAAAGGTTTTAGCGTAGCTCGTTTGGAGTTGTTTGTCAGGCGTATAAAAGGGACAAAACATCGCATTTGTCATATATACCAATAAAGTAGATACCACAACGTTTCTTTACAGCCCAAAGTCCGGACATGGTACATTTTTCCAACAAGTTTAATTATTCTACACAAGTTCAACCCCTCAGATTCTGAATCTCATCGGGCCTTAAAAATGTAAGTAACAACACAGTCTTGTCGGTCTATGGCGCTTTTGTGAAACCGACCAATGAAAGAAAGAAGAAGAGAGAGGAAACCCCGCCCCCCCCGCTCCATCCCTCCAATAAGGTGCAGGGGGGAGTTTTCAATCTGACAAACCAGAAACTCCACCGGACGCAGAACTCAGAATAAGAAAGAACTACTAGAAGTGAATTTGTGAAAGAATGAACAACCACAGTTTTTTTTTTTAATAAGAAACCACTTTGTAAACACATGAACAGAAGCTAACATGTAAAGGTAAACCTCTCCCGTTGACACCACCACCCGGAGACCGGCAGCGGAGACGGACGACGCGGGAGGATGAAGCTAAAATGTGTCAGCCAAAGGGAAGGGGATGTTACATTCGATCCTATACTGCGCCATCTTCCGCTTGATAAATATGGAAATTCACAAGCATTCCTTTCATTACATGACTTTTTATTGGTGAATCTGTAAAAATCATGTCATTATTTGTGAGAATAATGACATGATTTGCTAAAAAGTGATTGTTTTTAGCAAGAATCACTCAAACTCTAATATGGTCCTTCGAGCCGGATTGCTTATTACACAATCACTAAAAAGCATGGAGGATTAAAGCATCTTGTCTCCATCTTTGCTTTGACAAAGTTTACATATATTAGGTCGTCTTCCACAGGGTTTAATTGATAACCTACTGCGAAAATATCTACATTATGAGTTCCGTATTGCGAAAATGCTGTGACATATAACCTGAAACTATCCACCAAAAAAAGAACACTTTGGTGGAAAATGCTTGGTTTTTGCAACAACTCTTGGTCAGTAAACTTTCCAAATGTCTCCACATGGGGGGCGACGGCCATTTTGGGTCACTTTAGCTTCACTCTCGGTCACCGTCCGTCTCTCGCTGCTCGGTCTGTGCCTGACTCTAGTGCTGCTACTAACATGGAAGACCAGCGAGACGAAGTAGTTCAGGTAATATCTCCACTATCAATATTTATATATTTTTTTTTAAAAACATCAAGGAAACAAACCCACAAAGTAAAAACACCCCAAATATATGCTTTAGCTTGTTCTTCACATTTCTACTTAGGCAACTAATCAACATTTATAGAAAGGACTTTGGCTCTCCATAGAAACCACCACTTCTACAGTTGTATCTCAAAAAAATGAGTTAACACTTCAAAATAAGAGCCACAGTTGAAATCAAGTCGAATGCATACGATTCTCAGCGAAACCCCCTCAAAGGTAACATTTGTGAGCTGTTATCTTAATACTCTTTTTCTGGATAGTACTACACACTATATATTATAACAAATATGATATTTTTCATATATTTTTTTAACTAGAAAAGTAACCGTTTGGTGTATGATACTTCACTTCAAATGGTATGTTAATATTTAACAATATGTAACTATACACAGTTCTTTTTTCTTTACAAATCTAAGTATATAAAGAGTATTTGGGTTCACAAATGTAGCTACGGTCGAAAGCGTCAGAATGACATCAGAAACAGTTTGTGGGACGCGATGTTGCAGCCGACACACACCAAAGCACCACATGTGGATTCATCCGCTGCAGAAAGTAGTCCCCTGCATACGCTACATCGGCACAAGCATGGATTATAGTGTAAAATGTTTTTTTTTGGTGACACTTTTGGGGGGAAACAGGCGGCTAACTACAAAGTCTGGGTGGTAAATGTGGCACCTAAACTTTGTATTTAGTCTCGGAGGTGAGGCATAGGAAACTTCTGTTTTGCTCACAGCTGGCGGGATTCTGTAAATACATTATTTACCTTTATATACATGTTAAGTTTTACTTGAACTTACCAATATTCCTGCTATTTAGCACAAGCAACACTGTTTGAGAGGTTTGGCCTAAAAACCCGGCAAGCTAACATTTTCTAAATATTGTACTACACTCAACTGGGCTACTTTTAGTCCTACGTTTTCCTACTATTTACAGGTGAGTAAATATTAGTATACAATTATTTATATCTTTGTCGGAGGGCTCGTAGCAGCTAATTAGCTGTTAGCATTATCACTGTTAATGTCTTAGCTAAAAAAACACACAAAATGCACATAGATTTAGCTTAGCATCGTATAGCTATGGGCTTCTACTTTCTATCATTTTTGCAAGACTATATTAGCGTCGCTTTGCGGTCTTTTTTGTCGCTGGAAGTCAGTCTGTAAACATAAGTGCTTCCCTGAAAAAGTGTCAAGTTTTTGAGGATAGGATGAGTGGACAAGTTGTGCCGATCTAACGTACGTATTTTCTGATTTAGGAAAAAAAAAAAGAAAAAGAAAATCACTGGCCAGTTTGCATTTTTTCCTCTTCACATGAGCAGAAGGAACCGATGGACTTCGATGGATCAGGCGATGTGATATACATGTTTTTTTGTCTTTTTCTAGGATTAGTTGATAAAATAGCGTAAAGGCAGCCTTATCTTTAAAATGTCAAAAGTCCTGGCTAATGAGCTATAACAATAATAATAATAATAATAATAATAATAATAATAATGACGTCTTCCTAAAAATGTCCCTACCACATGTGACATCAAGTCTGTTTAGTTGCAGAGTGCATAGATAAATTCAGTGGACGGACCATTCTTTAAACTGTGGTTCTTCATGTCTCTTCTGCCTCCCAGTTGGAAGTTGGCGTCAAAAACTAAAACTCCGCCCCGCCATCGTTATTATTTCTCTTCTTTTTTTTTTTTATCAGAATATTTTTTCCTCTTTTTTTTTACGACACGCCTGTTTTATTTAAAAAAGTAGTAGGCGAAGTAGGCGAATCATCTTTGAGACTCTCCGAAACTAACCTACAGCTACGGAAACGCTAAAGCCTGCATATGATCACTGCATGGGAGGGACAAAAATGGCCGACTTTTCACCCCATTGAGACTTCACAACAGTAATTTGCCATGATAAATACTCTTTGCAGTATGTGAGAAGCTGTCTACAGAGATGGACAGAGGTCGCGTGGGTAGAAGCCCTGAATCAGTCTTTTTTTTTTTTTTCTTTTTTTTTCTTCAACCTGAAATAAATGATCAAGAAGTAGAGTGAGGTGAGTTTCTGTACAGGATATTAACAGGTCAGGAGCTCTGTCTTTCCGTTACACACAAAGCCACCGCTTCGCTCAAAGCGGCAGTCTACCCTGAACTTTCAAAACAAGTTGTGCTTCACCAAAAGAACAACAAAAAAAAACGGAAAAAAAAATCCCGCTGCACTGCTATCACGTGGGAAACAGTCTCTTCTCAGGGGAGGGGGGGGGGCTGGACCAGTCGCTTCCGATACGCCGCACGCATAGTCCACCGGGGGTCAGCGGAGAGTAGAAGACTTCGTAAAGCCCCCGGTATCAGCGGGAGAGAGGAGCGGGGGGGGCGGGGGGGGGAGTAAAAGAGTGAGGAAGCAGGCCCGCCAAAAAACTTGTTGCAGCTTCGATGTTGAACGCCAACTGGGTCACGTCAATACAGATCCACCATCGTTGAGTCCCGCTTTCTCCTGATCAAAGAGCACTGTGTTCAAATCATACTTTGGTTCGAGTTAGAAAGAAGAAGAAGAAGAGGAAGAGGAAGAAGAGGAAGAAGAAGAAGAAAGGGGAGCAAAAAAAAAAAAAAAAAAAAAAGATCAATATTCATAAACTTTGACGCCCACAACACGTTTCGCTAATTAGCAAGTCCTTCCCGGCTGCCGCGGTCTGGGTGAAGGGGGGCCAAAAAGTCTTCCTGAAGTCTCGATGTTGTTGGGGGCAAAAGTATGGATCTGCTGCTCGGGTTGGTTTGCACAGGAAGTGGGGGAAGGGGTGAAGCAGTTCACACTAAACCATCACACGTTCATCATAAACACATGATCACATGTTACAGTACATATCAGGGACATACTGAGAGAGGGCCCTCCCCCTCTACTCCCTGACATCACCACAGCCCATAGAATAGATATGTATATATATTTATATACAGAAAATGAATACATATTGGACACCCTAGACATTAAGTACATTCAAAGAACTGAACCAACATTCTTGTTTAAAACACATTACAGTGACTCTCCTGATAAAAAAAGAATTAAGGTTTTGTTTTCCACTAAAACCTTGAAAACTCCTCAGTGCCGCACAGAACAAAACACACGTAGAATGGTACATATTCTCAGAATACATTGACAAATAAAATCGACATATTCAGCCCTCGTTCTTTGTTACCGCTGATGGGCACTGTCGTATTTCTGTAATGTTTTCTCTGGAGACATAGTCTGTTTGCCTCAGGCTTGTGTTTTGGTTATGCACCTGCGATGTAGTTCAATGGGATTACTGGAGTATAATTCAATTAGTTACATGGACGATGAGGAGTTATTCTCGTGCATAGCGCCGCTTCGGGTTGGTCTTTTCTAGCGGCACACAGTGACACAAAGGCTTGGGCTCTGGAGTTGGCAGGTGAGTAAAACCAGCGGCGTTTTTCAGTCTTTTGAGTCTATTTTTTATGTTTTAGACGCCTTGTTCTTGTCTAGTCCTCAGTCAGTGAGCTCTGCTGGGGCGTGGAGAGGGGCAGACCGAGGAGAGCTCCCGCCGCGAGTCACCCCCCACTCCCCAACGCTGTAAACCGGACCCAGCGGCCCATAGAGAAGGAAGGGGCGGAGCCCAGTGGTGCTGCCAGCGAGGAGGAAGTGACATCACGACAGTATCCACGGGGGACGCTGCTAACAGTAGTTCTACTGCGGCCGCTGACCTCGCGCGACATGGAAGAACAAGAGCGGAGCGACGCCAGCGGCCGGCCAGGAAGAAGGTGAGGAAGGAAGGATGCGAGGAGGGAGGAAGTAACGCAGACGGAGCCGGATTAGCCTCTCCCTGCCACCTTTCCTTTTGTGTTGTTTAATTCTTTTTTTTTTTTTTAAATGTGCCTCAGAGAAAAGCAGCCGGGGGAGTGTGCCCTCCTCGTCCTTCCCACGTACTTTAGATCAGCATCAGAAGGGCCAACTGTTCATCTCCCTTACCAAAAAACATAAAAACAGATTTGTACATATATACTGCTTTATACACACTTTTTTACCATGTAAATCACAAAAGTATAGAAAAATAAAATGTTTTATAATAACGCGACACTTTCTCTCTCTGTCTTTTTCTACTCAGAAGGTGGTCCCAGGTGGAAACTGGCTCACTCCGGTGGGTAAGTTTGTGGCTGGTTTGACACCGCTCGGCGCCCGAATGTCCGCCTCGCCTTCCCTCGTCCAGCCTCAGTAGAGAGACTCCTCCTGCACCAAGTCTTCTGTGATATTTTCCTAAAGCTAGTTCTCCTCTCGCCTTCGCCGGTTTCATCTGTGATGTCCATCAATACTGAGTACAGCTCCTCCTTTAGTATTTACTGCAACAGGAGAGAGAAGGAGACACGTTACTATGCGGAACATACAAGACACTTACTTATTAACTCAAACTATTAGAAATAAACAAATGATAAAGGGCTATAAAACAGATCTACCCACAGAAAAACAACAATCAATACATTTCCATTTGAAAACACACGTCGATCTTCTTTGTGAGGTGAAGACGCTGGAGAGAAGTTGATCCTCGATGGTCCAAACCAGAAACGGCGCTTCCTCCACATTTCCTCTTCCTCATCCTCTTCCCAATGAAGAACCAGCACATACCGAGTAAAACCGAGTAAGTGTTGACTGCTTAGAAAGACTGAGGAAACCAAAATCCAAATCAGTTGCCCCAATAACGCCAGACCTTTTTCTGCGTGAACCCCCAAAATTGCCATAGAAATTGCCTCTTGCACTACTTTAACATGTATAATCAAGATTTAGAACGTGTATTTAAGCAGTAAATTTGGTGTTTCACAGGAATTCACAAATGATATGCTGTTGTAGTTACAAAAAAACAAAAACAGTGGCATTTTTGATCTTGAAATCATCTTGGGAAATCCCATCTAAGGCCCCGTGACCCCCGAGGGATCCGGACCCCACTTGTACACCCCTGGTCTATCACCATAAATCGAGACAAATGCGGTTTGTAGAACTGTAGTAATTAAACTACATGGGGCTTATGTCCCTCAGCCCATAGGCCCCTCAGCGCAAACCCTAACTCTAACTCTAAGCTATAACCATAACCCTAAATCCCACAAACAATGTATCCCTCTGGGCCAGGTAGGGTCGACCCAAACCCTTTTTTTCCCTTAATTCTGACTATTGTGGGCCCCTGCTAGCCGATTGGATAAGGTGGCTCTGCTTGTGAAGTGACTTCCTGTTTCGATCCAGCGCGCCAAAATAAAAGCACACAGCTCGTCTCATAGCAGTAGTTCAGCAGATACTTGCAACATTACAAGAACATAATTAAATACACACATTTTAAGTGTTTTGCCTGTTAATAGTTAGGCAGAAAGAAAGTTGAACTAATGAACTGCTGAACTAATGAACAAGACGGTGCTTTTATTTTGGTGTGCTGGATCGAAACAGGAAGTCAATTACTACGATTGCTCTTAACAGTAGAATTTGCACTAGCTTTTTCAAGTCAAAACAACTGGCTGCACTTTCACTTATATTACTAATATAAGAAACATGATAAGTAAGTGCGTACTCTCCCCACTTATCCAAAGTGTCCTCGCTTGTATTATTACTTTTCTGTTAACCTTGATATCATCTGATATTGTAACTGTCTTGTTAAGTAAAGTGTGGCCCAGTCATTTTGCTGTGTTCATCTATCTGTCATAGTGGTTCGACAGATGATTTTTTTTGTAAATAGGAGTCAATGGGAGCTTTCTGCTGTCAGCTGTGCAGCCTGAGCGGGGAAAAAAAAACACCTTTGAAAATGTTCTCAATTTGACAGTTTGGGAACAATTCCTTTTTCTTCTTTTGTTCGTCCTCAGACGTGGCAAAACGGTAAACTCATCCGGATGTGTGCAGCGGTAGAAGGGGAGAGGGGGGAGTTGGGGGGGTGGGGGGGGCGGGGGGGGGCATCAGCGGGGTGGAGGCAGAGGGTGGTGCGCGGGTGTCAGAGCAAACGTCCCGGGACCCTCTTCATGACAGATGCTGCTTAATTCGGACTGATACCAGCTCTGCGGCGCCGAGCAGCTTCCGACAGGAAAAATTAGCGAAACGGAAAAAGATGAGCCTCTCATTTGCAAAAAAAAAAAAAAAAGAAGAGAGAGAGGGGAGGACCGGAGAGCGCAGCATGTGGTGAGTGAGGCAGGTCTGTGGCACGCCAAATCTGCGTCAACGTGAGGACTACGGGGATTCTAAACAGGGAGGGACGGAACTTCTGATGGATGCAAGAAGGCACAAGGAAAAAAAGTTCTCTCAGATTTTGGTTTGATGTCTTGATATTCTCATGATTACACTGGAGCGTGGCTATGTGGAGAAATGCTGCATTCTACTGCTGTCAATATCTAACCCATTTAAAGGGGAACTATGCTTTTTTATGTGGAAAAAAAGTTGATATTTGTGTGTATTTGACTTTGTAGTGACCCAGCGACTATATGAGCGACTATATGAGTGGTCAGCATGGCGCCTTTACTTTGGGTGGTCTCTAGGACGCTCCATGATCAGATGTTTTGTAGGTTTTCTATGCAGCAGTGAACACCTGCCAAACAACAAATCCTGTTGATACAACCGCTAGGTCACTACGAAGCCAAATACGCACAAATATAAACTTTTTTTTCCGCATTAAAAAGTTGCATTATGTACCTTTAAAGCAGTACTAAGTAACTTGTTTACCTTAATAAATCCTTTCCATAGTCCCTCTGGGGGTAATACAAGTGTTAATGGAATGATTGGGGCTGCCACCAGGTCGGAGTCACCGACACACACTAATGGAATCACGAAGAAGAAGCTAACAGGCTAACGGGCAAAGCTAACTGCGGGCTAGCGCCACTTAAACAGTATTTACAGCCAAGTTTTAGTGAAAAAAAATATCTCCATTGTGTAATTGGATGTACAATATCCCTCTCTCTCTTTGTCTTTTCTGTCAGCGTAGTATTTACTCTCACAGGCAATTAATGAGTAAAAAACCGCAACAGGCTACAATACCTCATGGCATCTAGAGACATGAGTTACTTAGTACTGCTTTAAATCCCATATTTGGCTGCCTTTTTTTTTTTCAACATCTCCATGGAGACGAGCTGGAGACGTCTCCTCTCCCAGTGAAGATACAGTCTGGTTTAAGAAGGGGTGAGCCACTTGTTTGGCCATTTTTAAAAAGTATTTTTCAACAATAAAATTATCTATATTACAAAAAAAGCTTGTTATTCATTCCATTTACAGGCGGAAATGCTACACAATGTTGCTTTAAATATATTACGTCACCCTTTTCTGACATAATTGTTTTAAGTTAACCAAAAGAAATAACAAAAGCAATGTAAATATAACAAAATAGTAGTTTTTTGGGCAGGTATTTGAATGCCACATGCCCTTTAAAGTTAATTTTCATTCTTATCCCTTTCTAAATGTTTTGGGCTGTTTTACATTGAAAACTATAAGCAATAATGAAATAAAAAACAGCCCTTCTCAATATGCCGCTCCCCTCCGCCCCCCGTGCAGCAGCGGTGGGTCCCCCGGCGTCCGTGCCGTTGCAGGGTCCTCACTGTTTGCGCACTTGCCTCCGCCCTCCATCTTGCTGTCTGCACCTCCTCCTCCGTGTATTTATCTATCCGCGAGTCTATCCATCTCCGCGCGCCTCGGCATCATAGCTCAGATTTCACGGGGGATGCACCGCGCAGAAATATCCTCCTCGCGCAGCATCGGGCGGCTCAGCGGGGGGGCCCACACAATGCACAGCGGCGGAGGCGTATGCGGAATACAAAGGCAGAGGTGGAGGTGTGTGTTCACTGAAGGCCCCAGCGCGCCCGCCGCATCCACGGACACGAGCGCCGTCTGTAAACGAATTCAGTGTCCCAGGAGTCGCACGTCGCAGTTTGGTATGGTATGGTTTGCAGCATATGTAGCTTTACATTCCCAATTCTGATACACAGAAAGGGGACTACAAGCTATGTTTGTTTACCTTTACTCAAACAGTAAAGAACCACTAAGATTCTGGTGCTTATTTTAGGAGTTGGAACCCTTCAGGACACATCAAGAAGTTCCAAATAGCAAACTGAGTTTCTCTTTAAAATAACTATATATTTGCAGGGTTTCCGCAGGGCACTAAAAGTCAAAAAATGAATTATGCCAAAATGAAGGCCCTAAAAGTCACTAGAAAGCATTACATCTGATTGAAACAGGCATTAGATCTAAATTCCTGCGACAATATAATTTTGCTTTCGAGACAGAACCTGCTCACTGACATTGTTCAACTGCTTTTACTGCATACATTTGTTAAAAACACTAAAACTAAAGTCTAAAACTAATTCAGTTCTAGTTTTGACTGAATTTTCCACTCTTTTGTTGAAAGGTTTTGTGTCGAATTTAGTTTTGAATATCAAAATTCATTCCTCATTCCCGTCTTTATGTTTACAAATCTACCAAGATTTTTTGCATTTGTGGCATGAAAAGATAGATTAAGATTTAAAGAGACAAGATGCAAGTTAGCCATTTTATATTCACTACTGCCACCTCAGGTCATACGTGTAACTGCACCTTCTATATTAAACTCATGCATGACGGCACTTCGGACCCGAATTTACACCTTTTTGAGTGACAGTGCAGGATTTTAGAGGCAGTTGTGGTGAACAGGTCTGAGCTCATTCTACACATTAGGGCATTGTTGAAACATGTAGGGGGAGGAAAATATTTAAATGTAACATTTTTAAACTCCGTATAGTCCCTTTAAGCATTAAATTTGACATGTTGTGATCTGTAGAAACCCTGTGACTACTGCTGTATATACTGCAGATGAACATAAACTTTATGTACAATGCCGCTTCACTTGTAAGTTGCGGACTGATGCACCGCAGTTCCCCGACACCGCTGTTTCCCTCCTACGTTTTTGGGGAACAGCAGCACCGGAGAACATTGACTCCAGACTCAGAAGTCCCACTGCTCCAGACCTACACCCAAATCTTAACACTAATGTCGTAAAATTAGATCAATTAGATTAATAATCCCTGAGTCTTCTCAGTTTATGGGTCTGACATCAGCCCCCAAGTCAAAGTCAAAGGAGGAAACCTTGATGGTACTAGATTTGCAGCTGGGGAACATGTGGCATGTGGAGGTACGGAATTGGAGAACATTGGGCTGACCCCCACCAGAAGACATTAAGGTATGTTTTAGTTTTGAAGCTCAAGGCTAAAGTTAATTTGACGAGTAACAAATGGAAACATTTCCCCCAGATCTGAACTAATTTGCTTGAAAACGATAAATGATAGAAACAGAGGTGCCAAAATATTTACTCAAGTAAGAGTAAAGTTACTTTGAAATAATTTTACTCAAGTACACAAGTAAAAAGTAATGGCCCAATCAATTACTCAAGTAAAAGTGAAAAAGCACTTGGAGAAAATGTTACCTGAGTATTGTGAGTAAAGAGTTTGAGCAAAAAGGTCTGATTTATTTTGTGAAACAAAAATCATGAAATTTCCAAAGAAAGTTCCAAAAAAAATGGCATGAAAATGTAAGAAAAAAAAACGAAATAACTCCAAAGAACAAGGAGCATATGAGACAATCTACATCTATAGATCGAAATGAAGCATTTGCTACTTATATTTAAAAAGTAAAGAAGTAGTTTCCTAGAGTAACTACTTCAAGGGGGACTCAGGTTCCAGATGTCCAACACCTGGGGGAGAGCCATCCAGAGGATGCCCCAGAAACGGCCTGGACTCAAGGCCGTGTCTGGGCCCCCCGCCAGTGATGTCATCCACCATCCACGCCCGCTGCGTCTATATCTGGTGGGTGTGGTCACCACGGACAACAGCTCTGAGGAGGCTGCGAAACTGTCAGCTCGTTTTCAAAGCAAGTCCAGTTTTGATTCACCTTTTTTCGAGTCTACTCTAAGAAGTACAATTTCTTTTAAAAGTGTACTCGAGTAAATGTATCTAACTACTCCCAGCTTCTGGTTAGAAATGAGGACAGAAAACAGTATCAGGAAGATAACCAAACCTTCTGTACACAGAGACTATTGTACATGTTTTATGTGGTATACGGCAAAAACCTTCCAGTAATCAAACTCGAAACAAAGAACTTTGCCGTCACTACTATACAAGTAACTAAATAATTCTACCAGAAGTAAGATTACTAGCTTTTAAAGAGGGTACTTTACTCTTTATGAATCAAAGGCCATTTGGAGCCTATCGTAAAAATAGGACTCTGAATCGGAACACCCCAGGAAAGCTTCTGTTCTGGAGACGCTCTGACCCAGACGTCTGGCTATCACACTTTAGCAATCTTTTTTTTTTTTTTCTAACACGTCGGCCTTGGTGGCAAAAAGTGCAAACTGCTGCCTCGATGGAGAGACAAGAAAAAAAAAAAGTCTTGATCCTAAACCGGCCCTGTGATACAACGCTGTTCAGGGAAACCAAGACAAAATGTGTTGCAAAGAGAAACTGCAAATACAACACACTGAAGACAAGACGAGTCCCGGAGAAAAAAAAAAAAAAGAAAAAAGATCTCGCTCCAAACCACAAACACGCCATTCACTCCTCGGCTGCGTCTCTCCTCGTCTGCTTCATGTCGCGAGTGTTTTTTGAGCTCCCGCTGTCCTCTCCCAAAAAGAAAAAGAAAATCCCATCTCTTTTTTTTTTCTTTCGTCACCAGCTAAAAAGTCCAGAAAACCGCGAGGGGCGAGCGTGAGCGCTTCAGAGGAAAAATACTTCAAACGTGCAACGTATCTCAAAGCAGATCACAGCACAACACAGCAACCCAGTTCGAAACCTTGTGTTCGTATAACTTTATTCCGACACTCAAAAAGCAATTACTTATATATGTCACATTGTTTTTTTTTTGACACGGGAAGGAAACAAATAAAAAAAAAAAGAACATTTGTTATACTTTTTTTTACCTATGAAATGAACCCAGAAGACAATATATTTTCTCATTATAGAAATTACATACATAAAGAACAGTTGATAATGCACAGATAACCGCACTTCATATAGGAATACATATAAAACAGTTACTCAGCAGTAATATGTAGGATGTGTCTATACAAGTGTGATATATGTACAGCGTTTTTTTGCTTAGTATTCTTTTGTACAAATCTTTTTTTTTCTTTCGGTGGCGAATCGCGTTAGCGTCGGCTCATCGGGGCTTAGCGACAATGGTACGCGTCAATACGAAGTCGTCTGAGGTCTATTTGCATATCGTTTTTAAGCTGGTTATAGACAAAAAAAACAAAAAAAGCCAACCGAAGTAAGAATAATAATAGATATCTGAGGAGTTTTACTTTTTTTTTACTTATCTAAATCGACACTAAAAAACACTAAGTACGAAGCACCACACTGAAGTATTTACAGGTGTAAGCCCGGATGAGAGGACGGCCCCAATGCGAACGCCCGACGTTTTTAAACTGTAAACTGTTGACAAACCCGTGCAGACTGACGCGACTGTGCCCCAACCCCACCCCCCCCTCCCGTGGTCCCGGTAAAAACATCACGGAGAACATCACTATAAACATTGGTATTGTACATGGATGTGTCTTTGTTTTTGTCTTTATAATGGATAATAGACCCTTTACTTGTTTGTAAACATTCCGGGCTTAGCTGGAGGCGGGAAGCTAGATTCCTATCTATTTCCATTGTAGCTGTTGTCATAGTAACGATAAACATAGACGGCATATCTTCATAGAAGGGGGTGTGGCTTTGCCGAGGGGGAAAATAGAATCTTTAGAGAAACTTTCCACCCTTTTTAGCCATTTTCTGGTGGAATATGAACTTATTTATCACATACAAATAAAGTCAAGTGTAAATCGGCGCCCGTATGGATGTTTATTCACAGCAGATTGTTCAGTAGAAGAGAAAAAAAACGGCAGTTGTAGCTAGCGCTAGCTAACCGTTAGCATTAGCACGATGCTAACATGAAGCATCAGGTTAGCATTCTCCGTTCTTTATGTATTTATGGGCTGTTTGCTCCTCTCCATGTCTTTGTATCTTTTTTTAGTAGAAAACTATATTCATAATTCAGCGTTTGTTAAAGTAGTTTTTGAATAATTAGAGAAAATTTAGATTTTTCTCCAAACATGACCATATATGGGCGATTTCAGAGACGCCGTCTGTATCTATTGTTAGAAATATCAGATAAACCTTATTTTATCGTCTCAAATGTCATTCCTCTTGTTCTTGCACCTTAAGCCACATCAGAACCACATTTTTAAGTTGTAGTTTTACACTTATATTCACTAGTTTGAGTTTAATGTTATTTCTCTTGATCACTTCCTGCCTCCAGCTGATGTCACTGATGATGTAAGCAGCGAAAGGGTCTATAATTCGGCGATCAGGAAGCACAAGTGTATTGCAAATGTTTGAGGCAGTTATGTACATATAATTGAATTTTTTCACCTCCTTTTTGATAAAATAATGCACTAAAACTCCCCCTCTTGTGGCTGCCTCTAGCATTGTCCATAAGCCACACCTCCTCTATCTTATTCAAATAAATGAATAAATCACTCAAATTAATTAGTAGACAGAACTTCACAAGTCGTCATCTGTACATGTTTTGTTTACTTACACGAAGTAACGGCAAATGTTGAAAGCACATTTTGTTAAGCAGTCTTTGGATATCGCAGATAAGAAATTGCTTTGTGTTTTGTCTAATCTAAGATACAGATTTCTCCACTGCACCTTTCACGGTCAACACACAGTATCTAACAGTTTAGGTACGTTAAATCACTTTGAATCTAACTACATATCCAGAAATATGTAGACGTATCAGGCATTTTAGCTACATGCTATGCTAGCTGTGTTATAGGTTATAGAGTTTGGGACAGTGCAGTCAAAACCATTAAGATTTCTGGGTTTCCTGAAGCATTCAAATAAACAAATGGAACTTGTACTATATAAATTAGTAGAGTTTTTGTTCACATAAAAGACTTTGGAAACTACAGTATTGCCGTCAAAACCTGTCAGCAAACAGAGTAGTTATGCGGCTATTTTCTCTTCTTTTCATGTTTGTTAGTCTATTGCCACTGTCATTAGTCGGCATGTGCGCCTTCACACTTTATTGCCTTATTTAACAACAGAAAAATGAGTCTTCCATCACTTTAATGCGGATGGGTAATGAAAACAGTTCAGTTTTTAACTTGTGGCCTGAGTGAAAGGCGAAGTTACAGCATCTAGCTAGGCTAACTGTTAGCATGGTCGAATCTTACAGAAAATCTTTCTAAAATATCGACTTAATCTTATGATTGTGCCTCTGATAATAGACTCAGAGGCTAGTTGTGAATATATTTTGTTCAGATTAGTAGTCTACATACCCATGCTCCATTTTTTTTTCGTAGGTGAGTAAGTACATCAATCAATCACAAGTCATGAGAGTGAAACGTCTCAATCAGCTTAACCCACAAACCTTAAGTATAGAGTTCGGGAATGTGACGTCATATCGCTGAGCATTATGGGATTAGCAGCAATTGTAAACTAATGGAGATTTATAAAAGTTAAAATACTGGAGTTATTGTTCACATTAAAACACTTGGACACCACAGTGTGTTAGATGAATTTACCAGCAGTAACGCAGCAGCTAACGGAGTCCACGACTATTTTCCCCACTTTTTATACTGTTTTTAGCTAATGTTAGTCAATGTAAATGTATGTTAACAGCTGCAAAGATGGCGGATCTCCATGGTTAATGTGGAATTTCCCAAACTCTATAGTAAAAGTAATATTTACCAAAATCGGTACACATGGGTTAGCGAAGAGAAATGCTAACGCCGCAACAGCTACGCTAACCCTGGAAGTAGTGACTTTAAGTAAATATAACTTTTTTAGCAGTAGGTGCGGCATTTTTGGCTAATGAGTCTGAGAAATAAGTAGGTTCAGTAACTCAGTAACAGTTTCAGAAATATTGATGGTTGTTTTTAAGAGTTTTTAAAGTTTTTTTCTTGCATATTTGCCGGTCTGCCAGGACCCGGAAGCGGAAGTCGTGACGTCACACTTAACAAACGTATAGTGGGCTGGTGCCTAATCTTAATTCATGACATGGCAGATTTCCATGGTAACATTAAATTGATACCTTTCCATCCCAAACGTTATACCCCATTGTTGCATACCACAACTAACAGCCAAAGTTAGCGTACGTTTCCTTTTCTCGTTGCTAACACCTAGCGCTGTGATGTTTTTACCAGGACCGGTGTAAAGTCGCGCACATTATCTCGAGCTCCGTTCCCCCGTCCCTCGCTCACGTTTAATAAACTCACATTCAAATGCATATAGACTGATATTGAGAGCACGGAGGCACACACATTCAAAAGAATTCTAGGCCTACTCTACGTCATTCCAGTCTACGCGCGGCTCGGGCCTAATGCCCGGCTCGCTCAGCTCCGTTACTTAAACGCCGCCGTTTCTCTTGTGTAAACACGATAAAGTAAGTTCAGGTCAGTCTATAGAAAACCCCCAAATGGTGCATATGTCACTAGCATACAAACGGAAGAACAATGTTATCCACGGAGTTTTCTTCGAGACGCAATGTAAAATTCAATAGAGGAGAATTCAAATGACGCAGGCAATCTGATGCATATTTATGAACTCCTGCTTTTGGACAAATTTGGGGTTTACAAGTTTGCACACTTTCTTTTGGATGCTAAGCTATTGCATCTTTTGTGCTACGCTAAATCCAGTTATTTTAGATGGACTGTAGTTTAAAGACATACCTGGAGTACTATATACACTACATTCAAGGAGATTTCAGTAATCCTCAGGTTAATCCTGTTAAATTTAGCTGTTTCTTCTTCTACGGTGTCAGTGCTTCATTCTGTTCTTTCTGGATACGTTATTGTTAAAACTCACAGACTGTCCT